>NW_026086604.1:87691689-88316689 GCF_022539395.1 Myiozetetes cayanensis | reverse complement strand
CAAACCTGTCCATAAAGAAATCACTGGCAAAATTCCTCTCACCCAAGGCAAGGAAACACCAGGCTTTCAGTAGCACAACTCAGTCGACCTCTTCAACCTGGAAACAACACACTAGCACTTCAAGTGGGGATTTCAAGCTTGGTGTAACAAGTTACTGACTGCCACACAGGATGCACACCTTGGTCAACTAGCTGATTCTGAAAGTAGAGGCCAAAAGCAAGTGAAGGAAATCTCAGTAAAAGTTGTCTGAAGCTATGGTCTCACTAGCCCAACACAAGGGCTTGAAAGTGCACACAAAATTTGAAGTCAAGTGTCTTTGGATCTGTGTGCATACACTACTTATCAAGATATGAAAGATGCACATGTTGTCTCAGTGCAAAATTTCACACCAAAACATTAATAAACACTTTAAATAGAGGAATCAATTAAAAAATATTCTGCACCAAACGTATCTGTGAAGGCAAGTAAGAGGAACTAAGATATTTTAGCACAGACTGCCAAACTCACTAGCCTGAGGTGCACAGTGCAGAGATGCTATTGTAGAAGAAATTATACAGCTTAAAACTTAATTACAGATGTTTTACTTGGGGGGAAGGAGTAGATTACAACAGAGGGACAAAACTTGGAGGGGAAAGGGTAGGAACAGGACACAACACATGAGAGAGGGGCAAGACTGGGCTGTTTCTGGCTTAACACTTGCCAAGTGAAAAAGCAAGCATGAGTCACAGTAAAGGTAACTCAAAATGTAATGTGACTGTAATGGAGAGCTGAGCAGACCACACTGCATGAGTCAGCAGCACAGATAAAAAGGGTGATAAGAAGCAGCAGATGGGACATGTCTTTACTAAAACAACCCTGCAGGACACAGGCCTCCTTTGCTCTAATGAAAGGGTTGTGCCAAGCTGCCGCGCGCTGGCTCGTACACTTGCGATCCTGTGAATCAAAGAACACCACGCATGGTTAGAAAAGCAACAAGGCAAACAGCTGCAGACAGATCCTCACACACACACACAAAAAAAAAAAAAAGCACAGAAAAGCAAAGCAACAGCACCACCCCAACACTCACACACCCTGACAAGTGCTCTGGGACACCACCCTCCAAACCACTCAGGCAGCGAGGGTGGGGAGGAAGAGAAGAGGGGAAGGAAGCTGTCACTGGGATCATGGCATTCAACCTGGCCGACAGCCAGCTTTTCCGTTCCAGCTAGCCAGACTCTGCCTTCCTGGTGGGTGCTGAGGGCAGGCGGCTGCAGTTCCCCCAGCTCCCTCCTGGCTCCCCAGCGCGCACCTGCAGAGCCGGGAGGCAGCTGCAGCCACACAGCGCATACGTGTCTCGAGAAGCCAAAAGGGCAGCTGGGGCTATTTGTGGAGCTACGCTCCGGTACACCTGCAGCTCAGGTGGCTTTGCAAAACTCAGGTTTAAAGCCCCACCTTTTTTGTTCAAGGTTGCAAAGCCCGTTTTGCTGTGAGAGCAGAACATTTACTCCCAAGAGACCAAGCAGCACGTTCTTGGGTAGCAGAAGCCATACAGTCATACACAAGGCCACGATACCTGCAAAATGCAACTGCTGCCCTGGTTGCATAAACAACCTGCAGTGGTGGTTTCTTGCTGTCAGAATCCCAACTCTCTGCACTTCTGGACCAGGTCAGGAAAGATGAAGGTCCTCTGTCACAAGCTCAAGAGAGGACAGAGATGTAAGGCAAATCTCAAATTGCCTTTCATCTCACTTCTTGAATGAGGTAAAATTATACCCTGCCTGTGAGGGGCAAGACGGAAAGTAAAATGCTCTATTTCTAGACACAAGATCCTGCTTCATCAGGTTCATCTAATTTCTAAGAAATAAACTTGGCAAAGGTCTGCAGCTGAAGGGGATGAAAGATGACTTATTTAATTTTCTTTTAGTGCAAATCATAGCACGACTACCATAAATCTAAGGAAATCTGCTTTAGCCCTATATACAGGCCAGCTGTTTTATTTGGGACAGATAGTCCATATATTTTAGAAAAGCACATTATGTCCAAGGATTTCAATAGAGTTAGGTGTGTTTATTCCCGTTCTCCAAACATCCTTATTTATAGATTTCAAAAGCTGGCAGGTATGCCAGGGTAGAGTAGTTGCTGAGCCTAACACACTCTGCACAGCAACAGATCTGTTGTAACAGATTACAGGGGGAGAGAGAGACACAAGAAAGTGTTGTACTCTCCTTCTTTACACATGTCCTTGCTTTCAAATTCAGCTTTATGGAGATAACAACAGCTACGGTGTGTCTAAAATAAAGCTGGACTGAGAGCCAAGGCTCATACAGGCCCACTGACAGCAGAGCTTTGCACTTTGGTCATGCACTTTTCTAACCCAAGTGTGTGTGTATTCCAAGAAGCAGGTAGAGGAACTGCTGTCCTACAGTTACCAGGAGCATTAGTGAAGGGGGAGGGTGGTCAGCCTGTATGAAAAACAGTGAAGTTAGTTTTCATTTCCTGTCGGTTTTAATCTTGTCTAAAGGTTTCACTAGCTGGTATTTTCTGGCCTGCACGCAGTGGAACTCCATTCTTTACTCACTCACGGAAGGTCCCCCTTCGCTGCCTGCAGTTACTGTCTCTCATGCTCCTGCAATCCAACCCACCCTGCCTGCCATTCCTGGGCTGCAGCAGCGGTCAATCAGTCTGCTACCACAAATCGCTGTGCTAGCTTCCCCCTTGCAGTTCTACAAACAAACATACTCCTGATTATAGTGTCTACTGTAAAGTTGTTTAAAATAAACAAACAAATAAATAAATAAATGCACAAGATCCATGGAAGCTGACACACAGGGTTTTTTTTCCCCAGTCCAATCTTTCCATTACTCCTTGAAGGTACTTGGCCACGCAGAAATACCCTCACACCCATTTTACTGCTTGATTTCACAGTTTCTGATTTTCTTTGAACTCAAGATGCAAGTGCGTCTATTTATTCTGCAGATGATTCCTGAAATCACTGTGCAATTTGCATATGGTCATACAGTGTTGACTAACCTGAACACAATTAGTGACAAACTGTGATCAGAACTCAGACACAAGCTCAGTGAGAACTCTCTTGTCCTCAGCCTGGACACAGTGCTGCACCTACCTAACTCTCACCACAGGGTTCTCAGGCCCTTAGCACAGAAACCACTAAACTGTGACAAATGGATGACAAAACATGACCGACAGTTCTGCAGAAAGGTTCCTACATATCTCAGTCACAGTCCTCCGGCAATTTACACACCTCTGAGCATCACCTTTTAAAAGGACCCATCAGATGCACTCATCCATCCAACCCAAGATGAAAGACACAGCTAGGCAAGGGTGACACCCTGCATCAAAAGTGGCTGAGGATGGGTGGTGCCAAGCTAGGAGAAAACAAGAGAAAGGTGTAAGTGATGAAGCACAGAGCTCATGTTGCAAAGAGTTAACCAGCACATTACATGCCAGGAGCAATAACTCCTTCCCATCCGTGAACTCTGACCAGGAGCAATGCAAGTAATGGTGCACAGAAAAAGTCGTGGCTAAGAGAGATGGAAGGTGAGGAATCATCTGATCCTCCATTCATGCCCTTCTCCGAAGATTTATCTCAGCACCACATCCTTAACTCCTTCTCCAGTTTCCAAGAACCGGCCTTCATACACCCAGTAAAGAAAATTAGTTTGTCCAGTATCTTTACTTCCAGCTCATGTTTGCAAAGCTCTCAGAGAAGAAAACTGCCAGACTCCAAAACTGATCACTGTGATTGCACTTGATCCATACATGCCTTGAGCTTGCTGCCCCCCACGGGACCAACAGCTATCACTGCCTTTTCCTGGGAGAGATTATGTAGCATATCAGATAACAAAATTGTTAACTTTATTCCTAAAATCTCTGAACAGTCCTCAGTCTCAGTTCCTCATTTACAGTTGGGTGAATCTGAAAGACAGAGTCACTTTTGCAAGATCCAAGAACGTGACTGGAACACAACAGTAAAGCTCCAAACCCTACTCCTCTCCTCAGTCTGCTACACAACCCTCTTCTCTCCCTCTGGGCACACTGGAGGTGGATCACCACCTTTCGTATACAGGCTAATATATTAAGTGACTTCTTTCTCATGCATCTACATATGTAAATTAAGACATACTTTAAACTAGGTTGTGACAAGCCATATTACATTCAAATGCTGTATCTACTGAAACCATTCGAATTCAGGGTTTTTGTTTGAGTAACCTTTAGAGAAGGCTGTGTTTGCTGCTGAAGTCACGAAGAAAATCAAACCTCAAAACTGCTAGCAGTTACTAACTACAGTTTTTAAACCAGAACTGACTGACAGCCTTCATCAGCTTGCAGCAGCCTATTCTTCTTCCACGCCAGAGAGGGTATCTTTCATGTCAGTGCATTTAGCAGGCTGAGTTAATACTTGGCTCAAACAGAAAAAACAAACTGGAAGTTGTAAAAGTAAGAAAATAGGAGTTAAAATCATTTCTTAACAGAAGTGATGTGCAAGAGTTCAGGAAATATTATTGCCATACTCTAAGATACTGTGACCAAAACCCAAATTTGGCTTAATAACTATAATTAACTGTTCCTATTAAAAATGGTTTAATTTTAATGCAAAACAAGCTGATTTTTTTTTCTTTTCTCCCCTCCTATTTTTCGGCTCCTATTTTAAGGAAGCTTTTAGTTACATGACAGAAGTGTTTCAGAATCTCTTTTTTGGGCATTTTTGCTGAATGTTTATTTTCATGTGAATATAGCCTCATACAAGTCACATGCAAAACTTTAATCTAGTAAACAGTGAACAGAAAACACACCACTGATTAAAATAAAAGATACAGAAACTAGAAGGCCACTGTTGGACCAGATTATTGATGGAACATCGGCAGAAATATAATGTAGTCTAAGTTTAAAAAAAGATAAATGAAATTACTTCAAATACTGAAAGCATTCTCTTCTTTAAGGACTATATTTAAAAAGAGTAAATGTAAAACAATATTTAGAAGCTGATTATTTCAATAAAGTTTTCCTGCTTGCTGATTTTAGTCAATTGAAATCAGCCATTTAAATCCCCTGAAGAACCTCCATGGGAGAAGCAGTGCTCATCTACTTCTCATGACATGGGACACTCAAGATCATGAAGAATGCTAGTTTTCTGATGCATAGCAGATACACTGGGACAGAGATGAGTGCATGCAACTATTCTAAATTTTAAAAAGGCAATAGTCTAAAATACATGCACATATGTACACGTGTGAGTACGTGTCCTCATTTTGTTATCACACTCAATCTGGACAGAGACCTGCATAGCAGCAGATTAGGAGGTGGAAGCTCTTGCAAAAAGGCAGTGGCCAGCAACTCTTGAGCACTCAGGCCATCTCCTCCAGATGCAGAAGCACCAGGACTGGCTCAGGAGTAGGTTTCTTGACGTAAGCACAGCACTGGGAGGCCAGAGCTGCAGGGCTGGGGACATTAACACATGGTGATGTCTGACTGCTCAGGGTTAGTGTGGATACGGCCAGGATTACGATAAGCCTTGCTAAATCTGTGCTGGGCACACGGTGACTCTGCACCATCCTCCCCCAGTGCTCCTAGTCCCAGGATGAGCATGACAAAACATCCTTCAAGGCTGTCAAGACAGAGGCTGAGCTAAGCAGGACACAAGGAACCTGGCTGCTCTCACCTGGACCCAAACTGCCTGGCCCCACCTGCTCAGGGACCTCTCCTATGGGTGTCCTGTAGCACCTCCACCACCCAGCTTGTTCTCATGGACTATACAGCAACACAGACCTCCTCCTCCCTGGCACGCATAGCAACAAGAACAGGAGAAGCTGCATTCCAAAAAGAAAAATACTTTTTCGTTCTATAACAGAAACTGAGTTAAAAGGCTTCAGGGGACCTGCAGAAACTTGGAAAGTCATGGAGGTGATCCTCCAGTGTGAAAAAAAAAGGAGGAAAGTATCCACGGGGACACCGCAAGCCATTTCTCAAGGCAGCAGGTTACTCTGTGGGGAAGTACCTCTCCCCTTCCTCTGTGCCGCCCCCATACACTGAACAGCAAATGCATGGGGAGCTGCAATCACAGTGGCTGTAGGAGCTGCCAAGGGGCTTTTTGATTTAAGAAGCAAAGGACAAGTTTGAGGTTCGTTCTTCAATTGCTGCCTCATGCACTTAATGTAGCAAGGCAGTGGAAAAGAATAACTCATGTATATAGATAGCAATGAGGTAATTGAAGCTTAGTTCTTCTCAGCCTGCTCCCCGTCTCCACATGAAAGAAGCACACAAGTGCACAAACATTTAGGCTGAAAATACAACATCACGCTCCAGTGTAAAACCCCCATGCCTCATGGAGTACTGCTGGCTTTACTACGGCCATGCTATGTACAATCAGTAATGGGTATTGATAGTATCTGCACAATATTTCAATAAGCAGAGCCAAACAAATCACTTCCTCTATTTCTGTATAGAGTAAGATATTTACAGGAACAGCCTTCTGAAATGTTCCAGTAAAATTAGCTTACTCAGATTTTTTTTTTAACAAGAACAGAGAGCAGAAGGATAATATCATCATTAGGGTTTGTGCATAAATCAGCTGTCTATTTACCACTGGTATGTTGCAATAATGAATTGCCACTATCTCCTGAGTTATTTGCTGGGTTATTAGATTACCTAAGTTCACAGGATTAAAAAAAAAAAAAAATCTTCATTATTTCCTGGGAAACGACCATCAGATGCATGTATTCCACCTCCTTCCCCAAAGCAATGCCCAAAATATTCCTGTAGGAAGTTTGTCTGTTTTATAAAAACCTCCAGTGATGATGTTTCCAACAGCTTTCTAAAAGGCAAATAACTGCAGCACCAAAATATCCTTATCACTTGAAAGCTTCCTTAAATGTTTACCTATGTCTTGCCAATTTCATATTGAATCCATTTCTTTTAGTTCTGACCCCAAGCAGTCATGCAGTACAGTTTATTACCTTCCTCCCTGTAGGAACCTTCCACATACTTGAACACTGCTATCTGTCTGTTACTGGCCTTCTCCCCTGTAGACTAAACAATCCCCATTCTTTCATCTTCTTTCCCAGGTCATGTTTTCCAAATCTTTGATCATTTTCCCTGCATCCTCCCTGGACACCATCCAGTCGGCACTTGATTATATTATGCCCCAAAGTAGATGTTAAGCCGTTTTGAACACTGAATGGAGTGGATGGGTTATGTTTTTTCTTTACACACCCCCAAAACAGTGGTATTTTGAGGGAAATGGATGGCAAAACCTTGTTCCTTGTATGACTGTATGACACCCACAGTCTCAGGTCTGTGATCCCCTTTCCTCTCAGATGCGCTATCCTGAGCACATGGACCGGGCCTGGGAGGAGTTGGGCTGGGGCACTTCCCTGCAGGCACCCATGGTGGAGCTACACAGTCACCAGATCCAGGGTCAGAACCAAAGCAAACCCACTCAGCAGAGCACTGGCAACCCAGGTCCCAGGGGAAAGAAGACACAGACACATCACAGACCGGTTTTTTCTGGTGGTCTGGGAACCAGATGTGGTTATTTACCATTCCATTCAACAAAACCGGGCCAAATTGCCTCGAGCACAGCCCAAATCCAGCTCACAAGAGGACCACTGTTGAGTCAATCATCCCCCATCCTGTCCCATGTAACTGGGTATTTCTATCCCTGTACAGTGCTTCTAAGCTTGTGTCCTGGTTGGTTGGGCTTTTTGTTTTGTTGTTGTTGGTTTTTTTTTCCCAAACCATTCCTCCAGTTAGCCAAGGGCAGCTCTGAATTTTAACCCTGTCCTCCAAGGAGCCTGCAGCCCCCCTTCACGTTCCTTATCCTATGTAAATTTAACTGCTGCTCTCTCTGCTCCATCAATCATTTCAATAATGAAAACAATGAGTATTACCTAAGCAAGGGCAGACCCCCGGGGAATCTCACTCACTCCAGTCTTGCAGTTCTAACAGCAAATTATGAATAACTACTTTGACTAGTGCCTGGTGAAATTCTGTGCACCCACATTTACAGACCAGCTGACTAGACACCCAGCCTGCTTCAAAGAAAGCTGTGTTAGAAAGCATCCAGAACTCCCCCTTTAAAGAGGGAGTAATTTCTGTCAAATAGGGAGGTCCAATTACACCATCATAGGCGCTGTTGGAAAGTCTTTGCTAAATGCTGCCATAAAAACGTAATGCATGCTGATAAGAGAAATAGCAGGGTTGATAACCAAGCTTTAGGATGACAGGAAGAACTTTAGCTGAACTGAGACAGCAGGAGCCCAACTTTGCTTCCAGTAAAAGAGAGGCTTGGAAGAAGCAAACCGAAACACAGTATAAAAATTACAGGAGTTTTATGCTTTCCATCAACTGCTGCTGACTTAGCAGTTAAAGATGACACTATCACACAGGTGTGGGTTTGTTTGGCTTTTTTTTAAAAATCAAAACAGTTTCTTAGCTGTTTCAGATTTTTTTTTAACTGGTTTCCTTACTACATCCTAACAGCCAATCCTGCTCAGGGATCACAAACAAACCAGACAGACACCAAAGACAGTGGCTCCCAAAACCCTGATAAATGCTTTAATCAATCACTGAAAACATCCCCAGCCCCACATCACCACTAGTAGAAACAAGTGGCAGTAGCTGGTGCCTGAAACGGGGAGAAAGGGTAAGTTCCATGGAAAGTGAAAGATGAGGCAGCTTTCCAATGCTGGCTCCCTCTGCTTGCCAAAATAGCAATGCCCTGCCCACGCCTCACTCCTACTTCTGTGGAAGATGCGCTTGCTTCCCAAGAGAGTTTACTCTTGCAATGCAGATGTGCTTCACTGAGGCAATCGCACTATGTTGCGTAATGCAACACAGAATTAAACAGTATATGCTATTTGGTGCATTTTTAAAATGTAAACCACAAGTTACTGTGGAGCTCAGCGAGCTGCCAAGAATGTTAACGCTATGATTTTAGCAGGGAAGAATACATCATATCCTCCTCCTCCCACAGGTTACTCCAGTCGTAATTTTGCAAGATCCTTTTGTACTTGTCAGTAAAATACAAAGTCTACGTGACTTTCATTTTGATTTTTGGTGACTTCAGGTATCATCACCTCGGGATCTAATACAACCACACCAGTGGCAGTGCAGGGCAGCTCTGGGAAGAGCCTGATAGGTGACTACACCAAGGTCCAGAAAGTTGAACCCTTCACCCCACATCCTACAAAAGAGGGTTAAAAAAAAAAAAAAATAAAATCACACACAGAACCTGCAACCAATCACTTGCAGTCCCCTATGTGAACACTGCAGATGCTGAGGCATACTTTGAATAAGAATATACATACATTTAGATTCTTCTTAGTTTTCAGGAGTTGCACAGTGCCATTCCTCTTCAGAGGAATACAGGTCTTTTCTAAAATATATTATGCATAACCTAGTTTTCCACAGCGGAAAACTCACCAAGGGAATACTGTTTGCTCATACCAGAAATGTATCCCAAAATTACAGTAATTTATAGCCTCATTTTCATTGACAAAAGAAATAATATCATTCTCTTCTGACAAATATCAGTACACTGAGAAAGTAATGAATAAATGCCTATAAACAGGTATCAAATAAAGCAACTATCAATCACTGCAACAAAACCTTAATTAAATCATGTGTTAAACAAAAAAAGACTGAAGTAAAAACAAGCCATATAATCTGAGATCAAAATAAAAATCTGTCTATCATGCCAAAGCACAGTTCAGAGCACTGAAATACCACAACCCGTTATGTAAGTCATCTAATTGTTAATTGTAAAGCTCCAAGTTTGCAAAATGAAGACAAACATAGAGATTCAGTAAAGAGTTTTAGCATATAGTACTTTTTATATACACAAAATACATGTGTATTTTAGAAACATATTTTATATGACTGAGTTCAAAACTACAGAACTGATCATGTACGACTCTACAGTGATTTCTTCTTAAGAGACAGAAAGCGATCTGCACTGTTCACATTTTAGTTTTACAAATCAAATCAGCATTCAGCCTAAGCTGAATACATATTTCTGGAGACACATCAGAAAGAACCCTGAGGATTAGTCCTAAGACAAAAGGATGAGGGAGTTGCTTGCTGTCATCCTGCCAATTTTCCAGAACAGAAGAGTTAGCAAATGAGGCATAAAAAGATGTGAGCAAAGAAACTCATACCTGCTAAAAATGCAGGAATATCAGATGTGCAAGAAAATGAAGTAGTATCAGGCTAATTCATGAAAACTGCTGACCAGCTGAAAGTCCTTTTGGCCTCATCTGGAAATATTTAGCACTCTTCAGGCTAGTTAAACTTAAAAGCCATCATAATTTAATGCTATCTGAATATTCAGCACTTAACTTTTAAGCCTCTGACCTTCTATTGGAATCAGTAGAAAGGCAACAGCACTAGCTGAACCTCTAGTTACATTATGAAAATCTTCCTGTATGCCTCTGTTTCTATCGGTTATTGTAAAGAAACGGATACAGTTCTCTCATTTTCTATTGCTTACAGTGATAGTGATAGCAGTATCAAACATACCCATCTTGCTGCCATAGGGAAAGCCCAAAAGCTCCCATTCTAGGTTCTGAATATCATTAATGCAGCTGGTGGCTTTCAGAGTGCATCAACAAAAGGCATTGTTCAAGTGTGTGGGTACACGCACACACACGGGCAGGGAAAGTGAAAGAGGCAGACAATATACACTGTAATTCTCTGAACAAGAATGCAGCAATCAGCCACATTTAGGGCAGACAGACAGTCATGTTACAGTAGTGTGGAGTAAACTGTGTTAGTTCCATATCTAGCAAGGTGGGTAACAGGTTTCATACAGAAAAGACTACCTCTGGGGAGGAGGAAAAGCAAAGGTGAAGATGAGGAGTTTTGCACATGCCTGGAGATACCTTAAAAGTAATTTTAATTAATCTGATATATAAGATATGTAAAAAAATAATAATAAAACCCAGGAAAATAAATAAATTAACTGAAGAACAAAAAGTTTAACTTACTGAATAACACAGCACTTAATGAGGTTCCCCCACCTTCCCTGCTGTAAAGCACTTGAGAAAAATTCAGCCACTGCGCTACTGCTTTTCTTGACCTTTTTGCTGAAAGAGAGCAGAGTAAAAACAGGAAACAGCTAAATTGATATGCATTAAAGATGCTTCATGTTAGGAAAGTCTTTTGAGTCACTCTTGCGAATTCACTCTGTGTCAGATTTGCCAATATAATCTTGCTAAAGACTATCTATTAACAGGAGCCCCAGTTAAAGCAAGCGTATTGCCTCTCAGCTGTTGGAGCAACACCGTACACACCATACGATTCAGCTGTGTAGCATTTGCATTTGTTGCTGGTTTTCCACACCCAAAAGCTCACTGCATGTCTTACGATTAATTTATAATGCCCTGAGCCCCAAGCAGATTCGCTCTGCTGATTGCCCTTTTCTTAACAATAACACAAATAAACATGGAAATAAATCTATTGTCTAAAGAATCCTTCCACTAATTCTGTTCTTTGATGGTTTGGTTGATTTAGTATAGCTAGGAATCAAGAGTGAAGTGGATCATAGCTTAATATAGAGTGTGGTTAATCTTCCCTTTGCATAATGCTGGTACACTATGGCCCAAATACCAGAGATTTATTTGATGTGTACATGCTTTCAAGCATTAGTAAACAAGTTGCAGCCCATTATGAAAGAAGAGCAGATCCAAACAGTTGTGAAGCTCTTTATGTACTAGATAGACACAGACAGTGCAATATACTTAAATCTGCTTGTGTACTAGCTTTAAAATTTTGGACACTTACTTCATCACGAAATATCACTTTAAAAATAATACTAAAAATATGGCTGAGATCACTTCCTATGTCCTGATGCACTATTGTCTGAATCACAACAAAACTGAGTAAGAGGCGCAGTCTTCTTTTTCTCTTTTTCTTCCTTTAATTGATTTTATTCCTCGTAACATAGCCAAAAAGAGTAGGAACAGATACTAGAGCCTCAGAAATATACAAAACACATTAATTCCCATGGAAAACCAAAAAGGTTCTCTCACTTCTCATTTCTTACTCTTCCATTACTTTGAAGAATTTTACAGACCATACAGAAGTACTCTATCAAACATCACCTAATTTTTTACTACTTTACATGACCTATTGAATAAATTACCACTGTACAGTCTCTAACTAAAACATTTTTGTTGCTGTTCATGTACAAATTAAAACAAATTGGTCCTTTAGAAGCTGGTTGTAAGAGTAAAATATTACATTCAATAAAAATTATTTTTAATAATGAAGTTCCAAGCAATGCTACAGTGGAAGCACTTAAAGTGCATAAAAGTTATTTCCATGTGGCAATGCTCCCTGGATAAAAGACCCAGTGCGAGTCTACATTTTTTTAACGCACACAGGCAAAGCCCACCCAAGGTGTACTGTTAGGTATCAATAAAACATTCTCACAATACAGAGCACTTTTCCCACCTAGGAGAAGAACCATGATTCCACACTCAGGCACTAGTTTTAGAGGATAGTGCCTAACTCCTAGCACTCTCATGTACATACAGGATTTTCAGCAAGTCTCCCATACTACACTCACTGGCCCCCCACACAAGCTACAACTGTATATCATCCATCACTTGCCATCTCTGACCCAGATTTTATCCTGCTCTGTGCTGAACACTAACTTGGGATGACTCAGGAACAGTTGCCTTTAATTTTTCCCCCCTTATAAATAAAGAAGCCACAAGGGAGACAATGTCGGGGCTGGAGGCAGGGAAGACTCTTCAGACAGCAAGTCAACCCTCATCTGTAAAGGAACAGAAAACGTATGCTTCTGGAGCAAGCTGTTCAGATAAAGCCTCAAATCATGGTGGCAACTATCAAATGGACACAAAAGTATACGCCTGTGAAAGAGGTGCTGTGAGAACAAACATATCAGTGACTGAGAGACGCCAGGATACCACAAAAAAGTAACACAGTAAAAACAGAGGATGCCAATGTCTCAGATAAGCAGTTATGGCCATGTTTACTTAAACTGTTCTGCTGAGCTGTTCCCATTTCAGGCAGAAAACTTTGATTTAAGGAAGAGACTTGCAGTTCTGTCTCAATTTTTTTCCCCCCTTCAAAGCATAAAAGAACTTCCTTTTTCAAAACCTATTTAACAAAGTTTACATCCAAACCCTCTCAGTCCCAAAAATGTCAGATCTGAACTCTATTAAAAGCAGCAGTTAGTGCAGCCAAATGTTCCAACAGTTGGTTTAATAGCCTATAATATTTCTAATGCCCTACTGCGTGAAGTCTATGATCTGGAAAACCAGCCAAGCACACCCACCCAAGAGCAATGCTACAGGGAAGACTCTTATCTCCCTTGGCTATGGCCCTCTGCCACTACTGGCATGAGAAGCCCAGGAACTCTCCAGCTGCAGAGAGCAGTAACACAGACCACCTCTCTGGCAAGAGGAAGCCTGAAGGAAGCAGACAAATTAGAAATGAAAGTTGTGCCAAGCATGCAAGCGCAGAGCTACTGTTTCAAACTTCAGGTCCTGCAGTTTTATGCACGTGTTTCATTACTTGATTTTACTGGATCCTCCTTCTCCTAGCCTACTGATTCCCTCATATCACTTACGGTTCCTCCCATCCATTTCTACCTCACATTCTTCAGGTTGGAAGATTGCTCAGATCAACTTCCCTAGTTCAACTACTAACTCTCTTGCCACCAGTGAGGACCAGAGCAGGCATCTGCTCTGAGCTCAGGTATGAGCAGTCTGCATACCAACCTGTATTTTTCCCTAGATGGCCTAAAGGATACTCGGGGAAAACATTTTGACGCAGATTTCACAGCTGCTGGTTGTGGCACCGGAAAATAGAGCTCATGCTGTCTCCTGACAAAACACCACACCGCATGTTCTTCTATGTAAGGTGTCCATGTAGGAAAGCAATATACTTTTTTTAGTATTAGTATTAGCAAAGCAGAAGCAGCTTCCTGGTACCTGTTATGGCCGACCGGAAGCTACAATGATACTAATTACACAGTTCATTTGAACTCCAGCAAGGCTCCATGAGTCCTAGCATGAAGAGCACTGCCTGAGCAAACGCCCTGGCAGGCACCTCCCTGCCACCACATGTGGGCAAGGCCCATGCCAGGGGGACACAGCTAGGAAGGGCAGGCAGCTTTCCTGCCTGCCCCACGGACACAGCCCACTGCTCCTCCTCTGTCACCCTGCACCACAGCACCAATGGGCACAGGACAGGAGCAAGGTCGTCCCCATCCGAGCAAGAATTTACTCCCATCTCAGCAGATTTCTAAGCAAACCTCATGCTGAAGAGCATTCTCCACTCTCCCGCCAGCCTCACTGCTCAAGGTTAAGCAAAGGTACGGATGACTCTGCAGCTCATTCCACGTTATCATGCCAGTGCGTTGATGTGGATTTGCAATGAAGCAAGAGAGGCAGCACACTCAGATATGAACCAGGCTGAACTTTCAGGAATGGTTTCTCCTCTTTCAGGCCCATCTACTAGCGGTGCAGTGGAATTTTTAAAGAGCAGTCAGAGATAGTGCAAAAAAAGAGAGGGAATTAAAAAAGGATTATTTGCATACATCTAAATAATGAAATGAGGGGTTTTTCACTTCCATGCTTCAGTATCTCAAAAATGGCCAGCAGAGTATTATCACTTACTACAACATATGACAAATGGATGGATTCCCACAAATACTAACAGTTTATTCCCTTTCATAATGGAAAAAAGCAGAAAATATTTTATTCCAAAGGATGATTTCTCCAGCAAACTCTCAAGTTCTCTGAAAACTGCCATAACTACAACACTGCTCACAGAATGTTTGGTAGCTTTACAGAAGATGCTGTATGTTAAACATTAGTTTTTAAATACATTCACTAAGCTACTCTACTGTGTTGTAGAAGTCACTCCATTTAACTACTATACTAGATCAATAAAGAATTTTGGATAAGAAAAACTGCACATATAGTCAAAAAGAAGGACAGAGATGCTAATTGACTCAAAATGGATGGGAGAAAAGCAGAAAAAATTTCATGAAAATGAAAACGTTTAATTAATATTCTAAAAAACAATGAGCATACCAAAAAGATAACTTTCATGATCTCTTTTCACCTGCAGAAAGGCTGAGCAGGCTTTCAATCTTTTTCCATTTGCAAGCTCCCTAAGGTAATTTCCCTGATAAAAGTGAAGCCCACCACAGAGCGACTGCACCAGCTGACAGCCAGCTTTGTTTCTTGAGTCCCTGCTCTTCAGAGGCAGGCTCCAACCCAACAGGTTCACAGACCACAGTCACTGATCTCTATTGCCACTACAAACTAAAAAAATCACCATTACCCTGCAAACCAATTAACCCATGTAGCCAGGAACACTCTTCTGCTCACAACCTCCAGCGAGGGCTGTAACAGCCTGTACGGAGGTTCCCTGCCCTTCTGCACATGCAGTGCAACACTGCTGTATCCAGTTACCCTAAAGGGGCAGCATTCCTAAAGGACAGAAAAATTTAGGTAATAGATATTATGCAACATTTGGGGTGTATTTAAACAAACTCCAGGCTTAGCAATCAATTGGCTTAATATTTTCCGGGTATCCTGAAACCATGCGTAAGGTGAGCAGGCTCACAGGCAGCCCTGACATCCCTCATTCTTTTTTCAACCACACCCCAGCTGCACCACTGGCATCGAGAACCGACAGGCTCTCAAGAAAAACCTGACCCTGCAGCAGCACAGAGCAGCAGAGAAATCCCCATGAGGAGCAGCTGCTGCTCCAGCACAGTAGGATCACCGTGGTCCCACAAGCAGGGAACACTTCTCCCACCGCATGTCCATGTACCATCACTGCAGGAACCGAGGCGTGGCTGGGGCTCAGAAGGGTGGACAGGGCAGGGCAGGGGCAAGCAGCCAGCCTTGAGCCCATGGATGCTAGGGAAGACATGGGTGTTGGAGTTCTGCCAGAAGCCCTGCAGCCAGGGGAAAGCACAGGGCCCTCTCTGACCCCAGGGGCTTCAGGAAAGACTCAACAGTTCATGGAAAAGTCGAGCAAGGGCAGGAGATACAGCTGCACCACTGCCCCCAGGAGAGTCAAACACCCAAAACACACTGGACTTTGCTGAAAGTGGGGAATGAATTTATCACTGAGGCTAGTGGAATTCCTGCAGGAGTTAAGGTACAGGTGTACCAAGCACATCACTACTTAGCACTCTTTATCGCACAAAAATCCCCCAAAATACCACATACAAACCAGCCTCATCAAAACGCAACAGCAAAGGGCAGGCAGGGGCAGATGGCAAAAATTAAAATCTGGTCATCTGCACCCAGGCAGTTCCCAGTCTCTGAACAGCAAACAGGCACGTGAAGCCCCAGCTTTCACAGTGAAACATGAAAGAGCCCTTGCACTCCAATAACCCACCCTCAGAGTCTCCAAAATGTCCCCCAGGGAAGGACATCTCCCACGGTTTGAATCCCCTACTCCCAAGGGTTCACATGTAATCAGGCAGTTCTGACCAGAGGCATGAGCCACTTATCTCTCCTCAGCCAAGTGATGCCAGGTGAAACATTTCCAGATTGAATTGCATGAGGCTCTCTGGCCTTGCATGCATCTCTTCCTAGCTGTTTCTCCGTTTCTCCAAAAGGCTTCAGTACTTTGCACGTATTAATGAACAGTACAGCTGTAACGTTAAAAAACAATTTCTGGGTCACAGTCCTGACTATAAGGTTTTAAAATCACTAGTTCTCAAACTCACTTCCCAATTGGCTGAAGATTCAGCTTTGAAAGCAAATACTAATAATTATTTAGAAGAGGAAGGTTGTGGACAGTTACACCTCAGGGTATTTCCAGAAATGACAAGTATTTTAAAATGCAAATTCACAAATTCTGCAGCATATATAATTTGAATATCTAGTGTATATCCTGTCCATATACCATATTGCTAGCAAATACTACAGTGCAAACAGTTTTTTCAAGACTACATATATCCCCAGTGACACATTAGAATGTAGTTTTAAACAGTAATACAAACATAAAAGCATGTTGTATATGGCATGTTTTGAAGCAGTTACCATATGCTCTGTCAATAATCTATGGATTAATAGGGCCCTGATGCACAATAACGCATTGGCCACTCACAGCTCTATGGAAGATTATATCATTCACCATGACAATTAGCTGAGGTTTAGGCATATGTCGCAATTTTTCATTCATATTTTCAACTTGGTCAGCTCTAAGACACTACTGTTGGGGTTTAGGGTTTTTTTCTGTAATTCTCAATTCCTTTAAGGTCTGATCCTAATTCCATTAATACACTAACTTCAAGAAAGCAAGTTCAGACACTAAACCAAAAGATTAACAATCTAATTCTATGTTCCTTTGAGCAGCTATAGTATAAAATTTTAAAAAACATATATTCATTTAACCTATTTTCCTGCCACTGATAGTAGATATAGCTGATACTCTGGGAAACAGTTGTAGAGATAGAGGAAGTACAGGATATAAAAAAAAGGCAATTTGTTTCAATATGATTACTCCCAGTCTGGGCTGTGTTTCTGGACAGTTCAAAAATCAAGACACCTTTCTAAATCTTGACACTAGGAACAGGCAGTAAAATAGATCTATATAATCATCTGCAGCAGCAACCCATCTTGTAACAGGCCAAAGTCTCACAAGTATTTAGTTACCTTGTTTTTTATTTAGAACAGAGGTCTAGATATTCGGGTGAATAGCTGGCCACAAAATGAAATGTTATTTACTAGCTACAGGCTAACCTAGGGTGTAGGAGGTTCACCTTCCACTCTTTGTAGCTCCAGAGGCTCCCCATACAATTACCAGCATTTGTACCTGGGCAAAATTACTTCAAAATAACAACACACTGGAAAGCTTCCAAGACAACATTTTCTATTCCCTCTGTACATGCTGTGAATCACCTTACAAACAGCACAGCCCCAGAGAATAAGATCTCCAATGTGTTACTATCTTATCCAGCTCTCCTTTGTGAAAATGAGATCACGCCTAACGAATTTAACAACTCAATGGGGCAGGCTAAAATGCCATTGGCATCACCCCAGGGTCAGGAGTCTGCCCAGTTTTCACATGGCAGCAGGGGATTTGCATTTCTTAATATAAGTGCTGTTGTTTTCACCCTTTGTACAGGAATGCCTACGACTGGCAGGGACTTGTGATTCCCCAACATCCCCCCGCAAAATGTACCTCAGAAGGGTTGTTCCCGTGTAGGTTACCACCACTGAGACACAAAGGCTTTGCCATGGTTCCAGTGAACTGCCCGACTTCTACCTACAGAGGCAACACACAGCTAAAGGGAGCTGCTTACACTTGGCAAAGCAGAATAGTGCCACTTTGGCATAAATATGTTGCAGCACCTACAGCTGTGACCATATAAATATTTCAGAAGGTAAACTGCACTTTGGTTTTGGTTGGTTGGTTTTTGAATACATATCTATCTTTTTGTCTTGTAAGCAGTTTGTGCAGACAGAAGCATTATAAAGTGCAAAAGTATGCTAAAATTGCATTTGCATTCTAAAGATAAAAACTACCATTAATCACATCTGAAAATAAGAGTCTGAAAGCACAAGATATATTTTTGAAGGAAAAAGTGGTCAGAACTACCAAAACACTTTCAGAAAGGAGGCTGACAAACTTTTCCTTCCTGTCCTCAAAAAAACAAAACTTCTTTTAACTAGCTTGCACATAGTTAAACAGCCAGAGCCAAACTGGTGCAGCCTACATTACCCGTACAAAGTCAAAAATGTGCTCTACGTACTCCATTGACAAGGAAATTTTGGAAAGCAACATACCCATCAGCACTACCACCAGCTACGTGACTTACCAAATCATCTACATAACAACATGATTGCCAAAAGCCACCAAGAGATTTCTCAACTGGGGGGACCATCCACACCAGCACTGCACTGCAGCGAGTGACAGAACAGAAACATTCCTGTTCCTTTGCATGGGCTTGGCTTGGGCTGGCCTCTTCTGCTTGCAAAGTATCATTAGTAATTTTCACCTTTCTCTATCTTTATTTTGTATACTCTTTGAAGGAAGTTTCTTACGCTGCGAATACAAAGAGGACACAGTCCTTGGACTCCATCATGTAGCTAGGCTGAAACTTGCAGTGTATTTGTATGTGAAGTGCTGTATTCTGATCTCACCACATATTGCTATAAGAACCAAGCAAGTCCTAACAAACTTACAGTAATGGATTGTGCACACACTCATATGCAGATAGTGATGGAGAGATCAAGCTTGCTTATTAAAGAAAAAAGGGAAAGTTAGCCCTACTTTATGTTTAGAAAAGAAAGATCTCCCTTTCATAAAGCAACCCATGGCCAAATCTCAGCCTTATAGAAGATAACTTACAGTGCACCTCAAGCAAGTTGGCAAATGGATACCAAAGACCCCCACGCTCTTTTCTTTGAACCCACATCCACTCGTGCATTTGTACAAGTGAATCCAAAACACTTTGTAGCCCTGTGCTATTAGCCTTTTTTGAAACAGTCTTCATCAAATCACAAGTGGGGAGGAAGGGGGAAGACATAAATGACAGAACACATCTCTTCGCTTCCAACAATACCTGTATAGATATTCCCAAAACTGGATATAAAATGTCCAATCTTGAAAAGTAATTTTGCCCCAGTTTTCAAAAGGTCTTTTTTCAACCTATCTGAAGGGCTTTAAAACTCTTCTGTCTTTATCTGATCAAAATGCTGCCCTACCTCCTGCAGTCCTGGCATTCTTTGTGGTGAAACTGTTTCAGTATCATTATTAATATTCAAATGTCAAGTTTGTGACACTACTTTTCCTGTGCTATTTGAAACAGTCAGAACAATTATTATCCATGAAATATGAAACAGTAAATTTTTTGCTACCTGCTTACTATTTCAGCAGCCCTATTTGGGACAGAACAGCACTTACACCAGTCACATGCCATTTTACACATGCTGCAGCTTTTCTAGAAGTACTCCTGCATTTCTCCAAATTTGCTTTTGTCGTTTCTAGCAAAATTACACATTTATTCTTTTTCTGAAGCACAACAGTACCCTGAATATCTACCAAATTTATAGCATCTAGTATTTCAGACTTTCGTTCCACATATATTTCCTATCTGATAGCAACTTTTACATATAGTAAACTGCTGGGCTTATTTGTTTGTTTGCTTTTAATATTTATAGAATAGTAATTCTGTCCTTTATAGATTCTACTGCTCTTAAAAATATTTTGGCTTTTTTTTTTTTCTTGTTTCAGTACTTAGTTGAGTTTCTTTTGTAATTACCTAGACTGTGGTCACGCATCTTTGGCTATAAGGGGTATTTTTATTGTAACATGTAGGTGTCTTTAAAAGCAACATGCATCAGAGCTGCACAGATGAGAACACATTGAACTGTCACTCCTTTCCACCAAGTTCCCAAAGTTTTGGAGAAGCTTTTATATAATAGTACAAACTCAAAATAATGAATTCATAATAATCCATATACAGAAAGGTGCACGTTAATTAGATACCTTTTTCTCCATGACAGAGGAAAGCAAAACAACCAGACTGAGCCTTCCACTAACAGGGAACACTACAAACTGTAGATCAAAATGAAATATCCAAAATATCTTAAGGAAAGCTTTATTTTCAGTGTACAGCTTAATGATGCCATAAAGTACTTCAGCATCATTGTAAAGGCCTGTTATTTCCACTGTTCTTCCCTCCAAAACTGGAGGGTGATTTCAGAATGTGTATGCTTCTTTCAGTCTTAATTCACTCCAAATTTGAGCCAAGGGGGTCTGATCCTAACACTCCAAAAGTCAACAGGAGGAACGCCAGTGGGAATGGAGCCTAAAACAACATGTCCACAGTAGTCAACAATTCTGAGTTATATAAATACTTGCTAATATATCTATACTGACTGGTCATCAACATTTCCATTATAATCCTTGTACTTGGGGATGTCTGTATGTTGGATGCTATCCATACTTCTTGCCAGTAAGCTGAAAGGAATTATTTTTGAGTGATACAAGGCACTCCCTCTCCTCTGGAGACAACTAACAGAATCATCACTTTTTCACACAAATCAATAGGATACTACCATCTTCGGCTGAATTCCAGTTTACCTGCTTTGCTACAATGTGCTTTTGCAGGGCCATAAAAGGAAGCTTCTGTTTTGTTTCAGGAAATCTAGGGCTACCAGATTTTTCATGTAGTATGTCATCATCTGAAATCATCAGGGCTAGAAATGCAACAATGAAGTTTAAACAACATCTTGTGAATAATGTGCCCTGCAATTTTCCTTCATTCTGTTTACGGTGCACTGAGAGTTATAAATGAAGTAATAAACAGCAAAACCTAGTCTGCCAAAATAAGGAGCCTCTCACAAATGCTTTTAGAAAAAACAGATGGGGTAATACTAACATCACAACAAGTATCCTTCCCACTCCTATCAGCAAAACCATCCCTGAATCTGATCTCCTGTAGCACTAGGAAGGACTGTTATGTTTGTCTACAGAGCCTCAGTACTATTACAGCTGAACTCATTATTTTAAAGTGTTTGAAGTACCTTGAGCATAACAGAAGACACAGAAAAACAAAATCCGTTAGACAATATGCAATTCATACTAATGCTAATTAATTCGCAACATAAGCTGAAGCTGTTCCAAAGACCCCATTACGGTATATTTTGAGAAAAAATACTGCAAGCAAAACACAAAGCTTGGCTTAGTTTAGCCATCCTACCAACACAACTTCATGTACCCTTCTAAAATGATCCCAAGTCTTCCTTCTCCTTCCTGCTTCTGGAACTAAGCTAATACTAGGTCCACCAAACTACACAGATCGAGAATCAGGTCTAGAAGTAATTCTTATTTATGCAGAAATCAATTGTTAGGGGGCCCAATACTAGCAGTTTTCAAGAGCAATGTGATGTGAGTGTGATTCATGCATTACTTGAGCAGTCTAGCTGAAAGAATGGGCATACATGTTTGCCCTTAGCTTTTACAGTGAAATATGATTGTTCCTTCTCTTGTCCTTCCCAGACTCCTCTGTACCTGCTCATTTATCTTTAGCCCCCCCGGGTGCCTGGAAGCTGAACCATGCAATGGGCAGGCATTTGCAAAATGGTCCTACCACTACCCCCCTGAATTTCCAACAATTTGCCCACGTAAGATACAATCCTCTTGAGGAGAACTTGCTCTGAGACCACAGAGCACCCTGCTCTGTAGAAGCTGGGCCAGAAACACCATGACAGACAGCCGTAGGTAACACAGGACTAAGTAAGTGAGGTGAGATGAACCCTATGTGGAGGTTCACGACAGGTTTCTCCACGGCCGAGGCTTCTCAGTATTTTTTTCTGAGGTACAAACACCCAGAGTTTATAAGCATTTATGTTGTCATGTTAGCAGCTTTGCTCTCAATAGTAACCACAACTTCTTTTGAAGTCTTCAACTGAAGTTAAGAGATGACCCAGGTCAATATTCACACATCACACACCACAGCTTTTCTCAAACACAAGAAAAAAAAAAAAACAGCAACAAAAAGCCTAGCTACAGAGTAAATACCACTTACACACACCACAAAAGCTCTTATTTTCCATGCCTATCCAAGAACACAGATTGTCCAAAGACTGAATACTGGCTTTCCACAAAGGACCTCTGAGCCCACATGAGTGTTTCAGCTCCCTGCCAGCCTGCCTGCTCCCAACAACCAGGCACTCGCACATAACAGAACTGCCCTCAGCCAGCTACAGCAATGCACTCAGCATCCAGACAGTGGCTTCTTTTCATTCCATACCTTCTTGCACAGGGCTTTGTAAAACACACACACAAAAACTTTACTAGTATGGAGGGAAATCAGTGCCTACATCTGCAAAGCGCCGTGTTGCTAGCCAGAGACAAGGAGCACACAATCCGACGCTGAATGACTGCCAGCGAGGAGGAGTCCCTTCGAGCTTAAGGCCTCGGAACCGCCTGGAAAGCTGTTGCCTGGCTGATTACATCCCCACTGAAAGGGTAAGGCTTCGGAGCAGTGTGCACAGCAGATTAGAGGCACGGCTCCCAGCACCGCCGACAGAAGCTGCAGAGCTGAGCCGACGCGTACTCTGCAAGCACACCCTGGTGCGTACTCGCACTGCAACGCGCCTCCGAGCGACACTGCTATGAAAATAACTGCCATTATCAGTGAAACCGTAGCCCACAGGCAGGGACCATAAATACATGCTAAACTCCCTCTGAAATGAACTGGTCCGTAAGAAAATTTAAACGCCAAGTGAGAGCTGTGGTAAAACTCCCATCAAAAAAAAAAAAAAAAATAAAAACAAACAACCCAACAGTAAGGGCAGCGTCTATCTGAAAAAAAGGGACAATTTGGCATTTGCAGTGTGTTCAAGCTGACTCCTTGCCAGTAACTATTCAAAAAAGACCACTTAACAAGCAAACAGGTCTTCAGCACAACAAATAATAAAAAAGAGAGCAAAGCTTGTGCTATTTAAATATCATGAAACATTCTGCTAATCATGCACAGATGGAAGTACAGACGCTTCTGCCAGACGCCTTGTTCAGAAACTTTGCTCTATTTTTAATTATTTGAGGCACAGAGGACCTGTTTGCTGATTAAAAGGGCACTGCCTTTAAAAGGACTCCATCAATATGGAGTCTAGCCTTGTTTTTAACAGAGGACTTTAAAAGTAGTAACTCATGCCTCCGAGCTCCCTGCACCAGTTTTTATAATCTTATAAGCATGTGGTTGGGGGTTTTTTCAGATGTTACTCTCACCTTGGGAAACTGCGAAGCGAAACTAACTATACTCAAGTTACTGTTAAATTCACTGAGTAAAACAACTTAGAAAATGCGTATTTTCCTCTAATATCCCTTATCTGTATCTTTTTGCTGTTACTTTTAACAAGAAAGGTTATCAATTTCCAGATAAAAGCATTATTTTTTATGGTTTTCTGTTTTGTCGAAAGCCTACTTTTTTGAGAAAATGTATCAGTTCCAGAATTATCAACCAAATACTTACTGTTAGGGGTTTTTTTAAAATCTGCTATAGCCACAATATTATTCCAATAGTCAGTTCTTGGCAAAAGCACGCTAATACACACACACATACAAAAAACACTCACAGATTTTCACTTCACACCTTAAGTGAACCTCACTCATTCAGTGGTTGCTTCATTCCTGTACTTCTCCATAGTAGTCCAGGAATTTTTCCCTCTCTGAAGAACCTCACTCAAAATGCATACTATGTCAAATTTATTTTCTTTTTCTGAATGAAGTGCTTTTCAAAAATTCTTTTTTGTTTATTTAACTTACATTTTATCTTGGAAGTTTCCTAAAACGTTACTACAGAACTTTACCACTGGAACAGAGTTATCACATGAGCAGAAATGGAAGCTCAAAGAAGAGTGTCCAAGCTGCTACTTTTGTCCCATCAGTATGACACGTGAAAATGGTATTATATTTTTTAAATTTACATTAACAGTTTGAATTATTGCTATTAATACAGTAAAAGAATCATTCGATTAGCAGATCACATGATATTGTGACAAAGTAATAGTGATCCCATTATTTTCTGAACAAATGACCCAAAGGGAGTGGCTCCTGCCTCATGCTCAGGTACAGAGAAAATAACTGAATCAGTTTTGGGTTTGTGGGTTTCTGTTTGTTTTGGTGGTTTGTTTTTGGTTTGTTGTTTGTTTTTTTAACAATGCCAGCATGTAATGCTATATAAATAAATATATGCTACTGATTTATTGGAGACCAGCTGAAAAGCTGGAAAAGCAAGATGTCTGCTGAAGAGACACTGCAGTAGAAGCCAGGGAAGACTGGCAGGGGCATATGGACTGAAAATCCAATGTTTGGCCAGGGAAACAAGCACCCACAGAGAAGCTTCAGGGAAGAAATAAAGGGTCTTTTCCCATGAGGAGAAGGGGAAGGCTGCGTGGAGTGAAAGGCTTGTTCAGGCAGATCATTGCAAAGCTCAAAATCCAGGGAAGTAAACTAGGAAGGGAACTAAATGAAACAACACTCAAATTTGTGTTTCTAAAGAAAACTACTGAGGTATTGAAACACTTTAGGCAGAAATACATTTTAGACACATAGAAACATACACACAAAAAATCAAACGAAAGAAAAGGCCAACACACAGTCTAGGTATCATGCAGGTAACAAACCCAGTAAGGGAGCTGTACAAGTAGGTCAGATATGCAGCAGCGAGAATTGCTGAGCATGGGAGAATCTTTGTAGAGAAGGCAGTGAGGAGAAAAATTAATTGGCCAGCAATAAGAGAATGAAGTCTGGAAATGGTTAAAACAGGATAGAAAGATAAAAAGGCAAAACACTGCTTGGGCCATATAAAGAAAGATTAGTCTCATTCACCAACACATCCACCTGAGCCATGACAAGGAAAGAAGACTGACGGCACTTGACTGAGGAACAGCTTTCACTCCCTCTCCACTTGGAGGAAAAGCCAAGTGAATGCCCTACTGCTGCCAAACAAGCAGTGTCTGATCAGCAATGCTGACCTGCCAGCAACGGCTCTGAGTCCAGAGGGCCCTGACACACCCCAGAGACCCCAGGCTCCATCACACCACATTTACACCCACATGGCTCCATTTAATCCCATCCAAGTAAGAAACAGAAGTGGGAACCTGACCTCTTATTTCACTGCAGCCTTTGGCTGAGCGCCTCAGTGCGATGTGGAACACACACAGTTCACTTTTAATAAGATGCTGCAGCACTACAGGTTTCATAGAGACACTCTGGCTGAGCTGTGTGAACAGCACCAAACACTGCAGCCAGCCAGCTGACAGCTCAGATAAACGCATTTCATAGCAGAGCTCCACACATAGCAGAAGTGTGTCTTAGTTTGCATTTCTCCCATTCCATACAGCCAACGTGACATTCAACAAGTTTGACTCCTTAGATAACAGGGGTGTACTTGATTGCTGATGTTTAATGTAGTTCAGATGCTTACTATAAACCTTCTACCCACTTTGGGCTAGTGGGTAGGGCTCTTTCTGGCTATACACTAACAGACAACAACATCTGGATAATACCATCATATAATGTCATATTTTCACTCAGGAATTACTTTAATTTCCTCAGTCACTACGCACCGTATTTCCCCTGAATCTCCTACTGAGAAGCAATCAAAACAAACTAGTGGTGACCAAAAAAATGGTAGGATGCACCCATGCTGGTTTGTATCACTCTCACAGCTGAAGACTAGGCAACACGACTGAGTTATTCTGTCATCTTATGCAAATATTCAGTCCTTCTGGTATTGCAGTATCACATGTATTTTAAGACACTATGTAAAATACTTGTGAGCTATCCAAACACATACACAGTGCAATTTTAAACTATAGATGTATAGATCTACGGTGGAGGTCTACAAACTTCACCATCATCCTCTTTCCCCATAAAATAGAAAGCAGATGTGTTAAACATACTGACATGTCACTTATCTCCCCACAATTTAATTAAGCAACTGTCAAGTTCACAAAGGAAATCACAAGGGATTTCCAAGACTGTCATTAATAACAGAAATATCAGGCCAGATCACAGCAGAGATCCAAGAAAGTTTAGCAAGTCTGATAAGTAAGAAACCTGAAACTCTAACTCCGATTCAAAGAGGACACAGGCAAGTCCTAAGCAAAGAGGTGAAGCAGCTCCTCAGTTCTGCAAACAAGGAGATGCAAAGGCAAATAATTTGACCAGATCTACCAGGTCATCTTTGGCTAGTCCATCAGCAAGTGTTGCTCACAGAGGACTCATTATAGCATGGCCCAGGGCAGCTATGGAAAAAGGGAAAGAGAATCCAGATGAAAAAAACACAGTATCTAGGATGTATTGGTCTCTCATTTGTAATAAAGTAAGGGGAAGGTACCATTTCCTTAGAGTGCCAGGGAGAGAACAGCAGGTGTCAACAGAAAAACCTTCTCCGCATGTTAATGTGTTGTGATTGTTTCCAATCAGATGCCCAAATCTTAAGACATTAGTATGTAATTAAAATCTTGTGTTAAATGAAGATTACGGTCACAATATTCATGTTACTGTTTCCGTAATAAAAAAAGTATTATTGTAGTATTATTATAGTATTGTAGTATTACTATATATTGTAGTATTATTATAGCATTATATTGGTGCATTCACTTAAGAGTTGGACTCAATGATCTCTGTGAGTCCCTTCCAACTCAGAACATTCTGTCATTCTGTGTATTGGTGTTTCTGGGGCCAAACATTTTACTCTAAAATTCAACCTCAGTAACAAGCAACATTGCCTCCCCTTGCTGAGGGAAGAAAATACCCTGGGCCAAATATGTGGTCTTTTGGTACAACCTCTTCTGAAATCACAGTCAAGTGCTGTCCAAGTGGAGCCTCAGCCTTTGGGGAAATGCTGCTAAGCCTGGAGAGTTTTTCACAAGCAGACAGGCTATCTCTGAGTAGGCAGCTGAAGATCAGACTGAATCGCCACCTAGTAACTCTTTGGCTACCTCTGGAAAATGAATATGACACCACAGTTCGGGATGTAGGTCCCTTCACAACAGCTATAATGGTTTGTAGAAGGATTTGTCAAGGGACAACTCGCGGCAGTGTAAGCAAACCTTCATATCATAGGTGAGGCATTTTGCTCACAGTCATATTTCTTATTCGATTCTTACAGAGGATTTCTGTTTTCAGCAATGCCTATACAGCACTATCTGAGACACCTTGACTAGTTAAAAAATTAAATATGATAAAAAGTTAAAAATAAATCAAAAATGGTTCAACAACCTTCTGTGGGGTTTCAGTTGCTTGTGTTGTTATGCTCCCTACTTACTCCATTTTACAAAATCTGAAATTTTATATGTTTTGCCCTCTTGTGTCTCTGCTTTTAAGAAATGACGTATTCCCTTAAAAAAAAATTCAAAAAAGGAAAATGGGACACATTTTTGTATTAATTTTTTTTTTAAATCACCCAAACTACAACAAACACACAGACAGATAGAAAGTAATTGTGTTCATATTTGAATTCTGTACTTCAAGCCACCTTTGATCAACTTGATTAATAATCCTTTCAAAAGATTTTATAGCTGGCGTACTTCAAGAACACAATTAAAGTAGATTAATCTGTTCTGCATTATGTTTCATAAAATTACTGTTCCTCTGATTAATTTTGAAAAAAACCCATGTAACTATGTACAAATGCATTTTCCTCATTGATAAAACAAGTCTGTGACATAGTTTCCAGTACTGGCCAAGCAACAGCATTGTGAATATCTAATAAATCAGCAGGCCTGATGATGCAATGTCATGTGAGCTAATATACAAACTACTACACTTTTTATTCAAGGAAAAGAAAAAATAGCCCAACTCTCAGCTTATAGCACCGACTCAGCTACAATGGAAATCTTCAGGTATCAGTATCTGTGAAATAATGCCACCAGCTAGTCAAAGTGACTGTAGCTGATCCATAAACATCCCTCTACTGAAATCGGTAACAAAGTCTTATTAAATTCAACAGCATGGTTTTGCATAGCTGAATTTCAGAGACACTGTAATAAACAGGACCCATCTGACTCCTGATCTGCAAGAGAGACTCACTTTGACCTTACCATGACTGCCACGAGCAGGGCTGATGTCACTTCACCCCATAAATCCCCTCGCCTGGCGCTGTAGCTAAGCACTGCTGAACTCAGGTACCCTCTAGAAACACTGCGATGTTGTAATTAGCAGTGAGACTTCCAATGCATTCCCCAGCCAGATACAAGGGTTGCTGTGGCCACTAGAGTAAAAGAATGTGAAAAGGGATTGGGGAAGAATGAAAAAGACAGGTAACAGCAAAGAAAACACAGTAAAAACTTATCTAAGTATCTCAATATTAAAAGAACACAATAATCATCAGGAATCAGGTATTACTGTCAGATAGGTATTACAAGAAACACTAGGTTTTTTAAAAGAAAAAAATTTCCATTAAATTGATTATTTCAGTGAAGAGAAGCAATGATACATAGAAGGCATCTCTGACACAAGCTTCTGCTTCTTGACGTCTAAATTACATTAGGCTTAGTTTTGGCTTTTTTTGAGAAATTATGTATTTAAGATTCTGTTCGCAGTGCAACCATAATCTAAACCCTTCCCTTTTTTTTTGGCAAAAGCTGTGCATCACTCACGTTCAGCTGTTAACTGCGAACTGTTCACATGTCTTAGTGTTGTTTCAATGTTCCTATGGCAAGGCTAAACAGCATTTCAAAAACAATGATATCCCCAGGCCTGCACTGTAGTTTCTGAAGCACAGATTAAGCACGGTATTCTGCTCAACAAGCTCATCACTGTTAAGTAACTCATCAGAAAATAAAGAGGGAATTATCAAATGGGAATTGCCAAGTAATTAGTTCTCTGAAGCAGATGACATACAACTGTTAAAGGGAGGGGCTTCCCTGTTAGTCATATGTCAGAGTAGAGCCTACTAATCTGTAAATAAAAATGTAGTACATATGATTAGTGCTATGGGCTTTTAACAGCTAGTGGTACATGGAGAATAAAGTTACAACTTCTTGTACTGTAATAACCTACTAGGAATTTTTTTCCCCTTGTATACAGTGAATTTTCAAACCATTATGTATCTACTTTCTATTCAGCTACTACACATGGCCCTGAAAAGGAACTGCACCAATGAGAAAATATTCACAAGTACAAAATTTCTGAGCACAGTAAAGAAGGATTAAGCCTGCTTTTTGTAATTATCCTTCTCCATTAAAGCCAGACTTTCTTTTAAGCAGCTGGCCTCACAGAAATGTTAAATATACAAAACTGAAAAGGCCTTCATGCCTTTGCGTATCTAACAAACAAAAATATGGTAACAGTCACAACCACACTCCAATATGAATGAGATACACTTTAAGATTTGTACATTTTTATAGTGCAAAGAGTGACTCAAAAAATCCTAGTCAGGTTTACAGCCAGTTCCAAAATAAGTAGTTGATGAGAAAATAAAGAAGCAAATATCAAATTTGGAGTTTGCCTCCATCAGTGTCTCACTATGAGAAACCTCTGAGTCAACACATTTAAATCCAGATGCTGTCACCTGGGCTAACTTTTGAGCAAACTATACCCCCTGGTAAGGAAGGCTGACTTTCACCCAAAACCACATTCAGGAGGAGGGCGCACACATGGACTCAGGCTTCTACACAACTTCACATCACATCTGGTTACCTCATCACCTTTTGGCCCCCAGGACACAGAACTCTCCAACGCATACTTACAGTAACATCCAAAAGCCCACACTTTTAAAGTAACATTAACAAGTTGCAATGTGTGGGACAGCAAGTCTCTTATTCCATTTGATACACCTTTTTAAAATACCAAGGTGGAAGGTGAATCAAACCTCGGATCGTGGTTTGTATCACATTATGAACATGTGCCTTATATTTTTACGTAGACAGACCACTACACCTAACTCTATTTACACTTCAGACTGTGTATGAAACTTTCTATCAGTCAGACACCAGATCTTCAGTATCTGCTGAAGGGACAACAGAGCAAAAACATGAAAGATTACAGCTGAGGTGAGGAGACCACAAAGCTTCGTATCAAAGACAATGCCTGCACTCACATCGTTTCATTTAATTTACCTTTGAGTTATCCACACACAAAACAAATGATTAAAAAAAATTAAAATTATTTCTAATTATTATCCTATTATATCTAGTTCACAGTTCCATTTCACTTGTGCTCTTAACATGTTAAAATCTCCATTGCCTATCTTCTTTTAGCCCTACATCTACTGCAGGCCTCCATAGACAGTACGAGAGGGAAGAAATAAAACCAGCTATCGTACAAGGGCACTGATATGACAACCAAAAAGCTACCATTGCACACAGTAATATAGAGAGACTGACTCTTTTGTAGTCACTATTAAGTATTTTAAAAGGGCAGACTGTTGTCCATTTACAGAGAGCAGCAGCCAGAAGCCTGCATAAAACAGAAATTACATCTTATGTACAAAATAAGCTAGATAGTGTATACAGACATAATTATTGAAAATTCCACCCCAAAAAAATTTTTACAAATGGGTTGCAGTTGTAAATTCAACCCAGTACTATAGTATGATTAATAAATACCAAGTGACTTGACAGTGGAAAAGATTAAAAAGAACTCTTTAATTGTTAAAATGTCCAGTGTATCATGCAAAATCCTCTCAAGACAACTGTTTAAAAGAAAGCATTGAGCCATTTGCCTACGTGGAAGGAGGCAGTGCATGCTGTGAACAAATAACAATAGAGAGAATAACAAAACAAATAACAGTAGAGAAGGCTAAAATTAAAAAAAAAAAAAAAGCTGTATCTATTTATTTCTTTTCATTTTATTTTAATAATCACATTTTCTTGTCCAGGAAAGATGCTTCACAGGCTCTGGAAAAAATGCTCCTGCTTGATTTGGAAGGGTAAGCACACCTGGAGCTCACACACAGCAGCGACATTACCCCCTGAAGCCACACAAATCCTCAGGTGAGTAAAGCCACAAATGCATTAGGTCTCAAGAACAGTTTCTGAGATCTCATTTTTGGACGCGTTCAAATGTGTCCAATGTTTAATCCCTCTGACAGACTCCACGGTAAAAACCCAGGTCTGCCTAAAACAAGAGCAGAGCTGTCACCACCTTCACCCCAAAATAAATGAGAAATCCCCAGAGACAATGGGCCTGAGTATGAGATGTTCTGTCTTGAGCAGTGAATCTTATCGGTGGCCGCTCACTGCATGGTGCCAGGTCATGTTTCTTTCATGTGTTACTACTGCGAGCTACTGCCTGTTTCTCCCAGTGAGAGAGAGAACGTTTGTAAGTAGGTAGTGTCTATCACAACAACTTTTATCTCACTTACTTAGTTTTACAGTGGGCCTGATTTTGACCGTTCCATAGAGAAGACAAGTACTAACTAATGAGGTCAACAGAAATACCCCAAATTCAGTGACTAAAATGTCCAACAAGAAAAGAAACTGAACTAAATCTAAGGTTCACAAATACGACACTATACTTCAAAGCTGAGCTAGTATAGAGAAAACAGCAGTTTATAACCATATTCCTGTCATGCCTCTGCACCAGACTTCACTAGGTTACATTTTTTATCCAAAATGTTTGCTTAACATCTAATATATACTCTGTCTCCTGCAACTGCAGAAAATACCAGATGCTAAAATATTCAAGGTGACTTAGCAATACATTGTGGGTAAGACAATCTGATTATTCACAGCATTTGACCAATACAGTATAAACTATTATTTTTTCTAATTAAGAAATACAAGGCTTTCATGAAGTAATCACTTCTTCAAATAAATACATTTTCATACAACTCAAGCTAATCCTGAAAAAAAATGAAAAGCTTTGTGGAAATGATAATGTCTTAAAAAAACCTTCCTTCTATCTCCGAAGTCAATAGCTGCTACCAAGTCAGTTTTCTTCCAAAATGGAAAGACAAAGTGTGTCAGTGCACGGGGCACTTTGTGTGGTTTCTCACTCTCAAAAATTCTTATCGGTCTGAAGAGTTACAGTGGTTAAAATACACCCCCACCACTCAGGATCATTTGTAAACCATAACAGGCACGTCTTCGTACCTAACTACTTGCCTGGGCAACTTCCCTTAAAACACAGCACCCTTCCCCACAGCCACAATAAAATGTAAATTATGGGCTGCATACTTTGCTATGACATGCTGTATACATTAAAAAGGTATTCTGCAATGGAGACTTTCTGATCAGCCTCGCATACATAGAGCGCTACAGTAATTAAATTTTCTGGTAGTAAATTAAAAAAAAAAAAAAACAAAAACCAACTTTGATTTTCTTCAAGTAATCATTATATTTAATTTTCTTTCATTTAAAGACACAAGCAATTTTATTATGACCCTTTATCTTTTTTTTTTTTAAGTATTAGCAGTATCGCCAATCCCAAGCACTTAAAAATCATAGAACAGGTCCAAAAAAACAGGCTGGCTTAATGACAATCAGATTAAAGAAATAAAATTAAAATTTATGTTCTTTTTATTGGCAGTAAGATTGTTGAGTCTTGGGACTTGGTTTTTTAAAGGTATTCTCCACAACCATACGGGAAGAAGAGAGAGAGGAAAGGGCAAGCAGACTGATATATGTGCACTATTATATCCTGTCTAACTACGGCATTTCACGGAACAAAATCAGAAGAATTTAAAAGATTCCTCAAACCAGAGTAAAGGACACCTAGAGACATTAGTAGTGACTAGTCATCCTAGGAAGTATTCTTATGCCAGACAAAGTTTAATGCATCGGAGGAACTCGGGACAGTGGAAAAGTCAAGCAGGTGGCAAGCATCGGGAACCACCGAAAATATTCATAAAAGTGCAGGAAGGGTTTATACAATTTTACATGTGGCATTTTATAACAAAAATCAAAGTGTCAACTTTTCCATTCATACTATCATCTTTTAGTAACTGAATATGCTCTGACCTGAGGTGAGCGTAAAACCACTCATCTGGAACCCATTTGTCCTGTTAGTCACTGAACTGAGTCACCAGAGTTAATGGAATTTTTCTGAGCAGAGTTTCTCAAGGACCTCTACTGCCAGGCAAGGGAAGTACAAACGTATCACGGGTAGGTAATCATACAGACACCAGGAACGTGTGCACGTTTCTTAAAGCCCAGATCAGACAGTGTACACTTGTTATAGGAAGATAAAAGCATCGCATTCTCACCTTATTGGCAGTGCATAACTGTATGGTGAAGACAAAAATGAAAGTGGTCACTGTCCTACAGGGTCAAGAATAAATTCACAGCTTGTATTGCTTGCCCATCTGGTTTGGCCTGCGATGTGACTGTTGATCCAGGAGTTGAAGAGATGGAAACCAAAATAAAAGGAAACAAAAGCACAGTTAAGAGTCAAGCAATTTACAACATGCTAAGACATCACAATGAAGACTGAGAGAGGCTGCTTCTGCTACTACTCAAGTACAAATAAACTATAGATTTAATCCTGCAGACAGAGAACATACAGTAGAGAGTAGAGCCCATTTATTCAGACTGAGTGCTCTTTTCCTAAATGTGATCTTAATGAGGTGAAGAATCATAAGCGAGTTGAGATGACTGTCTTCACCGCCAACAGAACATATTTTATTTGAGAAGCAGCTGCATCCTGAAAACATACTGCTGCAACTACTACTATTAGGTGAAAAATAATCACCATTTGGAACGTGACTTTATCTTGTACACTATTTTGTCATTAATGGGGGTATGCTATAATCGATGCCTACTACTGAAAACTCCCAAATAATATCAACAAAGCAAAATTCTACTGATGTGATTTTTTTTTTAATTTCTGTAATTTTGCTCAGTAAAATTATGAAAGCCAGCACTGAATTTCTGCTGACATCACTTATTAAACAAAATTCGTTTGGGTTTTCCACTTGGAATCTCACCAAATATTTTTATCACTCTTGGTACAATGAAAGGATTTAGTGGGACCGTTTCCCCCTCACTGAGAAGCATTTCTGTTGTTTCAGTTATGAGCATACTTACTAGTTCCTATTTATGGAAGGATTTGCATGCATATTAAACTCTAGATAGGTTCTTTATTCAATTCTTATTCAGCAAAACCCTTACTGGGACATGTACTAAAGTAACTTTGCAGACTGGGACCAATGAACGCATACAGATCTGCACATGGTTGTACGACCACCTCAGACTACAGCTTTGAGAGAAAAAAAAAAATCACGAAGAATTACATTCTCAACACATGCATTGAGATCAGAAAGGAATTATGGTCACAGATCTGGTTTCTGTCTTTTTGCAAAAGTCAGGAGTCTACAAAGTTTCTTACATTTTAAAACATTAGTCATGCATCACCTCAGCCAGAACAGAGTAAAAACTTCCACTTTCTTAAATAAAGAAAGTGAACCACTGAATAAAACTCCAAAACACAGTGCCTTCATCCAAACACCTATTTATTTTTTTATCACACTTGCATAAAGTAAAATGAAAGGATGAGGTCAGGATTTTCACTTTGCAAAGCTTAGGCTATTGAAGTCACTGGAATATAGCATGTCAGTTCTTTGCAATGAAATATTTACCTGAGCCGAGCCTGCCACACTTCTGTTTCTTGTGCTAATTATATTTTTATCTGTTAACGCAGAGTTGGTTACAGCAGCAGTCTCAGAAGATACCTACAACTAAATCTGTTACCTGCACTCTCTGAATTGTACACACCATACCCGCACGGTTCTCCAGAACAGGCAGATCATTCACAGCCTGCATGCTTACAGCTGAGGCTGTCACACAGCCCGACTTGTCTCAAGCAGCATCAGAGTGAGCTGCCTCACACGCTGGAGTAGGTTTGCAGCCAACCAGCGCTTTCAGTCCACCTATGCAATTCTGACACGCATTTCCTTTACAGCCTGCCATACTGCCTTATTGCATTTCCCCTTCAATTAGTACACCACAACAAAAGAAGTGCACTGTATGAACAATGACAATGATAATCCTGACTGCCATCTACTAAGAGGGGCTGCTAAACTTCGGCAAGGGGAAAATTAGGCCTTGATTTTGTTTTACTAGTTATGTCACTAAAACAATTATTTTTAAATTTTAACATTTAAATCCTTAGTTGATTTTCAGGTGACTGCATCCAAGCGTCTATTTTCTTAATTAATGGGAAACTAGGCCACCGGATCTATTACATAAAAAATTTTGTTAAGTGAAATTCCAGGCCTCTTGTAAATGTCTTTTAAAACAAGACTGTTTTTCTCAACTTCTCTAAATAAATTCAATCAGGCCAGAAAGGCAAAGAATAAAAGTTGCATTGTTTATTTTCAAAAAGTCTTTTAACTATGTATATATGGCCTTTTTGAAAGTAATTACTTTCTAACACTCTTAGTCACACAGGTAATTTGTCTTACAATAAAATATGTATAAGCAGCATGCGGCACACAAAGGCTCACACTACAGGAGTCGTCCTGTGTGCGACTATTCCACTCTCTCCAGCCAGTCCTCCTAACAAGCTCTTCTATTTCAAGCCACCTCCTCAGTATGGAGACCCAAACAGAAGCAGACACACTGAGCCGAGGATATTCTCTCCTAACCAGAAGAAGCCGAGGCACTGAAAAGCTGCTCTTTGGGTGCAGAAAACTGCCTGCAAATGCCCTGTCCCCCGTCCTTCTGAGAAGAAACACCTCTGTTCAGCAAGCAGGCTGAGACCTGCAAACTCATCACACCAGACCCAAGACCACTAGCTGCCTGTTACCACAAGAGCTGAACCACCAACAGGCATTTCTCATTACCTCCTCCTTCAGCTTCACTGCTTCAGCACCAGAGAGATTAAAATATCTATTTTAGAGCTATTTCTAGATTGCTTTATGCTCCTGCCTGGTACTTACAAATGCTCAGGAGCTGTGGGTGCTGATGATTTCTCATCGAGACACGAAATCCTCTGGGCCAAGTTCAATATTAGTGTAAGTGCACACAAGATTAGTGACTGGAATAGGGGTGTTACCCACTTCTACAGACACTTAATGCAGCTTCTTAATCAGGCAAAAATCCTATTTAAACCCACAGTGCTTTTTGCCATGAAAAGTAATATAGAGAAAATAACAGTGATACGCAGCAGATCACTTTCTGAGCTCGGTTATTCTACTACATGCCTGGATTAAGTCCAATAAATGGAGTTATTCTAGATATACACCCATGTAAGTGGCTCACAATCCCGTCCCCTGGAGTCACTCCAGATTTATGACATAGAACACAGTGCCAAATTTAGTGCTTTTAAAAAATTGTACCTACATGTGTGGAGAAGTGGCTTAAAAGAGTGATGTTTAAACACTGAGAATGAAGACAAATATACATTGCTTGATGAAACATGTTTTTAAGAGCACCATGCAGTTCGAAGCTAATTATATTGCATATTCTTTCAAGGTATTATAAACTGTGGCAAAAAGTCTCCTGCTCTGTGGCTATAATATTTTGATGAGCACAAACACAAAAAAATAAATATGAAAGAAATATTGGAAATGAAAGAAGTACTGGAAATGAAGTGTTTGCTGAGGAGAAAATTGGTTTTAGTAGTATATACTTAGGATTTTATCAAGAGAAACTGCAGTCAGCTTTAACTTAAAACACAAAACCTTGCTAAGAACTATAACAAGGCTTAGCAAATCTAGAGTGACAACAGTGATATCAAGTATCACTGATTTTCGTTTTATCAGCCAGAGGATGTAAAGTACAGTACACGAGTGAAGACTAACAAACCTGTGGCCTAAAATGTGAATGCTGGAATGGGAACTGTTCCAAACAACATGACAGCCACCAAACGGTTAACTCAGACAGACGGGGTGGGGGGGGAAGAAAAAGAAAAAAAAAAAAAAGGAAAACTCCAAAGAAACTTTTATGCAAGCTTTTATAAGCCAAAAGCATTTTTACGAAGTACCACAGCTTCATTAATTTGCTAGTAATACACTCAAGTGGAGCTGACGATTTGGCTAACCTGCTAAGTGTGCCACGTACGGTCCCGTCTGCCTGACACCACCGCAGGCAAAGAACACTCTTCCCAAGAAGTTCAGCCATTAGGAACCCACCACCGGCATCCTTCAATTTTCGGCAAGCCCGAGGCGGTGCCCACAGCACACACAGGGCTGGCGGTAGCCCTCTGGGTCGCCTGCCAGCCACACACACACACCTGGCTGGACGGTGAATACGGTGAATCCTGTCTGTTACCATGGCAGCCTGATCTAATTACATGACTGATCAGGGCTGGAGTAAGCAAGCTGAAAGCCTGCACCGCTGACATGTCGCTACATGATGAGAGAGACAGACAGACAGCCGAGTACGGAGGAAAACCTATCGACCTCTGCCTTATGTAAAAAGTGAGATTACAGGCACCCTTTCAAAATAACTGCTGTCTGTAAAATACCGGGCCGGTTTTATGAACAAATTAGGTGCAATAACGTACAATTACTACTATTATCTCACATCACAAAAATAACCACAGCGTAACATTTTCCCTGACCATTCTCAATTTCCCTCTCCCCCATTCATAACCCCTGCTCCTTATGATAAAATTGCACCGTCTCCATCACCCAGAACAGAAATAGATTAACACGAACCCGGGATTTTCCTTTAGGGGAAGGCTTCATTCGAAACTGAAATTAAAAGTCCTTGACTTCTCGGTGTGTCAGCACAGTAACTCACTATGCCTGACCATATCTGACACGTAAAGTAACCATTACTGCATAAAATACATAACCATGAGCGTTAAAGGTTAAAGTGTAAGCTGTGTTACAAAATATGAATTTCTTTACCATATGAAAGGGAAAAGGTCTCCAGCAAAGGTCATCTACCTGCACACCCCTGCCGATCAGTACACAGAAATCATTTGTAAAGAGGAAGGTTTTACAAACCCGGATTTCTTCGTCTGGGCGTAACAGGAATGCTTAAAATTTTTCCCCAATTCTATCTGGAGTTCGGGCTCACGGGGGAGAGATGCTGCTCGGAGGAGTCCCTATTACACAGCATACGGTAAACAAAATAAAAATAGCCTGTCGCTCTCGTTGTCTACACAGTGCATTATATAACGGGCTTCCGACTTGTTTTCTTTTCTATTATTACTCTTCAGCAATTCCTCCTCTTCAATAACATGTAAATCGCTCCCAATTCTGTCATTTTATTATTACCGCTATTACTATTACAGTAGGAGCTAATGCTTTTCCAGCACGCTTTAATTTAGACTTTAATATTCTCAGGAATCGCATTGACGGATTCAGCACCCACAACCGTACACGGGGTCATTTATTTGTTTTTCTGCCAGTAAATTACGATGCCTTAGGAACAACAACAAAAAAAAAATAAAATAAAAAAAGCCGAACCACCACCAACCCACCCTAAAACCCCGCAACCCAACCACCCCCCACCCGACCCAAGCAAACCCGGAGGTGGCGGGGGATCGGTGAGCGGCAGGAGGGCAGCGGCCGCCGCTGGCGGCGAGCTGAGCCCCGGGGCGGCGGCGGTGGTGGGGGGAGCCCCGGCCCCGCTCCCCCGCGGGGCTCCGCCGGCCAGACCCCCCGGCCGCGGACGGGCGGCGGGGCGGTGGCCCCCCCGGCGCTCCCTTTCCCCCATCCCTCCCGCCCCGTCCCTCCCGGCAGTACCGGGTGGCGTCTGCAGCCGGCCTGGGCCCTGAGTGAAGCGGAGCGGGGCTGCTGCCGGGCACATCCCAGCGCCAGCGCCGCCTCCTCCGCCGCCTCCTCCTCGCTTCATTCACCCTCCGGCAGCCGCCCAGCCCCGTACTACATACGCCGTGCGGCGGCGGCGACCGGCCCTGCCGGCGACCGGCCCCGCGCTGCGCCCCGCCGGGTCCGCCCGGCGTACGCGCCCCGCACGGCCCCCCCCGCACCGCGCTGACACACATGCACGCACACACACACACACACACACACATCCACCGCACCGGCACCGCACCCTCCGCACTCACACACACACACACGGCACGGCACCGCACGTACCGGCACCCTCCGCACACACAGACACACGCACCGCACCCCCCGCAAACACATACACACGCACGGCACCGCACACACGCACCGCACCCCGCACACAACATACACACACACACACACACACTCACGGTCACAGTCACGCACAGCACCCCCCCTCCCCCCCGCACACACACACATTCTCACAGCGCAGTCTCACACACCCCGAGTCCGCCGCCGCACCGGGGGCAGCCGCGGCTCGCAAAATGTCCACCGTCCCCGCGGCCACCCACACCCCGCCCGGGCCGGGGGAAGCGGGAGGGAGGGAGGGAGAGGGGGGTGAGGAAGGAGGAAGGAGCCGGCGGGGGGGCAGGGCTGTACAGAGCGGCTCCCGCTGTGGGGCCGCCCTGTCCCCTGCTCCCTCCCGTGTCCCCGCATCCCACCCGCTCCCTCCGCGGCGCCCTCGGTCATTTCGCGGGCGCCCCCTCTCCTCGCTCCCTCCCTCTCCCCCCGCAAGGCCGAGCCCGCGGCGGCAGCGCCTGCGGGCCGGGCCGGGCCGGGCCAGGGCGGCCGCAGCGAGGCGGCTGCAGCCCCGCGGCGGGGTGGGCACTGCGCTCTCTTCCTCCTCCCCCCGCCCCCTGTTTTTCCAGCTGGAAATCGCCGGAGGTTTGCAGCCTAAACAAGGGAAGAAGCCGGGGTGGGGGTGGAGGAGGCAGAAAGCAGAGGAGGAAGAAAAAGCCACTTACTGTAAAGTGTCAGTGGAGGTGGGGTTGGCGGGGGTGGGGGGGTCAGAGAGAGACTCGCACACAAATGTCTTCCTAGCTGATCACGGGGGTTGGGTCTGCTTTTTTGTTTGTTTGGCTTTTTTTCTTCCCCCTGCAGTGACACAGGTCCGGGATGTCTCCACCACTGTAGTAGAAATGATGTCTGCGGTACAGCGCTCGCTCCCTCTCCTCTCTCCAGCATGTAAATGGGTAATAGAAGCCAAATATGGAGCAGTTGGCTGCCTCTGCAACAGCTCAAGGATCCTACTTCATGCAAAAGGCGGGGGGGGGAGAGGGAGGGGGGAGAAGGGAGGAGGAGGTGGAGGAGGAGGAGGAGGAGGCAAGGCAACACTCTGGCAGGCGGCCAAGAGAGCCACACAGATTATTGCATACGCACGGCACCGCCGGGCCAAGGCGGCCTTAACCCTTTGCGGGGCCGCCGCACGCTGCCCGGGGGCGGGGAAGGGGGCAGGGGGGCTCGTCTCGACACTTACCTCCTCCTTCCCCTTGTAACACTTCAAAGGCCAGGCTGGCTGTCTACGGTGGGCTTAAACCCTGCGCACGCCGGTGTTCCAGAGAAGTCCCCGCTCCTGTGGCAGGCTGCGTTGAGCGGATCTCAAATCACTTTGCAGGCGGAAAGAAATGAGATGGGGAGGGGAAAAAAAAAAAAAAAAAAACCACACAACCCAAACCTATATTGTTTAAGGGGAAAGAAACAGCTAGCGACGCGTGCTGTCCTTCAGAAATGGCAGGGAATGCTGGTTTAAAGGATGCATGAAAATCGGTTGCTCAGTCAAGGCTGGTCTGTCTCTCTAAGGGAGGAAATAAAACTGTGCTGGAAGCCAGGGAATGCTCTGAAGCAGCCTCTGCGAGAGTCAGAAGAGGGTGATTTTATTTAAGATGCCATATTGCATTTTGCTGTGGAGAACTTGTGAAGTGATTTAGAGCAAGAGCCTGCATCCCACTCCCTTTTTCTGAATTAGTTTTATTTATCCGGATCCTTGGCATATGCTTGAGTTGCTTTGTAGAAAGTACCTTCCACTTCATTCAGACCAAAGAGGCTCTGACTCATACCGTCACTGAACTACAAGACAGGCAGGGCTAAACCACGCATGTTTGGGTACTGACTCTCTTGATTCCTCAGCACTGGTTTCATCTAAGACCTCTTTGCATCTCTCCCAGCTGTATGCAGACCACTGTGAGCCTCTCCCCCCACCCACTATGGCAACTTACACTTCCCTGGCATTCCAGCGTCAGCTTGTTACTCTCTTCTCTCAACGCAGGTCTCTGCAAGTGCCATAAACTGCAGTGATGGGCAAGTAGCAAACATGGATGCAAAACCAAGACCACAGAAAACATCCTCCTTCTGGACTGTCTCAGTCTGCTATGTAAGTGAAAAAAAAAAAAAAATCAACTTATTAAGGCAGGTACAACTTAGAGAAATAACTTATGGAAGCAATGAATGGGGTAAATGCAACCCAGGGAAAGGAAAGGACAGCAGGCTGCTATGCTTGCATGCAACCCGACAGAAGTACATAAGAAGCCATTCACTGATTTGGCATCAGGAGGAGAAGTAGAGCACAGAGAAGGCCTCTCCACACCCCAAGGACATTGCAAAAAATGTTTCATAAATACCAAAGGCTGTTAACCACCAGCTCCACAGAGCTGGGCGCTGTGGGGTCACAGGCCTCAGAAGGGCCTGAGATGTGCACTCCATGTAACATGGCCATCCAGACCAGGCCATTTAATGCAGCTTGTATGAATTTGCCACAACAATAGGCTCCAAGCTACCAGGTTTCTAGTGCAGGTATACCTCCTATGTGTCCATTATATATTAGCCTATATATTTAGCATTAAATCTAGTGTTAGAGTCTAGATGCAAAGTACCCTAGGACTCAGCCTGTCATTGTGCAGATCAGCATAGGCCTTTCTATAAATGACTGTACTAGCTCACCATAATTGCTAAAGAACATAGTAATAACATTGTAAACTGCAGTGCTCTTGCTTTAGAGTTGATACTGTAATACAGACTACCTTTATGAAACATAAGAATTTTTTACTACAGCACCTTCTGCATCTTTAGTTCAGGTTCACTATGAAAACCAACATGATATTCTGCTCTAGGAGTGGTCTGGGGACAGAAGCAGCAACAGGCCAAGATGTCTGGACAAACGTGCCACTCAGCACTACAAGACAGTGAATCTACAGCAGCAAAGCAGACAGCAAAATTATATTCACCTAGCTAATGTAAGGTTCATTGATTTAATAAAAGGAACCAAGGGAGAGAGACAAAGACTGGAGATTACTGAAAATCAAGTGAAAGCCCTGGAGAAATTCAAACCTATCATCAAGGTTCAGTTGTGAGTACATGGCATTCTCCTGTCTGCCACCTTTTTTATTCCAGTAGTACAGAGTGTTACCTCAGGAGAAAGGAATCTTTCCTTCTCAAACTGTTCACCTTGCCAAGAGGTGTGGCACACGCAGAGAAAGAGAAGCCACATTCATGCTGAAGCAAGCTTTGGGCAACGTTTCCTTCTGCAGCAGGCTCATGTAATAGGCTTGTGTGTTCTTCCACTCTGTGGCTATGGTGTTTGCCTCAGGACCCTCATTTTTTGCCACCCTCCAGGCTCTAGGTTTTTACATCTTATCTGTGTTTCTGCTTCAGAGTAGCAAAGAGATTCCCAAAATGTAGGTCCACTGTAAGTCAAAGCAATAGTTTTCCTGAGCCAGCAGGCAGCCTTAGCCCACTGGCTCTGGAAAGCGCCACAACCGCCACCAGCCACGTCAGGTGCATAAACCATTCTCACCTCCTTTTTGACTTGATATATAACAGGTGAGGGATGAGAGGACTATGCCTCTATGAACATTGACTGACACACGGGATATATAAATGTGTCACAAGACATCCTTGTGCCTTGCAGCTCCCCTGCTGAGGGCCTACACTGGGCCTCAGTATATTCCCTCCACAAAGAATTCCACAAAATATGGAGGTGTTGATGAAAGCAGTGAGTGGGACACAAGAACCCACGTCAACTCGAGCATTTTTATTTACTGCTGGTGATGTGCTGAAGCTGATATGATGCCCAGTGGAATATAGCATTGACCAAAAGATATTAAGCAATTTTACATGCAAGATGCACACTGTCTAGAAGAAATTGTGTTTCAATTGACTAGCTTTAGTGTGTCATCTACGCTGCACATTTTATACCATTAATGGTACATACGGAAAATGAGAGAATAAGGGGTGTAATACATTGGAATTATTTTTTTGTTAAACATTCACAGGGAAATCCAGGGATTGACAATGTATTGAGCATGAAAAGTAATTTCACAATTATTGATCGTTAAAGTCCCAGCCTCCAATCTGTCATAAAATGACATTGTTGGTCTCATTACAGCCTCTAGTGGACAGTAGTAATCCACTTCACAGACCTGTCATACCATTTGCTCAAATGACAAGCGTTATCAACACAGAGGTTACTCCAAGAGAGCATGAACATACAAGTCATTCTCATCCCCTGGCAAAAAGGATTTTTGAATACAATCAAAGGTTTGCTGTCATTGCTTGTAAGGTGCCTTGCTTTACACTTCAGGTATTAGCATTGGCTTGTAAATAAACAGGTAACTTCTGCTATTCATTTCAGCTTCTGACAGCTTTCATAAAACCTAAATTCATCTCAAATATTTTTATAACAGAAAATATTGGTTGCCATGTTTTTGGCTTAAGTAAGATGTTTTTATTCCAACTCAGAATCTGCCGACTGTCCAATTCACCCCCTATCTATTTATAGCCCTCTCGCATTCAGATAAGTTTTGCTAATGCAGTTATTTTCATTATTATTTCAGACATATGCAGCTGATTTAAGGTATTTTAACAGCTTTAACAAATGAGAAACTATAATTTGGATTGCAGCTGGCTAATTAAGGTATGCTTTCCTCAGGAAAGTTAAAAATGTACACGATCTGAAGAATAATGTATTTGGACTGCATTCTTTAAGTGCCACTTGTGTGAACATAATAAAATATGACTAACATCTTTATTTTTTGTGTATTCACTTAGAAATGAGCGTACCTCCTGTCAAAACAGAGATGTCGAGGATGTTCTCCAGAACTCTGTGATTGTTTTCAGATGCAAGGAAATTAGATTGATAGACACAGAGAGCTAATGCTGTCTCTTTAAAGCCACAAGTATCTCATGCAAATTAACATTTAGTGAAATGAGAGCAAAGCATTCATGAAGACTAAACAAGTATGTAGTACTACACTGTGAGTCAAAGAGAAAAATCTTATGGTCTAAAATGCTGTGGTCCTTTGCAAGTGAATTCAAAGGAAGGGCTGACCTTAAATTCTTTATTTTACCACATTGTGGCTAGGTTGTAGGGTGCTGAACAAATCATTATTTGTCATGCCTTACAGTATAGGTAATGGGATATTTAGGTACAGAAATATTTACCTTACCATTGTCTTGATTTTTTAAAAGAAGCAATCAAGTTCCTCTTTAAATAACAATAGCTTCAATAGCTTTAAAATAACAATAGGTCCTTAGATGCAGATCTTTTGCTTTTTCTAAAATAGGCAAAGCAATTAATCAGGGAATTAAGAAAACTGAAGAATCCTCTGAAGTCTTAAAATCAAGTCTGATTTAGTCTTCTGAATAAGTTTTCAGTCAGTTACAGGTCTCTGATCTGGAAGGAAGATCAGCTAACCTACCAGTGACCACTCCAGGATGGACCACAACCACAGTTAGCCCCATAAGCTGTTCCAACAGTGACCAGTGGGAAATAAAAGTGCTTGGCCCTTCTCTAGAAAGGTGTTTAACTGGTCTAGGCACCTCTCAAGTAATAACTGTTATGACCACCAGGCTGGTGGTCTGAGGTCTCCCCCCATGTTCTGGTCTCCACATATCTCCCCTGCAGTTACCCCTGTGTCTGGTGTGAGAAGAAGGAACAAGCACAAATGGAAACTAAACAGCTGCCTTATTCCTCGAAGTGATCACTTCATGTTGGGTTCAAAGTACACCAGCAGGGCACAGAAGGGAAGCTGTACTCTGTGGAAAATGCTCAGTTTCCAGGGATGTCAAGGCAGTGCTGTTAACATTCAACCAGTGGTGCAGACCTCAGGAGAATTCACCAGCCACTTTCTGGGAGGGGGCTCTCAGATGCTAGCAGGGAGCAGACAGAGGCCACAAGTCCTTGTAAGAGACATGTGTTGTCCCTTTAAATCATACCTGGTACAGAGACTTATCTGGGAGTTCACTTACACCATTTTTTTTTTTCTGTCTGTTAAGGGCGTTATGGTCTAGACAGATTAGATTAGCATCTATCGTGTAAACACTTAGGGTTGGGAAATAACTCTTGACCTTTCTTAAAGCTTCTTACCCACATATAAGGCAGCGTGGTTTCCAAAATCTGCCACAGTCTCTCTGATCAATGCTATACATATTTTGATAAGTGCAATGAGTTTTAAGGGGAGAAGGGGAATGGGCTAGAATGGACTAGTTACCTGTTTGAACAGACACAGGGATTGAAAACATGGATTTTTGACTCCTTAAGTCCTTTAATGGCCCCAACGGAGCTGTTCTGGTCTACTGAACAAATCTGTCCTACCTCATGGATCATTGACCTACCAGACCTCCAGAGCCAGTGTACTCAATCCTACTGTTAAGTCTGCTCATTTTGTTCACACTCTAAAAATCATTATATTTTGTTGAGAAAAAGCACAGCTTATGAATAACAGCTATTTTCTACTCTCACTGTCTCTACCTCTTCACAAAATATGATATATATGGGCCTTGGCCCCAAAGCTGTCATGCAAATTCATAACTCAGGTTTACCAAATTCATTCAATATGGGTAAATCTGGGCTCATGCCTTGGTTTCAAGACAGAGACAAGTGCAAGTTGCTTTATGCCCAAGACAAGTTATTTTGTATCTATATTTTCTTCAAAAAGAAAACTAATAACTAGTACAGTATTAACCAGAAGGTCAGTAACAGTTCTGAATGTAGGTATCTTTTACACAGAAAAGAGCTGTGTTTCTTTGTTTTCAAAAGGTATCATACAGCACAAAACAGCAGTCACCTGATGCACAGGAATGGTGACTTGGAGTGGTTCATAAACATCAAGCAAAAATTTAAATAGAATAACTTTGCTGTGGAGGAATTGCTATATCCCCTTAGATTTGATTCATAGTCACGGTTGGCTGGAAAATCCCCAGGCAGAGATAGACCACAGGCATGACAGTGTATTGCCTGGAGGGTAAGAAGTCCTCAGCCTGCAAGGCTTTGACCAACAACCTAGGTGAGCACGGTAAACATTTACCTTCAATTTATCCAATTACAAGCTGAGTGGGCATTTTTCCCATTTATTCTGCAAGGTCACAGGGATATGCTCAAAGAACCCTGAAACTCTGTAGTTAAAAAAAAAAAAAGAAAAAAAAAAAAAGTAAAGTCCTGGGAAAAATGACAGGAGGCATGAGGTAGGATACTACTTTAAATCAGAATTATTTCTGCTTGCACATACCATGTTGTAACTACACTGGCATCACTTTGATTTCTTACTGGACAGAGGCAGCATCTTTCCCTCAGAGATTTGACAGATCCTCATGTTCTCTTTTTACCCTTCAGCAGAGGCCTTTCTACTAATAGGCAACAATTGTTCTCATATTGACTGTCATATCACGTCTCTCTCTTTCACCCTGCCCACTTTTTCCACAGGAGAGCTTCCATTTATACTTGCTTTCCTCTGCTTGATCTGTCCTTGATCTGCTCTCATATAATCCTCATATGATATTATTCATTTATTTATACTTAAGGTAGTGAAAGACACTTATTCAAAGCTCTTGAAGCCCTGACACAGATATTACAAGCACAACACAACAGTGTGAAAGAAGTTTTATTAAAAGGAACTTAGCTGGGCAACAGGTACACCAGAGACACCTGCCTTCTGAAAGCCTATTTTTAATCTTCTCTCAAAGTGCCCTCAGGGCCTCTTCAAAAATCATAAAATTCAAACTCTTGTGAAGTGTAGGTTCTATCACATAGACAGACTCGCTCGTGTGCGGATTGTTCTGTCATGGGGTCAAGTAAAGCCAAGAGAGTGGAGTGGACACCTGGGGGCAGGACCATCTCACGACCTGCTGTTCCTACTCAAGAGAAGCTGGTTCTGAAAGGTTTCTAACTATAGATTTTTCACAGTTTATATTTTCATAGAATCATACAATCATTAAGGTTCTTAGAAACATTAAGGAAAAGACCTTTAAGATCATTAAGTCTAAATTGTTAATCCAGTACCACCAGCACATTCACCATTAAACCATGTAGTCAAGTGCCATTAGCCACACATTTTTTGAGCACTTCCAAGGATGGTGACTGTGCCACTTCCCTGTGAAGTCTCTTCCAATGATTTACAACCCTTTCTGTGAACATTTTTTTCCTAATATCTAATCTAAACCTACCCTCATGCAACTTGAGGCCATTTCGTCTTGTCTTGAAAGTCCTCTAATCATCTTTGTGCAAGAGGACATAAAAATGGCCTCATAGTGTCTGTAGGACAACAGTGGTCATAAGCAGATGCTTAAGGAGACATGGGCATTGTATACTACTTCCTCCATATGCTCTCCAGCCTCCCACTGTTTTCAGTTTAAGGGACTTTCTGATCAGGATGTGGTTTCTGGCTATTTAGTGATCCTCGATGGATTATGTCCCAAGATTTGTGCCATCTTCTCCATCAGCATGTGTAAACTGTAGATATGTGCTATGTCACACTGCACAGATTGAGTCTCTGATGCAAGAGGAATCACCTCATCCTGCCTGCTTCATTCAATGTTCCTAGCTCTTGCTTGACAGAGAATGGCCAGTCACTACCCAGACTCTCCGTGCTATCCAGATATTTACAGCCCTCTATCATATTGCATCTAAATTATCCTTCTTGCAGGCTGGAAAGGTTGTTACACAAACCAGTCTGTTAAAGACTTCGCTGCTTCTGCCGCAATTCTTACCTGGTTTTGAGTCCCTCTGTTTTGGTCTTACTCCTGTGACATCTTCACTCCCTCCGTTCTTCTGCCTGCAGAGAAGAGATAGTAAAAATTATCCTTTGCCTTCGCGTAACAGTGGTGACACAGTGAAGTACAAGTAGTATTACCGTGAAAGCAATACAGAATGCTCTCTTTCCCCAAGGCTTAGCCAAGGACTCAGAAAAGCAACAATTCCACATATCAAGGACAAGACAGAATAGTACTAATGTAAACAAAAATAAGTCCATGGTTCTATCTACATTTTTTTCATACTTGTTTAGCAACACAAACTGAAACTCTTCATATTTCATGAACTACCTCTGTCAACCACTCCACTGTGGTGTTAAAAATTAGATATGATGGGACATCTCCCACCAATTTCAGGAGAAGTATTTCACACACTTGTATGCATAACAGGTCTGAAAAATATTGCATACTACAAAGCTGGGTTTGCCACATGTTTATTCCTGCCCTTTAATCTGTCTCTCCCCTTTCCATGATACATCTCCTTTCTTGGGATATATATTAAGTCATTTCTCTCCCTTACTTGGCCCATCTTCAGCTAGGTGTGTAAACTTCGTGTCTGATTTAAGGTGTACAAGTTGTCCCGTTGTCTTAATGATTCTGAATCATACATTTAAAGTTAGCTTTGTGCTTGAGGGTACGGCCTTGTGAACATGTTACAGTGAGGCATTCAAGGGTGTGGATTTACAGGACACCAGCTACTTTGCAACAACTGCACAGATAAACACCCTTTGCCTGCTGGTAAATGCAAAGTAGGTTAGCCCAGAATCTCAGCAAAGATCACCTCTGCCCCCACTACAATTGCTTCTGCTGCTATTCCCTGAATACTGGTCCTTTTGACGGTCTGTCCCCAGCGGTGACACTATGCCCAGAAATAAACATGATAGTTTCACATAGAGGCACCACCACCTCCTGCACCTCCAACGTGATTCACTGCCAAAAACAGTTCAAAGTGTACTTTTTTTTTTCATACACCCCAAAATCTTGCAAACAGAAGTCATATTTAAGAGTCTTTGTCTCCCTTGTTGCATTACAGCTTCAGCTGGTTTACTTAAATGTTTATATGATAGGATATATTCTTTGCCGAGTCTTTGTTATGTATCACATGTCTATACAAGTTCTCTAATTCTTGAGCCCCTCTGTTTCCCTCTGCTGGTTAAAAATGTTTAGCTGGGGGGAGCAGGGAGGGTGGGAAAGGGTAGGCAATTCCTCAAATAATTCTCAGGATCAAATCAGGTACCCAGTGTGGAAGGAGGGGGCAGAGGAGACAGACCTCACAAGTACTGTATACCAGTGGTTGCTACCCTGGTATATATGTATAAAAAATATATTATATATTATATATAAAATAAACATAAATATATTTCTGAGAGCTTATAGGTATTGTTACACCATGTATATACTTCATAGAGTCCTGAGAAGAGTTTATCAGCTGTACAGAAATTCCTGCATACATTATCATCTGGGCAAGCATCCCAGTGCCAGTGTTGTCTCTTGCTAGAGTCTCTTTGGAGTATCAGAGGTTCCCAGGACATTCCCAGAAGCTTTTAGGTCAGCATGAGTCACTGCCAAGTTGAGCAGTTTCTTCAAGTCCCTTGTAGCAATCCTCCTGAAAACTGCAGAAGACGAGCTTGCAGGCTCTACAACAGTCCCTAAAAGGCTCAACTTGTTCAGGAGTCATTGTCTGGCCTCCAAAAACATTTATCTGAATGAAGACACATTTATCTCAGCCTTGCACACATTTAAGGTCTCTCCAATGAGATCACAAAATCTGCATATAGCTGGAAATGAAAGACCTCTCATGGAAGTTTTTCCTTTGGTAATTTCCTAAAATCTTTTTTTAATATTCTAATAATCCCTCAGATCCCTAAATGAGGATCAGCACCCCTTTCCTGTTCGAACTAGATGCTCAAGTCAGTTATATGAGGCCAAATTTCCTCTCCAGGCAGTTTACAATGTAGGCACACAGGTTAGGTTGTCTGCAGTAACTGAGGCAGTGAAATACTCCATTATTTAGCATATGTCTCAGAACAGTTACCCTCTGAGAAAAAACTGCATTTTTGAGGCCAGCTGATTTTTCAGAAATAGAAAACTATCAGTGGGGCAAAAAGGTAGATTTCACCAAAGGTGAAATAATATTGTTTTCTTATTTTAGCCTGCAAAAATTATAATTTCCCAAAAACAAAATGAAAGAAAAAATTTCAACAACCACCAAGCCCTTTTTATTCCTGAAGAACCCAATATTCCCCATTTATTTTGCTTTGTAAGAATTTGCCTATCTTTTACATGTTAACATTTGTAATGCTTCTTACTAGCCAAAATGTTAATTGTGTGACTTAAGTTCCAGTATTAAGTTCCAGCTTCCTGTGAACCTGCTACTCTTGTAGTAGCACTTTCCCTTGATAGCACATTGAATTCATGCAGGTCGTTAGGTCATCAGTTCCTAAATTTCCTATAGTACTCAAAGCTTCAATGAACAGAAAGATGAGCATGAAGCATTTGCCAACTTGAAATCCCTGCTATCTGGACAACAGACCGAAAATTGTTTTTTAATTATTTCAAGATTCCCAACACTGAATGTCTGGCTGTATAATTAAAATTGGGAATGGTAAAATATACTGAAAATACATTTACCATTAAAATGTATCACCTGTTAGTTGTTTTACTTCAAACTCTGTAACTCTGTGGTGTTACTACTTTCTTTTCTTTGATGTTTGTTCCTTTTAAGCTAACACAGAAGAATTTCACTCTCACCCACCGTGGTTATCAAGCTGTGGTTTGTCAGCATTGTCAGTATTTATGATACACAACTCTCTTCTGCTCTTCCCAGCTTTGGGAACCTTGTATGTGTTGATTAATCTACCACATAATCATCTCCATCACTTAGAAACACTGCTCCTGGTCTGTTCTATAGCTCTTGTGTAGGGACGCTTGGTATGTAAATACTCTCCTTAAGCTTCATCTTTTGTTTCAAGGATAAAACAAACAAAACAATAACAAAACCTCCTTTATTTTGCATGCTGGAAGCACATGCCATTAATATTAATTAATTTATTTATTTAAAGTTGGTAAAAGAATTTGCTCTTAGGCTGGGAATGTGACTGCCAAGTTTCCTGCCTGCAATTTGTTACAGCTCAGTAGTAAACTCCTGAAAATAGGAATTTGAAATGGAAATAGTGACAGGCCTTTTAACTACGCTATAATAAGGAGGGTGTTTTATCCTGCATACTGTATGTCGTTACACAATGGCAGCCTATCGTAAGGTGCACGGAAAACAAACAGGGTCTCTTTAGATCGTTCTCCTGGCTAAAACTGGGCAGACAGAGGAAGCAAAACAGGCTGAAAAGACAAAAGACTAGAAGGTCAAGAACACCACACCCAGACCTAAGCCCTTCTGTTACACAGCAGAGCACAAGAATCTTAGAGAACTTGCACTTGAATAGATTGACTTTGATCAGCTTGCCATAAAAAAAAGAGGTGTAGTTTGCCATATTGCTAAAGGAGGTAAAGAAGGACATTTCCCTATAAGTCTTAAGCTGCAAATTAACGTACCCAGACCTGCCCTGTTATGCAGAGCAAAGCTCCAGAAAGTATATTTCTTGTAAATGTTTCTTATCTGCCTATAACAGTATGTTCTATGTAATTCTGCACATATAAAACACATCAACATTAAAGCTGGTTTGCATACTAGCTTTCAAGTGACAGTTGTAAAATGTAATTTTTCAGAGATGCTGAACATCTGGAGTCCTAACAAGTCAGCTGAGTTCCTCCAGATTTACACCTATGTAAATGCCAGCAGTACTGCATCTTTGTGAAAATACTACTACTGCTTTTAACAAGGTATTTGGCAAACAGGAAAAGAACTGAATCATATGTGCAAAACAGAACAGAGTATCTGGGACTTGAACTGAGCCCTTCTGGTTTGTAGCACACATGCTTAAATGCCATATATTGAACTGCCACATCATGTCTATTTTTACTAATTGAGTTTACTTGTGTTTGGGTACTGTACCAGCTACTCAGCAAGTCCAGGAGATTAATGTAAAAGCCTCTCTGCATTTAGAAAGTATAGGCATTCTAGATTTACAGCTGCTTATTTTGAGGGTGGCTGACTGCTGATCCTGATGTCTTTGAGTAACAGATGGTTTTCTGAGCTGCACTGATAATGAAAATGATGTAATTTGCCTCTTAACAGTAAAATAAAGCAGAGAGGCAGAATAAAAGAAAAAGCAGTATATTCACCTTCTACAAACAGCATACCTTAGTACACAGATGGATGGGGAGGGGTGGGGGAAGCCCAGTCAAAACTCAAGGCTATCAATAGTACTGGAAATTCACATGAGTTAAAACTTGCATAAAATAACCCATCCTGATCTGGACTGTGAAAGCATTGGCTCCTGTAACGTTAGAATTTATAGCTTTAATCTTCTTAAAAGCTGCATGGCTCTTCTCACATATGGGGAAAACAGATTTGATGTTTCTGAGATTAAAACTACTGAGCTGAACTTTGCTTGTTATTGGCCAGAAGCACTTGGAAACCTAATAAAGCATTCCATTAAAATCTTGGCATTTTTGTAACACAAAAGAAATAGGCTTCTCAAAATGTGAGTCCAAGGCAAAAGGACACTTTTGGGGGGGGAGGGAAGATCGTGGAATTTGGATTTTAACGAAGTTTGCAATGACTTAAGAATACATCAAAGGAAATGCAAGGTAGAATGGAACAATAAATGCTTGATGTAACCAACAATGCGCAACTTTTTGTTATTTAAACTTTAGTACATTTGAAGACACTTTTTCATGTTCTTTTAAACCTCATACTTTTATGAGTCTGTGAGTAGCTGGAAAAAGTACAACACGCATCACTGACTAGCTGTGTGGTCTCTAACAGGTAATGTAAGGCCTGATTTCTTAAAATTATGAGGATCCACAACCACAGCTGAGATCAACACGGGCTACTAGTATTCTGGGCTTTGAATGATCAGCTTTACTCAAAAAAAAAAAAAAAGGGCTCCTTAAGGCTGGCTAGGCTACAACTTCAGGTGCACAGGAAGCCTATAGTGAACACAGTTATACACTTATAATCAGTTTATGATTTGATTTGACCTATGACGATGTAACTAATATTTCTTTAGAAAGAGGCATAATACTGGTGGCGATGATATGATCTATGAGTTCAAAGCTGTAGCATGACTGAACAAGGTTTATGATCTTATCAGTAGTGCTAAAACCTTGTACAATACCATCTGGGCAAATGGGATGAGAAATGCCTGGTGCCAGCTGCATTGTTGAGAACCCTTGCTTGCCTTCACCGAGGTACAGTGAAAAGAAGACTCATAAACTACGGCTTTTACTGTTCTCTGCAGGCTAACAAGCAGACAGAAATAAAGACTTATAATCAAATATAAAAGAAGTAAAGCTCCATAACCAGCCCTAAATATGACAGGTCTCTTGCTAGGGTTCATTGAAGAGGTTTGGAGTTTTGTCAAAAGGCAAACAACATTAATTCCAATGTGCTATGAAACTAACTGGTCCTCTCTGTACCCCATGGAAGGTATGCTAGAATTTGCCTGGGTATGGTTACAGCTAAATCAGATCTTCCACTGACAGTCTACTTATAAATTGCCCTGTAGAATCAGAAGGTATGTAGGCTATCTTCTGGAAAACTTGTGGTTAAAACTCTGGGAAGCCTATAGTGATAATCAGGTAACAATCAAATACTTACAGATTTTAGCCTGGATTTTACCCCACCCAGAAAGTCAGAGTGTTGAACCTGGATCCAACAGCTGGTGTTAATGAGTTCTACACAAGTTCACCCCACTGTAGGGGACCGCAGAGAGTTCACTTGTGCAATTCTATTTTCTGCCCTTTCCAAAGAAATTCACCCCTACACAGCTGAACATTAATGGGTGCTCATAAACTGGCTGCTAACGTGGCTGGCGTGCTTTAGTTTTTGTGGCACTAACATATGAAGAGCTATCTACTGTAACAGATGCTCTTTCACAGTGCAAAATAACAGCACTCAGACTTAAACTGTAAATTACAAACAATCCCTCTCTAACTACAAAATGAATACGCAGAGTGGGGAGCCTTGTCAAGTAAGATATTAGTAAATCAGGTTGAGGAAGACAAATTATTCACTAAAGCTAAAGTAACTGAAATTTTATTTAGTTAATGTTACTGTCATTGGAGTTTTCCTGTTCCTTGCCATAACTGGTAGATAAGAAAGAGAGTAATTATAAGCAACACACAGTAAATCAGTTATGTGTTTCCTTGCTATGTTAAAGCGACAGTAAATGTTTCTGTTCTTCCTTTTTACTAATTTCTATCAGTAGAAAAGATGCCATATAAATACTTATTACTGGCATGTGCCTGGCTGCATCAAGAGAGACCTTTCCCAAGGATTTTATAATTCTTCCACACCAAAAACCACAGACAGACCTGTGAATTAAAAGTGACCTTGTTGGCCCAGTGGTACAGCCGCCATGTCTTTGATTACAAACTTACTGATACTAATGCCAAGGAGGGGAGTTACAACATAAGATGAAAATGAGTTGAAGCATAGCTTTCTGCACAGAATGTCCCTGGTAACCTGGCTGCAAAAAGCATTCAATGGACAAAGATGATTTATATTTTTTTTAACCTTTTAAAAAAAAAATGCATTCCTACTCTCCTCCCCATCTCTTCATGAAATCCCAGTGCCAAGTTCTCCAGAAGGATGTGCTCAGGGCAAATACCCTAGATTACAAGGTTTGCAGCTACATCTGGAGTCCTTGTGACATCTCAAATCTAAAACTCCTTCAGAAAGGACATGGAGAACTTTGAAGGAGCATAGTAAAGGGATGGACACAGCACAGTGGTTCCTGCCCCGCAGTGGCAGCATCTCAGGAATTCCTGAACGTGATGGCAGGGATAGCGAGCACAAAACTGGCCTTGCCAAATGCATGCAACTGCCCATGACCTGCATGAGGAGGAAAATGAACTAGCCATTCATCGTTTTCATCAGCATGCACCGGGAGACATTGTTGTGTCCCTCAGTTCAGGATCAGGATTGACAAGGCCCGATTATTATGACTCTGGAAGAAACAAGTATGCTCAAGAAAAGACCCTGGCAGCTGTCTGCAGGCAGGATTTAATACCCTTGCCCTTCATGGAGTTCCTGGGCAGGAGTCTCAACCTCCTCTGCATGACAAATGCAGCCTGGTTTTCTCTCAGGCATTTGCACTGCCTGCATCTCCTTCAACACCTGGCACCAGACCCCAAATGCCACTAAATAAAGGCACACATGGGTGAAGCTGCCTTATCTAGGTCTTGACCACGTGTTAAAGAACAGGACTAGCTGAATGGCTCTCCTCTGAGAGCCAAATTTGCCTTCTTTCTCCTTCCCAGATTAAGCAGAGAAGCAGGCAACAACCCCAACAGTTTTGCTGATACTTGCTCAGGGCACACCCAGAGGCATATTTTGTGTGCTTAAAGAACTTTACAGCATTGAAAGACTTAGCTCAGGAAATGCAAAGGGTCAGGGCCTGCCCTCCAGAGCCTGACAAGAGGGTGTATGCATATACTGAGGAAGGAGGCTCCCTCTGTTGCACGGAGCTGGCTCCATGGCTTTTCCCATATCCCTAGAGATCCAAGGTATTTGTACACAACTTAGAAGGAAACCAGCAGACTAGTTTGTGTGCAAGGGGACTTGGTGGTCTTAAGTGAAGATTGCTTTGGGAAATGTAGCAAAAGGACCTCCTAGAATGGGACCCACCCCAGCCACAGTTTGGGTGGTGGGAAAGCCCCTCAGTCTCCACTTGCTATAGCTGACAAATGAAATCAATCCATTAGTCTCACTTTAATGCACACAAGAAAAGCCCTGTGCAAATATGGCATGACGGGTAGTTTGTGCCCATGATGCAAGCTATACCCAAACTAGCGGAAGGGTCATAAAGTAAGGATTAAAGTTCAACAAGGAAGCTGATAATGAAGAAGCCTGCCCAGACTATGCCCTATTCTGGCCAGTGTTACGTTATCTTCTAATTTTAGAACAGCTGAAAATTTTTCCCAGGCCAGAAGTTGACAAGAGGCTGATCAACGCCAATGTCGTTAAATCTTTGTTTTCAGGCACAGTGTTGTCTCCACACTGCAAGAAGTTGTTTCAGCTTGTGAAATTTTGCAGGAAGGCACACACTGTCGCTGGATGCCCATACAGGGAGCTGTGTAATATGTTGAAACCATCTGGCATTTTGTGGTTTTGCAGTATCAGTCAGACACGCTGTCTGGAAACACAGGGCTCAAAACCAGAGTCCTTGATTCAGGTCAGATACCTACAGATGCCTGTGGTCATTTGGCTGGACTAGAAGCTGCAGAATAAAGCACTTAATTAGGCGGCTGAAGTTTATGGCCGATTCTACGGGCAGCTGAGCTAGAAGCCTATTATCGCTCAGGAAGTTTTAGTAAATGTAATTATTATGGCGTGTTTGATATAATACATAGTCTTCACGAAATGCTCCAAAATATCGTTTTAAGGACTTCTTTTGTTGCTGTCATGCTTTGTACCTTCTGACTAAGGAATAGGCCAGATGATGTGAATCCCAATGTGAAGCTTACTGAAAACTACCACTAAAATTAATAGAGCACAGTTATGGAAGAGTATTTTGTATAGAATTACCTTCTCTGGAGTGTGAACAACGCTGCTGAAAGCAGGCTCTGGGTTACATTATTCCTGTGATCCAAATTTTTTTAACCAGCTGATGTCACTAGGGAGATTTGAAGTCTTTATAATTACCGCTCAAGGCCTAGAGGAAGGGGGGAGGAAAGACAATGAAATTATGTTTCATATGTTGATTCAGAGAGTAACCTGCAGTGGTCTGTTAACTTGTTTTGTCTATCAAGAAAAGCAAATTAATTCTATATCCAGTCGGTTTTATGAGTGGCAGCTCAATTTGCTTTCCCAGTTAAGCAGGGAAGAAAGTGGCCTTTTGTCACAAACAATTGCTTCCTGCAATGCTGCAGAATAAGATGTAAAATAGGCAAAGAGCTTTGGATACAGCTTCCAATGTCCTACTAAGAAGTAAAATTTCTTTCTTTCATCTTCCCTTAGAGAAGGAATTCAGGTTATGCTCTGCACTAAATTAAAGTGTTCTGCTCAGTTATGTACATGTACAGCTTTGAAAACTGTTCCTGCTTCTAGGTCAAGGGCTCTCCCTGTGGCCGAGTGCCAGCTTTATCCCTGGACTCCCATAATCCCTTGAAATAAATCAACTTTCCATTGAAATCCTCTGCCAGTTCCACTTCAGACTAAAATGTGCTGTCTGTTGCATGACGCTCTTTTATACTTTTGTGGAAACACCCAAAAAAAAAAAAAAAAAAAAAGAGAGAGAGAGAGAAACAATGTGTCCATTGTATACTGGATACAGTTCGAGGTAACCGCATTGTGTATATTAAAGTCTATCTTTGTATGTTTCACTAACCCAAGATTTCAGCATTTATTATTAGAACTAAGAAAAATACCTTTGACCAAAGGAATAATTCAACTGATTGAAAAGGATCCCAGCTTGTGTGCGTGTGTGTGTGTGAGTGTGTATCCCATTACTACTCTGCTCACGTGGACTGAAGTGTGTGGATGCATTATACTACTTCCCTGAGCAGATGAAGCCCTCAAAGATTTTTTTCTCTTTCCTCCTTTTTTTTTTTTCTTCTCTCCCCCCTAATATCAATTTCTTCTCTGTGTGTTATAAATGAACCTGAATACATTCACACGTTCATGTGGAAGACTAAAAGCTGTCACTTCATTTCAGGGAACCAGGAGGCTCTAAACTCAGCTGCAAGAAAGCCCAGATGCTACTACATCTCCAGGGGAAACTTATCTACTCAGAAATGGCAAAACTTCTGAACAATAATAACAAAATCTAGTTTAAAGATGCTGCTGCCGTTCTCCTGTCGGTGCTGAGGTCAGTACTTTGGAGAGTGGGTGCCAGTCAGAAACTGCAGCACTCAGAAGACTGACATTTCTAAAAAGCTCTGCTTCTCCCCAGATCTCAGTAACTTTAAATGGTCTGCCAGTTAAATCAGAACAGCCTGGTATAAAGCCTCCAATTTTCTGACAACCTTTATAGTCTCTTGGCTCCTACAAGGCCCTAAAGCTGATCGTGTATAATCCTGAGCTGAATGTAAAATAAATATGAAAACCTGTCATGATTTTACAGTTTTTCAAAGGGTATTTCACTAAATAAAAAGCGCTGCATTTTTGGCACACAAATGCTCCATATAAAAATCACAGTTAGTTCTTTGAAATAAAGTTACACAACGCAGTGCCAGACTCTGCCCTCTGAAGTTTCCCCCTGAGTGCTGGGGAGCAGCTGTCTACATCCTTATGAGCTGGCTGGCCCTGAAGATCCTGTGCTCCTTTCCCCTGCACAATGGCTGCACGAATCAGGGTGGTGGCACTGGCTTGAGCCAGTCCAGCCCCTGAGGGTTCCTCCAGCACGGGAGCCTAGGTGGACATACCTGGGTCTCATATGACTTAGGGCACTCCCTGCCCATGGTGGCCAGCTAAATCCAGCACTGGCAATTGCTTCCACGCTTGTGGTGCAAATATAGCCTGAGCAAAGTGTGACCCAGAGCTCACCCAGCCCTCGTGTCCTTGAAATCTGTCGCCTAAGAAAATAACAATTGTTTGCTGAAACCCCTTCCGCTAAGCCTGCGTTATTTAGCTATCTACATGTTAACTGTGTGCCAAGGCATGGGCTATAAGCTGGAGCGTCCACAGCACTAGAGCTCAGAAATGAGTTTAAATCACTGACAAACTAGAGCTGATTTCAGGCTCCAATGGCTTTACAGACCTCAAAAAGATCTGCAGGTCCAGAACACGGCTACAAGGCCAGAGAGAGATACATAGGCCTATTAAAATAGGACCCAAGACCAGCAACACTGACAATGGACATGAGGTGCATTTTGAGTGAAGCTGTGACCAGACTGACAACATATCTATTTACCATCCTGCAGGAAATCTATAAGACCCGTCCTGCAAGTCCTGGGGTGGTAGCTTACTATTAAAATCACAAGTTACATTTGCACAGTGCTGTTTGGATGGTTGGCACAGAAAAAACAGAGGCGAGGCAAGGCAAGGTACTTCAAAAAGGGAAAATCTGTGATGTCACTCACAAGGTTTCCAGATTTGTCTGCAGAGCCCTTTCATCATGCAGGTTTTATATATTATGCACCTGTGTCTATCATATTCTCCTCCTGCAACAGGGTACAGGCAATTGCACTGAATATAAAATCCTCAGAAAACTACACACCTAGAGCTTTAATTTCAAATCAGACTAAGTGAAACTATCTGTTTTTTTCCTAGAAGCCCTCAGTGGACAGTTTCTTCACTTAGCTCCACCACCTTCAGTCCTTCCTTTTAAGTGAGGAGCGCAGCTGAACCCAAAATTTCAAAGCAAAACTCAGCTGAAACCATTATGTTTCATCTGGTTACATGTCAAAACCTCAAACCTTGTGTACACAGGGCTCAAATTATAAACCCATCAGGCATAACCCCAGAGCTGGACCCAGGTTTGCCTGGAGAGCCCACAAATCTTTTAGAGAAGCTGATATGAGTTTCGAGTTCATAATGACTTGAAATCCCAAAGTGGCTAGGAGACTTTTCCAAGGTCAAACAGTGAGTTAGAAGGGGAGCTAAGAAGAGAACTACAGCCCTGGCCACTTCACACACTTTCCTACCAACAAAGGTAGAAACTCACTCTACTTGAACTTTACTCTGCATAGCCTTTGCCAAACCACTCAAAATAACCACTTTTCTTGCCTGTTAATTGTTTTAATAAGTCACATGGCACTGAATGACTAAAAACTACATCATCCCTCTAAGGATTCAGCTGTGGTAAAAGCATCCATTTAGCTGCAGGGTAGTTATTACTGCATAGCTTTGATTTTGCTAAACAGTGCATACCCTGTTTATTGAAATGCCTACATGCTGCTCAGGGTGAAATCATCATGACTTACAGGTACACTCTGAAGCTAAAGGAATGAACTCAGATCCACTCATCTAGACTGAAAATGAACCCTGTCCACGTATCTGGGTCTCCATAATGTTCTCAGAGGTTGGCTAATGTCCCTTTGGACATTTTTGAGTGCTAGCCAAATCTCTGCATCTAAAGCATGAACATACCCTTCCAAGGTGAGAAAACACACTTGCAGTTAGAATACCTGCCCCTCCTGCTGGCTCTGCCATGACACATGTCTCACTGGAGAGTACTGAGATAATTTCAAGTTCACAGCATAGGTAATGTAGTAGTAACTTTTCAAATCTAGACCATCATGCAGTAGTCACTCATTTGCCTGTTCCACATCCATTCTACCAAAACTTTAGCACTTCTGGAAATACATCAAGCAACTGTTCTGGGATCAAGGCTTAATGCTCAAATACCATCACGGCTGAAGATTGCTACATATTGCTTTCTAACAGTCCCTGCTGTTTGACACCTGGAATGGCATTAAGGAGCTCTGGCACTGCATCCAGAGTTCTCTAGCAATAATTGCAAGTGCTTCTACAATATGAGAAAAAGACAAGGGGCTTCAGCATTCAAGGATTGGGTCTGTTTAAGGTCTTGAAAACATTTTTGTGGAGTGAAGGGTCAGCATTTGAAAAGTAAGGTATGGCTCATGCAGTAGAAACCTGAGATTCCTATACATACCTTTTCCAATTCAGGTTAATTAGGAGTTTGCTTTACTCTCTGCTAGCTTTGCTTGCAGGTAAATTTTTTTTGAGCTCAGCAGCCAGGACTGTATCTAGGGCTAAGCTTTCCCACCATATCATTCCAATATTGAAAGAATTTTTCTGGCTTCCTGTTAAACCATGCACTGATTACAAAATTCTTTTGCTTATTTAGGGCCAGATTCAATAAAAATTCTGTCCAGCTTCCGCATCATGGAAGGCCACAAAAGCCCTGAAATATTTTTGTTTTGAAGCCTGTGTGGGCTTCCATGGTTTGGATGCTGGGTAACTGTTCCAGTGAATGTGGTCCTCATAAAGCTTTTCAAGGTCCTGCTCCATATGGACCTAGTGATTTCTCTTTATTCTCTCCAGTGTGGATTACAATCCACTTCAGAGAATCTTTGATTTATGCCTCTAGCTACAAGCTAAATCCTAGAGGAATAGGTCCTTTTCGTACCAGGTCACATCCTCTGCAGAACACTGACAGAAAAATTAGAGTTTCTGAAACACAAGCACCACTTACAGAAAACTGGTATGCTTTGCATACTTTATATGAATATAAGTGAATGGTAAAAATCTAAAAAGAAATCCAATAAACTACTCATTATCTATATTCATATGACTAAGCTACACGTGGAACGTAGCTTTTATCCTCCATAAAAAATGTACAGATGTTCTATAGAAAACTGTATGAACAAACTTTAACCTCACGACTGCTATTATTTTGTAATAAAAGGCTTACAGCATAATGTGAGCTTTTTTTAGAATGTAAGTTCCATGTGAGTAGTGTGTTGTTAATTTAATATTAATGCAATGCACCAGGAAAAACTCTGCACAGAATCTCAAAGAGAGAGAATCACAATGCTGCAGACAGGAGATTTGTGGCATGGATTTCATTTGTTTCAGCACTCAGAACTAAATTCATTGACCAGGATTCCCATTGCCATAGGGCAGTGGATTCATCTACAGATGTTTTCACATGCCTTGGCATGAGGATTTTGCTGCAGCATTCCTGCTACTGTTCCTGAGAATCATGTGGTGAAGTCACCTTGCACTGCACAGAAAATTTACCTCTCACTGTCAAGTGCATATGAATGAGCTTCTTTTTTGGGAACAGCAAAAGCAAAAAGAATCCACTGAATTAACTTCTGAATTTCTTTTGCTGAACTGTCCTTCAGGTAGCAGGTGCGAAGGCTTTCACTAAACTTGCAGATTGCAAATGGGGTGCCTGCTTTGCTTGCACCACAAACAAATTAAAGCGGGGGAGCAGAACAGAAATCCAGTTTCATCTGCACAGTTTACCACTGCCTGAACCCTTCTCCTCTGCAGCGTCTGCCATTCAGGATACATATCCTGTATTCCTCCAAGAAGTCAGTTCACTGTCTCATCTCCAAATGCATTGGTGAAGTAATTTATGACTCCCATTATTATAATCGCTTAGCAGCTCCCAAGCATGTAAAAATAGCAACAATAATCTCTCCCACTTTTCCTTCCTTAGCACCCCATAGGAGAAAGCTTGATTAATCCTGTAGGGGTTACACATGCACTTGTGTGTTTCTGTAACTTACAGAGAGAGTTTGACATTTTCTGAAAGACATGATGTCTACAGACATCTTATTCACTGCAGAAATTCCTCAGTCTAGGTACAGCTTCTGGGAAAGTCCTGTATCCAGAAGCTTCCTTCTTTTGCTTGATAGTTTCAATGCTTCTGTGAAATGCACTCATGTACTATCATGATAGTAAAGGACGGCCCAGTCTCAGAAACAGTGAAGGCCATTTCCTTGGAAGCCTTCCAGGGTCAAATTTGAAAACCTACCCAGGACTCCATGCAATGAAGCAGAACTTCCATGCGTAGCAGGGAGAAAAAAAATGGGGAGATATTTATGAACAACAGACCTATGGCAATTTGTGCGTGGTAAACTGACAGACTGCTCCCTTTTGTTCCAGTTTTCCAAGCATGTGATTGTAAACGCAGTTATCGTTTTATGTGGACCATCACAGCTGCACTGCACCCATCTGAGCGAAGACAACAGTCTGGTCCTTGTGAAATGGAGACGGAGCTTTCCTCTTTCTGTGCATATTCTGTGGGCAAGTACTAAAGCTCAAAAGTTAACAGAGGTGCAACAAACGTCAAACAAATGCCCTCAGCACTTGGAATAGTTATAAAAGGAAGAATTTCAAAGCACTCCTCTGCTTCTGCAGTCATCATCTAGGTCTAAACTGCTAGGAAAAAGTATGCTGGTTTTTCTAAAGGCATAATTTAAAGTCCATTTTGGTCAAACTGGTGTAGAAGACAGAGTGGGCATCCTCATATTTCTGTGTTAAACCATGTCTGTTTTGGTTTAAGCTTAAATCTATTTAGGAGCTGATTTTGTATTTTCAAATAAGATGGTCTTAAGCTAGCACAGTCAGTTGGGTTTATATGTGATTTTTATGCTGATACACTGATATGGGTGTTTAACACGATATCTTGGACTTGACTGGTTCACTTCTGACCACTTGCTCTGCAGCACAATGTCAATTTCAGGTGGTCACTAAGATAATTAGGGAAAGACAGTAATTACACTGGCAATAAGGAATATGAAAACTCAGATAGCATCTACAGAAAAGCAGGCACTGTAGCTCACTATGTGATCTCCTCAATTCTCTAATGGTTTCACATGTGTATGGAAGAAGCCTTGTCAGCTGCCAGAGACAAAGAGTTTGGAAACAGGAAAACTGCTGCTTGTGACTCCTCTGGCTCCACCTTAGGAGAAGGAACAGAATGCTTTCAAGGAGCTTCCACTGATACGCACAGCTTCTCCACACAGGTTAGAAGCATTTCATGATCAACAGTATCAAATATCACTACCGTTTTTCACTGGCCAAAGTTACAAGGGCAGCCTCAGTACTCTGTGCTACCCCTCAGTAACAGGGATCAAGTTACTGGCTGCCTCACAGCTGATGTTAGAGATTAATTTTTGCCAACCTGATTAGCAGAGGACAGTTAAAATTCGGGTGGAAGCCTGTAGGATCTCACTCTTCGAAAGACCAGTCCATGAATGAATCTCACCAGACCAAACATTAGCTGTGACGGAAGATTCGGGTCAAAGGGAGAGATCATATCCTCCATTTACTGAAGCCCAAAATACTCTGTTTCCATACCCATTTGTTCAAACCTGCAAATTCGTGTTACGTTTCTTCTCCTGATTTAGCTTGAGTGCCTGTGGTGTTTCGGCAGAGGCTGTGAAATAAGATACCTTGTACAAGAGATGGGACAAGGTGAGTAGTGTCAGCTGAGGTTTATAAAGCAACATTAGGCTCCTTCTGTAACGTCAGAGGAGTAGGCATCTAGCAGGGGCAAGGTACGTTGTAGTACTTTGCATCCATGTCTGTGTCAGGCAATATTTTTGTCACTGGTACTCACGGGCTGTCTTTCGGTTCTTCTGCTCAAGTCTCCCCTCATTTCTGGAAGCGAATGGGGGCAGACAGAAGAGCAGGAGCTGAAGGCTGAGCATGCCTAGCAGTGGTTGCATCTCTGTCTCCCTGATCTGTTCAGTTACTCTGAAATGTTTTCTAGAACCATAGGCCACATAAAAGAAACACTAGTTTGGCCTGCTTTGTACTGTTCCGACTATGTTCCTTTTACTATCTGTCCTTCAACAGAATGGCTGATTGCTTAGAGAGCAAAGCCTGATGAGTTGATGCATTAGATATTTCCATCAGAGTAATAAGACTTATCAGGGTGGGAAGGATTCTCCTCCTCCTTGCATCAGTGACCATTTCTTCCTTTACAATTAATTGCAATGAAAATATCTTGACAAGAATTTTTTCCTGTTCATTTGATGATCCCACCTGCAATAACCTGGGTCCCCTTTGGGGTAGGCTGAAAACTCTTCTCCTTTGCCGATAGCCCTATCACAGGGACCAGAAACAAACCCCCCACTTTGCCTCCAGTTTCCACTGGTTTCCATCTCACATTGCACAGTTGCGCAGAATGACGCAAATGACAAGGACACTACACATTTTTCAGAGTCCTGTCCCCACTTTTTAGGTGAGGAGCACCGCTACATCCCCTGAAAAGCTCCATGTATGCTATTAAAAGAAAAAACAACCATCACTAAAAACAACACAGTGCCTTCTATGCTAGAAGTAACAACTCATGGGCAAACTATTAATCTATTAACATTTTTCATTAAATAATTGCTCCCAGCTGAGTCTTATGAAAGACCCTGCGAGGCCAAAATGTCAGCTCAGTTATGGGATTTATTATTACAACTGTCAGGCCAGAAGGGTTTGCTGCAGCAGATCCATCAGGCATGCTCAGGCAGGAGCTCCTGCCTTTGGGCCAGCTGCTTCACAAACAGGAACAACTAATGTCAGATGTTAAGTTCTGGAACTGCCATGGAACAATGGATCATTTTAGCTGTTTAGCAACTGGCAAAGACCACATCAGGTAGGGTAAGCATCAGTGTTTTCCTGCTTTTAGAGCTGGTAGAAGCCTTTGTCTCAGCTTCCCCTATTTTTAAACTACTATAGTACTATAGGCTTTGAGTACTCGTGACTCAATCAGCAGGAGACGGGACAAGCTGGAGGATGAGGTGTACTTTCCTCAAGGTGGTGGCTGCTCCCCATAGCCACGTGCTTCAGGAGAGGTGGCTGAGGGCATCCATAAGCTGCAGGTCTCTGTTCAGGAGTCACAGGCTGGTCCTGGTGCAAAGAGAGGATTGTACTTGGGTTTCATAATGGAGTTCATGGAAGTCAGAGGAAATTGAACTGCAGCCAAGGTGGAGAGCCATGTAGAACAGATGTCTTTACAGAGGATAAAACAAACAAACAAAAAAAATGCTCAGAGCCTGAGTTAGAACTCTTGGCCCACATTAAATCTGTAAAAAGCCCCAAAGTGCTTCAGTGTGGCTGTCCGAAACACTTAAATTCCACATGTATAAAGTGAAACACATTTGCATTGCTAATTTATTAAAGGACTTCTTGACCCAAAGTCAAATACTAGCGCAAGTCTTCTGCACGGAAAAGCTGTGATAAGCACGCTCTTTAACTCTCTCTGTGAACATTCAGTAATGCTCCTTTTAAAAGTACATATGCTTCTTCTCGTGTCTGATGCTAATTATCTTATCAGATAACAGGCAGCCCTGTGCTGAGTAGGTATGTAATATATTAGCCTTGGGGAGGGAAAAAAAAAAAAGCCTTATCTTTCAAGAAGATTTGAAACTGCATATGATCTTTCTGAGTCTGTGGAAACTTTCCTCTGCAGCAAAGTGCTTATATAAGGAAGACAAAAAGTAAAAAAAAAAAAAAAAAAGGAAAAGGAAAAAAAATTCCCAGACTCGTACAGCTCTCAGACTGCAATTCTCCAGGCTGTTCTTTTCTGTTGAATTTTCTCCTCTATCAGTACTTTGGAATGACATACAGGTTAAACCGTTCATCTGGCAGAGAAAGCAGCTTTGGTAATTGCAAGTTTACATTACACTATAAACGAGTGGATTAGAGTAAACAGATGAACTGTGTAAATAAAATGTCACTGCTTAGCTCTCCTTTGTGACTTGTATTCTGATACCACTACTACTGCTTTTACTACAACTACTACTACTGCTAGGCTTCAGCTGACAGCTCAGCCTGAAACCCTTTATTCATCTTTATTACTACTTCAGCTGCTTTGAGAGCAAAAAGGCATGGAGGACTTATTGGCTAGAGGCTCTCTAACCTAGCAGGCCTGCCTGGGAAATCAATATGCCGCACTCAAGAGCACAAAGATGGATTGTGAAGCCGGGGCTGGCAAAGGAACGCGTGCTGCATCTGGAAGGACACGGAGACAGCCAGTTCTGCTCCGCCAGAAGCCTCCCCAGACCGCGCATGTTTGCACACCAACCTCATGGCACCCTTCCAAGTCAATTTGTGAACCTTGGTTCACACCATTTTCAAAGTAGGTCATACGCAGTAATCTCAGCCGACGAGAGATACACTGTCAGCAGCAGCAGTCGCTGCGAGGAGGGCGATAGCTGCGACCAATGAGGGAGCTGGTGCAAGCGAGGAGATGAGCGCTAGGAAAGCGCTCGGGATGGGGCCAGCTGCATCCAAGGTGCTTGCCGGGCTCAAACAGCTGACAGGCGAGCTCGGACAGACCCATCCTCTTACCATTTATAGCTGTAAAAAGCGCCCACTGTTCTCCTGGACACAACCACCAGCACAGCTTAAATATTAACCTGAATGAAAATAGAGTAGGAGAAGAAATCTAACCTTTACTTAGCTCCGCGGTCCTGACGGCAGGAATCACAGCTAATTTTGAACCATGGGATTTAAATTTACTACGAACTTCAGATTATTGCTTACAAACACGCTTCCCTTACCTGCCCCTCCTCTGACAGACAAAACACAGTCTTAAAGGTAGCTGTGTTTCTGACAGAGACGATTCCTAAAGTACTTACAGTTTCCTGCATTTTCCTGTATCCCTTGCTTGAGCTTATTTTAGGGGCATGGAATTTAAAATGGGCACATTTAAAGGTATGTTTTTGAAAAATGGTGTCCAGGAAAAAAAAATGCAGAAATGAGCACACATACTTGTCTCCGCACTACAACAATAGAGAGATCATCAGAGAATTAGCAGTTTAAAGCAACAGCACAGAACTTCACAGGCACAGGAACTGTTGGGACTGTGTTGCCTTTAAATGCAGCCTGCACACCACCAGAGATGACTTGATGCTAGAAAGCTGAAGGATTGCCTGAAGAGTGCTACTGCGTTATGCAATTTTTTTCTTTAAATGGGTTAATTTTTAAACAGGCTCAATTTAACCTTGTTTCTGGTCAATAGTTACATGAATCTGAATGAAAATATGCTCTCTGGAGAAATCTACTCCAATACAACGGGCATGCATCATTTTTAGCACTGAAATCAACACTGAAGCAGCAGAGCTGGGAAAGCATTGCTTGCCTTTTTTTTTTTTTCTAATCTGGCAAGTAAGAGGACTGACTTTCCTCCATTTGAAAAGCTCTGCTTTTTCTTCCTTTCTTTCTTTCCCTGTGATGTGTCAGACTAGAAATCTTAAACAGAAAGGAGCAAGTGATTTCTGAAGTTACCATGCTCTGTGCCAAGAGAGAGGGGAGATAACACCTTGTAGACTAGTGAAAAGGCATATCTCCCATCCAAGAAAGAGCTCACAGAATGACTGTCTGCTTCACTGGAGGTGACCTACCAGATCAATAGCTTGTCCAGGGAGTTGTAGGACACGCAGAAACATGCAGTGATGTGTTACTGTTATCAGCTAAAAGGCTGCTGTAATGACTTTCTATGCAAATATACAGAAAAATCCATAAATCCAGAAAGGGTTATCACTCAGTACATCATCAAGGGAACAATTTATTCTCCAACACGCATGTAATACTTTCTTGCCAAAATCACATTGCTTGTTTGTTATCACTAAGCATTGGAGAAAAAGTAACCAACAAAAATCCCTTCTGCTGCTGCCTCCTGAAAAGAAATTCCCTTTTAAGAAAAATTATAACAAAGAAAACCCCCAGACACTTCACTATTTTTTCCAGAATGACAAATAATTCTAGCTGTGGTTACAAACGGTCTCAGTATTGTACCATTTCAGATCATGTGAGTTTTATTAATTCTCAGGCTAACTTTTGCTTTTTCCCAGCCAGCTGCTGGCAGTTGTAATTTTAGGATTGAGAGCAAACTACTTTGAAAACAAATTTGTTCAGAAATCTTTAAAAAGTGATACAGAAAAAAACCAACTTTTGTGTTTTTAATCTCAGCTTGGATGTAACCTCTTTTTTCTTCCAGTCTTTGAAAGGAATGAGTCTCAAATGCTAAACAGGTCACAGAGTAATTACGCATCTACCTGAAAATTAAACACACATTCAAAGGCTTAACTAACAGCATATGCTAATTCATAACAGTTACATGTCACTCATTTTTTTTGTGGTTGATCATTAGGGTGTAAGCAAAACCAGATCACATCAAATCCAGAGAAGAAATGCTGTAATCTTTCTGCATGGTTAAAAGGAAATAGACGACAGCAAGGTGATAGTGTTGATGAAGCTGATCTGATACTGCAGGGCAGCCACAGCAAGTCCTGTCTGTCTGAAATCCTAGTGTCAGGGTTGGGGATGTCTCTGGGTTTACTCAGAGAAAAGTCAGTCCTGAGGTCTGGCCAAGCTTCTGTGCTTGGGCAGGTCAGCGGAGTCACTCCTTGTTTGGGCCAACCTGAGATCAAACCTGGACAGCTACTTTCAATGTTGCACACTTGTGTCTCAATTGACAAGACAGACAAAAACTTTGGCAAACCCTTTTATGATCAGTGCAGAGCCAAATTTATTATCTGGGACACGCGCATCTTCTTGCTCTGGTGTTACCAATTATTTTTTGCTAGCTTCCTATGTTTTCCCTGACCTTTCATAGCACAGGTTTGGCAGCAGCATTTCAAACGCACAAAAGGAATTGAATCTACATTTCCTTCATCGAGTGGAGGTGTTTGAGTTAGTAAAATCTCTCTTATAGATTTCCTTTGTGGTAAAAACATTTCTCTTCAACCTGGAGAGAGAAGTGCACAGTGCTGGCAGAGATCAAAGGCCCAGTGAAGAGGCTGAAAGGACCTCAGCATGGCCTTCACACAAGTGCACAGTGGTACATCAGAACTGTGAATTAACATAACTGGTTTGTACACTACCTGCCTGCCTCCAGCTGAGCACTTGCTGTGACTGAGTTTCGGAATTTTTAGACCAAGCACTGCAGAAGTCTAATAGACTGGCACTGGTTGAAGGAGATCTTTCACCAATGCTAAGATTGAAGATGGATTAAAGGTGACTTTGGTCAACCTTTGCTTCCTTATCCCGAGTTACCCAAGATCAGCACAGGTAAGACTGAGTGCTAAGCTATTATTATATTGCCTTTTGCATCTGCTGCTGCAATAAGTTTGAAGAGTACATGATCTGGCTCTTTCCAATTACCTTTGCAATTGGCAAAAGCTCTGGCCTCACAGCATGCCAGATATCCACTGCGTCAGGGACAGGAACCCCACACATCACCTCCCAAACAATTTTTAAATTCAGCTGAAGTTTTTTTCCTGTTTTACTACTTCGTTTTGTTTTGTTGTGTTTTTTTCTTTTGTGCTTGTTTGGTTGGTTGGTTTTGGTTTGGTTTTTTTGGGGGGAGGTTGGTGGTTTCTTTGTTTGTTTTTTGTTTGTTTGTGGGGTTTTTTTGTTTTGTTTTGTTTTTGTTTTTTTTTCCCACTGCTATGGTCTCTAGAATACTCTGGTTAGGCTTGGAGGATTTCACATGGTCTCTTCTGGCTATGATCAGCAGATAGCTAGATAAGAGCAGGGTGGAGATAAAAAATGATATTGCTACTATTGCCTGTTCAGTAGCACGCACATAGTTGCATACTAGAGAAGGTTTTCCACATCAGCATCTCTATTGCACTGATGCTCCTGCAGAAGTCCTACTGATGGTTCATTATGGCTTCATAGCTCTTGGTGGCCAGAAAGAACATCCTCTACTAGGCCAAAGGGTTGAAAGTGTGCACAGTAAAATTGCAGAACACAACTTTGTTCCATTCACCTCTTCCTCCTTCCTTCTGTCACCTCAACTCTGCTCTTGGGGGCACTGGTATAGGAATTCTAGGCAAATCAGTGGATTTTTATGTGACTGTATTCACGATGCAACTGAAAGCAGAAGGTAGCTTAGAGGTTCAAAGATATGTGCTTGTGTGTTACTCCTGATAGTTTCTGACCAAACTGCTTAGCTGACCACCACTGGATTAGCAATCTTGATTTAGTGTTTTACACCTCCTGCACTCAGAATGTCAGCTCTCTTGTGAGCTGAAAGAGCCTGCTCCTCCACCCCACTCATTCATGACAGGTAGCACAATAGCTGGCTAGGCCTTAAGTGCTCCATGACCCAGGGCCATGAGCATACCAGGGCTTTTAACACAGTGACTCCCATCACCTCGGCTTAGCACCACCCAAGTAAATGTAACCCTTTGGTTTAAAGCGCCTGAGGTTTTCTTGTGTTGGCATCGAACAAAACGGGATGCTAATCCTTCTGGTATTAGTCAAATGGGGCTTAAAAATCCACTCATATGCTTTGCAGTTGCAAGATTTCCCTGGCAAGTCTCAGTCACGACTTCCCACAGAATCTAAGCTTTTGTTAAAAAAAAAAAAGAAAAAGAAAAAGAAAAATAAACTTCATGGCAGCAAAAACGGCCTTTCCAAGCTCAAACTGACCGCAAACTGTAGCAACACTGGCTTCCTGAATCTGCAGAGAAAGAGCTTCAGCGCTTGTGCTGGTCCTCCACCCCGGTGCTGCCAGCCAGCAGCCACTGATGGGGATTATCGAGATCTCAACCTACTCTCTCCAGCAGGGCCCCATGCTGTGCAGGGAAACCCAACAACCCCCTCAGCTGAAGCTTGCAAAAGGTAGAGTTGAGGGCAGGAACGGGCACTGGGATGATTCACAAGAAAGAAAGATCCTGAAGAAAGGATGCTAAAGGAAAAGATGAGTAAAGAAATAGCTTTGCTTGTTCCATCTTCCAGAGAGGCAAGGAGGAGGGTGATGGATGCTGAAATGAGAACACAACTCCTTTTTTCCTCACGTGACTGAGTATCAGGAAGTTGACAGGAACATAAGGCCTGCTCTGGTTCAACAGATAGAAATGAGAGCTTCCCACTGAACAAATACTTAGTAGCTCTAAAGGAAGAACTGCATCTCCAATCAGGCTCCTGCTGTAACTTCCTTGCAGAAATCCCCCAAACCCACGTGATGGTGGAAGCAAGGGACTGAGCTTCTCAGGAAGACACCAAGAGCAGCTTATGATAGAGGTTTACTCATCTTTATCTAGTGTGTTTACTCACATCAGAGTTGTTGGTTTCTTGAGAACATTTTACTGATCTAAAATTGTACCAATTCCCTTTTATTTTCTTCAGCGAAATGTGAACATCAGCTTGGTGATTATTTTTAATTCTACCATGTTATGTTTTCGTAAGAGAGTGAATATTATAAAATAATAATAAAATGTTTGTTGGGATGCATTTCTGTATTTTTGTTATCATAACCTGAATACCACACATTTTATTAATTCAGGGCACTCTTCTCTTTACTGCTATCTTATTCATCTGGTTAAGTCAACAGTAAAGGCACAGCCCTACTAGTATCTCATCAGTGGTCAGTGGGACTCACACAATTACTAAAACTGAGACTTTTCTCCATGTAAATAACACAATTTTTTTTTTTTTGCACTCCATTTGATTTGGCTTAATGCAGAGTTCTGTCCAACGGTGCCACTTAATTATAATGATTGCAGAACCTAAATTTGCTTCCAAGCATCCTTAATTAATATTATACTACAGATTGGGTGGGTAAGGAGGGGAACTCCTGTTTCTGATTCCTAAAATCCCCCAGCCAAACCAAAACAAGGTCTGGAAGATTTTACATTATCTTTTCAGTGTCAGTGCTGAAGACTTACTAACCACAGAATGTGCTCCGTGGTCTTTAATAATTTCATATAATGGGCAAACATTGTTTGCTGGCAAACAATTTGCTAAAACATCTTAACTTGAATTTTTCTTTGTGCCAACATACGATAGATTCGTCCTCATAGGAAAATTTACATCGCAGGATATATATGCCCTGCACGCTGTATGTAAATAGAAAACCATGATTAAAGTGTTACAAATACCTGAATTCAGCTGTAAGTTATATCATTTTAGATAGGTTACATTCAGTTGATTTCAACTGCTCTAATCAAGTAGCAGGCTGGGGGAGAAAAGCCATCTAGTGGACAAAAATGTAATTAGAGACCAGAAAATATTTTCAGGCATGAAGCCTTCACTGGAGAACTCTTCTTATGTTGTTATTCATCTGCAGTACCGCTTATCTAGGAATATTCCAGAAGATTCCAGGAAATCAGGGCTTGCTGGAGGGCAACAGCATAGATCTCTAAGCCCAGGGTTTTGACAGATTTTTTGATTAGCAATTGTTATAAAAGGTAGAAGATGCTTTGTCCCTTCTATCCCTCACACAGAATTAATCAGCATATTTCTTACAACACTGCACGGGTCATCAGTTGACCGAGTATCTTATCATTGGATTCAACGCTATGTGCCAAGCAGACTGGCATTGCCACAGGGTTTAAATAACTGAGCTAATATTTAAACTTTTGTCCCCTCTGATCCCTGAAAAATAATGAGAAGAGACTTTGTGACTTTGTAAACAGATGAGCCAAAGGGCATCCAGAACAGCTTTTTACTAAAATTATCTTTGAGATTCTCTGGGACACAAGATCAGGAAGGGCTGGGGAGTGCAAGGCAGAGCAGCTGAACTGTCGACCGCACAAACCTTCATGTGCAACTCATTCAGCATCTAACATAAAAAGTGGGGAGAAGGGAACAAAAACTCTCCTCCCAATATTATTTGCAACACCCTCTGGCCTTTGCTGCCTGCCTGCTATGGTTGTAGTGGCCTGTGCCATGAGTTAAGTAACTGAAAATATACCAAGCAGACAGGCTGAGCTCTGCACTGATCTCCTCTTCTTCCATTTGTGTTGGGGAGCACAGGGGAATAAACACAGCAGTCTTTTTTGTGCAGCATTTTCACAGACCTAGCCCCCAGATCCATCCTCTTCTGCCACTAAGTTCAGAGCGTTTAGCTAAGCACTTTCAGCTAATCTTGAAGAGCAGATAATGATCAGTCATGCCCAGACAGGCCAAAGCACTGAAGCCAAAGTATAATTTCTGTGGGATTACAAAAGCACAAACCACCATCATCAGAGACTATATTGTCATGATGCAATTAAACATCTGTAACTCCTGCTGCTCCCAGCAAAATACTGAAGCGGGATTAGTGACATGCCACTTAGGGACTGCTCTGATGCTGGAACAACAGGTTTTGTTCCCTCTCCTGTACCCCTTTTGTTTGAGATAATAGGTAACCCTAGATATATTTTGTACTCCCATTAAGAAATAAAATCTCCCAATTAATCTTTTGAAACAGTTGGTTTCAGGACCATCCCATGCAATGATTTCCACCCAGGTTCCCTTTGCAGGGGCACGCATTTACCCGTGGGTCTCCATGGCCCCCCTTTCCCATTAACCCTGCACATACATGCTCAGACATATCGCATAAGCAGCAGGCATCTCCTTACATCGCTCCTCTGTTTGTCCCAGCATAAAGACTATTTAATGCATTACTTCTGACAGTCGTCATTTGCTGTGCTCAGACAACCCTTTTGTTTCTGGGTTATGAGACAAGAGAACTGAAGCTTCTGAGCTACCTTGCATAGACCTCTGCAGCCTCTTATTCATCCCCGTCCTAATGAATCACAGCCTTTTCTCTCCCTTTTCATAATAACCAAATAAGGATTTCAGGGTTTGGCCCATTCACTACATTCTGTGTTTTAATACAGACAAGAATGGAATACAAAAATACTGCCAAAAGTTTAGCAGCAGGGGCAACCTTTTCGCTATTTTCGTGTCTACAGTTCCCAACTCAACAATGCCGACTTGCTGTTCTGCACGACCGCAAGGCAAGGAATTCATAAACAATAATAATAATAACTGTCCAACAAGGCCTCATCTCAGCCATGCATAAGTGCAGGACTGGCACAGAGCAGAAAAACGCTGCTTTGCGCCTTTACAAAGCTTGCAATATAAACTTTGCACTGTCAGTTTAAAACTTTGGCATCCGTGTCTGCAAATGGGGAGGAACCCATTTTCAGATACTTGTGAAATATAAACTTAATCTGTTGCCAAGCTCAGAGATACATTTGCTTCTTTTTATTTTTAAAAGTTTCCTGAATATGTGAAGAAAGCCACAAAGCCATTTTAGAGACGTGTAGCTACAAAAAATGTACATGCTTCTGGGTTTTTTTAAGAAGCATTCTCAATCATTGTAATTATTCCTTGAGAATGCTTTTTAAAAAACAGAACCGGGGCTATTTTTCACAGCTACAAACCCCTAAAACAGCTCTAGAGCTTTCTGTTAAACTTAACAAAAAAATTGCCTTTCAGCTAAGAACAGTAAAAATAGATCAAAAACCAGTTAGCTGGCCCACATGGCAGAAGACAGGTGTGCTTTGGATGTGGTATTTATACAGAATCAGGATAAGCATTTTTTCACTTTTACACAGATTCCTGAAGACTATAAATATCACAAAGCTCTTCTTGCCAGTGCCCATCCCACCCATTTAAAACACAGGCCACTCGAAGAATAACCTTAGGATGCAGCCTAAAACATTTCATCTTGCCTCCTACCAAGTTATAAAAGTGAATTAACATGAAAAGCAGCAGATTGATGGGTGAATTATGGTAATAACAAACCTTCAAAAGCAAAAACAAGCAAACTCCTTTGGAAACTGCAGCCAGAGAGAAGGCTGGGAACACTGAAACCAATTATGACTGCTTTAGTGTTACACCTGTTTAAATGAATGCCAAATCCAGCACAGAATTATTTACATTATGTTATTAAGAAAGGGACATATGAGTAATGGGAAAATAGAAATGGTTTATGTAAAACAGGTTCTGCTGAAACCAGCTAAGAACTTCAGATATTTGTGTCAGAAAGCAAAGGCTGTGGCCAGATGTGCTGTTATTGGTGCCCTTGAGTTGGGCAAAGAGGCTTCTGCTCCCTGAGCCCTCTATAGCTGCTGGTCACTGTCCCCAAGCTGCCTAACTGATGCCAGAACAAATACTCATGTAATTGCCCCTTATGCAATTCAGTCAATGATCTTCCCTCCTTTCAATACTTTGAGGTTAGTTTTTAAAACTATATTGCTCAAGCAGAAACAGATTTACGGACAAGAAACTTAGCCAGGAGATCACAAGAAGGATAGTCTTCTGCAAATACGTGGCAGGCGACAAGCAAATGGGAAGAGTCCGAGAGCATCAGCTTCTTTCCCCAAGCCATAGTGCTAGCAAAAAAGGAGAGATTAGGTGCATATAATCCTCCTCCTCTCCTTCCTTCCTTCCAATTTTTGAGCATTTAAGTACCTACATAAAAGATGGATCCCCCCCAATACTTCATGTATTAAAGCATGTGACAGACAAGGAAAAAAGGTATTTCTAAAGAGACCAAATGCAAGGCTGGGAGCTGGAAGTGACTGAAGGAGCCTGGCAAAGCTACCCAGGGGCAGGGATACCCATGAAGCCCAGGTCCCAGCTCCCTCTCCATGGCATTTCTTCTTGAATACCCTGCCTTCCTATCACCTTTAAGACCTTGTCCAATTCCTGATGGATTGGGCAGGTGACCACTGATGGAAACTGACAGATTATTTCCAGAAGAAGGTTTCCAAAACCAAGCCACCATCCTCACTAATCTCATCCTCTCACTGAAAAATGCCAGGCCATCTCAGGCAGATGGCTGTGGTCAGGCTTCCCAGACACTGGCTTGAAGCTAAAATACTTTTCTCTCAATTCAGCCCTTTAAGATGCATCTACTTTAACTGGTTCAGAAATGGTTTCTCAAGCCAGCGGAAAAATCAACCTGTCTCTTTTACCTCCAGCAAGCACATTCGATGTTTTTGACCTTGTGATAACTATTGTCCATTCCTGTCACAGCCAGGATACACATAACTCACTTTGATCATTTGTTTAACTCAGCAATATGACAGAAAAAGACATCTCTCTTTTATACCATAGAAACCCTCTACAAAAGGGCTTATTCTGTACAAAGATGGTACATTAAGACCAGCAAGTTTTCACAATTCAAGTTTCACTGGAGTAACAAAGTGGCTCTCATCCATTCCCATACTTAACACAAGCAGTACACAGACAAGAAAACACAGCTTTTACAATGAACTGGACTGCCTGCTGCACCTCAGCAAAGCTCCAGGGAAATTAAGAACGGAAATAAACATTGTATAACAAGCTGCACAGCACAGAACAAAAAAAGGGCAGAATTCAATGTTATATTCAGTGCTCATCTCAGAAGACTTTGCCAGGTCCTCACTGTCTCCTGAAGAAACATTCATTCTAAGAGTGGTTGAACACCGCAGAGTGACCATGGGATCCAACAGAAGTCTATGAATCCTTTCCCAAGAAGCTCCCAACTGTGCTTCAAAACCCAAGATGACTGCCATTTAAGGTTCTCCAGGGCTGAAAGAGCTTACACATAAGATTTTCCTTTCACAACCAAGAACACCAGGACCCAGAAAGAGTTCCAGCTGATTTTCCAAGCAGTGAGTGACTGACTTTCTCAAATACAGCTGCTTTCTTCATTAGGAGACTAAAAATAGTTTTGCTCCTAGCAGGCTGACTTCCTTTTAAGCCTTCTGCCATATCCATGTGTGTATTTCATTCAGAGTTTCTGCATGTCTGTGCCACTGTGATTCTATTTCAGCCTTTAAGTACATTCAAGAAATTTTTCATTTCCCTCTCCCATATTCACTCCAGATGTCCTGAACTGTCCAAAACTGTTTCATGTTAGGAGAATTTGTAGGGATATTCTGGCATTCACACTGCTCCCATCTGCTTCAGTATTTTCAGGAAAGATCAACTTTCTTCCTCAACTGTTAGAGACTATGAACAACTAGCTTATGGTTTTAAAACATCCATGATTAACGGTTGATGTTTTGCTTGTACCTTGTACAGTAAGAATAACTGAATACTGTCATATCAGGCTTTCACTTTTTCCTCTTGAAGAGGTACTGAAGTGAGAAACCCGAGTGACTGAATGATATCCCATGCCTCAGAGAACATATTGCAACAGCAGTAAACACTTCACGATGCTGTGTCAACGTGCAAGAACCTCATTGTGAAAGGCCAAACTGAACATGAGGTGGGGGACCGTGGAAGCACATGCTGCAGTGTTCTTTTCAGGCCCAGTCACCCTGTTTTCCAGATCAGAGGAAACTGGGCACTGTCACTCTCTTCTAGCTCACATGATGGGTGTGAAAATCAGCGTGCAAAAGGGATGCAGGAAGGGAGGAACCAGGGCAGGGATATACCCCTTGACTACCCTTAATGGGAAGTTAGCATACCCTTGGATCCATGTAGGTCCAGAGTGTTCTAGATGTCCCAGTTTAGATCTAAAGTAAAAATTTTTATATATTCAGTCCTGAGTGAAATGTTTAGTTGGACAAGTGATGTATTAAAATTGGACAGACACACTCACCAGAGAAAAGCATTTGCTTCTATCCCACCAAGACTTCAAACTAGAGACATCATACCCAGCCTCTGTCAAGTATTGCCACTGATGTAAATGGGAACATTTTTCAGGCTTTGGTAACCATTCCTACCACCCCAGAAGTTCTTGGATATTACACTGATATAAAAGGATGCAGCCCTCCAGACAGCACATTAAAAAATTGCTTCATTGGGAAGATCAGCAAAAAGGCCATTTGGGATCAGCTCCACAGTGTCTGACGAAAGAAGTTCATCAGAGTTAACTTCCCAGCTTCAGCAAGGGTAAAACAACTTCAACATATCCCAGCTCTTTGTCATTTGAACTTTTCAGCAGAATTCTCTGAATCAGTTGACACTCCAAGCAGTATACTTTGTGATGATGGGAACACCAGTCGAAACAAACAAACAGTTTAACTCCTAAAATTCTAACCTGAGGTATAATCACATTTCCAAAGTTTGGGTCCTAAGTATGATGTAGTTTACTGAATCTGTCCAGGATGACGCTGTGAAGCAACAGGGATCCTAGTGCTCCGGATATTTCTGGATGAAAAGTATTTGCATAAGCATTATGAAATTTTGGTAACATTTCTGCCCCTCCTTAATCTTCTTGCAAGTGTAGGTGTGTTATCTAACAAATTTAAAGATGTACAACCCCTCTAATATAGATAAACTGGTTGCAAAATTGTTATTCCAGGAAAGATAATTAAAAGAGAACTCCAGGTCTTTTTTTTTTTTTAATCTGGAGTTTCAGTGATGTGAATTGCTAAATATGCCTAAGAATGCAAAGGTATCCACAAACCTTTCTAACCCTATTTACTTCTACAAGAGCTGATGTTGGTTGTAACCTCACAGTCTTGACTCAAAAGTTCTTCTAAGAATGGTATTGCTTTGGACATTTTGAAAAGAGGAAAGAGAAGGGAAACATACTAATATACAGGTAACATTATTTAAAATCAAATATGACAAGTGGCATACCTCCTCCCTCAAACATATAATAGATAGGTCCCTTTAGGGTAAATAATCTAAACCATTTTCAGTGATGCTAAAAAGTGTAGGTTTCAGCTCCTCCTCCAGTATAGATAGGATATATAACTGACAAGAATGCCAATGTAAGTAGAAAGCAAATTAATCTAGCCATGTTTTGCTCTGAATGATGCTGGTGCACTCCTATGATAACCCCAAGTGGGCATAAAATTTGGCTTGCTTTATCTTTTCCCTCTAAATGTCTCATTCTGACCATACAACCATTCTATTTTCTGGTTAAACATTACATGGAGTGCATTCATTTCTGCTTCAGCTAATTTAGCTATGCTAAATGCAAATGCTTCCTGTACTTATGAATACAATCTGTTCATAGTGAATAGTTTTGAAGATTTGGATGAGTTAAAACAGCAACAGTATCCATGTGGGACCAATCTTCCTTGGACAACCCTTATGCTTTGATTCATAAATTCTTTCCATAGGAAATATCTGTGGAAAATCTCCAACACATCCAGAAATGCACAACTCAGTTGCTTGAGTTATTAGGAGTACTGAATACTTATTGCTTTTCCCTTTATTTCTCGCTCTTATAACAGCATTGGCTCTTGGGTTCACATGAGATCCCTTTTATGCTTATTTTCCATTATTCTAGAATGTGTGTTTTTAATAACTGTAACAACATCCGTCATTAGTGCTACCACATTAATCTACTGAAAAGCAACTTCCAAATCTGAAATATCTGATTTCTGCATCTAATGGGTATGCTAAGGCACCTTTTCACCTGCTGTTACCATTCTGTATGTTCGACTTATAGTGTGGAATTAAGACCCAGTTGCTTCATTATGAAAAAAAGCACAATGATCATTATCTCACTTGCTGTACAGAATTTCAGGAAATCTTGAAAAAAAACTCAGCCTTGTGAGATGCAAGGGTGACACTGGTGGGAGCACAATGGAAAACCTTCAAGTGAACTTCTGAGACCTGTGGCATTCATGATCCCCAAAAAATGAAGCAGAAGAGCAAAGCAGGCTGCAAGAATGTCAGAATGTGCCCAGATTGCCACAGAAACTGGAGGCTGAAGGACAATTTTCCTCTTCAACAGTACATTTTGGAAGCATGAGCACTGTGCTCAGTTGCATAGAGTGGAGAGCTTAAACGTACCTGGGTGGTTCTCTTCTCATCTCTGGCAATTTGTCATGGACTTCTGCCAGAGGAGCTCAGCTCTCTACACTAGATTTTGCAGGTTCCTCAGGTAGCCCCTGTCCATCCAGCCATTGGTACAGCACCACCAGGTGTTGCCTTAACATGAGTAGTTGTTCTCCTATAGCTGAATCTATTTGTATCAATCTTGCTTGGGATGTGGTCCCATCAACAGAGTCCAAATCTTTCCTAAATTAAAATTTATTTAAATTATAAGAACTTTAGGCAACACTCAGCAAATTGCAGCTTGTCAAGGAGAAGGAATAAGAAACTAGCACTTCTGGTCCATGCAAGTCCAAGAATAAAGTTTTTAAGACATGATGGCATCTCTTGTCAGTCATAGAGAAGAACAACAGCTGAAGACCTTTTCACAAAGCATTTGTCTTCTCATGCTTGCATTTGACTCACTCTAGATTATTCACTATTTCCTCTCTCTTTTTTATTTTGTGTCTTCTTCAAATGGTGTCTCTTCCTTGTGATTCCACTGCTCAAACTCAGGCAAGTTCAGGGGTACAAGTGAGTGTTGAAGGTCCCATTTCTGAGCAGCATTTCTCTCATGCTCTGTACAATTCTTGACTGGCCATTCTGCTCCAGGTTAGACCAATCATTACAAACACTATCAGATTTCTCACCTACCAGACCAAGACAAGACTATAGTTTAGTCTTCCTCTTAGCAGGAATGCTGTGGCAGCAGAATTCTTTCGGTAAGCGTTCTGTGGGTTTCTTTTAAAAAACAAATTAGTCATATGCAGAGTATGTCTAAAGTGGAGAAAAGCCAAAGATAGAAGTCCTTTTACAGACCTAGCTATGCCAGCTGAAGATGATGATCTTCCCAGCTGCCTCTCACCCTCGCCAGAGGTTACAGCAAGCTGACCTTCTAGTGTGCGAGTTTGCTTCAGGCAAAATGAGTGAAGCTGACTGAAAACTCTTAAATATTTAGTCTTTGTTCACTCATTTTTTTTCTGACATGAACAGGTTTATGAGACTTCTGCAGGTTTATGAGTGGTGCGCATGGCACTGAGTCACAGGTCAGAGGAGACAGTAATCTCTAGTGTGGGTAAAAAGTTTCCAGGTAGGAGAGGGATAGTAGCAGCAACCTTTTCAGCTGGCAGGGCAGTATGCAAGACAGAACATATTTATGCAGTTCTGGACTAACTTAAATAACTTAAATATTCTCTGTTATCAGTTTCTTCCATTCTCTCACTGAATTGTCCTAGCAGTATAAGCAACTTCACACAGTATCATCACATTTGCAGGGAACTTCAATCACCCCAATGTCTGCTGAAGGGACAACACATAAGAAATTCAGGAGGTTCCTGGAGAGCATGAATAACAACGAGGAGAAATGCTCTGCTGGGCCTCATACCCACCAACAAGGAGAGGTTCACTGGGGATGTGAAGATCAAAGTCAGCCTTGGCTGAAGAGACTATGAGATGGTGGAGTTCAGGATCCTGAGGTCAGGGAAGAGGATGAAAAGCAAGCTCTCAACACTGGACTAGACAAACTCAAACATAAAAATGAAGAATACAGAGGGTGGAGGTAAGGATGGATGACCTGGGTGGGAAGAATGTGGAGACACTGTCTGAACATCCATGGACAAAATTAGAAAAGCCAAAGCCCAGATGTAATCTGGTGAAGGATGTCAAAGACAACAAGAAAGGGCTTCTGTAAGCACATGGGTGACAAAAGGAAGGCTAGGGAAAATGTAAGCCTATTGTTCGACAAGACTGGGGACCTGGTGACACAGGACATGGAAAAGGCCAAAGTACTAAATGCCTTCTTTGCCTCATAGGAAGACTGGCCTTCAGGAATTCCAGCTCCTGGAGACTGTAGAGAAAGGATGGAAAAAGGAAAATACACTCTTAGCAGAGGAGGATCAGGTCAGGGAATACTTAGCAAACTGGACATAAAAACTGTTCTATTGACCGTGACAGAATGCACACACGAGTGCTGAGGGAGCTGGCAGGTGTCATTGCAAGGTTCACTTTCAATAACCATCTTTGATCAATCACAGTAACTGAGAGAAGTGCCTGAAGACTGGGGGAAAGCAAATGTCACTCCTGTCTTCAAGAAGGGAACTACTTGTGCCACAGAAGATGTTGGAGCAGCTAATCCTGAAACTCTTTCCAGGTACATTAAGGACAAGAAAATCATTGGTAGTCAGCATGACTTCACCAAGGGGGATATGTAGAAGGCCCAACTTTAATTTCTTCCAGATTACAAATGAGTAAGAAAAAAAATTTAAATGCCTTTGTAAGAAATGATTTCTGTGCTTAGTTCACAGAGCGTTTTTCTCAAACTCTCAGTAGATCCCAAGTAATTTTACAATACTAGTATCTTTGATTTCCAGGGCAAAGGAAACTGTTAAGAAATGTCAAAGTTTACCTTCTGTTAAGCTTGCCGGTTTGTAAACATGAAAGGAAACACACATTGCATTTGACTATGCCCTGATACTTGTTGATCAGTCCAAGCAAAATGTAGGTATGACAAGTGTTCTCATTTAAGCTGTAGTCATTACCTCATGCTTCATCCCTTCTGTTGATAGCAACCTTGTCACGCAGCCAAACAAACAACAGCCAACATAAACAAAATCGATCATTCTCTTTCTTATAGTACAGAAACGTACATAATAAACTCCATCAATTCCCACAGAGATACACTTTAAAACAGTTAAGTTGCCGCTACAAAAAGAGACATAAAACAAAAATAGGCTAACAGCATCTAAAGGTATTCTGTTGAGATGTCGGCAGCTGTAAATGGGTTAGTTTGGCTTTTTGAGTTACAGTTTGCAGACACATCTCTACACGATTATCATTAGGAGTTACTAGTGTGTATGTGTAATGGATTTTCCTGCTCTCAGATACTGCAGGATCTAGTAGGAAGTTTTGCCTCTTGCCAGGTCTAATCAGCTAATACTGTGTTTTACAATATTTACTTGTTAGCTACTAAATTTTGGATTCTCAGACCAGGGAATGAAGGACTGAGTGGTACACATTTGACTATGTGAAAACTGTCTCTATTTTCATCTGTTTGTGCTTTGTGATATATTAGCCTTGTGGAAATCAAGAGGCTTAGGCTTCTCCTGCATCTCAGATAAATATTTTATATCCTTATTTAGATGCAATTTAAAGTATAGCTGACTGTGTTGTCTTAACTTTATATACTAATGCTTTCTTAGTAGCCCTTACACAGCTTCTAATAGCCTATAGCCACTTCAGGACCCTATCTTTCAACCCTCTTTCATGCAAATGGCCATGATCAAATGCTAATACATGTGAATTCTTCATCACCCAGTGATTAGTAACTAGTAACCACGGCAGTGTTGGATCAAGGGTTGGACTTGGATGATCTCGGAGGTCTTTTCCAACACAGTTGATTCTACAATTCTATGATTACCTTAATTGATAGGGACATTATGAAAAAACCTGAAACACCACCTTTGAATAGTGCCTGCTTGTATTATTATTTTTTAATTCCCTGCCACTCTTATTAAACATATGGCTATGGACTTATAGGATCTATAAGCAGTTTGGTGGAAAGTACCTTTCTAGTTTTCATCAGATTTGACTCCCAGTGGCATCAAGAAAGCAAATTAGTAAGGTGTCTTTGCTATGGCTCTGCTTAGCCACTCCTGGGCAGCTCTCAAAAAGCCATCACTAATTTGAACTAAGACTTGGGCTAGTACAGTGATGGGCTAGTACAGTACAACATCAGACACAGAAATCTCTTGGGTAAGTTCCCTGTAAGACAGTTCACAAGATCACGCTTAATTTGAGAAAGACAATTGTATTGTACCAGAAATTTAAATAAATAATACCTATGCCATCAAAACAGCAGTCCACTTACACCACCACTGTTTAACAATGGCACTACTAGAGAAAACTGAGAAAGTCTGATTTGCAGCCTATGAGTAGTATAAAAATCTATAAGGTCAATAAACAGAGCTTTTGTGTGGCACAACGGACTGCTGGAAAAATTACTGTGCAGGTAAAGGATGAAATTTCCAACAGGAGTCAAGCAGCTTTTAGTGTAGGCTGCAGATGAACAGCACAATGATAGTTTGATGTGGTTTTGCTGGCAGTAACCAAAGACAGCGCTGTGAAAATTTTATCCATCTTAGAGTCTCGGTTCCTCTTTGTACTGCTTGTCTCTCAGAAGCACGTATTAAAGTACCGCAAAATGCAACACATGACACCAATCAGCTTCAAACATCTGTTGTGTAGCACACATGGAAAAGCACGCTACAGAATTTCTAAGGAGAGCTGCCTTGTAAATACGCAGCAAAGCTTTACTGATTCTCTTCTGGAGGGAACTAAATTCAATTCAAACCAAAATTTTTAAAAATTAGAAAAAGTATATGTGGAAAGCAAGAAACGGCAGAAACTTTGTGCACACACACACACACTGTCCCATGCCTTCTTCACACAAGAGTATTTACATTTAACAGCAAAGAGCTGCCTTTTCCATTGTCCCATCAATCACCCAGCAAGGCCTGATGAGGATATTTCAGCGACTGCTACACGAACAGGGAACCCAGCTTCCCAGCTCTAGGGTCCAGCTGTCCACACTAGTGGTGGCTGTCAGTGTGCTAAGACGAAGCATGGCTGTGTACCTTGTCCTCCTGCTCAGCCTCACTGCCCAATCCCCACAGGAAGGCAATTCAGGCGTGAGGTCAGAACGACTGGGACGAGGGGTGCAGTGAGCACAGCTGAGCTGTGGCTGCTACCACTGGCAGTGAGCTGCAGCTCTACTACAGGTTTCACCAGTCAGAGGGTCAAGTTACAGCATGATTCAGATGTGTGGGGCAAAGCGAACCCAGGATATGTTCTAAGCCAGCTAAGACTGGAAAGGTGATCAGCCCTGTCACTGCCACAAATTGAAACCATGATGTAACGGGAGGAGGGGATGACTGCATTATTAATCAATGACAGGGTAGCATCTGCCGAGTAGACAAACCCTACTAGTCAAAGTCACACTGTCTCTGCTGGCCTTATCGCTCAACATAAGACAGCCAGAGGGTATAATCCCTTCTGACATTGCTTCCCTGCTCAGATTACCAGGGCAGGCCCTAAATACAAGCAAAACAGATGCCTATTCTGGGCAGCTGGTCTTTTTCAAAAGAGCTTGATAGGAACATCTGCAAATCCCTTGATCCCCTCATCAACTCGGAGGTCGGCTGGGCCATGGGCAGCACAGCTGGGTGTCAGGGGCAACCTCGCTGCTCCCTTCAGCCAGCACCATCACACCTGACTGGCCATGCAGCTCAATGCCTGCCATCCACTGAATCCCAAGGGGTGCCTCTGATGTCTGAACTGAACTTTTACACCCATATCACCTGTAATGCAACAATTTATTTCATGATAAGTGTTTGATATTTATGTAACTGGAGATGGGGGGGGGGAGGAAATCAGTCAGAAATAGCTTTACAGATGAGTCTTCTCATTGTCTAACAAGCTTTTCATTGTTTTTAATTTTCATTTCTCTCCATGGTTCAGGGCACTTTGGAAAAAAAAATCTATTCAGCAGTTTCCCACTCATAATTCAAGGAAGAGAGTCATGTATTATAATAGAGATAATTAGCTTTGACTGAAAATAATAAGCTTGGCACCAAATATCCCCCACTACTGCACAGAATAACCATTTATCGTCTTATATACTCTCCATCAAGCCTAATTACCTCAACAGTAATTACTAACCTGTTGAAAGAACAAAAGAAAATGCAACTAGCTCTGCACTGAAATAAGGAGTACATTGCTGATTCTAATAAGAAGCTCTTGGTTGCCCTCTCTTAGAACACATTTACTTGCCACTTAGACCCTTTATCAACACGTGTGCTTGTAAGCCCCAGAAAAGGAAATACATCCACAAATACTCTGATTACAATTGTTAGGTTTCACCCATTTAGGCCAACTGTTACTTCGGACTGAAGGAATGGCACTGATTTTTGGATTTCTGGGAAGTTAAGAGAGCAGTGCCTGTCCCAGGCTGCATGCTGCAACATTCAGACTTCCTCATGCTGGACAGATTTGCTTGCCTACTCTTCTGATCCACCAAAGCCCTCCCTGGCTGTTATTCTGGCTTGCCTCAACAGATGTGCTGCCAATCATGCCAAAGGAAAAAAATTAAAAAGTGCAGCCCTCTATGTTCAAAGAATAACACGTGCTTAAAGAGTTTGAAGCCTAACCTTTATCTGCAAAAATGTACTGTGTTTCTCCCTAGTTCCACTGCGTTCCACTGTTGCTTCTGTTTAAATTCAGTCACAGAGCTCATCTCTGTGACAGCTGAGCAAGCTCTGGAAAAAAACAGTGAGAGGCAGCACCAATCCTTGAACTTTTGTGGCTCAAGGTATTCCTCCAACCATAAAAGAACCTGTATTTAGGAGAGCTTTTACAACTACCTGAGAGAGTAGAGGGAAGTGTCTTTGGTATCCCTATGTCCTGTTCCATCCAGGTCCCTGAATGGGACCTCTCCCTCTCTCTGTGTTTGCCAGTGGGACTTCAAGAAAACTGGTGCCTTCCAGACACCATAAGTACTTTCCAAAATTTGGACTGCCACAGTTGTTATGCTCATTTAATCCAGGAACTGGAACAAAGCCACACAGCATATGCAAGCACTCACGGCTAATCAACCCAGCTGAAATTTCAGATATTGAATATTCTCTGGGAAACTGTTCGCAATCAATCCACAGCATGTAAACAACACAACACTCACATCTCTAAAAAGCCCAACAAGCTATAAAATAATTTGCAGCATAAATACAACCAAAAAATACAACCTAGAAACTCTCAGAACCAGTAACCTGAAGCACTCAACGAGCATGAGTTACATTCTTCCTCAAATAACAAGACTGGTATAAATCAGAAGAGGTTTGGGGCTTTTTCTGAGTTCTTATTTTTTTGCCTCCTGCATTTTGAAGCATTAGGGTCATTACATTTCAGGGATTTTTCAGCAGAATCATGAGGCCTAAAAAATGCCTTTCCCCCCCCCAGTTTTTAAATCATTGCTTTTCTCCCTCAGTGACATATCCTAGATGGTACAAGCTTTGAGGAAAATGCAACAAAGACCCCAAGAATTGCTTCTAATGCATTAGTTCTCTTTGTCCAGTGAGATTATAGGAATACCAAAATTATAGGAATACCAACAAATGTAGAAGCCATGGCACCTCATTATCCCACAGAGAGAGAGGGGAGCATGATGTATTTTAAAAATAAAGGGGAAATTTCATAATCTGATGGCTGTATCATTGGTGGGTTTGGTATAGCAGAACAGGATAAAAGCACCAATGTTTTTACAGCCTTTACTTGGCTACAAACACTACATCAACATATTTTTAAATAAAAATAGACACATTTTTCCTTCCCCAATCCCCATTATCTAAACGTAATTCGATACCATGTTTTAAGATATCATTAGTGAATTTAAGAGATGCTTATATCAGGATTAGAGCCTTGCAGCTAATTAAGTTGTAAACAAAAATTTAAAACATCATTAATATTTTCTTGATGAAACAATTGAGAGATGGCTCTGATCACTACCTAACAATTAAAAGATCTAAGAAAAGTTTTTATATGGCATTCACCATTTAGAATAACACAAAATCAAGACAAGGCATCAGACGCTAATGGAATGTCTCAATTCTCCATTTTGTCCAGCATTAAAATGTTCAGTTACGGGCTCATTTTGATGACACCATAAATTTCCCCTACTAGCTGAAAAAAGCCCCTACAAAACATTTTCAATGGGGTTATTAAAAACTTTCCAGTTTGACCACCTTCCCGATTCATTTATTGTTTAAATACTGAAATGCATTTCTCTCAGTGCTTTTCCAAGCAGCTCTTCTCTGCAATGCACAATACATTCTCTAATGGGACCCCAAAGGAAAAAAAATAATCAACTTTAAGTTATAGGCATTGCTCCATCTAGAGAATGTCTATATGGGTTTTCAAAGACAACAGGCTTTTTGTATCTCTAGGATTTATATAGTTGGACTTGGTACTCTTCCGGAAGCTTGCTTTCACACACTCTAAACTTGTTTGCTTTATCATGCATGAGTCACAGTGAAAAAGCCCACTCGGGAAAAATATCCAAAGAAAACATGAGCAAACCAGTTAGTTGCAAGTAGGACAGGCCTATGCCAAAACCAGAGACTCAAACATATCTGAACTTTGGGAATATAGACTTTACCTTCATATATATTCCCCATGTCTACAATAGGTCTCAGAAGATTAATTCGTGTAATTAGTTCTACTTGTAATTATGCTGTTTGGTCACTATTGCCTTTTGGCTGTTTTGATGCTTTCAGGAAAGGAAGTGGTTTCTGGAGACAAAGAAAAATGGAGCATAATTCATTCCATTTGGAATTGCTGCTTTCCTTTCTAACAAATACTTCTTTAAGCATTTTGGAGAATCTCATCACCCTGATTCCCAGAGATGCTCCAAAGAAGTCACAGAAATACTTCTGACCTACTCCACACACATATAAATCTGACATTGTGTTGGACAGAAGCTGCAAGACTCGAGATGATAAACTTCTGAAAAATCTTCAGTTTTGCATGCATCTAAACTTTTGGTAAAATCTGAAATAGAGAGATAAAAAACATAGGTTTTGTTTTCAACATGACTGCTCTCAGCATCTGATGACCTTTTGCCTTAATTTTCTCTTCAAGACTCATACCAATATCTCTGTTAAAAATCTCACAGAAACTCATTTCAGAATAAGTAGATTATCAAATTATCTGATGCAAACAGTTTTTACCACAGTTCTATTTTACAGGATGAGCCACACACAAAGAGTGTGTTATATATCTGTTCTTATACAAAAAAGGCTGTTATATACTTTCAGTCTGAGTAGCACTTTGACTCCATCACAAATTCTCCCTGTAGATGCCTTCATTAAGGATATAAGATTGGCTGCAAAGAGAAAAATTTCATCCTCTTCTGGCTCTATGACATACCCCACATGGATATTGTAATGACTGGACATGTCTCTAGGATTTTATGTGCATTCTTTTACAAAAACTTTAAATGTGGTCAGAGGTATTGTAAAACTCTTCCTGTGAACAAAGTCATCAGCCAGTCTGGAACTTCTTAGTCATAATAAATAAAAAAAATAACTAAGTGAATTAATATTTGCCTTTGAAAAATTCTCTGCTGTATATAAACAGTGTTCTACAGCCTGTATCAGGTAGATCCCTGGTGTGTGTAATTTGGCTTTGACAAAGCTTGGGTACTGCTTGGCCACCTGATCTATATTGACTCTTCTCTGGCAGGAAAGGTCAAACAGTAGTGTCCTTGATCAGGTGCTCAGACTGGTGCATCTTTCTTGACTTAAAGCTGCAGCCTTCTGCTAAAAGTGCTCGCATTTTAAGACAAAACCTGGACAGGAACTGATCGGTACATAAGGAAATTATGCCATCCCATCAGTTTCTCCAAAGAGTAGCATACAGGTTTCTTCCATTCTCCTTTGCTGTTTTAACTATGAAGTATTATAATTTTTGCTGGAAGCATCGAAGAAGAAACAATTGCTGCTGGAAATACTCAGCCCACATATTTGCTGGATTATGAAAGCTCTACCTCTGCTGTAATCCACACAGGACTCTCAGGCTCCCTCTTCTTCCTAGTTCTTCAGTCATCTCATCCTACATCCTTTTTCAGTCTCTTTGCCCAGATAGCTCTATTTAGCCAAAATCTTGAACTCATTGCCTGCTCCTTGGCACTGAAAGCATCTCCCACACAGAACGCCCCAGAGATTAATGTCAAGAGTACATAGATACAACAAGGTCTTTACATTTCCCTGCTCTAAACAATACCACAGTGGTCTGACAGAGGTACAAGGGTTTCCATTGTCCTCTGTGAAAAGCATTTAATGCTATCCCTTCCTCCTCCAAATGAGAAATCATGTGTTACTTGATGTTTGACTGGTCATACCCTAAAGCAAACACATCTTCCTCAATTAATGCACCTGTATCAGCCAAGAAAGCCTGGCTCCTTTCACTGGCACTCCATGGCTTCCAAGTGCCCTGAATGAATCACCATTTTTGTTTCACATCTTATGGGTCTGCAGCTCCTGTACCTTTAGCTGTCAGTTCAGACATATGGTCAGCCCTGCACAAAATGACTAAAACCCCTATGTCCATGAGGTTCACTGAAATACTTTAAAACTCACATATCTGGGTCCTTTTCTCAGTCACCAACTAACTTTTGCCTTTACAAGTCTGTATCATCTAAACCAGAAAATAATTAAAAAAACAAACCAAAACAAAAAAACCCAAAACCAAACCAAAATCACTGTCTATAGTATGACATTTAATCACAAGCCTGTAAATTTCCACAGTCCAATGTACACAGTGTCTTTGTTCAAAGCCTGGACTGCTGTGGCACAGAAAGGGAATTAACACCTCTTCTCCCATGACAGAGTGGTTGCTTCAGGCTACACTAAACACAGTAGTGTAGCTTGTAATGCATAAATAACTTCAGTGCTGCCAGTCCTATAACTTTCCTATATAGGAACATCCAGGAAAACTACTGTTTACCTCCTGCATACCTTCACATGGTATTTGTATCACAGCTGTGCCAGGATATCCCAGTCATACAGCAACAAGTCCTGCTGCTCCATAGACCTTTTCACAGCTACATGAAAGGTAGTTGAATTTAGTGTCTTAATACATACTAAGAACTGTGTGAAGGAAGCGCAAATCAGAGAGAAAACTCTAGGATCCAGAGGTGAGGGAGCTATAGCTGGTTTGCTACAGATGGCATGTGTATGACTTTCCATAGGGATCCCTACGGCTAAAATTATTGGAGCTATGTATTGTGTGTGCAGCATTCTTTAAAAATCAGATCTGTTATAACAATAGGGATAAAGATTTAGTTTACATCTCTCTATCAGCAGGCCTTGAGCTCCAGCACGCCTAAGACTTCCCTGAAAAAACCAATTAGATTCCAAGATAGATGAATATGTCAGAAAACTTTTCCATGAGATCACCAGAGTTAGATGCAATGATCTAAGATTCCCATACATGGATTCAGGTCAAAATGATGCCCAGCCTGCCCTGGCTATATTTGCTTTCCTGTGCTTTTGTGACTTGGGTGAAAGGGAACAAAACGTGTGCTATGGCCTCCTTTCCTGCCACCTCACCGCCTTTTGCAAGTTTCTTTCAGTCATGAAGAATACCACTGTACCCACCAGAAACAGGACCACATGCCTGGAGGGACAGCAACCCAAAGCACTGCCCACTTTCTGGCTGTGCCCATGCCTGTGGTGTGCTAATCCAGAGCCCACCCAGAAGTCTCTTGATAGAACCACATTAACCCCAAACCCTGCCTGTCCCTCTCTGAGCCAAGCATAAATACCAGTTCTAAACAGGCCTTGTTCCACATGTGAAATTGAAACAAACAGCATTAGAAAACAGGTCCACCTGGAACTGAGAACGCTGAAACATTGGTTTTGTACTTTCTTGATCCCTAGAGTAGCTGTGACTTCTGATGCATCAAGAAATATACTGGGTATTTTAAGTACCCTTTTAACCCACTGGCTAGATGGGGCAGGGAGGGGGAGGCAAAGGGGTCAAAAGAGAAGCTGCCTAACAACAAAATCTGTGAGCTCTGACCTTTTGTCTGAAGATGAAAGCTGAGTTAGACGATTTTTCTATAGATGTCATTAAGGCAGCTTTTAAGGCTATCCTTCTTGAACTCTCTGTTGCACTTCAGTATTGTAAACAACTGCTGGAGGGAGAGTTAAGTGAGTGGAAGTCCAAAAAAGTAAGGAAGCATTTTCAGCAGTGGAGAATATTGATCGTAGTGAGAAACCATTTATGCCCCAAAGGGCCATCAGCTGTCACTATTTCCCTGGCTCTGGAGCCATATTTAGGTGCCTAATACAAGTTAATTAACATATTCATTAATAGGTGGGTGGAGCTGTGTCAATCTCTACAGATAGGGAACACTGATATCAAAATAGACTAAAAATAATTTGAAACTGTCCAAGCTCACAAGTGACAGCAAACACAGAAAATGCAGCATCATAGCAGACAACTGGCATAAAATCTATTCCATCCAGTGTGCTTCCAATGAGTGGCCAGAAGCAAGTATGTAGTATTACCTGACATGGTCAGTTAATGAATAATTGGTGCATAAGAATAACAGCTAATCAATGAAAGGCTTATTCCATTTTGAACTCACAGTCCCTGAACAGTTTAAATCTTATCTAAGGCAGTTCTGGATGATCTTTATCTCCTCAGAAGCATTTGTAGATAGCTCATGGCAGTGCCTTCCACAGGCTTAATACGTATTATGTAACACTGCGTCACTTGAATCAATTTCAGGTTTCCTGCATTCAACCTTTCCCTCATTTGAATAGAAAAAAATGAATAGTTCCAATTCACAATTTCATATGATTCATTAATTCATCATCAAAAAGACGAAATTTAGTTGTAGATGTGGCCTAAATTCAGCGAGATTCCAAGTACTTGGCTCAGAGATAGATCCACCTCTTTTCTTCTACTGAGCTCCCAATTGACTGATACTGCCTCAAGGAATGGCAGGTTTTACTAGATCATTTTGTTACAGCACATACTGCATAATTTCATCGTGTAAGTCCACCGTTAGGATGAGCACTTAAAAAAAAAAAAAGAATTCTGCCCAAACCCAGCAATTAAAACAAAAAAGCTGCCAGCATCAGACATTGTGAAGGAGCAGTGCAAAGGAAAAGAGAGAGAAAATGGGTCCAAAGTGAGATCCTAGCAAGTGGGAATGAAATCTCACTTGCTGGCATGCACTTCAGTAAACAGGTTGCATACTATACTCTGCTTCCTCACCACACTCCAATTCAAACGCAGCTCACATACGGAGTGTGAATGTTCTTGTTCAAATCCCATAAGGTTTTTATTTCCTTTGCTTATTGACAAAACAGTAAAAACACTATGTTGAACAATTTTGCTACAAGAAAACAGCAGTTTGTCAGAACAACCGAATAAGGCATCCCTCAATGGAAAAAACCACAACGTTATTAGGCAGTGGAATGTAACAGAGAGACTTCATTATATGGATACTGAGAGATTGTATTATTTTCTCTTAAAAGGTAGCATTTATACAAGTTATACAGGATTACAGGCACACGAAAATTACTTGAAAAGGGAGCAGAGAATGATGTTGAGAGGTTAAGTGGGGTGTTCCCTTTTATCTCCTCAGACAATACAAAGCAAGTTGATACTCAAGGAAACAGAAAGGCAGTGAATTTACCAACAACAAAAGGAATTTTTTTATTCAGCGCATGATAAATAAGCTAGGAAACCTGCAGTTTTGAGACATTATTAAAGCCAAGAACTTATCAAGATTCAAAATGAGATTTTTGTGTATGCACACAATAGGAAAACTGGCAGTAGCTCAGAGAGGTAGGTTCTTTTGAAAATTTCTGACGAGACCTAGAAGCTGAAATTCTACCTTCAAAACTGATTTAAGCACACAGCAATTACACCCGGCATGAATAAACCCCGCTTCTGTAATTGATTTCATAATTCAAGACTGCTCTGGTGCTAAGAGCCTCTTAACTCAAACTTACTCAACTCTTGTCTGGCCTCTCAGGGTGGCAAACCCAGCTAGCATTCACCTGTCTGCTCCTGGGTTCTGTGAAGACATAATTTGTGGTGCCCATACCTGCTGCAACCTGGGGGGTTTGGGGGTGGGCATGACTGAGGTGGTTATTCACTGGTAAATTCTTCTCCAAGATGCAAGTCCAAGACTCCTTTAGAGGTCAGGAATAAACTGGTTAAAGGCAGAACTCAGTTTCCAAGATGCACTGGCAATAGGCTCTGCATGTAGGAAGGGCTTTAAAGGCCATTCTGGATTCTTGCTTTCATTTTTAAACTGCTTTGACAGAAAAGAGCAAAACACTACCATGCACAAAATTACCACAAAGCGAGATGGGACCTGAATTAGGCAGGGAATTCAGCAAGTAGCAAATTCACCAATGAATGCAGCTTGGATTATTCCTAAGTATATGCAAACGTATGCTGAGCTCACCCACTAGTTTCATCTGGCAATGGGTATCCTATTTCAGTAAACTATTCACAAAACTGTTACTTACAATTACCTCATTTATAAAATACCCAAGCAATCAGGATAATTCATTTTTCTGCCTAAGGACAACAGACTCCTTATTTGGGAGCATCCCTTTGCCGCTATGCTACCAGCTGTTGCCACTGTGCTGGGCCACCCTCAAACTCTCTTTACTTTGCACAAATACGCATTCACTAGCAGGGGAACACAGGAGCTTCCCCTTGCAGAGAAGAGCCCTAACCATCAGGTTGGTTTAGTCTCTCACCAGTTCAATTTTCTGCCTCTGATGTAATAGCAGAACCTGGAGCTCTAGTGAAACCTTTTGTTTTAGCTGCTCGTAAACATTTAACAGCTTCTCGGGCTAGATGGCACACAGAGAATGACAGCTTAGCCAGTGGACAGAGTATGTGCATTGAAGTTCCTATTTTTGCTCCACTAAAGGTTGTTTATGCAAATTTGAAAAAGGTAATGAATGTACCACTTCATCTAGCAATGCCTAATAGCACGGTAGAATAGGTAAAAAGGTAGGAATTCAAAGCCTTTTAGATAGAATCGAGGAAAATCTGAAATTCAGTCTGTGATAAGATCCTGATTTGGAAAAAGCTTTGAGGTGGATATGCCTAAGTCTTCTCTGGCAGCAAGATCCCCAACAAAGCCAAAAAGAATTTCAACTGAAAAAAAAAGGCATATTTTTTGAGATTACAAACTACAGAAGTCTTTTTAACAGAGAAAATTCAAAGCAACATATATATCTCCCCAAAGCCAGCCTACTGTGCACATAAATGCAGGTCCTTGGTTACACTTAATGCTGGGACTTGCACTTTTCCAGGCCTAGGAATGGAGCTCGGTGTGAGACAATACTGTTAAAGTCACTGCTTGCCTGAATCTGTACCATGTAGTTAGGGTCAAACAAAACATGTCCATCTGCTGTTGCTGCAGCAATGGATATGTGTTTCTTTGCAATTGGCCATAAAAGAACTTATTTTCCTATTACAGAGCCTTTCATCCAGAAATAGGAAGTGGTTTTTTGCTGTAACCACTGATTCCCTCTGAAACGTCAACTGGGTCAAAAAGGGAAGTGTTTAAGGATAGTAACAAGCAAGTTTCTCCCCCTCACCTTTTTCTTGAATAACTGTACCATAATTTTCACCTAAGGAAAGAAAATTACTTTTGCTCCTCCATCCTCACTGCAGTATGTTCATGGTCATACAGAAATGGCCATGAATGCTCATGGTCATGTGTCATTGGTTCTTCCATCATACAGTTTACAGAGACAAAAAAATCAACTTCAAAAAAAGATAGAAGTATCAGTAAGATGACAGAGATGCTTCTCTAAGAGCATTAGTTCAGGATCACCTTCTTATCACTAAAAAGGGAGTTGTCAGAACATTTACACAAAGAATTAGTCCACACAGCTAACGTGCTATCAGTTTCCACCTGAGCATCATGCACATTAGCTTTCTTACGTAGACATTGCCACTGCAAAGACAATTGTCTGACCATCCCTTGAACAACCAGAAAAAATGAAGTTTATTCACCCAAATAAGTTGCCACTGGCTCTACTAAAGTTAAAACTGAGACTTATCTCTTTGTGCTGAGATTATGCTGGGAGCCTTTTCTCTGTGTAAGTGACTACAGAAAACAGATTAATTCTACTATATGCACATCCCTGTGCTGCTAATGGGTTTGATCAATTAATGTTCCTGCATTGTTTTGAGGATATTCATATTCTTCTGAAAGCTTGTATCCATCTCTCTTGGCAGACTATTTTCATCACTGAGATCCCTTCAAAATAGCTATACAACATTCAGTGCAAAAAGGCTAGAGAAAAGTGATTATCTGCTGAGTATACACATAAGGACAGTAAGTGTTTAGAGATAGGTACTTTATGAGACAGATCCTGTTTGCTGCTCAGAATTATAAAAACGTTTTGGCAAAATATGGAGATTTGCCAAAAAGGGTAGCAGCAATACTGTATTGTTTGGCAGTTTAATAATTTGCCTTGCCCCTAAGCCTTCCCCACCCTCCAAACATGCTTGCCTTGACTGAATAACCTCTCATCTGCATTTATATTCTTGTATCTTTATCTATTATGCATTACGTGCACATGAAGCCAAGTCTCTGATCATACGCTATTTAGAGTACACAAAACTTCCCTGGAGGGTTTCCATTTAGAGAAGGAAGCAGATTATCATAAGTCTCATGCAGTGGTGAAAAAGACAAAAGGCTCAGCTATTTCCACTGCAGAGTATCAATGTCATTCATGTGTCCCTATTTTAATATATTTGAGTATAGCAGCAGTCCTCCACGAAGAACTGGGAACAGGTTTCTGAGAACATCAGGTAGGAAATAGCTTTTGTTCTCTCTCCTGCTGTTGTCCAATTTATACAGCAAAGAACTTCAGACCAAAATTTACAATAGTCTGTTATTCAACTCACCTGCAGTACTACAATTAGTGACTTCAGAATGTTACATGCTGCCTTTCATTTTCAGCGTGCTTGGTCTGCACTGAGGGATAAAAAACGGCAATGTAATCAAACAATACAGTAATAATTGTACAGAACAAAACAAAGGGGAGAAAAGCAACTAAAGGAAAAAATGTAAAAAACATTTTTTCTGTGTAAACTCATGCTGCTTACCAATTTCCCTCAGAACAGAACAACAAATTGTAACAAAACACAGGTAACAGAGTCATGCCAAAGCACTTGTGACTGGGTTTTGGCAAGGGACGGGCAGCAGAAGGGAAATGTGTGTGGGAGAGAGTTTCTGAATGCTGTTGCATCTTACCCTTTGACAATTAATGCTGGGTCATCTTTGGGAACGCACTTGCATGTTGGGTTCTCCCTATGGACTAGACAGGAATCGCTCCAAGGGGATTTTGTTCCAGTAAGAACAAGACTTAGACCAACTACCTCTTTACATAGCCACTCTTGAGACTGTAGGGTTGAAATTCATTCCTCTGGGACTCCATTAGTACCCCTGGAGTGACACCAAAGACATTTCTTATGAAAAAAAAAAAAAAAAGTTAACTGGTTTGCCTTTATACCCGTAAAAGACATACCACAGTAGTTTTCTCTTCTGCTTTTTCATTGGGTGCTGCTTTCTTTTCTTCAAGGAGCTTGCTTCCACTTAGACACAATGTGCCAAACTGATCTACTCCTATCACTGATTCGTAAGATGATGTGTAAATAAGTATTCCTTACTGATCTCTCTTGGCCAGTCTCTTACCGAAAGAGGTTACCAGAGATGCCTCATTCAAGTGCTGACATTAAAGCAAGTTTGTTAGTCCAACTGACAGGGATAAAATCTCTGCCTCACAACAACTTCCAAGTCTGTGACCATCTTTGCTAGTCATTCCACTGGAGGTCAAAGGCTGATGACACCAGACTAGGACTGTTCAGATAGCAAAAAGCTGGCCCAGTATAAATTTGCAAATAGGATGAACTAAAGTAAACAAAAGACTGAACTGTCTTCTGACCCTCTAGTTGATTCCCTCCCAGTTAAAGAGAAGCACTTATGTCCATGTAAAGAGTCAGGAGAACTAAAGTGTTCAGCTAAAGGTCCTGTGCCCTCATATTTACGAAAGAGCAAATGGCTTGTGTCTTTTCTCAACACTGACAAAGGGAAAGAGCAAATAGAAGCCTTATTTTTCCCACGCCCATTGAAATGTCTTGTCCTTTACTGAGATCATGTGTATAAGCAAGCAAGAGGAGAGAGGCCTGTGCAAAGGCAGTTACTCACTTCTGCTGCTTCACCAGCCTTGTCCCAACAAGGTGCAAGTCCCCTAAGGCTGGAGAGTACATTTTGTCATCTCAGCTTGTGCAGATAGTGCAGCCATAATCATTGGTCTATATATGTACATGTGCCAAGGGATGGGGCTAAGTATGTTCTTATAGGCAAGTAGGAAAGAAAAAAAAAAAGGTATTTTGAGAGGTTATGGGGCAGTGCTGAGTGCTGCAATCACATATGTTATGATTGGCCATCAGCAACACAGACAACTGGATTTGTTGTAATGTGAAGTGACACTAGCTCCTAGTGCTTTGCAAATAAAAAGGCTTGTGACTCTCTTCAGCATACTGGCCATGGTTCACTTTCTGCAATGAAATAGGGAGTTTCCATGATTACTTCTTTCCCATTAGGCCCAAAATTTAATTGCTTAATTCTGGCTGCCAGGTACTCCTTTCAATATCATCCACATCGAAGTCCACTTGCCTTTGCTTCTCTCCAGTCACCCTTCCATCAGGAGGAGATGAAACCTTAGGACATCCACAAGCACTCCTGCAGTATGCTAGAAAGACAGTCTTTGTTGCTCACTCATTTCATGGCTTCTCCATGGCCTGGAAGGAAAGGTAGGGCAGGATGATTCTGACCTATGGAAAGTATCCTTTCTGTTGGGTCCTTGTCTGCCTCTATCACTGAAGTGATAGAGAAGGACATCTGGGTCTTGGATCCTCATCCCTGACTGCAGAGTCATAGGTGATGAGAAGCTTGCTGTTTGCAACCCTGCCAAAGGAGTTATATAGCTGCAGGAAACAATGACGTGCCTTTTGAGATGGCCCAGCAGGTCAGGTCTGTCTCTTTAATGTACACAGCTTTTGATATTTTAAGAAGTTTAAACTAGCATCATGCAGCAGCTGGCACAAACCCAGCCTCTTCTAGCTTTGCTGTTATCTGCTCATATTTCTACTAGGAGATTCTCCCAGTAGTAAAGCCACAGTCATCACAAATACATGAAGACCTTTGTCCCCACTAAGCCCTGCCTGCACCCTTCTGTGCTGATACTTTGCACCTAAGCATGTATTTCTAGAGCATTGCCCTGGTGGTGTGGCTTGGAGATGTCAATCCTGATAAGATACTTCTGGAGGCATTTTTTAATGGCTGGGAAGCAGAACCTCGGTGTGGGGTGGAGGGTGTGCTGGTAGAACAGCACCAGAAAACTCTACTTTGGAAGGGTTTCTTTCCATCTCCAGAGACTACCTAGGCTATCATAGGCACCTGTATGAAGAGGTGACCAAAATGAGAGGCTGCAAATAACCTCATTGTCTCTGTGCTGAAGAACATGTGTCAGGACAATTTATCCTAAAACTCAGAAACAATTTCTCCATTTTCTTCTCCCTGTTTTCCTTTGTTCTCCTTCTCATCACACCCCTGTGAAATGGAGGGTTTCCCAACATTTCAGACATAGAAATCACAAAAGATTACTCATGAATCATGTGAATTCCCTTAATTCTTCCAAACTATGGTATAGTTGGGAAGAGAATCCTGACATTTGGCCTTCAGATCTCATACCTTAAACATACAAAAAAATTTTCTCTCCTTCTTTAAAAAAGCAGAGACAGAAAAAACATTAGAGATCCAATTCTCTGCTGCACAGCTGTACAAGAGGGGACTATCAAGTAACTGGTCTAGAATAGTCAGTGTGAAACGGTGGAAAAGGAAACACCTGGTACCTAATGAGATGTTTCAAGCTTGTATTTGCAATGAAAGTACACAAATTCAAGAGGAAAATGGACTCATGCAGCCTGAAGCCAGGAAAATCCAATGAGCGACGGATTGATCTTTAGGCCTCCGACATCAATAGGACTATTCATGCACTTAAATGTTACATGTGTATTTTAGCACCTGGCTGAATTAAAGCCTCAGATAGCAAATCAGGAGATGGCTGCTTGTTTTCAGCCTGCAGAAAAGCCAACCCTTTTTGAGAACTGCACTCATTACCCTAGTTTATAATCTCCTTAATATCAAAAGTTCCACAAAGATACATTTTGTTCCCTAGAGCTCCTCAGAAATCAGCTAAACATATGGACTGCTTGCTTACACCTACTACAGAAGGCTGAGTATTGAGGATTTATATATTTTAGTCTATGTGGTGTAAATATGTATAAATTTATATTGTGTTAATTTATGGCATACACTACAGAAGGTTTTGCGTGAGCTACATTGCATTCCTTCCCACGTTTGTGCTGAAATATTCATCTTCGGGTCTTTTTCTCCATGTTTTCCTTAGTCTCGCCACAGATGTTTGGGCAGCTTGTGTTAGAAGGGAGTGTGCCTTAGAAGTACATTTAGGAATTTAGGTGATGAGAATATCAAACTCAACTGTGTGGCTACAGCCTGACGGGATTAACAGGCTTGGTGAACACTCACCAGTGTCTAAGACTGGCCTTCTGATACCCAGGCAAGCATCGCATCATAGGTTGTGAATTATCACCACCAAGACAGACACACAGCGCACAGAGAACTTCTGTCTCTGGGACTGCCAAACAAGTGCCTGACAAACATTGTGTTCACACACAAAACACGGATACATAAAGCTGACGTGCCAAAAGAAGGACTGATTCGCGCAAGAACAGGCACCTGTGTATCAACAAACTGCACTCAGCATCAGCACCAGCAGTCCCTCCCATCTGCATGCACACAGCTCTCCAGAATGAAAATGCACTAATGTGTCCCAATCACATGGAAATTGATAGGACTCTTGCTGTTGGATCAACAAGAGCAAGGTCAAGCCATCGGGCCAAAACACAGCCCTTATCTCCCTCTGAGCCCTTATCACAATTCTATCAACACAGTCTTTGTGTACAAGGACTGGCGGTAACCCAGGACTCCCAGTGCCAAATTGTGGCAGCATTAAGACCTGCTGCCTGCCTTAATGTCCAGCAAGAGATACGAAGACATACAGAAAACTTAATTTTAAGGCATGACCTAATCAACAATAGTGGGGCCCAACACACTGTTTAATTGCTTAACATTCCCGTTCTACATCAACACATTGCGTTTTACTGACTTACTGGAATATGAAAATGCACGACTACATAAATAGTACCAGAGGGAGTTACCTGAATAAATAAATCATATCCAGCTAAATAAATCTTTCAGCTCTCACAGAGTCCCAAATGCAACACTTAGCACTAACACAGAGGAATGAGTAAGAGGATGCGTCTGCAAGCTGTGAACTACTTTACATTTTTGACCCTTTCTCCCATTCACTGTCCAAAAGTATTTCTATGTTCTGCATTTATGGCAGCATACTGCAAGATCTGGGTTCAAAGTCCAGTGCTACTTCAGATTCTCTAGTTAATTCTGGAAAAGTCACTTTCTCCTTTGAGGCCCTCTGGAAAGGACACAGTTACAGACATTTTTCTCCAGTCCTCTTTGCTTTTCTTGTCTATCTAGGATCAGGGACAGGTTTTAAAAGGTATTATGATTGCTAAAGCTGCAACCAGTGCTCTTGCAAATCCCATCAGTCACTTCATTTTGCCCTTGAGAACAACAGCAAATATCTCCTATCCCCAAGTGCCCACAGATTCTCACCAGATCTGTCCCTGTGCTCTGGGATGGTGAGTGCCCACCAGTGTGTGGCGTTACCTAATACAGAAGTTCTGGTATTTCACAGGGCAGTGTTAGAAGAATAAAACATACAGTGTTAAATAGGCACAGATTTCAGTAGTGTTTAATTTAGTTTTTCTGGATAGCTTTTCCATAACTACTACTACAGCTACACTACACAATATCAGATGCATAAAAAATGCTGAAAAGGCATTTTTGCATAGAGAGGGGGAATAATTCTAATTTAGCAGGCAAAATTCACAGTAATTCAATGAGGGTGCAGATTACATTACCCTGCTATGTTGTTGTATGAAGGTTTAAATAGACCATACATTTTGCTGGGTTTATTTTATAAACAGGCCAACTAAAACCTCGCATGTAAAATAATCCACAACCAAAAATACAACTCTCAGACTACTGCCACTCTTCTACCTCACCCTTGTTTGCCCAACTCTTTCCCCCCCTATTGCCCTGGCCCTTCTTGTCTCTCCTGCTGAAAGAATACCACAGTGGAGCCTTAAGTTGCTCAATCCAGGGAAAAGTCACTAGGGCTGAGCATGGAAATAAGTGCTCCCTGGTCCCCTACATGCTGCTGCCTAACTGACCCTAACCAGTTACACAGCACTGGGAAGATGCTGTTTGGTCCTCTTTTCCTGGAGCAACAGAGCCACATTTTTAGCTAGGGTCCTGAAGCAGTCCTCAAAGGTGAAATAAACAATAATACAGTTTGGAGTTCTCACGTAGCTGATTTTCCGACTCTCCTAGTTTCCTCCCACTTTCTTCCCTCTCCTAGGATTTAAATAATGACTGAAAGATTAAAAACAACAGAAGTTAGTAATCATGCTATCATGCCTTAGAAACAACAGAACACACTCAATGAGTGTTGATGGTTTGAATACTTCTGTAGGCTGAAATATATTCAGAGAGGATTTCAGTGAATTTAGGTAAATGGGAAAAATTGTTAAAAAAGAAAGCTCAAAACAATAAAATTCCAAAAAGCAAAATCTGATCTTGGATAATTAACAGCAGAAACGGGGCTAAATTGAAATAAATTATTCAGTGCAAGTACTTCAGACAGCTCTTACGAATAACACATGGATCTGTGGCACTCTTTAGGGGACTTTGTGCCTATAAACTAATTAATAGATCTGACTTCTCCATATGTAGTTTTTCCATCTGTAACAGATAAAGTATGGATAGGTTTCTTCATGTAACAGGAAAAATTAAAACTAAAGTTATTTTTGTAAGTTGTAGAATATTCTCTAACTTATTCAGAATGCGAATGTGTGAAATACCATGACAGAATGGAAATTGATTTTGTAAAATGTGAGAGTGAACGACCGCGCTCTGAAACATGTGGTGCAAAGTCAGAGACAGGGCGCTCGGCTTCCTTCCCCTCCAACCACCGCCCAGGGATGTCGCAACCCAAACGGCAGAGTGCAGGCAGGAGGGCAGCTCACAACCCACTCCTTGCTGTGGTCAGCAAGCAAGACAGCAACATCAGAAGCATATTCATTCTGAAGTCAAAATGCTCCAAGTTTTTGCCATCCTGATAGATCATACAACAAGGTTTCGCTTTAGCCTTTGCAAGATGCTGGACCCTTTGGTTTAATCAACACAGAAGCTTCCAGTCACTCCTTGAGGCAGCTACCATGCTGCACGTGTAGGAAAATGCTGTACAGCCCCCCAGGGCAAGTAGAGCTGGCATGCATGAGCTTGTCCAGCCTTTTCAACTGGTTAGAAATCTGTCTGTGGCCATTTCATCCAGCTCAGGTTGTGAACACTGCTAGAACTCAGCTGAGAAATAGCTCACTTCTGTTTTTACAGATACCTCGTATTTCACAGGATTAACCCTGACACTTGGATTTCAGAGGTAGCTTCCAAAGTTTTAGCCAAACTAATGTACCTCTGTCAGGGTCACCCATACCCATTAACCAAATCCTACATGTGAGAACCAACAGTTTCTCCCATGCTTCCCTCTCCCTGCCCGGAGAGCTGGTCAGTGCTCTGACCACAGGTATCAGCATACTTATTTATTCTTAAAGGTTACTTAACGGAATGCATTAGCAGAAAGTGACACAGTCTTACATTTCAACGTTCCAAAAGCAAGACCTGTTGTACAGCCAAGTCACCATCAACATCCATAAAAAACCCAAACCTATTCAGAGCTCAGAAACATGTGGGCAGTTTTCTACCTGACATCTTTTCTCTCAACATGTTCATAACTCTCATCAACAAGTTGTCCCAACAGGGGTGCCATGTCCAACTACTATCTGTGCCAACTATTAACACCTCTTAGTCGCCTCCCCTCTTCTTATCCCACATCCAACTCCAGCCCACACCTCATCACCCTGCAGCCCAAACAGCTGGCCACCTTCACTAGAAACTGCCTCTTATCCAGCCTAATTGCCACAGCTTGATGCCCAGCAATGTTCCCACCCTAGTCTCTAAATGCAGCATTTGCTTGAGTGTGTTGACATCAGATCTCATTATTGACTTTAAGGAGAGCATCGAGAATAGTTTCCTTCACTTCGTCTTCTGTTGATGAATACAGACAAGTCCTGACACCTACCTTTAATTAGCATGAAAAATGGCAAACTTTGGGAGTCAACCTGGAGTTTCATCCAATCTGAAGTTAGGCCTAAACCTAAACTAAATACTCCTCAACATTTTTGGAGGCTGTACTTGGATGCGGGGGTTTGGTTTCACTTCCTGTGTAAACTGATTCTGCACACAAGAGTGCTAAGATATGTTTTTCTTTTTATTCTAGCAATTTTTGCCTCAGATTTCACTCCTTACAGAGCACTCTCTGCAGAATTGCCTTGCTGTCACATTTGGGCCAGTCAGAAATACAAAAAAACCAACCATACACATCTACATTATTGGGGTTTTTTTGCTAGGGTTTCGTTGTGGCTTGTTGGTTTGTTTTTTGTTGTGTTTTTGTTCTTTGTTTGTTTGGGGTTTTTTTAAGTTACATGTCTTTTTAACATAGCTGGGATTCATCTGCTCCTGCCCTTTCTTTGTAGTTACGTGCATCTTCCTTTTGTCATTCACAAAACGCTTTTCACTTCAGCAAGCTAAGAAAAGAGTCTTATATGCAAGAGATCCAAACTTGTGCTAGAAAAAGACTAAGAGAACATTTCAAAAGGAAAAGTAGACAAGACAGCAAAAGAGCCTATTGCCCTCTACCATCAGTCCCCAACTATCTGACAGGATGTTACATATGCAGAATTGGCACGGCCTTTCACACTGGCTTATATCAAAAGAATAAGTTCATTTGGCAATTAATAAATCCTTTCATTGTTTCACTTACCCTTCTGCTTAAGGAAACAAAAGTTTCCTTGGCAGTCTCTCCGATCTGTATTTAGTACACCAGTTAAAGAATAAAATATAAGACTGAACAAAGCTGGTGGTGTGTGATGGCTCCCCCAGGTGCCAGCGCTCTGGTGGTTGAGATGAGGGCAAATGGAGGCAAGCAGCGATCCCGTTTTCCCGTCAGTTTTCCTGTGTAGGCTGCTCTTATCATGGAGTCACTGTGCATCAAGGCAAACGCTGCTCAGCAAAACAACCAGTTTCCCCCAGCACCGTGGGGATATCTCCTCTCCACTTCCACCTGTGCACCTGCTTTGATACTGCATACTTTGTTGTTTGTAAACGTGCAGTCAGGTCAGTTGGAATGTACATGAAAGAAGTGCAAGAGCCTGTTTCCAGCCTCAGCCCCTACTCACTGGCCACACTAGGGATAAAGAAGAAAAAAGGGGGCTGAAAAACCACAACAAAAAAAAACCCTGGTCTCCCTGGGGACTGAGCTTGTTTCCTGTATAGTAGTTTCACAGAGGTGAATCTTCCACTAACCTGGTTGGCTGATACAAATTGTACAGGGAACAACAGGAGGCTTGTCAGCACTGCTCCAGCATACAAATGAACGTAACAGACGGGTAGCAATAAACTCACCTAAAGATAAAATTATGATCTTCAGTCATTGAGAAAGATGATAACTTAACCACAGGATGTACCGCAATTAGCTTCCTCAGCAGCCTACAGAAGCAATATATACAAATTACAAGATAATCTTCCGCAATTTGAAACCATTTAGGATCTTTAGCATCATATACTCGGATCAATTTAAATCTTAAAGTTGCTATCATCTTTCCTTCTTACTCAGAGATAAATATCTCCTCATTTTCTAGTGAAACACAGTAGACGTTGTTTTCATCTGGCCTTAACTGTATTCATTTCTTTCTTTCAAGTTAGCTGGTTGAACTGCCACGAGCTCCCCAGGACTTGTGGCTGCAAAGCACAGGCAGCGTTGGCCACCACAATACCTGTGTTGGATTGCCCCCAGTGGCAAGGAACTGTAAAAGCCTTTGGCAAAGAGAGACATGAAAATTTTTGGATTGAGAAACAGGTCTGCTGCTGGTGGGGAAATAAATAAATAAATAAACATCTGCATGTAGAAATCTTCAAGCTTTCATCCATTTCTAGGAAACTGGAATGGGAGGAGCATGCCTCCTACTTCTATAGACATCTGCAGTGTGGGGATAGAAGGAAACTACTGCAGCACAAGCAAGGTTTTGGCAAATTAAAGCCCATCAGAATCACAGTGAGCTTCCCGTTGGTCTGGGTCTACTTATAATTTCATTACAATTCTGTGCTTCTTTCTGCTATTTCCCTCTGGACATATAATACTTAAAAACTAGCACAAGAACTTGATTCTCTTTACAGTCCAGAAGTAGCCACAGTATTTCTTGCTATAGCCTTCTCCTTCCTCCTCCTGCCTTGTTTTTGACTTAGCATCTGGCAAAACTGGAAAAACCCTGGGCCATAAAAATTCCCTTAACTGTGAGTAAGCCCTCATTATTATGTCTTTCGTTATAAAATGGCCTGTTTGATTAATGCCTGTTTGCATGGAAAATTCTCTCCTCTTCTCCTCTCCTTGCTCTCTCCTGCAATTGCTTTGTGTTTTAGTGTCTGCTTTGGCAAGTGGAAAAAGCTGGATGCTGGGTTAAATCATGGCCCCTTTCTGAGATCTGTGGGACTTTTGTTGTTCATTTCCATGGCACCAGGATTTCACCCTTATTCTTAACAACTACAGCCTCCAACAGTGGCCTACCGCACCATTTAAGTCTCTGGAGCAAATGATCTAGTCCAAAGTTGCTATTTAAAATACCAGTGATTTTTTCAAAAGCCTGTTTAATTCGTTAGGCTTTATCCAGTCCACTTAGCCTTGTTCAGATGAATCCAGTAAGCTGTGTTCCCTTATGTTCTCTTGCCTTTTAAGAGGCAGCACTTTTAACTTTGCACAGAGTAAGAACTTACCCCAAACAAGTTTAAAAATTAAAAATCCTTCATATTGAAATCTGAGGCTGATACTTGCATTCATGACAACTTTAGATGGACTGAATCTTTGCTATAGAAAGATGTCTATTTAAAATCTAAACAGGAGACTAACTTTTTTACAAATCAGGCCTACTTAAGTTTATGAAAACCAGTAACAGACCTGCAAATATTTATGTACTTGGCAACTACGGGCAGCTGTCTGGACTCACTGCCAATGGAATTAAACATTTGAGAGATTGTGATTGTATGATATAATCTGGTTATGAAGCTAATTACAGCCCTTGTCATTGTTGACTATGTATGATTATGGACAAAAAACTTGGTTCTGCTAGTCAAATCCATGGAGGGGTATAGACAGGGAGAAAGAAAGGAAAGAAAACAAAAGAAATCAAAATAACTTTCTTCTTATTAAATAAGTGATGACCTGAGCCCAGAAAAAGAAAAAAGAATCACACCCAACAAGAACACTGAAGTTCCCTTAAAATGCTAAAGGAGATGATACATGGGTAAAGAGGCATAAAAGACTATTTTCAATTCATCTGTAAATAACTATGTAAAGGCAAAGTTGAAACTTCCAGAAAACTAGAATGAAAAAAAAATTATGAAATAAAATCTTGAACATAACACACAGTTCCAGCTTTGCAAGTAAGGCGATACATTCCAGTACATCATGCAGATGCCAAGGATTCTCTCAGACAAAAGCACATCTCTTCTGAGAATCAGAAGTCCTCTTTAGAAGCAACAACTGGATTCACTACCCCTTGTGATCTGCAGTCCCCTAGTTCCACATGTGCAGTAGCTAATAGAGAACTGAAATTGTAAGCCTTCCATATTTTCCATAGCGTTGCTTAGACTTTATGCTCATCCCTTGGTTGCTGATTTTAAACATCATTGGAAGGAAGATCAAGTTAATTTCTCAAGTTATTAAATCATAAAATCATGCATGACCAGAAAGCTATGGCATATTTTAATAATGAAATTGAAAAGAAAACCAATTAGGATCAAACATATTTCCAAAACACTAATTGAATTTTAGATTATTTTTTCTGACAACATTAAAACACAAAGTTTAAGGAGTCTGTTTCTTGCAAAACTGAAATTTTTAAACAAGCCTAAATTTTTTCCAGAGCAGAAGTTACCACACTCATGGAAAAATTTCAGTGCCCGTACTGAAAAGGATATTTTGAATATTTATGTTTACAGAGAAAACTGAGATCCAGAAGTATTGAACAATAAAACACGTAACTTCATAACACTCACACACAAACACACACGCAAACACAGAGGATTCTGAGAAATTTAGACAGACCGGGAAAAAGCTCATGATTTTTGAACTTTTGTTTGGCAAACTGCTACCAAATGAAAGACGAAGAAGTGTCTGCGCAGAGATTCTTTCATGGTTTTAGAATTAATAGTCTACGCTGGACCCAAAAACCCTGTAGATCACACTACAAAGTTTACCCAGTTTCCCTGATTCACACATGTTTATGGGTCTCTGGCAAAAAGTAAGGATAGTGACACAACTTGTTTCTATTATAGTTTAAGTACTGCATGGTTTTTCTCAGTCTTTATTTATCTAAAAAAGACATGGACCCTTGGTTTGACTTCTATATGCCCCATAAATGAAAAAGGCACTTCAGCTTCTCTTGGTATAATTTTCCTTATCACAAATAATTTCTTCTAGCCCACTGCAGATGAACAGTTAAGGTAGGAAGAAATAAGGAGACTAAATTACTCTGTTCCCTATAACAATATTTCCTCAATTTTTTACTTGATACTTCTGCTGACATTTTGTTTCCAGAGCCACAGGTGAAGCTAGTAGCTACAAAGAGTAAAATGAAAATAGTGCTTAGAAATAGTATTTATCTCTCCTGATCACAAACCAATCAGCCCATATAAATTGTACTTGTACTTTTGAATTTAAAAGGTAACTGTACTCAGCCTCCTAGAAAACATAATTGAATTTGGACTTCACAAAGCAGAAGGGAAAAAATGGTATGTTAATGTTCTAACCTCTCTCGATGTTTTAAATCTGGAAACTGCTACTCTTTTAAGCAAGACTAGTAGTTTTGGAAGCAATACAGGTAGAGTGTAGTTAAACTAAATTCTGTATGATTCATATTCTGCTCACTCAGAAATTCAAAGTAAATGTTAGAAACTTTAGGGAAAAGAGGGCAGAAATGTGCTGAAGGATGCTTATGACCATCAGGTTTTGGAAGAGAGAAGTTCATTGCATGCAAACACGAGCCACTTACTTTCATACCCGCAAGACCACAAAGCATGAACTGGTTAGTGCTGGGAACAAATTTCTGATGAGCATTTAAAGTGTGATAGGAGATAAATCAATAATTTTTTCTATTCATAATCTTTAACCATAGAAATGTGAGCTGCCAACAGCCAGGCACACATATAGCCCAGAAAATGCCATTCCCTTTCATGGTTGTAAACCAAAACAATAAATCATTTCAGTAAGGTCACTTTCTGTCTTCTGTTTTTCCCTACAAATAAAGAAAGGCATTTGCCTATCCCATTTTCAAACAACAACAAAAAAATAATTTGTGGATTTAACAATAATTTAATGTGTATTAACCATGGCACAACACAAACATATTTCCTCAAAGCTGAAGCACAAACAGCTTACGCACATTTTCCATGTGTGATTTTTTTTGTGCCTATGAGCTGCTGAGACTGCTTTCATTAAAACAAAGGAAAAAACCCACTTCCCACATGAATCAGACTTTCATATTTAAACTGCAAGATTCCTCATTTAATGGTTTACTCATTGATTGAATTAATATGGATGTTTAGCAAAGGTAGATCAACCAAGAAAACTGAGTAAGAGGACAGGGAATACCATTACGTAACAGTAACAGGGAAGAGTGAGATTAAAGTAGCACAGTGCCAGAGTATGATGTGAGAACTTATACTTCTTATATGTATATAAATATAAGGGACAACAACCTCGCATAGAATCAATGTCAGAAAGTGATAAAAGACAGAGTACACAAGTTAGTGGCTGATCTTGGCACTGTCAGGGCACCTCGTTCAAATATCTGTTTCAGTGAAGCCCAGTGTTCACTTAAAATGTCCTTGCAGTTGATACTGCAGCTTTTTGTCTGAGCTACTTGGTAGGCACCTCTTGGAAGGATGGCAGGAGGGTGGGAAACTGGGTGGTAAGGCTGGTGCTGCAAAACGAGACACTTGCTGTATCTGGGTCATGAGGACCAAGAGAGTTCCTCATCAGGTGACACTGACAAACCTGTGGACTCTCAAAAACACCACAGGAGGGTACAGACAGCAGCTCTGACACCCAGATCATGGATTCAGCATCCCTACATATAGAGCAGAATGGCTGAATGGCAGCTCTAGACTCTATCACATCCTAAAGCTATAACATATCAAGAGCTCCACATATCAAGACCTCACTTGAAGAAGTCCAGGGCTTGCTGGACACCCAGGAGGTTAAGCCACTTTTGAAAACAAGATAGCAGTCTCTTGTTTGAGACCTTTCACTAGGCAGTCTTTGCCTTAGGTGTGAGCTTGGTATGACTGTTACCTCTGAATGCTTCTCCTTCTGCATTAGAAATCAACCTACTGACTCAAGTTAATAGAATTTGAACTCACTGCTGTTTTCTGCCAAGAAAGCAGAATCTTTTAGCTTTCTGTGCAAAGGAACAGAGATGTTAAAATTAGCCACAAGCCTTACATTGCTCCCTGAATACAAGAGAAAGGTACTGCAATTTCCTGCAGAAAGGAAATTAGTTAAAAAATTAATCCAGAAGTAACAGATTTAAACAAAGTGTTCTGTGGTTTGCCAAGACAACCACCATGCACACAAACATCACGAAAATAGCAAAATGTGTATGTTTGGGTTTTGTTCGATCGAATGAGAACCCCTGAGAGGCCACTGCAGATACTACTGTTATTTATTTCAGTCTCTTACAACCAGTGTTGCGATGCTTTTTTAGCCAGGCACAGAGCACATGGAAATCCAGGTCCCTTTCTGCATCTCTTATTGCTGCCACTGGTAGAATAGTCATTTCTGCTGTTTGTACTTCAGTAAATCCCTGCAACGTTTCTGGGGCCAGTGGAGGAGCTGAGAAATTTCTGCGACCTCAGGTTTTACCTTGTTCCCCACAGCGCAGCAGGCTCTAGCAATCGTAGAAAGATGAGCAGATAGCGGTGAAAACACCCTCAGAGCTCCTGCTCAGTTGGATTCTGTTCAAACAACTGTGAGACACAGCTGCAGAACCAGACCCTACTATATCCCAATAGGTTGTTTCTGCTTCCCATTCCTAGGCCAGCAGAGGGGCCTGAGCTAATATCCAAGCATCTTACCATGTTGAGGATTCCCATGGAGTGGAGACACTCCAGGAAACTCGAATTGTGCAGGGGTCTCACTGACTCCTATCTTTGTATGCTGGTTCAACTCACCTGCAGAAAAATGAGCCCAGCTAAATAGAAGAGGTTGGAAAGGTGTTGAGGGCTGGAGCTCGCAGGAAAATAGCTTGGTTGAGCAAGGATGGGGCTGGGAAAGTAGCAGAGAGAAGACTGGGAGTGGAGACTTCCCATTATGGATAACATGCTGTTAAGGTCAGCTCTGACATTTAGAAAACTGTAGCACTGGTGTGTGTGAAGTCCTAGGTGTTCTCTCTCTCTCACATACACACACATACATGCACAGAAAGCACCAGATATTTTTAAAATGGAAAAGTATTTAGAACCATGAGCAGAAGCAGAATTTATCCAGACTGGTAAGCACTTTTTGTCTTCCTTACAGAAAAATAGCTCTGTGAGCAGCAGATTTCATGAGCACCTGCAACCCAGGGCCTCCTTCCATCACAGGCACTCGGATGTCTGATAGGCCTGGAAACCTTGCTGCCTTCTTGCTTCGACCTGACCACCTGCTTTTCAAAACTTCAGACACTTAATATACCCCAGGTCGCTGTCAAATTTGGTTGAAACAGACATAAAAGATTGTGCAAGGAGAGCTTAATAATTCATACAGTCTGTCCTAATGCATAATGACTTTTTTCATTAGGATGTACGTCTAAGAAAAAGATACAAACATGTTCCTATTCTATTAAGAACCACTTCCAGGTCACCTTTTACTACTGGGTTTATAGCTATAAGCCCAGAATCACTCTGATTCACCAGCTAACTTCAGTGACAGTGAAGAATAACCCAAAGAATTTAACTAGACTGACATACACACACCACCTAAATACTGCAGTTCTTTGACTGTCCGGTAACAGTGCATGTTTATCAGAAACGATGAGGGCAGCATATATTAGACCTTTGAAGAACTCCTTGTTTGTGTTTGGCAAATTAAAACATCTGAAAAAGCAGGTTAGAATTAGGAGTACTCTATGGCATGTTTTAATTTTCCCTTTTTAGCAGCACACAAGAAATAAGAATATTTAAACACATCCTGGAAGAAGCTGTACTTTGCTGTCTGAGGTACAGTATTTTCACAGGACATTGCTAATCCAGCAAACATCACAAAGTAAACAAGGCAAAATTAATTTCCTTTGTTACTGACTACTGCTACATTATAATAAAAGAATTATAAATCTGAGTTCATTTTGTTCTGCCATTGTTTTATGCCTACTTTTGTATTCTATTGGATTAGAACAGATTACTGTGTTTGAGTTTTCTTTCTAGACACTTTTCAAGTTCTGTCTCAGTAACAAGGCTCCATTTTTAAAAAAGAACAAAGTCTCAACATCCTCTAATTTTTTCCTTCATGCTACAGTTGCTTAAAAACAACAACAACAAAGTCTTAACAACTTTAATATTTGGACTTAGACTGGCTGGCAAAGTAAATTTCTCAGTAAATGACAACACTTCTTCAGATAGTTGTCTTCAGCCCATTTTTTAACACTTTATACCACTTCTTTGCTTCAGGCCCCAAATCATCTATTCTAGCTAGCTAGCAGAATTCTTAATTTTACCTCAGCATTGACTGCTTTGGCAGAAAAACCTCTGTAATTGCCAATGGAAAAACAAGATGTGGCTTAATGTTTTAAAAAAAGCGATACAGCCCCTGCCCTCACACATCAGATTGCACCTCGGCTTGCCCTGAAAACCACCTTGCTGTGAAAGCTGGGAAGCCAGTCCCAGACATGCAGCTTCTCCCAGCTGTGAACTGAAGGAACTCACCCCAGCAGGTCCCCTCTCTGCGAGACAGGGCTCAGCTGCTGGGGCAAACCAGCACCCTCTCCTTGTTTGACCCAAGGGCTCCTAGGAGCACAAAAATCCCCCAGGCTGCCTGCTCACCTTCTGTCCTTAGACAGGTGGATTGCTGGCCTTTCACTTCGCCAGCTGGAAGCCAGCAGGTAAGTCACAGGAAGTTTCCTCCCCAGCAGGTCCCAGCTTGTGCTGTTCCTGTCCTAGATGGCTGTAGCAGGAAGAGGGAAACGGCTGAAACTTTGAAACTAAGGAAAACAGGGATGGGTTCCCCTGCAGGTAATCTCAGGCAAACCATCTATCCTACCTTCCAGATGCAGACTAGAGAAAAGATTACTGCTTTTATCTGCTGTTTCAGTCACAAAACTCTTCCAGTGATCCGCAAGACCTGGCACAATGGAGCAATGCTATTGTTTGGAGTCTCCCTGCCCTACCTTCATACAGACAAAAACAACAACTGGAAACAAAGGCATTCTTATGCTGGGTCACTTTAAAACCTGTGCACGGAATGTAAGTGTTCTCCAGTAGATTCAGCATGACTTCCTGCAGCACACACAGCAGTGAGCTTTTACCCATGGTAACTGGCACTTGCACTGGCCTGGTTTCCATGAAGATCAATCTGATTCCTTCCTAATAACAACAGTCAGTCATCTTGGATGACAGATATTAGCCGATAACTTAATTGATCATACTGATATAGATTTTGGGAAACACTATTCTAAGACAGCAACATAAATCAAACTGGACAAGCAGACCCAGAGAAAAGTGAGTGACTTTCCCAGAAATGTGTTTTTACAACATATTATTCTGATACAGCGCAAGGAAAGGAAATTGTAAGAATTATACGTTAAGTCTAGAAAACACAATAACCGTGCCCTGTTACCATTTCTTAAACTCATTAGCTCCTTTCCCTCTCTTCACGCTCTAAGGCAGTAATGGCAGCAATTCCTTGGCATCTTGTTCATGGGTCACTGGCAACTTTCTGAATGCGCTCTGGGCTACGCACACTCCCTTGTAACACCAACCTTTTAAGGCAGCATGGCTTTGCAGGCCGCTAGTGATCTGTAAAGCATAACTGAGAATCACTGCTCATGATAATGTGACTTCAACAAATCTCAAGTGAACTAATGACAGAGCTGCCTACAACCAAGGTTGAGTCGTTCTGCTGGCAGCAGTTTTGGTATTTGATTTCTAAAGATGAGACAACTGTGGAATGGTGACGAATCCAGTACCTCTTTACTTAGAGGTCACTCAAATATCAAACAACTAACTTCTGCTGTAACTCCTAGGATATGACTTGGTGGCTCATTGCTGTAGTAGTGGCAGCCTCAAGGAAAGTGATGAGGCTTATCCTAAGCCTTCTCCTGGAATCAGATTGCACAGTAACAAGGAATTCCTGGCACTGTCGTACAGTAAACAGTTCTCCCATGTCCAGGATATAACACCAGAACAGATGATAATAAATAAGCCACTTCAACAGGGCTGTGAAAAATGATCCGTGACATATCTGTAGCGTAGCAAATGTCATCTCGGAACGGGCTTGTCTGGATGCCTACAGGAGAGCACCAACCGTCTGGCTCAAATCACAGCCTACTACCAGTGCTGTGAGCATATTGGTGACTGACTAATTCTGCACAGTGGTTCCCTACCTACTGAGCGCTCTTCCCAGCTATTAGCGTCACAGCGTATCCAACGGGCTGTCACAAACCTGTTTATCACCCTTGCCCAAACTCAGGCAGGTATCCAGCAGTAACTATTCAGTATGGATGTATGCACACATTAAGTGTTAGCTCTCTGGCAGACTGGACCGGTGCATCTAATTCAGAGCAGAATTACAGCCCTCATGTATTCTGAGATCACTTCAGACACAAGGTATTAGAAGTGCAGCTCGTTACATTAAAAGCCTCTCTTCATGTTCATTTGAAGAGCTATTCACAAAAGCAAACTTCAGCCTGGTGAGACCATGTTTTTTTCTACAATCAACGGAGAAGTGACCCTAATGGAGAACAAGGTCATCCAGAACAGAAGCCCCATCCAACTGTCCCAGCGGCCTTCTCTCTGTTCACTGCTGTCTACGGAGCCTTTGCAAATAATCCCTTATTTTATGCTGCCAACTCCTAAGACTTTATTATGAATCTCATAGTATTTGATGTTTCTCTTAAAGGCCCCTTTTCTGAAGTCATTTAGGTTTACAGTATCTTACCTTTTGCCAAATACATACATACATACATATGTAATTATTATAAAAAACATATGCCTTGCTGTGGAGGAGAAAACTTGAAAGTGTGAAATCCAGACATTGAAAGAAAAAAAAAAGGCAAAAAAATCAAAAGATAAAAAAAAGGGAATCAGAAATTACTACACCTTTTTTAAAGTCAAAAGGCGTGATATGTCATGCCTTGACACTAGCAATACTTGGTTTTTAAGATGAGACTGGATATAGCACTAAGTGCCATGGTCTAGTAACCACAGTGGTAGTGGATCAAGGGTTGGACTTGATGATCTCAGAGGTCTTTTCCAACCCAGCTGATTCTATGATTTTATGATTCTATTTAACTCTGTCTTATTGCAATAGTCTAAGAAGTCACTTGAAATTTGCAAAAAGAAATACCTACATTTGCCTTGTGTCTTTTTCCATGCTTTCTTTTTATAATATGTGCAATGTTTGGTTTTCTCAGATTCCCATCTATATTAGAATTCCATTCTATTTACCATCTTAAGACAAAATTAGCTTTTTACAGCAGATTAGGGAAAACTTTGCCTCTTTTTAATATCCAATACATAAGAATTGTAATCAGATTTCCTAAAACATCAAGAGCATTGCTTATGACTGACAGTCACAGTTGCTTTAAGTAAAAGGGACTTCAAAAAGTCTGTTCATTCTCAACAAGCATCCAGTAAAATGACCATTTCAGAAGCCATTTCAATATCTTTAAGGCCACGTCTAAAAGTCTGGATGTTGTTCAGAGAAAAAGCAATCTTAAGTACAAGTTGCCTTGTTAGCTGACAATTTATCCAGCATTACATGATATTTTAGGTCAGTTCCTATTCTCCTTCACCTGGGTAATACTCATGGAATTCCTTGTGTCCTGGTTATGATCATTAGATGAAAATAGGGGAGATGCTCCAACAATTTAGAATAATTCACTTTTCCACAGGAATTGACTATTCAATACCTTAAGTTTACCCTAAACCACTAAATCTCAGGTGAAGAGGACTTTATTTTATTTCAATGGTAGAGCTCTTTTAACTGCCTCAGGCTGGATTTTTAAAAATTAATAAACATAACTAATTAAACCCCATGCTCTCTAGCAAGATTGAATTAATGGAATTTATATTTAGTTCTTGGAAGAAACTTCACAAGGGGGTCCCCCGTACTACACACTGGCTTTCAGCCAGTAGCAGTTAACTTTTACAGCATGTGGACAGGTCTCCAGCCTCATGATCTCCAGACAAGGAATTGGCACTTCAGGGAATGCTATATTTTGCCCAGGCAGGCAAGGCCTAGACTCTCTCAGCTACAGCCTCCTCTTTGTTTGGTAGAGCTTTAGGTTACAACATCAAGAGTTTTCCAACTTCCTGTATCATCAGAGGAGGGGAACAAAGGGATAATCAGTATATATAGGTGCTCATTACCTGTTTTCCTGACCCCATGTGTTATGTACCTTAACTGTCATACAGTGAATGACCAAAGAGCATGGACCACAGGACATGGAAGAGATGATTATATAATACAATCTCTCTCTTCTGCTTTGTACTCTTCACATATAACTTCCATAGTATTTTGAGAAATAAAAGGAAACATCCATTTTATTTGACATCCTCTGTGGACCACAGGAGTCTGTTCTGCATAGCAGTGGATATTTCTTATAGGAAAATACTCAACGCACATTCAGTCTACATTTTCTTACACTGAGCTATTGATCTTTCTCTTAGTCACAACCTCTGGTCCATAGTAACCACAGCCTTATGTGTTTTGGCATTAAAATGTGAGGATGATTAGCAGAGTATTGATGTAATCATCTTTCAGCTATTCAAAATGTATACAGGGACATTTTGTTTTCTGTTACTTTTTCTAGACTTATTGTTATGGTGAATAGCATTCTTTATTTACCCTTGAAAGAAGGATGAAGAGTCTCCCTAAGGGAAGAAAGAACTTCCTAATACAAAAATAAAGTACTCGAGAATGCAGGCCTGGCCCATGTATAGACAGATAGACATGACATGTAAGAAACAACGGAAAAACACTTTTTCACTCGTTAAGTAAAGGTCACAAACAGTGGAGTCTACTACTCCATTTTTTTCCCCATTTCCAAGGGGAAAACAGATGTAGCTTATACCTGCAGTCAAGTTCCCAAACATATTCTTTGATCTTACTATACTACCTGAACCCTACTGCAATTCGCTTATGACACACAATACAGTTTTCATGCATTTATACACACTCAGTAGCAAGAACTTCTTGAGCGTCACGTAACCTAAATTGGTATTCTTCATACCACTGGATAATACATAAACCTGACACACAAATACACAGAGAATGATCTGAAATACTTGGTAAATACTTTTTCTACTTATCCACAGTGAGCTCTGGGCTGCCACAGCTGTAGGACTGTCTGTATGCCAGTTAAAGAGGCCTGAAAAGTTAAAGTATGTATATACCATGTCAGACAGTCCTGCTATGAAAGAAAACATGGTAGCTTCATGTATGTGGGAACAAGAGTTTCAGGAAAGGCTATAATCCCAGAGGGCAAGTCCTCCAAATGGGCAGAGTCACTTAAGCAGCTGGCTGCAAGGGTGGGATTTGGTTCAAGATTAAGGCACTTAATATGCAGTAAGTGTCTGAATTCCTATTCCACTCAAAGGAAACCTACTCAATGCAGTCAATGAACCTTATAGAATCATTCTGCTGACAGCTGAGAGGTGTCTACTCCAAGGTAAACTAAATCCCTTGGTTCCATAAACTGCATTCATTCAGCTTCCACTAACTACAATGGGAACTGAATGGGAGCATGACTTTGGTTCTATGAATTTACACTTAAGTATCTACAGTTACACTAGTTCTCTAAAAACCTCATTTAGAGGTTTGATCTGCAGCCAAATTCTGCTCCAAATGGCAGGAGGAACTCTGCATGGAAGATGACTTGTGGAACCAAAGGCTGTGTTTAGATTGTGAGACTTAACATTTGGATGCACACAGTAATGTGTACCTGCGCATACATGTTACATGTTAGTTTTGTTAACACAAGTTAACAAAACTTCTGGGATCACTGGTGAACAACTCGCTGCAGATGTTGGCTGCACCACTCCAAGAGACATAGACACTGGAAGCTGCTCACTGTTGAATCAGACCTTCCATAAGACTCCAGTAAAGAGGAGCTCACATGAGTCACTTCATTTAAAGCAGAGTTTGCAACATTTCCATATCTGCTGTGTTTGGCCATGCTGACTTAGACTGACAGTCTGGTTAGAAAAAGGACCAACAGTCACATGAATCCCTTTGGATGCACAAAGTTGTGGAAATGTGACACTTTGTGCTCAGGTCCAGTGAACTGCTGGAGGCAGCCTCAAGGACAACATCCCTTTGACCTTCCCAACAATAGAGCAGCACAATGTGCATAGGCCTGTGATGTGTGAACACACCAGCTCTGCACCTGCACCTCGCTCACAGCTGCACCTACACCTCCTGCTATGTGACAATAACAGTGGTCCTGGACAGTGGTTCCAGTTGCTCAATTCATAGTGCTACTCACAGATGCAGTCTCACTGAAGCACCAGGACCAGTACCTAAAGCATCGGTTCTCAGGGCAATCCAGGGATAACTAGACCAAGAAATACACAGAAAAAGATCTGAAGATGTATTTGAATTAACTGGTTCCTCCCATTCCTTTCCTTGCCAATCCCCTTCTTACACGAGAACATGTCATCAGCCTGATAATTACAACTCCCACATCCCTATTACCATAAGAAAAAAGCAAGGTAGATGCCCTCTATGTGCCCTTCTGAAGTCCTCTGCACATTTTGCTGCTTCCCTAGACATAAGAGGCCAGAGTCAATCTGTTTTGTCACCTGACAACTCCGTGACAGCTCTCTGAAGACACTGTCTGCATAAGCCTTCTCCCTGCAACACGGCAGAGTCAGCCTGCAACAGTTCTATTCATAGAGCAAGAGAGAAAAACCTTCTCGGGATTGGAGGCTCCTAGGTGAGCAGCTACAGTAACTGGTCCAAATGTTTCCCTTGTATTATATGATCAGTGAGAATGTGTGTTTTCATTTGCATTTTCACCCTTTGGTTTTCTGCATCTGGTAAATACTGGCAAAGTAAATGTTAAGATGTCAGCTCTCTCTCCTAGGAAGTGATTGACAGTCCCTGAGTGCTCTGGGCTTTTTATAACCAATGTGACTGACAGCTTTTAAGTGGAAACAGTTCGTGCAAGTTTCAAATGTTAGTTGTCTGCACGAATAACGCAGAATATTGGCTTTTCTTGTATCTATCTAATGGTATTTCCTCCTGCGCCGGCAGCCGCTCTAAACCCTCAGTTGTTAAAAGGAAAAAAAAAAGGGGGGGGAAGAGTCTGTGTTCTCTGTTCTGCACATTTCTAAAGCTCTCAATCTAACAAAAGGCAGAATAAACCAAAGTCTGTATTTCAACTTCTTGCATTTCAAGGCAGTGCAGCAAATAACTAATTTCAAATACTATAACTAATAATAATAACTAATTTCATTTCCTGGAATGGGTTTGAAGTAGACGGAGTTGAAGGGCAACCTGGTTTCCAAAGTTGCAAAAGTACCCATCATTTCATGAATGCTTTTACACTGAAGGACTTTAATTTTGTACTTCTTCCATGCTGTGTAACTCTGGAAATGTTTTCAATGTGAGCACTTCAGTGGGAATCAACCAAAAAATGTCTTTGCTTTCTGAATTAAGCAAGAGGATAGAGGTTTCACACAAAGGTGGGCCACTCCAGTTAGAAAAGCCCATTACCACAGAAGAATCAAAGGTTTCTTTGTCCTTAGCCATCATGACAAAGATCAGGTGGAGGCGCACTCCCTCGACTTTTCCATTTTCCAACACTCGCTTCTCAGTACCATTGTCACCCATCCTCCAAGAGAAAAAGTCCAGGTGCTGCCCAACAGTAGGGAAGGCACAGTCTGAGCCACCAGGCCCCCAGTCAGCAAGACAGACATGAACTTTGCATCAAAGCCAAGCCTTCTCCCCTGGGTGATGCAGCCTGCATGGATACATATAGCATGGTAGAGAGACTTGCTCTTCCAGTTCCCTAACAATTTCTCTTTGCTGAAATGCATGTCCACCTAGAAACAACCTTGGATGCTCAGAAAAGTGCAGCTGCGAGTCAGAGAAAACAATGGGACACTATTTAGATTTTGTCATGCCATCAACATAAAAGGATTACTGTTATGTTATGGAACAGACCTTTCTAAACCTGTAAATAACATATTCCTATTCGTGGAGAGCCTCTGGCTTCCTACAAAAGAGAAACCAGTTGTATACTAAGTGATATTCCCCTCACTTTCTTGGATACAGTGGAAGATTTTTATAGTTGTCTATCTTATTCAGTTACATGACTTCAGCAATTTCTTTTTTTTTTTAAGGAATGTAAGTGACCCTAATTTGTTAACTGTACAATATAATCTACTTCAGCGAGTAATACAATTTCCTCTTCAGCTTCTCATTTTTCTCAACTTTAATGCAGTTGTGTAAGATTTTCCCCTCTCCAGAGGGCAGACAATAATCAGGTTAGGTTGGTGTCTTTATGACACTGACCTTAAAGTTCACCTAGTTTCCTCTCCCATCCTCCGCCCTCCCCAGCCTTTCTTCAGTCATTCCAATGCATTTTTCACTGTTGAATATACCCAAAAAGAGAAAGTGGACACAGCTTAATACTTTTACCTCAAAATTGATCAGTGTGAAAAATAAACAACTTGCTGCCCAACAAATGTAGAAAGTTACTTGATCTTTCATGTCAACTGTGTTCATTCCTTGTCTTTCATTTTATATAGAACAAATTTCATCTTGAAAAAGATTAGAAAAGGGACAGCAGTTTTGTTTCCTATAAAAAAACCCAAGTGAACTCACTTAATCCTGTTAAGATAAAAACTTCTCCAAGCTTTGGAGAGCAGTGCTTAATTTATATTGCATTTAGGTAATATAAACAGTTAAAAAGTTTTGTGTTTCCTCTGAGTAATTGATTAGAACATGTGCAGCAACATTGATTAATCTAAGCCACTTTATTTCCTGGAACTGTTTTCTTTATATCTACGTCTTTCAGACTGCAAATTATAGCCCAAACAGATCTAAGTGAAAGTTCTACAGAACTACAAGTTACTTTCTCAAATTTCCAAAACCTCACACTCCCCACAAACAAATGGTAGTAAAAAATGAATAAATATGACTGCACTTGAGTGGTTTAAAAAAAAAAAAAAAAAAAAAAGGATAAAGGAAAATTTTCCCATGTATAGCAGCATTTCAAGTATCTACATCAAGTAACCTGAATTTAGGATACTATAAGTTCCTTCCTCCTCCAACTGTTCACTTAATCACTAATATGCACCACCTGCATTTTTAGAGGCTGGAAACCCAGAATAAGGATCTGACAATATGCATTTGCTAAAATAACACATTCATAGATTTTACTTGCTATATTAGCAAAGATTTAGCTAGAGATGATTTATTCCAGAACATTGTACTTGGCATCTGCTAGACATGCTAGACACTGCCAAGGTTAGCTAAATGGGAGTTTTCCCTGACTCCAATCTCCACTCCAGGAGAATATTATTAAGATGAGGAATACATACTTCGTAATAGGCTTATGATGATTACAACGCAATCTGCAAATCAGATGCTCTTCTGAGATTACTTCATTATCACTCCAGTACAATTCTCAAAGAAGCCCCAGGAAATATATAATGTGAAAAAGGAAAGATAATTCTAGATTTTCACAGCATTCTTTAACTCACCGTAACAAAACTTGAGTTAGAGGAAAGTCAGTGAGGTGGTCAGTAGCCAAGTATGAACTCCTGAGCCATGAGATGGGAGAAGATGATGCTTTTCCAAGTTCAGTGATGCTGGTTTCTGAAGCTGAGACCTTCATCTTCACATAATGAAGCTGGAACAACAGGTTCCATCTACCACACTCGGTAAGAGGAGAGCATCCAAAGAGATATGGCATATATAGATATGGAGTAAAGAAATTTGTCCTTGTTTTGTGGTGTGGCCATGCACTACTGTGCAGGATGGTTCCACATACCACAAAGTATGGGACTTTGGAGGAATGTAGGTTTATATACACAGTTATCTGTCAGGTATTCTGGATAAAGCATGTTACCATTTAGTCTTATTCTGGTTTTGAATTATGAAATTCCCCTCATTCTTCAAACTGGGCATTATCTCGTCTAATCTGGTATTGTTCATAGACAGTGACATATCTGTATGATAGTGAGTTTATGCAAAGGCTCTGTGTCCTTCTTGATTCAGCTAGGAATATGTTGGTAGGACTGGAATGAGTCGGCCGCATTTGGAACTGTTCAGGGACCGCAAGATTACACAAAGAATGTCTGTAGTGACTCAGACATGCTGTGCTTGCAAAGGGAGTTGGGTCTAACCTTTCTTTGGTGAATGCCTGGTGATATGTTTAAGGTGCAGCAGGGATTACGGAAAGTAATCTTAGGTTCAGTAATGAACACTGGCAGTTTACAACCTTAACAGGACAGATTTTTTTTTTCCCCCAACCAGCTGTGTTATGTAAAAGTAAGAAAATATATATATAATGCAAGAAGGTATTAGAAAGTTAGGATTTCAAACCACTGTTTTGGGTTTTTTTAATGTTCCTGCTTCCCTGTTCTCTTCTGTTTTACATATCCCAGATCTGTCACATCAGTAAAAAAGGAAGTAAGCATAAAAAATTCCTATCCTTTGGGAAAAATTGAGTTAGTGTAATGTAATATTCTCTAGCTAGCCGTCAACAGCCATAACAACTGCTTAGCTCTAACAGCTTCCTGATCTACTTTTCGAGGAACTCATTCTTGAGCTGACATATTCTAATGACAATACCTATGCTCAGGGCCTTCAGGACCTAGTTTTAAAGTAGTAGATAACTTAAGCTCTGACAGGACTATTATATACAATTAGACCCCAGTAACTGGATGCAGCGATTATTACAAGACCAAGCTGTCCCTGTAGAGTTACATTTTCTTGCATCTCCATTGAAGATCAAGGGATTTTTTTAAAGGAATATTCCTGTGGAGCTCTCAATCCCCTGCTGATATGAACAAGACTAGGTACACACCTCCAAGTTATAGCTTAAAGAGGCCTGCAAGTCACATAAGTTATTACTGCACTTAGCTCACATCTTCAAATTTGCATTCAAAACTATAAATGCTAAGAACAACCTTTTATTCATTTATTTTTCTTGTTGCTCAAGGCATGGCAGTGGATTTAAGAACATGGAAAACAGCCTGTTTTGTTAGAAGGACCTATGTTGCCAGAAGCTAACTACATTTCCCACATACCCAAGCTGGTCTAGTAGACAACATCTTATCCAAAACTCCTCTACCAGAAAACAAATGATAGGTACAAAGTGGCCTATTTAAGTAGGCTATCACAGCAGAGGGATAAGAATTGAGCCAGCAGGGCAGTACAGAGTTAACAAAACCCATCTAGGACTACCAGAAGAGAATCACGTGCTATTCATGATTAGGAGGAAGACCAGAAGTCTCACTAGGTAAAAGGCTAAGGAAAGTTTGGGTCAGAACAAATGTAGTCAATTAGGTAACAGAAAATGGTTCCTTGGCCCGAGTATGGAAAGGAAGAAACACTAACTGAAAATGCCTTCTTTGGTTAGACAGACTAACTGATGTTTAGAAACCAAGCTAAGGAAGCATTTTGGTCTCAGCTTAACACCATCCCTGTGGCTAGCCCCATTTGTTTATTTTGCCTTGAACCTTCCAACATCCCCTTTGCACAAATCATCTGGCCTTCAAACTCTTGGGCACTGTCCTCTCTCCAACCACAGCTTTCCGGCTCCTTCACAAAGCTCCAGGCCTATTATATTTCAACCTGCTTGTCATAAAGCCTAACAAGCTCTTTCAATAGCTTCCTAACACTCAAGACTTACTGAGCTTTTAAAGCTTCCTCAACCTTACTTAAAAGAGACTGGTATTGGAAAACCTAATATATTCAATGTGACAGGGCTGAGTTTACAAATCTACTTGTCTGGTTTCTATTGACATTTAAAAACAATGTTAGTGACAAAAATGTAATTATTCCTAAATGATGGAAACAAGGAGCCAGGCGTACTGAATGAACTTTTTTTGAACCTCTATTCATTTCACTTCAGATTTTGGCAGAGGGTTTTGCTGGTTTCTATTTTATCCTAACCAGTTTATCCATGTTCCAGACTTTATATGTTTTGCGGCTGTAAAGCTTTCCTGCGGAATTCGCCCATTGCCACAGAACTGTGCTGGAGAAACCCAGCTCGCCTCTGAAAAATGAGAGAATTTTCTTGCATTCACATGTACAGATAAAGTTGAGAACATGCACTGAGCATATGCTGACATAGCTCACTCTCCGTCGTGTTTCAGGCTGCCTTAATCTGCAATTCTGAAAGAAGTGAACTACCTCATCTATTTCAGTTGGGGCTGGAAGGATTTCCCTCTTGCAGTCTGTAGAATCTGCTGATTTGTACTGTGCCACAGACATTTGGCATTTTTGCTACCGAATTCCCTGTTTTGCAGAAGTCCAGTGCTTTGTTTCCTTTCTCCTGACTTTGCTAAAATCCACCTACACAACAGCCTCTTCCTTTCTAATTGCAGTGGGCACAAATTGAAATATGGGGAACTCCACATTAAATGCCCTTTAAGACAAAACTTTTACTGCCAGTATGACTGGACACTGGCAAAGGTTGCCCAGCAAGGGTGTGGAGTCTCAATCCTTGCAGATACACAGAACATGACTGGTCAAGCTACCTGGGCAGAGTTGTTCCTGCTTTGAGCAGTGGGTAAAGGCTATTTCCAGTCTCTTCTCCCCTCAGCCATTGTGCAACTGGGTGAATTTCTCCACAGAGGAAGGTGTTTGTTGTATTTTAGCATTTGTTCTGCCTGCATTATTCCACAGTCCTCTCCAGAAACCACCCAGGGACCTAATGAACATACACAGGTTGAGACCACAGGTATCAGCTTACCAATCAAAACACTGCCCTACTGCAGCTGGAAAACGATACAGTAGCAAAGCACTAGGAAACCGTGAAAGAAATGTTCCTGTCTGTATGGAAGGGTGCTAAGGGTTCAGCAGAATTGTCTGGGTAGGAGGCAGAGAGCTGCCTTGGTGAATACCTGCCATCTCCAGCTGAATGAACTCACAGAGAGGAAAGAAATAAAGGAACAAAGATGGTGCAAAAAGATTAGAGGAGACTCACATATGTAGGAACAGTGATGTTTTGACAAGGTTTTATGTGTCAACAAGTTGTGTTCATAGCATACCATGACCTCCACAAACAGCTGTGTTGACTGGATTACTTTCTAGTTCTTCCTACCACTCAGTATGGCCAAGCAAGGCAGATGCTTGTGTAAAATAACACAAGGCATTTTGTTGCCCCCTTTCAACTGCATGATGCCCATTCTCAGTGTATTTATTCTACCACTCTTATGTTTTGTCCTTTAAGTGAGGTGAGATTTTGGTTGGACAGATTCAGCCATCTCAAATCTAAGGTGCTTAGTATCAGCTACTCATCATCCAGGCTCCCCTTAGAACAAATCAAAAAAAAGCAGAAAACCAAGATTTCACTTCCCAGAATAAGTATCTGAGATAGGTGAAAAAAAAAGGGGTCCAGAGAAGGTTATTGTGAACCTAGGTCTCCTTTAACATCAGTGGAGAACAACTTTTAGGTACCAAAAATAGGTTCATGAGCTTCCTACGATGGCCACTCACCTTGTCAGTGTCATCACAGCACAAACAAACAAGGCGCTCCAAGTTTAGTTAACTACCACAATAAATATTTTTAAGCTACCCCACAGCACTGGTCATCTGGACTGGAACAATGCAAACTGAAAAGCCTACTAGCAAATATTTGCTAGAGATGATTTATTCCAGAACATTGTACTTGGCATCTGCTAGACATGCTAGACACTGCCAAGGTTAGCTACATGGGAGTTTTCCCTGACTCCAATCTCCACTCCAGGAGAATATTATTAAGATGAGGAATACATACTTCGTAATAGGCTTATGATGATTACAACGCAATCCGCAAATCAGATGCTCTTCTGAGATTACTTCATTATCACTCCAGTACAATTCTCAAAGAAGCCCCAGGAAATATATAATGTGAAAAAGGAAAGATAACTCTAGATTTTCACAGCATTCTTTAACTCACCATAACAAAACTTGAGTTAGAGGAAAGTCAGTGAGGTGGTCAGTGGCCAAGTATGAACTCCTGAGCCATGAGATGGGAGAAGATGATGCTTTTCCAAGTTCAGTGATGCTGGTTTCTAAAGCTGAGACCTTCATCTTCACATAATGAAGCTGGAACAACAGGTTCCATCTACCACACTCGGTAAGAGGAGAGCATCCAAAGAGATATGGCATATATAGATACGGAGTAAAGAAATATGTCCTTGTTTTGTGGTGTGGCCATGCACTGCTGTGCAGGATGGTTCCACATACCACAAAGTATGGGACTTTGGAGGAATGTAGGTTTATATACACAGTTATCTGTCAGGTATTCTGGATAAAGCATGTTACCATTTAGTTTTATTCTGGTTTTGAATTATGAAATTCCCCTCATTCTTCAAACTGGGCATTATCTCGTCTAATCTAGTATTGTTCATAGACAGTGACATATCTGTATGATAGGGAGTTTATGCAAAGGCTCTGTGTCCTTCTTGATTCAGCTAGGAATATGTTGGTAGGACTGGAATGAGTCGGCCGCATTTGGAACTGTTCAGGGACCACAAGATTACACAAAGAATGTCTGTAGTGACTCAGACATGCTGTGCTTGCAAAGGGAGTTGGGTCTAACCTTTCTTTGGTGAATGCCTGGTGATATGTTTAAGGTGCAGCAGGGATTACGGAAAGTAATCTTAGGTTCAGTAATGAACACTGGCAGTTTACAACCTTAACAGGACAGATTTTTTTTTTCCCCCAACCAGCTGTGTTATGTAAAAGTGAGAAAATATATATATAATGCAAGAAGGTGTTGGCGACGGGGTCTGGGAAATCGTGGATAAATGGGGTCAATTTCATATCTGTAAAGAGTATAATCATGGTGGTTAAAACAACATGTATTATAAGTGATTTTTAGGTGGCATTGCCTTCGAGCTGCAGCTGCAAGTATCACCATGTAGCAAGTGGTTGCCATGGACGTCGAGCCCAAGAGCAGGTGTCAGCTGCCATTGGACAATTCGTGGAGCCACAGCAGCTCGACCAATCCCTGTTATTCCCTGTTGTTATGTTATCCCTGCATACATATGTATGTTCTCCCTATGTTTATGTATTACCCTGTACCCAATCCAAGTTGGAGGATTAGCATGCTCCTCCCATTCTCCTCCCATGTTCTTGAACCTTCCTCCCACAACCCTATATAAACCCTCCATTTTCTGTTAATAAAGATTCAGCCCTGTCGACCCTACACCGAGCTAGCTGGTTCCTGCATTCCACCAACAAGTAGTGGTTCCAACAAGTGGCGCAGCAACGTCGGGCTCGACGAACCCCCTGGCTGGATCGGATCCTTTCCCATTTCAGAGACTGCGACAATGGCGTCCACCTCTGTGGCCAGCCTGTAGACGTTTTATTTTCAAAGCTCTACACTGGCACTCAAGTGGACATTCAACTGCGGGAGTGTCTGAAACACCGCAGCCGGCAGTCTCCCCTGGATGAGACTGGGCATCGCGTCCCCCCTCACTGGAGGAGCAGGCGACCTTCAGGAGAGGTGAGCATCCGGGGCAGTGTCCTTCCCTCCCTACCCCATCTCCAAACCCCCTACAAAAAACGAAAAAATACATAAAAATCGAAAAATTTTTACAAAAAACTAAAAATATAAAAACAGAATAGGCAACTATGGGAGCCTCCCTTTCACGGGAAGAATACAAAACATATTACCATCTGAAAACTCTGCTTAAAAAATCTAACTCTTCTGTGGATAAAAGCTCCCTGAAACTTCTGGTGAAATGGATCCATAAAAACATCGATCCTATTCCAGAACTATTAACCTACCTAGAATGGGCGAAAATAGGATCTGCGATTACCAGCGCTATATTCAATGGGGACAGTCAAGTCGTTAAAGTCCTTAAAGCGTGGAATACAATCTTTATAATATTCAAAGACACGCTGAAACAAAATCCTTTAGAAAAAGAAATTTCTGGACTAATGACAACAACACTCCAGAATTCAAAAGGATAAAAATGACTGTTCTCCAGGTATTAACATCGATACTAACAGTAGTTTGCGAATTTACGACGGCAATTCGGCTAAAACTAATCCACCTCAAAATGGCGACAAACTCCTTTTTCTATCTGCGTCACCATCTCCTTCCTTACCACCTAACATGGGGGGAGATGACTCCTCAAGGGCAAAGGGACAAAATGGCGACGATGAAGGCAGCGCGCGAAACTTTCGCGGGCAAAAGGAGGGAGGAAAGGGCGGTACTAATCAACACCCGCGAGATACAGCGTCTCCGCCCATCATTACGTCACCTACCACGTCACCCTCACCCTCCTCCGTGCCTGATGTCACCTGTACCGCCCCGGAACTTTGTCAACCTAAAGATGGCGGTACCATTACTTCCGCCTCTCGGGACAACAACATCCGGGAAGATGGCGCTGCCCATCTCCCGGTAACCGAGCGGGTCCGGATCCTCTTGCCCCATAGACGCATCGCCTATGTGCCGTTTCACAACTACCCTGTTCGCAGACGAAGACACCTTCGCAGACCTTTACCACAAAATCCTTGCCCAGTTACACTCTAGGATGAAACCAACAAAGGAGACTTCTAACTTTTTCACGTGTTTTTTCCATAATTTAACTTCACCTTTTTAATATGTTCTCTTTTGTAATTTAACTTTTAAAGTATGTTAATATTTATATAATTTAAAATGTTATTTCACATTTATTATTAGTTTAGCAATTTTCGTAGTATAATAAAGACTTCTTTCCCTCCTTCCCCATTCCTAATTGGGAAATAATAAGCTACCTGACTGACGGCACCTTCGCTCAAAAGCGATGAGCTGCCGCGGGGTAAAGAAGGCCTCCGTGCAGAGGTTCCTCATCTACCTGACTGACGGTGCCATCGATGGGCTGCCGCGGGGTAGAGAAGGCCCCTACATGGTGGTTCCCCTTTCCTACTCCCTCTTCCCTATATCCCTCCAACTCTAAGAAGAAGTCTTTATTAATACCTCACTTGAAAATTTCTCTTTTAAAAAAATGTTATTTTATTATTGATACCTTTTTAAGACCTTTTAATTCTTGCAATTGTTTTTACGTTTACCTATGCTTATATTTATATTTCATTAATGTTGTCTCCATTAAATTATTCAGGGAGTAAAGTAACATCGATATTTAACATCAAACAGAATATCCACATTACAATAATAGTAACCTACATAAATCATATTACTTTTTATTTGTGTATATTCAATTACTTACTTCTTGTATATTGTTTTCATCATTTTCATATATAGTTTCATCTCCAATTTTATTCTTTATGTTTGCATTTAAAACACTTTATTTCTTTTCTGTTTCATAATTTATACCTACTTAAATTTGTTAATTTACTACTCTTTTCATTTCACACTTCACTCCCTCTTGCGGATAAGAGAAAGGAAAATACAAAATATGGACGTGTCCATATTGACTCTGTTACCCCAGTTTCTGCTTTCCCCAATTATCAAGAGTTTCAAGTTAAGCACCTAAATCACGATGAATACACACCACCACACAAACATCATCACTACCACTTATCCTCCCTTATAAAACGACATCAATTAAAATGAATTGTAACACCTTTGAAATCAACCCTGTCATAATACCATTTAAAAATTTTTGGTTTAATTCCTATTTATTCCTTAAGTTTTTATTACTGTTATTATCCCATGTATTTTCCCCTCTTATTTATTGATTAATTCCCCTTATGTGTTGTTATCATTTAATTATAAAAATCTTTAATTGCAGAATTGTAGATATATATATACACAAATATGTCTTGTATTTTTCTAATCTATTTACTGTATATATTTCTCCCAATATGAATTCTAATTATTTCTTGTTCTATTTACTATTATCATTAATTGTCATCTATATAAAACATCTCTTCCAATTTAAATTATAAAACAAAAAAGGAGGAGATGTTGGCGACCGGGTCTGGGAAATCATGGATGAATGGGGTCAATTTCATATCTGTAAAGAGCATAATCATGGTGGTTAAAACAACATGTATTATAAGTGATTTTTAGGTGGCATTGCCTTCGAGCTGCAGCTGCAAATATCACCATGTGGCAAGTGGTTGCCATGGACGTCGAGCCCAAGAGCGAGTGTCAGCTGCCATTGGACAATTCGTGGAGCCACAGCAGCTCGACCAATCCCTGTTATTCCCTGTTGTTATGTTATCCCTTCATACATATGTATGATCTCCCTATGTTTATGTATTACCCTGTACCCAATCCAAGTTGGAGGATAAGCATGCTCCTCCCATTCTCCTCCCATGTTCTTGAACCTTCCTCCCACAACCCTATATAAACCCTCCATTTTGTGTTAATAAAGATTCAGCCCTGTCGACCCTACACCGAGCTAGCTGGTTCCTGCATTCCACCAACAACTAGTGGTTCTAACAAGAAGGTATTAGAAAGTTAGGATTTCAAACCACTGTTTTGGGTTTTTTTAATGTTCCTGCTTCCCTGTTCTCTTCTGTTTTACATATCCCAGATCTGTCACATCAGTAAAAAAGGAAGTAAGCATAAAAAATTCCTATCCTTTGGGAAAAATTGAGTTAGTGTAATGTAATATTCTCTAGCTAGCCGTCAACAGCCATAACAACTGCTTAGCTCTAACAGTTTCCTGATCTACTTTTCGAGGAACTCATTCTTGAGCTGACGTATTCTAATGACAATACCTATGCTCAGGGCCTTCAGGACCTAGTTTTAAAGTAGTAGATAACTTAAGTTCTGACAGGACTATTATATACAATTAGACCCCAGTAACTGGATGCAGCGATTATTACAAGACCAAGCTGTCCCTGTAGAGTTACATTTTCTTGCATCTCCATTGAAGATCAAGGGATTTTTTTTAAAGGAATATTCCTGTGGAGCTCTCAATCCCCTGCTGATATGAACAAGACTAGGTACACACCTCCAAGTTATAGCTTAAAGAGGCCTGTAAGTCACATAAGTTATTACTGCACTTAGCTCACATCTTCAAATTTGCATTCAAAACTATAAATGCTAAGAACAACTTTTTATTCTAATTTTGTCTCTGATGCACTGAAATGACGCCAGCAGATCTTTTATACCCTTTGTGCCTTTGCTTCCACATCTGTAATTCCAATCACAGCTAGCCTATAACGTTTACCTGACAAGGAGATAGAAAGGCTTGAAGGTTTTTTGAGGTCCAAAATGTGGCTTAGGCAACACGATTATTAAAAACATAAGCACTTGGGAGATGATCAATAACACCTCTAAACAGTATTTAAAAATCAGGAAGGGCAGTCTGCAAGCAGGAGCACAAAGAGCTGGAACTGAAGCAGTGTGTCCACAGGTTAATCACTTCCCAGAGCCTGGGACCTCTGTTCACTTCCAGAAGCACACACACTGACTGCCTGCAGTGCTGTGCTATTAATCAATGCCTGAGCACAAACCAAACACAAACAAAACCAAACTGTGCCTGGGCTTTACACAGCTGCGATTTCCTGCACCTAAACCACCAAGGTCCAATATACTTTGGTGGGAAGAAGTGTTTTGGGAGTAATTAATCCATAGAGTAATAAACTGCATGAGTACCAAACCACCCACAAACACTCAGACAACAGCACAGGTAGGAATTCACTCTCAGGACGCAGCCTCACTGAGAGATGATGCACCATGAGCAAACCAGTCCCAGAGAGCACTGAAGGTGATGCAAGGAAATGCATATTACTGCGAGATCAATTTACATTCCCCCCTTCAAACCTCATCTGTATACAAAAAAAAATAACGTGAAAAGTAAGGTAATTCAATTACCATCATAAAACACTACAATGTGAAATGGTAGGTAATAGTGCCCTTAAACTAGACTTCAAGATTCATTTCCTTAAAGACTCTGTTCAAGTGCAAAGCTGTCAGTTGCATTAGTACTAACTAACGACAGCAGGAATTTTGTCCCATTTATAACAGGCTGTTATGTTTTCACTATCTGAGAAAAGCTGATGTAGTTAAGCCATGGGAAATAGAAGAAAGTTACTGGAATTAGCAAGGGTGCATATGTTTCTGGATTTCTAGGAAGGCTGAAGTATGAGAATTTCACTAATGTGTGGAAACTTTTGATAGCATTCCAGTTGAAACAAACTTGTAACAAACCCTGTGGAGAGGTTCATTCAAGAGGATGAGCTAACCAAGAAAATAGTCAGTTCTGGCTAGTTGCACGGATATTAGCAGCAGCTGTGAACTCAGTAAACAGCCCTGTTTTCTGGTTGTCAAAGAGCTGCTAAAGCAGATGTAAAACGCATCAAAAATAGGTCACAAACAGAAAACATTCAAGGGAATGCATCAATATCAGAGTGATCTGAAAACAAGTACCGCTGGAACGCCTCAGTAGCATTTATAACCCTGAAGAGTACCCGGCTCAGAGCGGCACCCAACAATAGGCTGCTTCACTCGATTCTTACGGCAGGACCTTCTGCAGACTGCACTGTCTGTGTGAATAAGGGTGCGGCACACTCAGCAGCTGAAGCGTCAGACAGAAGAAAAGGTACTGAATTGCACTCTGCTTTCCTTTGAATTGAGTCTTCTGAGAGAGGCTTTCATTTCTGTCTTCCCTCCCCTACACCCCCCCCAAACTCTATAATTAACTCAGACTGAGATATCACAATGAGCCAAGCATGGAATTTGCCACTACAAACAGATTACAAACTCTGTCTGATAGGCAGCCCTCCTGCAATAGCCATTCCTCCACGGACAGGAATCATGGCCAACACAGCAATTACATCCTCCCCTTTTTTTTTTCTTCCCTTTTTAACAGCCCATGGGATCCAATTCCTCGTAATTCTCCGATATGAGATTCACTTGGATCTACTTCTAGGACTCTTGCAGTACTTAAAACACTTAAGTTCCTTTATTACCAGGTATATAAAGGAACAAGATTTAACTCTAAAGGGTGCAGGTTAAGAAAAACAATGTACTTAGGCTATAACAGGACTAAACAAGGAACCTACATGTCCTGTCATTCCCCTAGCAAGCCTTTGTGGCCAGCCTTCACACCGCAGGTGCGAGATTGTCTTTGGCCAAATGCCTTCAAACAAGCTGAGTCCAAGCACCATAGCCTGAAGCAGGCTCACATCCTTCCCACGTCAGTCAGCCAGAAGGTGAGGACAGACACTCTCCCTGGTCTGGTTGCTTTTACTTTCATTACCATGGCAGGGTTTACCCCTCCAAAGCCTAAAGACATTGTATAATTCAGCATTATAAGAAGAGATTAATCAGACAAAGGAAAAAAAAAAAGTTGTTGATATAGTCCATACCTGATAAGGTTAACTCTTACGTTTAAGTATGAAAACAGGTCTTAGGTAAATATTCAGCAACTAAATCCCTTCATTTAAGTGTCCCTGAAACAGCATTTAACACAGAAACACTGAAGAAATTTCAAATTATTAGTGTTTTAAACCAGTAACCAGGCTTCCAGAACTTGTTTTCTGTCCTTCAGCGGAAGGGAGGAGGCAAAAAAAAAAAAAAAAAAAAAAGCACTCATATCCAACTTAAAAGAAACCCTTAGTGGCTTATGTTCAGCTGGAAGCCTTTGCTGAAGCAAATGTTCATTTTAGCACGGATTTCTTAGAGCCCAGAACCCTGGGTGAAACGTGGTAGTTGATTACCAGGTTAAAACGGGCAAAATAAACATAATAAATGTTGTTATTAGCAGTTATGTGACAATGCTTGAAGGTGCCTTTTATTTTTTTTTTTTTAAGCTCGTGGGCTTTTATTATTATCTTTCATCTAAGGCAATAACCCAAAAGTGAATCTTGGAGGTTGAAGGACGCTGCTGCACCATGCTCTTTTGAACAACAGTTTTCTAGAAAAGGAGGTTGCGGAGCAAGAACAGAAAGCTGTTGCTTTCCTACAAGGACATAAAAGGATTGTTTCATTCTTTCAGAAGAAATTGGGCTACATACTTGTACTCAGTTCTTGGCCAGCTTGTTCCCTCCCCTCCTCGTGGGGTAGCACGTTAAACACATTTGGCCGCTGTTCTCCGACTGCCGGGAGTACTTTCATTCCGTCGGTGATGCGAGTTTGTGAAGTAGCATGGGTGGATGGGTACAGGAGCTGAGTTAAACTTTTGCTGACAAGCCATTTAAGAACATACTTTCTGTCCCTCCAGGTTGCAGTTCGCGGGTAAGCTCTCACTTCCAAAAACAGAGCAATATGCGTTTTTACCAAGTAAATATCATGCAGACAAATCAGATGGTAACTACTTCAGAAAACTTGGCAAAAGTTCCGTTTACGCAATGCTTTCCAAATGTTCCATATTTGCAGAATAAAGATGAAAACTCTGATCTTTGTAGTCTGAACTTGTCTACTTGGTTTGCTGTTCCTTTTTGGCCTGAACAGAACTTTTATGTATATGAATCCTGATTTAATCCAGCAAACCTAAATAAATCTCAGTGCAAACATGGGACTGTCAGCTATCGAGGTTTGGCTCAGATTTTGGGGCTTCTGACACTGGAACTCTATTTTCTCAATTTGCTTTGAAATGCATTTGGGCTGGACTGAAAATTAGTTCCATAAACTTCTTCTCTGGATTTTTATTGACTTAGTGACAGAGAAATCCTTTCTCAAAGACAACTCATAAACTGTTTGTCATCAAATCCTGTTACAGTCAGACATTGAGTTACCTTTTGTGCTGTGATCTGTTGACAGAATGTGTAAACTGGTGCTTACCCCAAATTTCCACTAGCTGCAGCATGTTTTGAAAATCTGAAATGGCTTACTTCAACTTGCCTGCAATGATCTGCGTCTGCCTAGTAGGAAGCATAAGGAAGTGAATGATTAATTACATTCTTCCCAGTAATTTAGAAGTGTTGATGAACGCCGGGAAACATCATAATGAGTGCTGAAAAAAATGAAGGCAATACCTTGGAAGCCTTACTGTTGCTTTCAATAGAAGCAAAATAATTAAGTCTGCTAATTAGACATTACCTTTTAAAAAATAAATAACAATAGAACACGTTTCGTGCACTGTCCCCATTTTTGTGCAAAAATCATAGGCTGAGCACGTATGATTGTAGCTGCCAATCCTTCATCATCACAGAAACCCTGCAGTTTTATCTTAAAATTAGCAATGTGCGTAGACATACACACAGTCAAACAATCTCTCCTCAGCAGACATCTTTCAGTCTGTCATTTACTAAGCATCTCTGTGCTTTGAATGCATACTTTGGTGAAACAAGCAGAAAGTATGTTTTTCATGGTCATCTTAAACTAGAAGACTGTGTAAGGCACCACCTTTATTCTGTCATGTGGTTCACGCAATCTTTTGCACAGATGAGAGGGGCAAGCTGCACATTAGGGGGAAAAAAGGCATTCTACACAGCTCATTCAATTATCTGGAAAATCTGTACAGGATCTGCAATGTTGAGGATTTTCCCTGAAACAACTCAAAGAGATTTTGTTGCTCAATTCACACTATATTAATTTCAACCCCGTATTTTATGTAACTGCTTGGCTTAATAATTGCACAGTTTCTTATCCAACGTGGAATGCAGATTTCCATGAATTTGAACAAACTGAGTTTTACAGTATATGCTTCAGAGAGCTAACAGGAAAACTGAAAAGTTAGAGCCTCAGAAGAAAACAGGGTTTTTTCCTTCCTAAATGCTCAAAACTAAGTAGGAAAGCTCTGCTGTCACCCTCTCTGCTGTTTGTGGTCTTGTATTAGGGTAGTATTAAAAAAATAATAAATACAGATTTAGCAAAACCATTTTTTTAAGGCAAACGTCTATTTTATTTAAAGCCTTCAACAAAACACTTAGAAACTGGTAATATTTCTCATCAAAAATTCTGGAAAACGCAAAACCAAAAAAAATATCAGGGCGGACAATTACACTACATTTTAATTCTAAATTGTCCCTAATTGGAAGTACCACTAAAAACATTCATGCTGACAAAAGGAAGTTCATCAAACTCAGCTGCATTGGCTTGCAGAATTGAAGCCGAAATGCAGTTTTCCTGAAGGATGAAATTCCCTCAGGGCTCACCTCTAGGGTCAAACACCAAAGGACTTTATAACCACAGTGCTGAAAGGCATTCAGCTTGAGATATCTGCACCTGCCCTGTTCAGCTAGTCACATTGCAAGTCAGTGTTTGAGGGTTAAGTACACCTTTAAAATAGCAACTACTAAATCTGCTATTGCCTCAGAAGTAGACAACAGAGAAGACTCAAAGAAATAATCTTTCTTAAATGGAAACTACAAGTTTATGCTAACTTTACTAGATGTTATAAGTCAAACTGTTGAGAGTTCTGTCAAATTTATTGCTGTACATGAATTGGGTACTAAGATCCTGCAAAACCAAAGCAGTTTAAAATAGATTTAACATGAAAGCCATGAGGTGTATGTCAAGACCAGAGGCAGAATACTGGGAGCATTTTCAGAGGAGTATACACTGAGATAAAAATAAAAACAAAAGCAAAATTAAGCTGCATTAAAAACACCCCCACCAAGCACCCCGTCCACACTCCAGCATCACTATTTATTCAGAGGCGAATGCTCCCTTTGTCAGAAAAAAACCACTCACAGGTTGTTCACATGGATTACAATCACTTATAAAAATATTCCTGATTAAATAAAGAAAAACAAGTTTGATATTTGAGACGGTTCCTGGCTCCTCTATAAATGGTTGTGACTCTTTTGTTTGCCTTCCATGTCATGACCTGTGGGTAGCAGGGCTGCCTGTGTCACATTAGCAACTGTCCCTGACACTGAGCTGTGTCCTGCCCTACCAGACAGTGTGTGCATGTGTGTGTCCATCCCTGCGTGAGTCTGCAGAGCATGAGAGAAACCTTAAAAAGGGGAAAAAACCCCACCCCCTTCTGTGTATAACAACAGGCTTAATAGACACACACACATACACACATATTCGTATCTTTCTTACCCCTCTTGATTACTTACACTGTGGTTGAGGAACATGACCAGGTAAAAAGTGAGCCTGACACTACAAGGAAACAATTCTATTTGGGAACTATCAAGCACCCATTTCTTTCTGTGCTGTCCTCCCCTCTCATCCCCTGCACTACACTGTAGCTCTGAAGCGGCACCTTTACAGACAAGTTCCAACATTTTTCTCTGAGATAAAGCAAAAAAAAAAACACCCAAAAACCAACCCGTTGCAGTGTCTGAATAAAATCCAAGAATAGTTGCAAGCCATTTCCCCATTTCAGCATCTGCATTTGCTAAAATAAGTTACTAAAACCCATTCAAAGCACAAGGTAAAAGCGGTAACAGGGAGAGAATATAACAGGCAGATGTGTCGCTACTCTGAATGTCTACACAGACAAAAGAAGGTTTTCAAGCTGCAGAGAAAGATGAAGTGTTGTGCCTGCTGGGTTACACAGCAACATGCCACAGGAAAAATAAACCATTATCCAAATGTCTGGGATGCTACAAACATCAGTGCAGGGCTTAGCATGTGGCAAGAGGAAATGCTAACCAAAATTCCCAGAAAAATGTAGAGAGACACATCCAGTCCACTTCAGAGAAAGTACCTTAGCTCTCTACATGAATCACCAGCAGTCCAAAGAGGATCTTGGCTCCTCTGAGTACAGAGTGATCAGAGGTGCTGCCTGCGCCCTCTGGCAGGATCAGCTCAGGCCAGACGGTAGAGGGATGGCAGAGGTGGCTGAAGCAGCACAAAGGGCCAGCAGGGGACCCACAGGAAAAGCACAGCTATGGTCTGTGTGCATGTTCCTGTGTGATCCCCTAAGTGCACATGGAGGCCGACTGTCCACGTTCCTTCATACCTCTCCTGCCGTAAGGCTCTCACAGCCACAGAACTGGGGAGGAACGTTCCCATTACACACCGAGGTGACAGACTAAGCAGCATCTTTTCCATTACCCCATGAAACATTTAACCCAGCCTGGGGCTGCTTACTGTCTTCCCATCTCCTCTGGCTTCAGCAACAGTCTATAATGCCAATATACTTCCATATTGCACATCCATAAGAGCTCCCCAGGGATAAAGGGACTCCGCCTGAGCCGAGCTGAAGGGAGCAGCTAGCAAATGAGGTCCACCCTCCCACAGAGACCAAGCACTGCAGGGCAGCCTCCCCTTCTCAGCACTAGTAACTTACAGATTTACACACGGATTTCTTGCCCAAAAGAGCAGGAGTGACTTGTCAGAGCTCTCTAAGCCTGGTTACAACCCAATTAACATTCCACCGCTGCCCCTGTGCAACACAAGGTAGACCTTCAAGGCAGACCCACCAATTCACACTGGTGGTGCCCACTGACCCTGAGTGAGGTCACACGCTCACAGCTACATGGATGCTTCCGCTTTAGAGAGACATGAGCAATGGAAGCGACTGAAGGATCTGTAAATGGCATTTGGAATACTTAGCCTAGAGAGTGGGGGAACAACCTGGAGCAACCCACTGGACCCAAGGCTCACACGGTTTACGAGGGAGGTGAGTTGCAAAGAAAGAGGCACATTAAAGGTACACGTTGTTGTGATTTTCGCTACGAGAAATCCTATTGAAATTTATATCAATGCAGAAGGCAAAAATTTAAGTATTTCCTTTTTAATGTGCTAGAGACTAATTGAACAGAGACATCGTTGTTCAAGCCCTAAGCAACACTTCACGGCACACGAAGGATACAGAACCACTTTAATTTTATTAGGTAGTTACTTGAAATAAGGTGATTGAGGAAGAGGCTTTATCTAGAGATAAAAGCTCAGCTATTTTTTTCCTCCAGTATATAACATTGCTGTAAGCATGCCAGCCTGAAAAAAAACCCTACACTATAATAAATGTAGAAATGCTCCCAATGATTTCATAAGTGCATGCTGCAGGCACTCAGAGTAGACGTGATCACTGTATGTCACGTTGGCAACTCTGTGGTACTTCCATTCGCTTTGGTGTGGCACACTGTGGAACCTGGAGCTAAACGCGAGTGAATACAGAGAGGCAGTAAGAGTGAAAGGGTTCAGAAAACATTAATGAAGAGGAAAGGTTAAAGTAATTGTTTGTTTAGTCAGAGAAAGAAGAGATGAGAGATGATAGCAGGTTTCCAAGACGTGAAAGGTCAAGCTTTTAGACAATAAAAGACTTTACATGACCCTTTGTGCACATATTACCTCGAACACAGTTCTCAGTAAAGAAGACAGAGTTAGAGGCTTTGCAGCCATACCGTTTAGGTATAATTACACAGTAGAACCCAGGGGGTCGTAGTATTCTCCTCGTTGGAGGGGTTGAAGTTAGAAACTCATCTGTCAGGAGAGTCTGAGTGCAGACCCTGCACACATACAAAATGAATTCCTGAGGGGCACTCCAGTCTCGCCTTTCAGCCGTGCTTCACATCCTGGACAGACGTCAAACAGGCAATTACCACCCGGGTTCTCATTTCTGCTCTTCAGCGATCCGGCATCGGGGCTGCCTTGGTTGCGCTGCACCGCGGTACTTTGTGAGGGGCGCTAAGAGAAGCGTAAATGATAGTTTAAAAAAAAAAAAAAATTAGGGAAATAAAACCAACAAAAGCCGAAACCCCAAACTCTCTGTCGAATTCCTGTCAGGACATCCTGCGCGGGACGTGGCCACTGCCGTGCCGGGAGCCCCTCACAGCCCCGAGACCCCGCGGGGGAGCCCCGGGTGGGTGGCGAGAGCAGCGCGCCCCCTGGCGGCCGGCACCGGCACCGCGCGCGGGCACCGCCGCGCTACAGGGCACGAGCACCGGCACGAGACACAGCACGCGAGACCGGGCGCGCGAGCCACCACGAGATCTGGCGCGCAACAGCGCGCGAGATTCCGCCGCGCGACCGGGCACGCGACATAGCACGCGACAGGGCGCGAGATCCGAGCACGCGTGAACCTCCACGAGACACGGCACGCGGCCTAGCGCGCGACCGGCCACGAGACAATGCGCGAGACCCGACTACGCGACGGGGCGCGAGACCGGGCACGCGCGACACACGGGCGCGAGACACGGCGCGCGAACAAGGGCGCGCGAGACACGGGCGCGCGAGACACGGGCGCGCGAGACACGGCGCGCGAGACACGGGCGCGCGACCGGCCACGAGACAATGCACGAGAGCCGGGCACGCGACACGGCGCGAGCAACGTCGCGAGCACCGGCGCGCGAGCACCGGCGCGCGACTGGCCACGAGACAGTGCGCGAGACCCGACCACGCGACGGGGCGCGAGACAGGGCGCTCGCGAACCTGCGCGAGAAAGGGCACGCAACCCAGCGCGCGACAGGACGCGAGATTCCGCCACGCGACTGCTCACGAGACAATGCGCGAGACCGGAGCACGCGACAGTCGGGCGCGAGCACCGGCGCGAGATTCGGACGCGCGACGCGGCACGCGAGAGGGCGCGCAAGAGCGCGCGATACTGGGGCACGCGGCAGTGCGCGAGCCCCGGCGGTGGCAGCGGAACGCCGCGGCGGCCCCAGCGCAGTCACAGCCCCGCCCGCCCGCGGGGATCCCACGGGACTCCCGGCACAGGGAAACACCGACCGCCCGGCCCAAAGGCGGTCAAGGGGAAGGAGGAGGTCAAAGAGCAATCGGTGCTGTGAACTCCCTCCCAAAAACCATGTGGAAACCTCCTTGGAGCTTTTCGGCTCTTTCCCGAGGCTGAACCCCGACAAGGGCGAACGGGGTGGGGTTGGCGGGGTTGTTCAGGAGGGAAGGGAAGCAGAACGGGCTGTGAGTGCAGCGGAGCAGAGAAGGCAAGTTTGCGATGGCCCCAACTCACACCCAGGAAAGGGGGATTCATGTATTTTATGAGGTTGCAGCTGTAGCCCCAGCAGGTTTTGCACTGTCCTGAGTTTGTGCTGCCGCTCCAAGTCACAGACTGGCAGTGAACTTGACAGTAAAACACTCCACAAACCCCTGCCTCCCCTGCCCACCGCCTGCCACGGCTATGAGGTCTTTGCCAGTCCTTTTCCATTGGAAACCAACAGCTCATCTTCCCCACTTCCATGCTCCTGGAAGAGTGATTTTCAAACCATATCCTGCTACTGTAAACCTTTAATTTAACAGACTAAATATTATAAGATGTTATTATAATCTACTGGGACCTGTTGCTGTAAAGTGATTTTGACAATATCAAAACATGAGGAAAACTCATGTATCACAGTCGAAACCAGGTAGTCAAAATGAATATTTCAATCTTAAGCTTCAATGCTATTTTAAAGTTATATCTTGTTATAATTGAAATTCAGCTCAGGCTGGTTTTTAATTTTCATTTAAGAGTTACACGCATTTGAAATTGATCAGGTGCTTGATTCTGCTCTGGAAACATTCCCACACCTGCCTGTGCTTCTCCTCAGCAAGAACTAGCACTGCTTGACTTCTTCATTGAAAGCCTCCATGTTGAACTGTGAGCGGGGGGAGGTTTGATCAGGCTGGTGTTCCCTCTCCCATCCTGAGGTCACCTTGCACACCAGTCCGTGATCTTACCTCTCCTTGTTTCCCATTAACGACTCCTGTGGTAGGCATGAGCCTACCAATACCATCCTAACGTGATCATCATACACACGAGCAAGTACAGCTTCCCGCAATTTAATTTAGCAGTTCAAATGAGCACGAACCTCACAGAACATTTGCCCTCTGATTACTCTAGAGGTGGTTCAGTGAAACCAACTTCCTAAAACCGGTTTGAGGACAGCAGAATAAAGCAATACAACAAGCTCTATTGATTTCCAAATTCCAACCCCTCAGGGGGCCGCTTACCTGAAGAAATAGTTACTTGTTACCAGCTCTACATGAAGAGAAATGCACACACACTTGCCCTCCTCCCCCCCAAAAATATCCATGAGTCTACTCCAACTGGCAGAGGGAACTTCAAGAACCAAACAGTTTCAGCCTCCTGCTCTGGCAGGGTCAAACCAAGCCAAGTTCCCCTCATAATTCTCACTCGCATAGGTCCAGGATCCATGAAAACATATCTGGAATATCTGACTGTATTTATTTAGTTTAGAAAGGAGAACAATTCTTTGAAACAGCTCATATTTCCAGTTTCTTTTTTTTTAGTTAAAACAGTCCCTTTTCATGGTCACAACCATACCGGAGCTGCCCTCACAACCCCTATGCAACCCATTCTGAAGGGGCACAGGGTGGTCCTGCTTCGCCTCTGGACGATCCCATGAGAACGAAGGAGCTGTGAGGCCAGAGATTTAAGCCTGCATTTTGTGCTGCCTGCCACAGAGCCAACCAAAGGCTGTTTACAGACAAAACTTTTGGGCAAGTTGGATATGCCAAAAAATGGTAATAACTTCAACACATAATTTTAATATATATAAGTAATAAGATGAATGAAAAAAACCTGATGTTGTATTGCACGGCCTGGATCTGCGTATTTCTTACGGTTCCAAGAAACTGGTTCTGATCTATGGATTTACTTGCTTTCACTACTATTTGTCTACCCAGTACTGTAAATACAGTGTTGTCACCTCCTTGTAGCTCTGAGGGAACTTGCACTTAAGCCACTGGGATACCCTCACTACGTTGGCACTACCCCTGGGAGCCTAAAAAGCCTGAAGAGCTACCCATGAGGGAAAAAACTAGACCTGTAGCCTGCTCAGATGTGCAAAGTTAAAAAATACAATGGCATGATATATGAAACTGAATGATGGCAGCTTGCTCAGCACCAAGGCAGGACCACCTCCATCCAGACTTTGATAGGAAAACAAATGATGGCACATGAATCACCAACAGATTTTTTTTTTCTTACTAACCAAAGTCCCACCAATGTCAGTGTGACGTAGAAAAAGCAGAGCTATCTTGGCATCAAGTGCCAGAGACCCTACAGCATTCCTGAAATTTTCAATAAGCAAGAAAACATAGCTGTCAACTTTTTATCATTTAGAGACTTCAGCATTTTTTAACAGTGGTGCTGACTCCCGCAGAGTAGATTTAGGTCCCATGACAAGAGTCTTTCTCCTCTTATTTACATTTAGCAGATCCTTCAGAAATCATCCTAGGTCTCCAGAAGTCCATGGATCACAAGTTAAATACTTTCTCAGACGCGAGTATGTGCTTCATAGTCTAGAAAACCTAGCACAACTGGGCAGGCAGCCAGAGTCAGTCTTCAGATTTTTTTTTTCTGACTGCCATGACTTAACTGCATCCCTTTTATTTATTTATACGAGGTACTCTTGTGACAGAACAGGGAGGATTTACAGAGAGATGTTAAGTATCTGCTCAGCTCTTCCTCATCATCTGTATCATGCTGGCACAGTGCCCTTGCAGAAGGCACCAGAGCCTATCCATTTGCATCCTTGGCTAGCAGTGGATTGCCAGTCAGTACAGAAGATACCCCCAGTATATTAACGTAAGCCTCATAGGTGATGCTCAGGGGATGCTGTACTATGATCCTATAAAAACATCCTTGTGATGTCATGCATGCTACTCATATATTTGAATTAGTGCATCAATATTCATGCTTGTATGCCTGAATGTGAAATGCAGACAGATGTATGTAATACTTACTGAAGTAGCTACCCCTTTAGGAGAGGTATAAACAGATAAGTCACTGAAACAATTTAAAATTTTAAAAGCTCACCTACATCTCTTAAGCTGCTCACTTAAGGACGATGTTGTGAGAAGCAATTATGTAGACTGAAGGGCACATCTCATCATTTTAACTGGAGTTCAGCCTGTACTTGTGCTCATTCCACTGCCCTGCAGAACTTGTTCGTTCTCCTGCTTCACAGGCACATATTGGAACTGTTTCCAGACACTCTGTTGCAGGCACTCATGTGACAAGGAACTGGCAGAGAAGGAAGGGACAGACAAACCAGGCTGGTTCTACGGTCTTCATAATACAGAAGAGCAACTGGTAGATTTTTTTTTCCCCCAGACAGATAGAGTAACTCCTGTGATGGAATTACAATATCATGTCCTACATGTGAAACAAGCAAGCCTGAGTTAGGAAGAGTGCAGTGTAGAAAGATGTATAAGATCAGGGGAATTCCTTCTTACACAAATGGAGAGGAGCAGCCCACAGGTGTGTGAGCTCAGGAAGAAGCAAGTGTGTGTCAGGGAGAATCCTACTTTCTCACTCTCCTCCATAACACCTCATAGAAGGGACAGTAAAACAACCAATAAAAAAAATGCTATTTAACATGATATGAAGTTATAAGCTGTAGTCTGAAATTATTTGAGCTGTACCCATTTTTCTCTTAACTTTGTTTTCAGTTTTGTAATTGCCACTTCATTGTGTGCTATGCTAGAATCACAGTGTTTTCACTTTCAGCCTGAACAGTGTTAGCAGTGATCTAGGCAAGCAGCGCCTCTAAATAGCAGAGTGCCATAGACAAACTCCTTGGGTACTTAGAGGCACCAGGCCACACTCCTGGTCTCACTGATGGTGTCAAGTGTGCAGATACCAATAGATTTTCCTCTGCTGGGTGTTTGCCAACACCTTCTTCTCCCCCAGCCCTTGAGCAGGAATGACACTGCTCCCAGCCTCCCATCATCACAGATACTTTGCCTGCCATCTAATTTTCAGGAAGCAAACAAAAGCTAACTCTGCCTTCCTCTGGGTAAAGAATGGGGTGTGATGCGCACACACATTAAGTATCTTGTGTAAAATCACATCCTTTGCCACAAGAATGTTTCTCTTAATGACATTTTGTGTCAGACACCACCACCATAGACTACTGTCTGTCTATCCTGGCAGAGACCAGCTATGAGAAACGTTTGCCCCCAGTTTTTAGACAAGCAGCCTGTCCCTGTGCTATCACAGTCTGCTCCAAAGCTTCAAGATAGTTATAGAAAGAGGAAAAAAAACCACCACCTCTAAGTCTCCCACGCTGATTTTAATACACTTTATGCTAACTGGTAGACTAGGCTTTTGTATCAGGGGATATTAACCAGGATCTGCAGTAGCACAGACAAGGATGTACATGTGTTCTGCTGCCTATTAATAGGCTCTCCGCTTAACAAAAACACAACCCAAACAGCCAGCTGTTAAAAACTAAACCACAGAGCTTAGGCAGCAACTGTCGCTTGCTGAATAAAAAATCTGTGCAACCTACTCATGCTTCAACTGGCAAATGATGTACAGATTAATGTTTGATGAGAGGTGATAATATTAACATGATCTCTGAAGAGGCAGGAGAGAAACATGCTAAGCATGAAAACAATCTTTGAACTGCTGTTCAGCGGGGCTGTGAGTTGGCGTTTCCAGAAGTGAGCGTTTTTCAGTTCACAGCTGCCACGGGCAGGTTTGGCAAGAACAGCAAGGACTGGCAAAGAGAGGAAGGCCACCTCAACATCTAGGGGCTTGTATTTGGCCTTGAGGCTTACCTCTATCAACGGTTTCTTTTGTGATTAATTGCCCAGCTCTGTACTAGATTCAGCAGTTGCCTGGAATTACCTACAGGGGTATTCCAAGGATCAATGTACTGAAGACAGGACAAGCCTAGCCCTAGATATGGTCATTGCAGAGCAGACTTGAGTCAGGGAATAGGAATGCAGATGAAAGTTTGCATTATGCTAAGCTCAGCTGAGTCAGACAGTTTTAAAGGTCCAGGCCCCAGAAAGCTCTACTGCAGGTGCTCTGCAACAAAAGTAAAGTTTGATTGGGTCATGGAAGCACCAGTGCTTCTGAAAAACACCATTTCTGCATGGTGCAGACTACTTGCCAGCAGTCCACTACCTTTGTGCCATTCCAAGTCCCACATGCTGACCTGACTGTTTGCAAGGCAGGACAAAGATTCACAAAGGCCAACCTGGTTTGATTTCCCAATTTAAAAAAAAAACAACAATCAAACAAGAAAAACACACAACCAAAAAAAAAAAAAAAAAACAACCAACACAACCAACCAACCAAAGCAACATCTGTCAAACATCTGAATCCTGTCTCAGGGGCTGATTTTGTTGATCATTTAGCCCAAAAGGCTAAGCAAGGTTCCCTCTACACCACTGGGCTGGGGCCCCTCTGATACAAAACGCAGCCCTTCTGCAAGGCTGTGCCATGCACTGTGCCCCATGTCAAACAGGTGGTTGATTTGCTGGCTTGATTTCAGTTCTGGGGTTGTGGTGGAGTTCAAGCTGCTGATTCATTTAGCTTGTATCACCTGTGTCTGTACGCCTGCACCCCAGCCAGGCAAGTCTACTTTAAGAGTCTGAGCCGGCCATACAGCAGAGGTCCTTCATCACATAAAACAGCAGCTTTGACACCAGAATACCCATGTAAATACATTACAGCACAACCTTCCCAATGTCTTGCTATTCCCTTTTTCTTTCTTTTTTTTTTTCTTTTTTTATCTCTCTTTTATGTTTTTTTTTAATTAGGGTGAATAACAAGAAGGAAGACCTTTTACAGCTTAGTTGTTTAAGCCCTGAGATATTTTCCATTATGCATGCCAGTATGGATTCCAGATTCAGGCCAGTCTTACACTGCAATGACTTCCCAGACTTCAGAAGCAAGACTCCGCTTTAGGTAAGCAAAAGTGGAATTATGCTGAGAATTTGGAAACGGCAGCTGTTACAGAAACAAACCAAAAAATTCATCCACATCCAGAATGACACAAAGAAAAGCTTAGAAATCCCTTAAACAGACACAGCGGAATTTAGCCATGGTAAATTCCAAACTGCACCCTCTTCCTTCTCCACCTTGCTTTCAGCCAGAGGTTACTGCTGCTGTAACAGGAATGCCAAAATACTGCTCTTTTATGTAGTCTTCACATGCAGCTTATGACAAGATGTTGGCTGTATGCAAGAATATAAGGTTATAAAAGATCACAGCCAAACCTGCCAGATCTTACCTGTCAGAGATCTTAGAGAAATCTACTAAGGCCACACTTTGAAATTTATTCTAGCACTATTATTTTAAAGGCTGTTGTAAACTTTATGAAGGACAGAGTGCTTGCTCTTTCACCACCCAGCATGGACACCCTGTACCTAAGGGCAAACTGTGCTGTAAAGGTTTGCCTGAAACGACAAACTGCACTAAAAGCTTGAAATTCCTTTCCAAGGAAGCTAAATACAAGTCAGTATAACTTAGAAGAAGAGCATGAGGGTAGGGGAGGTAATTGACAGTGGAAGGCCAGAGGGCACTTTTTACTCCTGGCTGTGAAGCTCTCACCTGGGAACTGTTTTTGGCATCTCAAGATATTTTTCTTTCTCAGTTCTCCAGAGTGCATGTCAGATACCTGTCAGTTCTAGAACAGGCACATTGTGAAATACTTTGAGAAGCTGACATCGTATCAATAAGCCATATGTTCTGCTTTAATGGCCACAATGGGAGTTCCTTGTAAACAACAGGAAAAATTATAATGGATATCTAAAGGCTGAACATTTGCTTAATTTACGCTGAAGAGAAGCATTACTAGTACCATTATGTTAGTCATATGTTAAACTATATACAGCATTGAAGATCTATGATGACAGGTATATAAACCAAATCACAGTCCCAAATGGTCCGAAATCCATCTGTAGTCTTCCTTTATAGAAATGCAAATTCCAGAGCTTGAAACATGACTGAATGACTTTATCAGTGTATTTTTCATCTTTATAAAGTGATTACAACTGAAACTCCTTGCTCATAAATGCACAGTGAAACATGATTCCCACTCCCAATATCACCACTATGCCTTGTTATAAGTGCACCAGGACAAACTGCTAAAACATTCCTGCAAGGCTTTATAAAAGTCATAAAGGCTGGTTCTTTATAAGTATTCAAACTGCATTAAAATCCCTAATTTCTGAACATGTTTTTGTGTGTATATTTCAGTTTTCGTGAAGAAAAACAGGTAAATGGAATAACCTGCAATGATGCTTTGTTTTTACAATAACTCTAGCACTTCTAATCAGGAAAATGAAGATCATGGATGCGCTTGCCAGGTTTAGACAGTTGTACAGTTTTACATTTTATGTATCTCTTCTCTGAAAACTGCAGAAATAATGTCCTTTAGTAACTCACCAACTTCCAAATGTTACCACCTTCAACAATAGTAGGTTCTTGGGCACATTACCTTCTTTTACACTATAATGAAGCTAGTCTGGAGTGGAAGAAACACCCAAATGCACATTAGGAAAAGGTATAAAAATCATTCCACCAAACATCAGCCACACCAGTTTTAAAAAAATGAGCAATCAGAATACAAGAGGCAGGCTTTTGACTGTGTGTTTGCATATTGCATTTTCCATTTACTGCAGTAACAGACTGTTCTGTCACACTCAAGCGGCTCTTCACCAGTAACACTTGCAAAACCAGAAGTCATTTGCAGAGGAAAATCAGCAGAGCACTGTCAGCAGAAGAGTAAATGTAATGGTCCTGGTATCATCACCCAAGCAAAATGCTGACTTTGAAACTCCAGCAACCTGACAAGGCTGCGTAAGCCCACTGCAACCTTTATTGTAAGGTTTCATGTCAGGATTTCATCTCCAATTGACCACATATGTCAGAAAAGCACAGGAGTGTTGTTACCTCTAAGGAATGCAGCATACATCTCAGGCATACATAGAGGCAGTACCTGGTCTAACAATCAGTTAAATCTTCAGAAAAGGGGTTTGAGCAGGAGTTAAGATGCAAGTGTCTTGCTGTCTCTTTACATAGGGGACATTTTTCATCCTGATAACCACCTTCTTACAGCTCAGTGCCCGCTGTTTTGGGCACCTGACATAAACAGCCTGGGCTTTGCACTGTAACGTTTATTTCTAAAGTTGATATTGCAAGTGTTTACAGTTACAGGGCATAGCTTTATGGGCTCTTCTCCAATGAAATAACTTTGGTTGTTTTGTTTTAGACTGCTCGCCAGCACAGCCTTGCTGCCTTCTTTCAAAAAAGCATGAAGCTGTGTCTGTGCTCATCTGATGGTACTGGTTTGTCATCAGTCCTCCCTTAGCAAAGTCATGCATGAAGTGAGTTGGGGTAACAGCATCATCCTGTGCTCTCCTGTGCAATGCAGCAGCACACTACTAAAAATAGCTGCTGCCTTCCACTCCAGAGATGGAAGCTTCCTGAAAGCAAGGCTTTTCTATACTGAGGGTATATGCATGATACACAGCACACTGATATATCACCACTTGTCCATATGTAAAGTGAATAGATTTGCAATATTTCCCCAACCAAAAAAGCTGTCCCAGCCACACAGCAAGTATGTTTCTAGTAAACATTCTTCGGCCTCCGCCCCCCCAAGCTTGAGCAGTAGCATTTTAACTCATGTTTTTTTAATTTAATCTCCACAACTGCCAAAGCAGTTCCATGTTTCTACTAATCTTTTTTGAAATAGAAGAGAGTGAAAAATGTTTCAGGAGAAATTTTGGAACCTCTTCAGATTATTTTTTTAAAAAACATATTTTGTTTAAATAGAAGCAAACAACAAGTTTTTGATCTCAGCTTTCACTTACAAATCTGGACTATTCCACATTTAGACAGAAAAATGAAATCAATCTATTGCTGAACAGAACTGGCTCTGGGCAAGGACAGGCAAAGTATGAAGGCCCCTCACTCAGAAAAGAGCAGAAGCTGGAGAAATGTTCCCTGACAAAGGGAAGGGACACACGGAAAGAAGGTATGGAAGAAGGGATCACAAAGGTTAAAATATACAGAACTACGAACCAGTCACAGATAAAAGAGGCTGGGAATCTGAAGGAACTTGTTTCTGAACAGAGGAGCAAAGCTGTGCTACAGCTTCCTTAGAAGCTCTGACAATTTTGCATTAAACATTTGCTGAAAGGGTATTTGATCACTGTGCAAAAAGTACATCTATGGTGTTTTGCTCCCAGTAAGGATGGCCTGCAATTGGCAATGCAGTAAGCCCCATGCTCCTACCAGACCCGGGAAATGAGGAGTGCTGGCTCCTCCACCTCATTGCACAGTCAGTCTCCCAGCAGCACAGAAATGCCACCAGGAACAAGTAGCTCCTTACATCACCCTTTCTGCCTGCCAAGGAAGCGTGAGAGCCCAGTGCTTTGCTTCTTCAAATTGAGGAAAAAGGTGTTTGAAGAGCTTTGCTCAGCACAGACAGCATTCTGTGAACAGTAGCAGAGCTCTAATTAACCACGCAGACTTCATCTAAGCAAACTGTTTTAAAAGAAATTTTAAAAGTACATGAATGCTCCAAGCTAATCCATAAGGCAAAGAGCTGAATCACAGACTCTGACAAGGCAGTCCCTGGAAAGCAGATAGATATGTCATACACTCCGTTTCTCATTCCAGGAGCATCCCAAGTCCAATGTGTAGCAGCTCTATATACATATAAGCTGAAAGGAGAATGCCAGTTTCCAACACCCATGAGGAAAGTTCAAATCTGGAGTCTAATTAACTTCACAAATCTCCTTCACTCCTAGTATAGGAAAGCTGCAGTCAAGTCAGACAGTCTCCCTTTGTATTTCTGCCAGATATGTAGATTCCAGACAGTGGCATTTCTCATGAGCCCTTCCACAAAGCCCAAACTGCAGCCACGAACAAGCGAGGACACTGGTTCACCCAGGCTAGAGGGCTGTCCACTATCCTGGCTCACTTCAGAGCCAGGTGGTGCTCTGGGGACAGCACTTTTCCAGAGGCAGAGCTGTCCTGTACCACAAAAAGACCTCTAGCATCACTTCACAACAAAGCAAGGCTGATGCCTAGAATATTCTCAGTCTGCTCCCAAATAGAAGTGCATGGGATCACGGGCCTATTTCTCTCCCTGTAGAGTAACTTGCCCCTAACCACAGTCTTATCCCAGTGATGCACAGAATCTCAAGGTGGGACTATCTGCAGATGCACCTTCCTTCTCCAGTAGCACAGCATCTCATGTAGCTTGTACCCAGGGCTGGAGAAATACTGACAAGAGATCCTTATTGATGCACATCCTTCTGACCACACATACATGTAGGCACTTGTACCAGATGGGTGGAGAAGTGATTGAGAGCAGCCCTGTAGAGAAAGACTTGGGGGTGATGGTTGATGAAAAACTCAACATGTGAGCTCAGAGCCCAGAAAGCCAATGGAATCCTGGGCTCAATCAAAAGGAACGAGGCCAGCAGGTGGAGGGAAGGGATTCTGCCCCTCTGCTCTGGTAAGACCTCACCTGGAATACTGTATACAGTTCTGATGTCCCCAACAGAAGAAGGACATGGAACTGTTGTAACAAATCCACAAGTTTGATAAGAGGACTGGAGCACCTCCCCTTTGAAGATGGTCTGAGAAAGTTGGGGCAGTTCAGCCTGGAGAAGGTTGCACGGAGATCTCATAGCAACCTTCCAGTTTCTGAAGAGGGCCTACAGGGAAGCCAAAGAGGGACTCTTTGCCAGGAACTGTAGTGATAGACAAGGATTAATGGGCACAAATTGAAAGAAGGGAAACTTTAGGTTAGATATTGGGAAGAAATTCTTTACTGTGAGGGCAGTGAGGTACTTCAACAGGTTGCCCATGGAGGTTGTGGATGCCCCAGTCCTGGCAGTGTTCAAGGCCAAGTTGGAATAAGGCCTTGGACAACCTGGTCTAGTGGGAGGTGTCCCTGCCCATGGCAGGTGGGTTGGGGCTAGGTGATCTTTAAGGTCCCTTCCAACCCTTAACTTTCTATGATTATATGAGTGCTCCCTATTCTGATAGGGCTTTGGTTTGACCCTGTGCAAACCATGTTCCTTTATTCCCTTACGAAAGTGTATTTCACTTAGTTCAACAGCTTAGGAGGAGAAGCCTGGCAATTTCCACTGTATATTTGAGAACTTAGTCATTAGAGTCATTGGCTTCAAATCTGATGCCAAACCTGGCATCAGATATTCCAAGTAAAATGGTATGGGTCTGAAAAGGCCTGAGGAAAAGGCAAACTCAGCCCAAACTGATGTGAGACTTCTGAACTATTCCCAATGCACCCAAATCATCTGCATTAAATATTTTTGAGGGACAAATGCCAGTACAAGTTATTTCAAACCTACTTGGTATGCAAGTCTTCAAGGACACCTTAGTGGCAGAAATACAAGTTCTCAGAAGACCAAAACATCCACCAATTCAAATAGGATGCCATTGAGACCAACAGATACTCTCAAAACATTCATAAGCAGTTTCAGCAAGACAGAAAAGGCTGGTATGTTTGGGTTGAGAGCAAAAGCACCTGAGATAGACATGAGAAGCTTTCATAGAGAGCAACTTAAGTAAGGAGCAGGAAGTTTTTGCTGTTGCTTGGGGAGGGGGAAAAAGAACAAAGAGGGATACAGACAAAAGACATACTTCAGATAAGCACCATCCTTCAGCTTTATGAAGTTTTTCTGGTTGGATAGGAAAGAAAAAGCTCTTATATCTCCCAGGTAAGCTATGTTCTGCACAGAATTGGATGTAGAGGTGGGATACAATGGAGAGGTTCTGAATACCGTGAAGATCTGTCCTTCAAAAAACTCTCTTACAATCAGGTACCCGTGCCCCCCACCAACACACACACAATTAGTACTTCACCATATTGGAACTAAAATCCTAAAAAGCCAGCCTCAATCCTTGTTCAAGACAGCACCATACAAAAGCTGCTTTGAACATTACAGTAAGAGAACATACTAGCACACCCTGCTCTCAACTAAGTAGCACAGTACCTGACTCTACTAGTAATTAGCAGAATTAACTTGTTCTTACTGGAGAAGAAGGAAGACACCAAGTTTTAACAGAAATTTCCATTTCCTATTTGTCAGACCTTCTTTAAACTATCCCATGCTTGTGAGAAATCTGAAACCCCAAAGAGAAACTGTAAGCACCCCTAATCCTAAAACTAATTCAAGCAGGGTTTCAGTGCTATTCACTTGAATAGCATTCAGTCAATCAGGGAAACTGAAACAATAACATATGTGAAACAGCTTGAATCTTGAGGATATGATCTATACAGAGTTAGTTAACAGAATTTTTTTCCTTAAACCCACACAGTCACCGTAACATTCATTTAGCAAATCTGAATAAGAACTGCATTCAATAGCAACACAATCTGCATGTGAACATTCTGTGAACAGAAAGACTGAATTCCATGAATCAGTAATTTGGTTCAATTGTCTTGGTTCTGTTTACTATCTACACTATGTATGATGAGTCTTAACTTATTAATATTGGACATCTTCTGATTTAAATCTCTGTATAAGGCTCTGAGTGAACAAGGCCTATGTTTACTTTGACTTTAAAGGTAATTATGCATCTGCAGAAGTGTTTTCTAGACTGAGCTAGACTTTATTAGCTCTGCTGTCATAAGTTCAAAAAAAATAAATCTCTACATCACCTAAATTTGAGGCAGAGGCCCTTCAATCAGTATTTATCGTATTTTGCAAAACAATACTATTTACATAATGTTGGCATCATATATAGTACTGTAGTTAGCATTAGCATAATAACGATGACATATGTGCTATTACCATTACAATGTTGGCGTGTTGATTTTTAATATTGACAGAGCTGCCTGAAATATCTACTGTTTGCAACATTTGTTCTAGCTAAAGAGATTTGGTAGAATTTGCTAATCAGCTGCAACCTCTTCCCACCCATAAAACTGATGCAAAGAGGGGGAAAAAAACAGCTAGTGGGATCCAAAGACATAAACACTTTTACTTATAACTCCGTGAAGAGAAATCCCTCTCTCTCTCCATATGGTTTTCTCTTGGCTCTTAATCATCTTTTCATTGGCTTCCAGCTGGCTGTCTCACTATCATCTAGCAGTATCACTAGCAAGACCAACTTGTTATGCCAAAGTCAGCCTCAGAAAGATGAGAGCTGTGAAGTAGCATGACTGGATGCAGCAATCTTCACTAGGGGCAAGTCTGGCATAAAGGATGCATAGCAGGGTCACTTCACTTGCCTCAGCAGAGCAACCACTGCTGTGTTCCCGAAACACAGCAGCAGGTCTACGTTTGCACTTTTTAGTAGTGGGAGTGAAGAACGACTACTACAATTGAAGCTACGGGGAATTTCTGCAGGCAGAAGTGTAATTACCTGAGTGGGAATTCTGGCAGAAAACCCAAATCTCCTTCTCTCCTTAAATAGAAACAAATACCGTGCAGTCACCATGGAGAGATTACGTACAGCATTTGGATCACATACAGCAGTGAAATACAACACACAGAGAGAAGAGCCAGCCATGGAGCTGGTTCAGCAAAGCACAACCAACAGCCAGTTCTCCATTGACTACAGCCCAGCACTTTAGCCATCATCTGCTTTCCAGTTTTACAAATATTAAGCTGTATGTCAAAACTCTGCCTCTGCATTGAAGGCCAGCCCAGCAAGCTGTTTAGTCCATCTGGGGGATACCTGAAACCTGACACAAAAGAAACAGAGATGGAAGTACTGACAAATCCATCTAGTACCACCCAGGTAAGATTTTGAGTTAGGAATTGAAGAAAACTGCAGGGAAAGAAACATCATATTGTGCCTGTGTGTGAAATCCCACTTGGATTTAGCTAAGCAGCCAGTCATTGAAGTGAAGCAGTTCTTGTACGGTCTGTAGAGGCTTTGACTTCAATTGCAAAAATTCTCAGTTTTGGTCTATGTCCAAACTCTTTGGTTTCCAGTCATCTTACGCCTCTTCCTATCCCTTCCTTCTTCCCATTCCGCAGCCCAGCTCATTTTTTTTGCCTTCTGCCCACACCAGCTTCTAGACTCAAACCCAGTTGCAGGCCCCATTTCCTGAGGTGGATTTTTCCCCTCTACTCCATCACCCATGTCTCTAGTGGACAGCTTCCTCCTTGGGGCTGCAGCTGCAGCCCAGGGAAGAGTCAGAGCACAGGCACCCTTTCCCTCTTCAGGCACAGTATGGGCTGCAGTCTTTCAGTCTCTTTGGCCTCAAACTCTTCCCCAAATGGCTACTTGTGCTCACTCATAGTCAGGGCACTTCCTCTTTAGCCACCTGACTGTTCAGTCCTAGTTTCAAAGAGAAATACGGCTGCTCAGAGTCCCTGAAAAATCCATCCTGTCGCTTTCTATCTTTTGAAGTCAGCAGGAACTGTTGTCAGACTAAAAAATGTCAGAAATTTGCTTCTCCCCTCCAAATCAGCCAAGCTTTGCTTTTCTAATAACTTCAGCCAGCCTTCAGGACTAGGAAAGTGCTTTTTATCTGTGTACATGTCAAGTTAGTGATAGTACATGGGAATCTTTCACTTAGCAAGACTAGCAAAGCCTTGCTGTGTATCAGGAATGCCATTCCATGGATAGTAATTTTCTTGCCTCTGCAGTAGCACATTAATTTAGGTGCAGAAATCAGAGACAGCTGATAAGGTTGCTGACACCAAGATGTTCTGCCTGTCATTCAGTCTTCCTTGCAAGCCACCAAACAGCTTCAGATTTGATAGTTTTGAAAAAAACAACTCTCCTCATTTTAAAATATACATACATTTCAATTTCCTCCACATAACACCAGCAGTTATAGAAACAGCTGTTTCTGATTGTGTAGTGATTATTCCCCAGTATGCACTTCCCTGTGACTGGCTTTTGTTTTCATTCTCACAAGGCAAGGCATATAGAGACATGAACTTTTTTCCCCACACCCTGGTGCCTTGACTGTACTAAAACTTGCTTATTTTAAATTTTACATATTAATCAAAAGCTGCTAAAATTAAAGACTTTTCTGTCATCAGTCATCATAAGCATGAGAGCAGTCTGCTCTTGAAAGCCTGTAGCTCTGATTGTTCAAAAACATACTATTCACTATGTCAATTTAATCATGTATGTCAGATATTAAAAGATCAGGCTCTAAGTGTACAAATCCTGTTGAGATCTGAGAAAGTTCTTTTCCATCAATATGAATGAGGGTAAATTTCATGCCGCTTGTTACATCCCATGTACTCTTATTTCTTCAAACTATCACTTGTCTTGTCTTTTATGTGCCAGTAATCAATTTGTAAAGCATAAATCATAAAGCTTACCTAGTTTTTGATTATGCTACAGCCTATGATTTTACATTTAATCAATTTTCTTACTTTAATAACTGACATTGTTTCCATTTTATCGCCTTATCTGTGTTTGAAGGAACAAATAAAAATCACCTTTTGGAAAAGGATTAAAATTTCACCTACTATTTACCTATAAAGTAGTTTAAGAACTGCACCGTCACATCAAGCATTTAATCAGATATGCAAACAAGAAGTTGAGCCTGTACATCACGTTCTGCCATACATCATGCAGCAATCACATTTCAGCATTATCCCATGCAACCTGCAAACATCTGCTAAAGAGAGAAAGAACAGAACAGCAACAACAACAAAACACACACCAAAAGGTTATTTGACTTGCATTCTGCGTGAATTTGAGCTGGACACAAGAATCAGGTCCCTGTTGATCAGGGATGAGAAAAGAACAAGATCTCTTGAAAGACATTTTTTTCTCAAGAGACAGTAGATGCACATTTCAGAGTTCCTCGCACAGGTAGGTGCAGTCACATGCATGTGCTCCGAGCTGGGTAGAGACACAAGTTGGAGAGAACTGGCAAGCCCTGCAGAACCTTAGGGCAGTGCTTTGCACAGTCAAGTAAGGCACACTGGGTCAGGGAAGATCACTTCAGGCTCACTGCCATGCAGATGAGTTTATTCAGCTTTCCAACCCGACCAGCTGAGGGTTTGGGTTGGAGACAAGAGGAACACATAAGGCCACTTGAAGCCAGCCATCCAGAGTGATCTCTTAGGCTGGAGTCACACTGTCTCAGTATTGGGGTTCATTTGATTCTGAAAGTCCACTGGCTTTACTACTTAAAAGAGGCATTAGTCATGTAAATATCTCCATTTCTCATATACAGGAAAAAAATTTGGCAAGTTTTAAATAAAGGTTTCCACTGCGAATCAGAGTAAGGTCACAAGCTGACATTCATTTGTTACCAGGGTCTCAGGAAGTTTAAAAAAAAAAAAAAAAAAATTCCTCATAGGTATTAGCAATTACTTGAGGGTTTTGAATCCTTATTTCATACAAAGAGTCTGTTTCGTGTAAATATTTGTGGAAAAAATGTCTATTTCTTATAACAGCTGATGATCTCAGCACAAGTGACCCAAGACATGATCTTCAGCTGACAGCACTGACTTAACATTTCTCTTCTATCTTTTATAACAACTTCTTGAAAGTATAAACCATGGGTACTTTTTTCTTTTTTTAAATCTGCCACAGACATCTACTTCTAAGGATGTGAACAGACTCAAACAGTAATCAAGAAATTGTACAGTGATCTCAAAGGATGCTTAAAACATTTTCCCTAGTTACAGCCTGTCCCTGTCTCCTGATGACATTTTCTCCTATTTAAAAGCTTGCCTTGCTGATTGAAATTCCAGATTTGGAACTGGTCTTTTCCAATGGCTAACGGTTTTGAGGAAAACTTAACAAATCCAACCAGAGGCTGAAATATTTGTGTATTTTACATGACAGTATCTTGTTCATTTAACAGCTTGAGTTCCCACAGGAGGTTCACTAACACCCTGAATAACCTGTACAGATTTGCTGCTCCCAGACCAACATCCCAGCTGTGCAGAAGAAACATCTTCCCTCTCAGTTTCTGAGCAGGGTGCCTGGACAAGGACAATGATGTCTGTATGCCAGGACATAACAAGAATGCCTTCTCTGGTGTTATTTATTGTAGTAACGGGCCCTGGCAACAGTTAGGCTCCATGGTGATAACAAATAACCAAGCTCTCAAGGAAGATACTAGAGCATTCCTACTCACTGGACTTGCAGCAAGGAGAAGCAGATGGTCACAGTTTCACCACAAGCTGCAATTTTTCTATCCAGGTCACAGTCACAGAGCTGTCTTCTGAGGAGCCACAGAACAACCAGGAAGTCAAAAGCCAGGTTCTTCTCCACAGACTCCGTATAAAGTATGTTAGGAGATGTCTTAGCACGTGAGGGTGTGAGGACATATGCATACAGAGCAATGGTTTTGCTGATGTTAGTGGTAGCTCTGACTCTGTCAGGGAGCTCTTTAAGAGAAGGCCCATCACTCACTCAGCTTAATACAATCCTTATGCTACAGCGGAAGCAGACTCACCATTTGCCTACGTGCATGATCTGATTTTACAGCACCTGAAAAGTTGCTTTTCACAGTCTGTCCTGCTTGTCTCATTAAAGATACATTTATAGGCACTTATCTCCCACACCAGTGATGAATTACAACACTGAAGGAAGGTGGATTTTGCCTCAAAAAGTTATTTTAAGGCCGGGAGCTTGTATACATGCAAATACTATATATGCAAGATATATATATATAGCGCCACTTTGTGAAGCTTAGAGAGTTGAGTTGGCTCAAGCCCAAACATACAGACAAGGCAAGAATACATGTAGGCTCTAATCCTGCATTATTCGGAGGTTCAAATCTGTTGTTTAGAAGGGGCAAAGGTTAACACCTTGTGAAGTGCTAATTTAAAACTGAGTTTTAAATTTCTAACCGATATTCCGCATACAGAAGGCACTTAAAGTATTGAAACAATACTCCAATAGAGTCAATTAGACCTTCCCTCACCATCAACATCCACCTGTGACAGAACATGGATAAGTATATCTGTCTTCCACTACACTCTGAACCTGCCAATTCCATGGGACTATTCTAGATAGCCCCTTAAATGTCTAGAAGCCCAAGGAGCTTTTCCCATTTGTTTCTTCATTTTCATGTAGACTAAAAATGACAGCACTGATGGAACAGAGATAGTTCCCTCACAGGTTGGGGCAGCTTAGCCAACAGGCACTTCAAAGGATGGTGCCAAACCTGAAGATAAGATTAGTGAGGAAAACTTCCCCAAGGAACCACTAGAAAGATTTACATTTTTTCAGATAAACAGAGATTCCCAAAGCACAGGTAAACAGTAACTGAAGTTCATACCAGCCCCACAGAGACCTAGGAGGAAATAATCTTGAAGATCTATTGTTAAAGCCAACTTCTATACCAAGAAACATTCATGCTGTGACACCACACAGATTGAGCTCTTAGCACTGGTTTAAAACCATGCAGTAGTAGCAGAGAGTAGCTGATGATTATGTTCTGCAGCATGACTCAACCCTCACTACCAGAACAGACAGCAGGGTAGATACTTTTCTTGGCAGACGCCTGGAACAGACCAAGAGAACAAACTCAGCCTTGTCCCCAGGGGTAACCCTCTCTAACTGTCAATCTGGTGTTACAATGAGACAGTTTTTACAAAAGAATGGTCACTACAAATGCCCCAACTAGCAGCAGGTAGAGACAGTAAGTAAATAGCCTGTTATTTCTTTAAGTTTGCAACTAAAAGTTGCAGGGCCAGTTATGATGTGGAAAAAATCTATAAAAATTCCAGAAATCATCACAACAGTAAGCAAAGGTGTGCTAAAACTTTTTTTTCTTTTAAGTGCAAGTGAACACTCAACCCCAAACTTTTCTATAATCTTAGGATACCATTGCAGTAAGACTTGGTAATGGGAAATCAGCACTCTTTTTTGGTGCATTTAACCCGCCTAATTTTGCGGTTTAACTCTTGTATTTTTCAAGTGCTATGAACAGCTTACATTTCACAAACATGCTAAACAGAGAATCTACAGTGGTTGTTTACTCTTTATAATAAACAAGTTGAAGTAAAATATTTCAGATTGAACACAAAAGGAATAATTAGTGGTGTTTTCTATTCATTAAAGATGACTTAACTCCCAATGCGACAGAAGGATTTGATGAAAGGATTTCATTTCATATTGAACAAAATTATTTGCTTGCTCTGAAATGGTTTCATCTCATTTTAAGCTCCTTTTCCTCCCACTTGCTAAAAGATAACTTCACAGGAAATTTCTAAACAGAAAGTTTTTGAAATCATGCTTCAATCTTCTTTTCCAGATAAAAAAACCCCACACCATACCATACTAAGATACTTCAACTACATCTTTCTCGTGAATGGATTAGTAGAAGCAATACAAATTCACATCACTTGTCAGTGTTGCCCACTCATCCTGCTTCTATTTTTTGCCAGGATGTGTTTTGCTGTATACTGGCTTCTGACATTTACATGTTCTGACTGACAGCTGAACCCCAGTGCTTTTTGGGTAACTGGTTCGGTTATTTTAGGAGAGGTACGGAGTCAGCTTCTACAAGGTGGTGGATGTTCTGTATTTTTGTTTTACAACTGAAAAATAGGACAACGTTGTCATAATCACTCTGCTTATAAAGACTGGAAGATGTCAAATAACTGCAATTTTGATTTGGTCCAAGCATTTTTCATACAAAAGCTCTCAGTTCTGCCAGTAGAGGTTGGGCAGATGGTAGAACTGTCAGCTGAGGGCTGAAAAACCTGATGGCTCTTGGCAATAAAGTTGCTCGTTGTTTATTCATGTCTAATTTGTGGAAACTAAACAGCCACTAAGAAGAGTTATCAAAATAATTTGGGTTTTAGTTCTAATTGCTGATTATAAACATATAATTGTTGGAATGCTTATGATCTGATGCAAACATATCAATGCTGTTACAACAAAAATCATAGACCACAAAAGCACATGAAAGTTTGCGTTTGTTTAACAGAAGAACACAGTGATCTTCACAATATGGCTCATTAGTAGGCTTATGCTATCCCATCCCAGCCTGGATTTCTCCAATCAGATCACAGAATCCTTAACAACTCAAATTATCAGAAGTTTCCTATGGACTTTCTTTGGGAACTTGCTCAAAAATGGGCTTCATAAGTCTTCAGCATATGCTCCCATGCTTTCCTGAACGTGCCCTCTGCGTGTAACTGACTACAGTGAGAAACTGGACAAGGTGCCTGAACCATTTTCCAAGCAACTAAAAAGCTTACTGCAAAGTTTAAGCAGGGAATAGAGCCTCCAGCAGGCCTTTTCTGCTGGGCAGTCTCAGCATGCAACTTCTTAAATAAAAACTCTGGCATTGGAAATACACCATGAAGCTTTGTTCGAATGCCAAGTGTTAAGTTTTAACATTTTCATCTTTTGAAGACACACTGTTGACCAGCAAGATCATCAGTAAATCATCACCCTTAGAGGAAACAGAGAGGCAAAAATCATCACATATTCTTGAACAGCTGAAGATGCAGGGAATAATTATGAGCCAAGTACCACTGCCAGAACTGGAGAAGCATATGAGAACAAGGTAAGTGTCATTACATGAAACAGGAACCCTGCTACAGCTCTGACCATGCTGTGAGCGCCTTGAGATTCAGCTTCTACACACACAAAGCAAGTTGTTAAAAAATGGAGAACTGCACTGTAGGGGTGTTAATACAACAGATGCTAGCAATAGTTTCCAGTTGTTTAAAGCTTCTGGGCTTGTTTCAAATGGGAACAAAGGAGGTAACAGTACTAAGAACTTATTCTTTGAAAAACTCACTGGCAGTTACATACCACAAACTTGGTTCTCAGGTCCATGAAACTAGAAGAAATACTTCTGTCAGGGCTTATAATTACACTTAAATTAAGATGTCAGAAGTCACACTTCTGAGAAATCTACAAATCATATTTGATCTCAAACTAAAAAACTGTTAAAAAATTTATTTAAAAAATTTATAAACCTGATATTTGACTAAGAAGCTAGTGTCCATTTCATTCTGAATAATAACCCGAGGTTTATTTTGGCTTCTGAACTCAAGTTTATTCTTTTGTTGTTACAGATCAGATGCTTCTTCTAGATAAGGTTTCAAGTACAGATGTCAAGAGGGAGAAGGTTTGCAGGACATCTATAAGAAGTTTAATGCATTTATGAATATGTGTTGTCCAAAGCATGATCCCACCACTGCTTGAACACAGGAACAATTCAAACTCAAACCAAGGAAGATTCTGAATAGCTTTTCCATCTGAGACAAGCCATTCACACATCTCTAACCTCAGCCACTCATGTTATTGAAAAATCAATCAGAAACTTTCATATTCTGTGGTAAGAAGGACAAAACAAGCAAGTGCCACCTTACAGTATGGTCACTGGTGCTGCCTAACACATTTCCCATTGTCAGCACTTTGAAAAATGGGGATGGAGAGTCTCCAGCTTCCCTATAGCTTTTTGAGTATCCAAGAGGATTATTCCCTCCGTGGATAAATTTAGGTAGCATACTGCAAGAAGGTTTTTGTATTTTTCCCTTTCATAATATAGGCAAGTGTCCACTCCCTTGGCAGCAATACAAAACTCAGCCTGTGCTACCTCCCAAAAGAATAACTTATTCCATTAAAGCTCAAATCCAGCAGATTATCTATGAATAGATGGACTAAATGCACTGAACACAGATGCAGTAGAAAAGACATATTGCAAGTTACAATGTGCAGCTCCGGATTTCCTGCATTAACACACAGGTAAATTCACACCCGAAATATTTGAATTGACCGGAAATAAACATGAATATCTTTATGCCAAGTTTCTGTCCAGCACTAGCTTCAATGAAGAAATGAACTCACAGCCTTTATAATGCTATTAAAGACAAGTACAACCAGGTTTGAGATTATTTTTACAATTATATTGGAGATAAAGATAACCTTGCTAGAGCTTCATGTGCATAATTGTGCTCCCCGTAAGCATCTGCATCCCTTAAGCCTCAACAGCATTACCTATGAAACAGCTATGCTAGAAGTCTTCAGTCATTTGACCATCCCTTACTTTATTGTGAACAAAGGAACTCTAAGCAGTATGGGTTAGGATGCCTTGTTACACTTGTTTCTAAGCATTACTGCTCCAAAGGAGCAGTACCTTTGAGAGCAACATTTTGAGGGTCTAGCATAACAAAGCCAAGGAAGAGCCATACACACCATGTGATAAACCAGCCTCTACAATATTAATAGTGGCTCTAATAAAAATGCTAGCAGAGACAGAGCTTTCACCTAAGACACAGGTATCTAGGCTTCTCTGCGTTATTATATTTCAGCACTTGCTTCTCACAGGACTACCCAAAACTAAACCAACCATATGACTAAATGTCATTCAGATGATTCTTGAACTCTGACAGGCTTAGTATTGTGACCACTTCCCTGGGGTACCTGTTCAAGTGCCTGACCACCCCCTCAACAAGGAACCTTTTCCTGATGTCCAAAGAATCATAGCTGATGTCAAATGTGAAAATGTTTGATTCTCACCCCTGAAGAGTTTAATGTAACTCTAAAACATCCCTTCTCCCAAGAAATGGCAGGAGTGGAATTATAGGCAGAACAGGACACTTTCATTCATTAGCGCACCAACAGCTGTAGGATGTCATCTATCAGGTACCTTTTTACCAAGTCTGCCTTTAAAGGCACTCCTGTGTGTGTGAGCCAGAGGGTAAGCAAAAGGACCAAAACCTGTCTTTTCAAATGGAATGGTCTCTGGGAATCTTACCTCCTTATCATGAGTTATCATTTATAAGGAACATGGATAGGATATTTTAGCGTTTTCATATTTCCATTGCTGTTAGCTTTCACTGTGGGTTCACTGATGCTGTGGGGACTAATGATCTCCAAAAACTGTTTAGCTCAAAGATAAGTTCTCTTCTTAGCTTATATAGACATAGAACAATCTGGAAGGCAACCTGCTTGCTGAATACTCTGCTTTGTTTGGACATTTTGGGAAGAATTTTCCATCCCTCTCTTCCTAAGCAGTCCACAATCTATCTTGGGCAAGGAATAACTTGGTCAGTATGCTGGGCTTTCACTGCAATGGCCTTTTACATTAAACAGAAGTTTGGGGGTTTTTCTTCTAAAAAAAACCCTTTTGATTCATTTTTATGATGATTGAAGATTGCTTTGTTCAGAATTTTTGTGTCATCTGCATTCAGAATATCTCTGTTGTATATCAGTTTTCTTCCTACTGATTCATGCTCCACCTTCATCTCACTACGTGAGTCATCTTCTATACTATTTGCAGCACTTAACACTTCTGGCAGCGAGGCCTGACTTCTAGAGTTATTTATGGCAATAAAAGTCTGAGGAGCAGATAACTCAGGAAACTTGTAACAGGATAGTGATTATTTCAACCCCAGGTCCTCGGTGAGGGTTTAACACTGCTAAACCTCACACAGAAAATGGCAGAATTCAGCCTCCTGGCTAATCACATAATCACCCCATCTTTCCGGGACTAAGTGCTACCCTCAGCAGCAGAGCTTTAGAATCGGGCTGCTCATTTGAATGCAGCAGAGGCCAGCAGTATTATGATTACCAAGCTTTAACAAAACCATTCTTAAATCTCTTCAGCAGTAAAAAAGTAACTTCCCTAAATCCTTAGGACCTCATTACCAAGTCCCCACATCTGCTGGGTGTACAGCAGCATTGCAAGTTTCACGAGACACATCATTCAGCAGCAAAGGGGAATTCTCACCGCAGACAACACTCCCTCGTGAGTGAGCATTGAGGTTATTAGCACATCATTATTTCTAGGCTTTCAGTGGTATCACAGTCCATCAACTCCATGCATGAAAAAAGAGCAGAAGGCAAGCAGCAAGTGTCACTCCAACAACAAGATGTACTCTGCTGAAAGCTTTTAATGTCTCTACAGGGAGATGCCCTGGAAGAGACACTGAAGAAACCCCAGCTAGGCTGGAAACAAGGAAGTAGGTGATTTTACAATGAAGAACATGAAGACTTCTGTTGCAGCAAAGAAACAGGTCATTTAATTCTGCTGTGTATTTTTTCCAGTGTTTGCTTTATCACTTGAAAACGCTCTATTTTTTTATAAATCAAGGTAACACAGTTTATGTACAACCTTCTACCAAAACCTGATTCACTGCAGTACAGTGGGTCCTATATTCATCTCATAGATGTTGCAAGTCCAGGTTTATTTTTGCTGAAAGCCTGAAAGATTACTCTAAAAATATTCATAAGAGAGGAAACTTCTGGACCAGTCTTTTTTTGTTCCTATAGCAAAAGATGCGTCTTCCACGGACACCAGAATGAATTAACTAAAGTCCGGTGCTAATTGGAGTAACCTTCTGATCACATTTAGGTAGAAAGATAGAAAGAACTGCTGCATGTTCTTGACACATATCTACTTAATCCCTCATTAGAGAGCATTGCTAGTTTTGTTCTAGGTTAAGGAAGTAGAACTGAACAAAATGCCACAACACATTAGATATATATTTTTTCCCCAGAAACGGCTCACCAAATGACAAGGAAACAGACTGAAAAGGACTGCACAAGTTTTGAAAGTCAAGGAGGTACAAGCACCCTCAGTCCTCACCTTTAGATGGTGAGCCAGGGCTGCTGCTGAAGGAAGTAACTGCAGTGGAAGCCACAAACAATTATACTGAGGACTCTGTCATTGAGCCTGGTAACTTACAGCTGTGCCAATGAATCAGTATGGATCTAAGCTCTCTTGCAAACATGAACAACTCCTCTGTACCCCACAGCTGTCTTTTTGACAGCATAAATGAATGGTTTATCACAGGGCACAGCTGAGTCTTGTTGCTACTTCTCTCACCTGGGAAAACGGTATCTAATCTTAATTGTTACACACTAATTGGAAGTAAAAACTGATAAGAACCAGGAAGAGACAAATTAGTAACAAGCCAGTCACTATGTTCAAGCACATACATATTATCATGATTCTATCAAATTTAATATATTATATTGTTAAATCTAACTAACTTATTTAATGGCTCCACAAAAAGATTGCCTTTCCCTAGGGAGCAGAAGGTTGGAAAGACATTGTATACACACAAGAAGACACAAAAGCAGGAGAAAGAAGGGAAAAAGCTGTGATCAGCAGGGATTTGGAGCAGTAGAAGAACATGATGGGACCCTAAGGATTTTAACTTATTGCACAGAGAGACTGGCAAAGAGGTGAAACCTTCAGACAGCAAGGTGGCAACAGGCCCCAAGAACATCTATTTGACAAGCATTGAGCATATGGGGGAAAGACAGAACAAGTACCAAAATTTCAATGGAGAAAACAACTGAGATATACAAAGTGCATGTGGGTTTGGAAGGAGATGACTGTTTCTATTACAGTTACGTATTTGGTCAGTAAATCTCTTGATTTTGGAATCCTCCAAGCTCTACCTCCAACAGCACGAAACATTTACTACAGCCAGCTCCTCCAAAGAACAAGTAAAGCAATTGTGCCATTCACAGTCTCACTGCTATCAGCCCTGCCACCACCTTCTGAACCATCTCTAAACACTTTCATCCCCGCTTCCATTTGGGTCACTGGCTCTGCCCACCTTCCTCTCTCATCAATCCCACATCGTGCTCACCTCTGCTCCTACCCATGCTTTTTACTTTCTTACCTTCAGCCACGGATGACACATTCTTCCTTTCCCCTTTCCAAGCCAAGGAATTTCAACTGCAGCACAGGACTGCTCTTCTCTCAAATCGTAGAGGAGGCACTGCAGAATAGATGAAAAGGTAGCCCCTATTTTTACAGTCTCATGGCAGTTCTACTATCACTCTTAGGAATAAAAAAAGCTTTCCTGCTGTCTCTTCTCTTGACAGACTTGCATTAAATCATTAAGGGGAGGAGCAAGAGCTCGTCGTTTCCTGAGCAGCTGGGATCCCACCTGAGAAGCTGAGAAAGGCAGCCCGTCAGAAAGAGCCTGTTTTTTCAGGCCTACCTCCAGGCCTGCACCAATTGGTGGGTTTTGTGATAAAATTCTATTAGCAATAGAGAAGGAAACCTAAAAATCACCCTGTTGTTGCTGGGAAAGAACAATAGAGAAATAGGAAAAAGAGAAAAAAAAATTAGGAAATAGAGAAACTTTACTCAGTTGGTTCAAAATTATCCAACAGCCTGACAAATAGGAGAAGTAAGAGATCTGTGGGTACATTCTCACCACACAGCTAACCCAAGCTGTTCCATGAATTTTGTTTCTTAGGTACTTGTAGCTAAGGCTACCTGGCCAGGTGTGGAATAAAAAATGGTGTATGTATGCATGCATCTATATGTATCTCCATACAGACCGTTCCACCAAGTTAGCGTATTTTGCCTCCCCTTGCAGTGAAGTTACTCAAGTGCTAATAATCTCCCAGCACCTTCCTGTAGTTTCAGAAGAACAAATGATTGTCTGTCTACAGCCGATGTCATTTCTTCCACTGTTTTTTGGGTGAGAATCTCAGCTCCCTGCAGCACAAATCCCAACAAACCCTGTGACACAGAGAGAGAAGCCCAGCATCAGGAAAGGTGCCTTTCTGTAACAGGACCACTCGTGTGGTTCTGCCTGGCTCATCTGTGTGACACTTGTGATTATTAGTCTCTCAAATCAACTAGGCAACAAAGATACCCTGAAGAAAAGTAACAAGAAACAAGAGGGCCTTTGCAAGTATAAGACTAATAGCAGTCTAGCTCAGAAAAATGTCCTTGAATCAAAGATTTGAGATGAAGCTAAGAAATTGCTAAGAAGACAAGGGGTCTAGCTTGTCAGCTTTACCTGGGGAGGGCACAGACTTGTTTCAGAAGTGAAACACACAATTCTTCCTCCCGTGCACATCCAAGAGCTTAAGCCAAGAGCAGGTAACTTTTCCACATCCACCTGACAGGGCAGGGTGGGTATGAAAGGTAGGTAGCCTGGTGTGTGCTTCACCAAGGGGTTGTTTTGTTGTCTGCCTGACACCACTGGACCAGTGGGAAGAACATTCTTAATCTTTCTATGATGTTTGTTGGAAGAGGCTGAACATTGTGTACAAGCAGTGGAAGGCAATCTCAGAAGAAATGCATGCATTTCTCATTATACAATGTTCACAACAACTTTAATTATTGCCTCTGTTAGGAGGATCTGCTGAAACCCACTCTTTTGTACTTTTTGGCACAGCAAGTTTCTGAGCCTCTTCCTACAATAGAAGATACAAACTCTTGGCTGGGCACACAGCTTAAATATGTTCTGAATTTGGAAATAATTTAAAAATAAAGACCCAATCTTTCAGTTGAGTAAACTAATTTTTGTGTTATTAATAAGAGAGGCAGTTATAGCCTGCCTTACTGAATTGTGTATTTAACTGAACACTGATCTAACTCCCACTGAAAACCATCCACGTCTTTCCATCACCTTCAGTGGATGTTGGACTTGTCTCATGATGCTTAAGAGAATAGCTAAGCAGGGAGGGCAAAGCTACATTTCTGAGCAAAGAAACAGCTCGCTCTTTCAACTGAGTTCAAAGGAACAGCACACTGAATATTCCTGGGTATAAAATTACACTGAGGTATGGCTGACAACTGCAGGGCTCCTAGCCATGGCTAACTGCTTGCACAAAAAAAAGTAGGACAGCAAATAGGTGCCAGGTGTCTGGTTTTAAAATTCCTTCAGGTATTAAATTTTCTCCTGTTTGACTGGTAGGTCTCTTACCAAAGACACAGTACAGCAGCGCCCATGACTAAGCACCATGGACTTGTGTCCCACCACTGTTTGCGCTAATCCCTGTCACATGACATGTCGAAAAGCCAACAGGTAGGCAGTAGGAGCCCACAGCACTGTAGCAACTGAGCAAGAAAGCACTAATCTCCTTGTCAGTGCTGATGTCTCACTGCTAGTCATGAATGGAGAGAGACACACTAGTCTAGGCAAGGATGACTGGGGCAAAGATGCTTTTTCTCCCATGCTAGGACTGAGATGGGGGGAGGCAGAAGCATCTCAGTAGGTCAGACCAGCCAGGACTTGCCCTCCTCACACACAATCATCATGGACCTGTTTCCATAGGAGTGGTTTGCCTGAATTTGTTCCCTTGAGCTTCTCCAGAGGCTATCCCCTTTCTGAAACTGAACTCAAACTGAAAGAGCAACTGGCTGAACAAGAGTCAGAGCTACAGACATTTGAGAGTGACAAGTATCAGCATCACCAGTGTTCAGCTTACATGCAGACTAGAGGATTCCTGCCCTTGCTGTTTGAGGATGGCTCTTCAGTCTCTGCTCTAATCCACAGATGCCTTGTGAGAATCATCAAATCCTTACCTCAGGTGATGTGTGTGAGGAGGACTTTTGGAGCCTCCTGCTCACATGATGAAGAAATGGTCGGTGCAGGGTGATGTAACACATAGTCAAGCTCCTCTGAGCATAGGGTTCGGTGCAACTTGCGTGCTGCTCCTGCACAGCTATTTTCCCTGGAATTCCAGCACAAGGTGCCCCAGCAGAGGTCACCCTGCCCCGCGGAACTCCCTCCTGGCCCCGGCCCCGCTCCCCGCCCCGGCACTGCCAGTGGGGAGGTCAGGTGTTTGTTTGTTCCTGCCTTTTTTTTTTTTTTTAACTTACGAGTTTTTGAACTGGAAGGGAGAATATACCATGTGCGCAGTATTTATGCCACCGTGCCTTTCAGTGACAGTTTCCTAAGATACTCAGCTAAAAGATGTGAATAACTATTCGTTCATGCTGTCACTAGGAAGAAAAAAGAGGGGGAAAAAATAGAATTCTGAGAATACAGAAAGGCAAGTTCAAGGGAAGTAAAATTATGCATGTACTATGAGTTTTGCTTTTGAGTTTTCTCTTGCTCCAAAGGCAACTCTGCCACAGGAAGCAATACCAGCCACCCCTCTACCAGCTTTTTCTCTATTGAAGGGAAATGCTCCATGCAATGGTGAGATGAAAAGTTCAAGGGAAGGGCAAGAAACATTCAATCCGTGAAACAGGGGCAGGTTTTGCTTTGATGGGTGTTTGCCTCTGTCTGAAGGAAAAGTGATAGCAAGGATCTTGTGATGATGAGAATGCCAGGGTCCTCTCCCTTTTCCTGGGTCTGATGCTGGTGTTTGTCCATCAAGCTCGTTCCTGGGCAAGTACAAATGCTGCTGGAGGTCCCTATGGAACATGGTCAGAGTTCCTCCCTTCATGAATCTGTGTTTCTTCTCCTTTCACATATGATTTTGTGTCTTTCTCTTCCCTTCCTCGTTTTATTCATCTGTTCCTCTGATATTGTTCTTTCTGACCCAGTTTGCCTTCTCTCCAGTATGCAGGGGAGTCACTAGTCTTTTCCCTGTCCTTGCTGCACTGCAGTTCTCTATACACCAAAGAAGAATGTTCCATTTAAAATATCAGTCCTTGCTACTGGACCACCAGAATGTCTCTGGGACAAACATTTCTCCTCACAAAAAGCAAGACACGGTTGGTCACTATGTCCTACATCTTTGGGAAGAAACAAAATACAAATCTAGACCAAGAGTAGCACTCTCAAATAAGCCCCTAAAAATTCAATAGACAGGAGTAACTGGCAGGAATTGAGATGCCTCTGATTTTGAGGTGTTTGAAATCAACATCCAAATGGTTATATGTTGCATAAGTCTCTGTTTTATAAACAGCCTGTAGTGCTGAGCCAGTTCACTGCAGCAGCTCTTGGGAGCTCTCTCTTGTGAACCTGCACTGTTTCCTAACTTGCTCTGTGCTCACTTTTAATATTATCCAGAATGATGAAACTAAATTCAGTCCTTAGAGCTTTATTTAAGCTTTGCTTTAGCTGCCTGCCTCTGTCAGTGTACATCTGACCAAGCCATATTACTGAATGGTGGGGGTGCAATTGTGCTACACAATGTGATGCTTTGGCATGAGTTCAGGAAGCTTAATGCCAAGAAGGGTCAATAAATAATGTCATCTGACCTCATATATATAAAGAACATTATGTTTAATTACTGACTCTAGCACTGAGGGTATAGAGGGACTGTAAATAAAAAAACTGAACCAGAAGCCTTCAACCTCCCTTTGTTTTTCAATGTTAATTTTACATTTCACAACAACTCAGGGGCTTTCCATCTGCTGTCAGAAGTGCTGGTTTCCTTCGAGGAGTCAGTAAGTTCTTATTTCAGGGAGCACATCAAGAGAAGCCATGTTTTCCCAGTGCAGAGTCAGTAAGTACTGAAATGCGATTTCACTGAATGTGGAAGCAACTACTAAAAATATCCCCATTGATGTAAGACTCACAGGTCTTAATGCACAGGGGAAGGTTTGGGGGCAGAGGGCATAGGGAAAGGGCAGAATTAATGAGGAGGGAGGGCTGGATACCAGGATGCTTTAGGATAGAAAAATTTCTGCTGTGCAACTCCTCCTAGAATGGTAGTAACAAAAATATTTTCCTCCTCCTTTTGAAAACCAAACCAAACCAAAACATGAAGCATTTGATAAAACAAAGAGGCAACTTTTACAAAGCAAAACCAGTATCAATCACACACAGCAGGAACTCAGTGTGCAGTGAATTCCCTGTGTTTTCCTGTCAGCTTCCAGATTAGGCAGGCACAGGATAAAGACATCTTGTCAGGGATACTAACAGAGCTCTCCTGCAAAGATACCATACATAAGCTCTGGTCCCAGGCTCTCCTTACCATGAAGCAGTCAGCTCTGGAGGTGTGTTTCCAGCTGATTGACACTATCGTGGAGAGGGTGAGGACAGAGTTGACTCAGAATGTCCTACCACGGTGTGTGACCCCTGTGTGCCCTCACTCACAGCTACCCCATTAACCCTTTTGTCTGAGATTTTATTCTGTGATTTGTTCTGAAGTAAAGACCTGACTGACATGTAAAGAGGAGAATAAACTTGCCCTCTACCAGCACTTTTCTACTCCCCTTATACTCTGTTTTCTCTCATTCCTTCTGGGTTTTATGTTTAACAACAGCCCATCTCTGATTTTTAATATTTGAACACCTCTGGCAGGTGCTAGATGCATTCTTCCTGTCTGGCAGTTTTAGCATAAGAATTGTATTGGTTTGGAGGAGAGGAAGTGGGGACAGAAAACGAGTAAGGTAAACATGAACTATTTCAGAAAAATATTTGCTAAGACAGCACTGGGAAAATTTTGTCTCCTCCACATGAGAATATTTAGTGTGCTGTGGCACTACAAAGTGCCTGGCAACTATAGTATACTGATAAGACTGCTTGCATTATTTTGAGTCTATTTATATTCTGGAAGACACTAAAGCCAGCTTGTGACATGGAAGGTGATAGTTATTGGTGATGGCATTTCTGAAAGCTGCTTAAACTAGAGTCATATTTAAAAATCAAATGAGTAAGGTCCTGCTGCAGAACTGCAAACTGTAGAAGGTCCTGCCGACACTAAAAACTTCCTCCTGGAGTTGTACTTTCACTTAATTGTGAGAGCCAGTTACCTTTCCTGTTACACTCCCTGGATGCCTAGAGCTAGAAACATGAGCTATTACAGTTGGAAATACAGAGCCAAAGGTCTCAGGCTGGGACTACAAGGGATCAAGATTCTCAGTAGCACACTGTGTTACACTGTGACTTCCTCTACAGTGGGAAATTAAACATGCCTGGGGTCAAGTGGTATGGAACGCCGACATATATCCTATTAAATCCAGAGTATCTTCTGAATTGTGCCTGGGAGCTGTTGGGAAAATGCTAGCTGGCCAATGTAGCAACTACCAGAGGCTGTTCTGACAACTGAACTCATAGCAAGTTTGTTCATACTCAGAAACCTTCCTTGACACTTTAAATTACTAGAGTGGACACAGTCTGTCTGAAATTAAGTTTTTCTCACATTTCTGACCAATGTAATGTTTGTTCCATCCTCTATTCTTTATATTTTATGCATTTGCATATACTACCAAAATACTGAAAATTTTCCCATGATTTGATACTTACCTGGTAGAAATGAGCTACTTTAGTTGAAAAGCAGTCATATTAAATACAAAATTCACTAAACTGTACCCAGTCTGCTTGACGAAAATAGCATTTTTTAATCACCAGCTCTAGCAGTCAATAAGCCTCATGCTTTATGATATTCCTTTTCCCATAAGAGTTCCTGGAAGATCGCCCCTTTGCAAAGGCAGTTGAGTCATTCTTTGAGAACACTTGTTCACTACAGCAGGCTGGTAGGGGAAAAAAAAAAAAGTGAGGCCAGTAAAGAGAAAACTTTCTGATAGATAGCCCTCATGAGCTAGGAATCCAGTGGACTACAAGTGCTCTCAAGCAATTAAGCTGCTCCTTGGCATATCCGTGCCTCTCCTAGGATATCAGCCTTCAAAAGGAAAAGATATTTCATGGTCCTATAGGATACTGAACACAAGCACTAGATGGAGCAGCGGGCAAACTTCTTGACTCTTTCCCTGCTTATATTCAATCCATGAAGTTACCAGATAGCCCGCTTGGAATCCGAGCTGACAAGCTGATGCCGGGTCAGTGCTTTGTGAAGATGCAGGTGCACCTTGTGTAGGGCAGAAACGTTAGGCTTTATTACATGATATTTTGGATTCAGTGCAATTAATGCTGATGATAATAATGATAATAACAGCCACTTTCTTAGATATATTTTTAGATGTTCATATATATTTCTTTGTCTAATGGTTTTAAACAATATATATTCATTTGGAAGATTTTTACTTGGAATCTTCAAGTCCACAGTATCCCAGTAGTCAAAGTAAGACCTTTCTTGTTAACTATGGATAATGCACTGCACCTTGTCAGTCTTACAGAAACACCACAGCTTTGTTACAGCTGACAGATCACAGAGACTCTGGGCTTCCTTGGTGTTTCTGAAGATTTCCAGTGATGCAAAGGATCCCTAACTTTAGAAAACTCACTGTGTGTCCGAAGGGGAGAAATTTTCTTAAGGCATCTGGTTTGGGTTCCAGGCATTTTCCCAGTAGGAGAAAAAGTTACCCTGTTGGAGGGGCAAACTCATATTGTTAGGAAACAATCCCATGACTTAGGGTAACTTGGAGGGAGAGGGGAATGCTGAAGTATAGCTTTTAAGAATGCCAGTGTGAACTTCAGCTTTCTTTAAAGAACAGAAAATAGAAAAGGAGAGGGAATATTTTTATCCCTTCCCTTGACAAAAACAATCTTTGTAACGTCAACCAACAGCTAGTGCTGAGCTTATCACTCCCTTCACTCTGCCCTGCTCTCCCATCTCAGTAACCTGTTCTGGTTTCTGAAACTCACACCCTTTGGAACTGATTGAATAATGGGCTTTTCACTTCAGGCTCTGCATCAAATAGGAGAAAAAAAATCCTATGGGTTGCATATAGAGTTATTCAATCTAGCTTCAAGAAGTTACATTTTAAACGTCATCGTAAAAATGAAAGAGGGTCACTTCTAAAATTAAAGGTTAAACTGTACTGTTTTGAAAATTGCAGTTGTTCTAAGGCCTCACCCTTCCTTGTTTTTCCCCATCTAGACCATTTATCAAGACCTACCCTATTCTGCTAGTTTCATGGCAAATGGCGTCAGTTTTCCAGAAACTGCAGATTTCCCTCACCAGAGTACTAAGAAAATAAGTGTATAGTATATGTTTCCATGAGAGACATTTGAAGAATTATTCATGTCAGCAGTTAGTCATAAACCTTTATACAAACATCTATATCACCAGAAAGCTGACAACAACCCCGAATTCTCCCCCTACTCTTCCCTTTTCTAACATGCTTCCTAAGTTCATCCAATGATTTGCCCAGAATTCATCAGCCTGACTTCATGCCTAGCATATGCTTCAAGGAGGCAGGAACAGCTTGGTTAGAAAGACTCAAAAAAAGTTTCATTTACTCATGTAAAACTGGCACTTTGATGAACTCAAGTATCAGCAGGCTAATGGTTGTCATCTAGCTTCAAAAACAATTTAACTTGCATTTTCAAACTCAGTGTAGCATCACGCTGCATATCTCAGTAGCCCCAGTAGCACCTCTCAGGAGAGGCATCAGTGACTTCCGCTGCAAGGAAGAGCCATTCCCAGCCCTCACAAAAGTAATAAGTGCTTTGTTCCCCTCCCTGCCCTGACACCTTCTGTCACCGGTAACAAGAATTGATGCTCACACAGCACAGAGTGGTCAAATAGCTCATTCTCACCTCCTCCTCCAGCACAGGTACTGTAGTACAGTCACTGAGGAGAACAGACTACTGGGCGCAGGAGATTGCCTTCTTTATCTGTGCCTGAAGCTGGTCCTCATTCAAGGTGTGACGGCAGTACGTTTCATATGTGACAGACAGCAGCCTTGTTTTCAAAGTGTATGCAAGATGTCTGCCAGGGTAAGGCTGAAAATAAGCAAAGGAATGCTGATATCACACCTTAAATCTTACTCCAGAGAAATGCAAAATGGCACTATTAACCTGAGCCAAAAGCACTTGCTTTTGAGAAGGAAATCCCATGCAAGAGTGGCTATATTGACAGAAAAGGACCACAAGTTATGCAAATCTCAATGACAATATTGATCAAGAACGAGAACACCACTGTCACATAATGGAGAAAAGTAATCTGCAGATGACAATATCTGCTGGCAGTATTTCTGTGAATAATTACTCTGAGGTTCAATTTAGTAATGAGGATCACTGAGACCATTTTAAAGAAGAGTATAGGATATTAGCAGAGAAAAGTTTTAAGTTAGTTAGTTTATTAAGAATGATATGTATAATGCCTTATTAGTCATCATTTTTATTTGTTTAGAGGCTTCCATTAAAAAGTTACTCTATAAAGAGATGTAATTGATTCTATGGAGAGAACCACACTAATTTTGAGGACATGCACAATCAATATTATATCACTTTCACCTGCTTCTCCATTGGCTATTCAGGACACAAATCTTATTTCCACGATACACTCTCTCTTGCAAAACCATAGATGTTATCAAAACTATGCTAAAACAGTGACTACACACACCATACTCTGCATTTACTTACATATACATATTACTGCAGTATGCTCCTATTTCAAGTGACAATTGCTCTGAATTATGATAAGGTACTTTAACTACAGATTTTAACATTTTAAAACATTTCTTGAACTTGAAAGCCATGCACTTCTTTAGCAGCATGTTACTTCACTTAATGGAATAATGAAGAGCAGAAGCAAAACCAGGCAACCTGCACTTTTTGGCATCCTATGTAGCACTGTCATCGAAGTGATGCAGTGGCAAGGAGAACAGCTCAAGCGTGTCACTAAGCTCTGAAACAAGCTATGCCATTATGTGAAAGTTCCCATGAAGCCCCAGTGACTGTTAAATTATTGAATGTGAATTGCTTGAAAAATGCAGTATTTCCAGTAATTCCTTTGCAAAAGACTGAAATTTTGTTCACTATGAGATGTCTCAAGCAATAATAAAACCAAAGCACGAAATCCCTATGCAACAGCAGATTAAGAGAGCCAGGAGAGCGTAAAGTATTACTGAAAAATAAAATAAAGGATAATTTTATATTAAGAGTTGGGATTCAGTCTTCATCCAGAAAGAAAAAGAAAATCCTAAAATAAGTACCTATGGGTTTATCTGATAGCATGAAATGTCACTTGGTTCCCCACATTTTCACTATGACCATCAACTCAGTGGAATCAAAATTATTTGGCTCATTGCTGTGAACTCTCTGTTCTGTTATTGTCAGGAGGCAACATTCCTTTTCTGCCAAAGTGCTGGGATGTGTGAAAAGCAGGAAGATTTGGGCCCTTTCCCTTTCCTTTCCCCCTCCCCTTCCCCTTTCCCTTTCTCTTTCCTTCCTCTTTCCCTTTCCCTCTCTTTCCCTTCCCTCTCCTTTCCTTTTATTAACTGTGCTTTGCTTTGGGACAACAAAACAGCTGTTTTATTAGTGGGATCCTGGAGCACTCATACTGAAGGTCTATCAATTTATACCTAGTGACTTGCATACACAGCATTCTGTATTAGCCAGTTTAACGTGATTATAGGACTTTGTTTTCTTGCTGGTAGAGTGTATCTTTTATTTAATAAGAGGAGCGTAGGTATTGTTGTACTGCCTAGATGCCTCTTGGGAACTTTCTTTAACATCTAAAGCCTTTTTCTGGCAACAAATTTATTCTCTAACAACAACAGGCTGGGAGTTGTGATAGATCCCATTTAGTCTTTTGAGAAACAACTAAATTCTGTGAGTTAACTTGTCTTCTTTTACCATCTAAGGAATATTGGCAGGCTGCAACCATTTTCTTCTGTTAGCCCTTGAAATGATTCTTCATGCTTTTGTCACATAATTAAAATTAGATTATTGCAACTCCCTGCTGGCTGGCCTTAGAGCTTTGTAAACACTCCAGTTGGCCCCTAGGTTCACAGTGAAAGGGATGCTCTAAGCATATTCTTTCTTTGTCCTCTCTTCTCTCATCTGTGTTGAAATCACTGCACTTGCTCACTGCCAGCAGAATACATTTGGTTATTGCTTTCTAAGGGCAGTGAACATAATGTTAGAGACATTATGTGCCAAAGTCTCTCTCAAGCTTTGCTTGAAAGAGCCTGGATGCAAGAGCTTTCAATCTATTTTCTCTTTGTTGGTGAGGTCTCTTTTTGCTGAAAAGAAGGAAAAGAAGGGGGAGGGAGTAGAGGAGCAGAGGCTCTCCTAACACAGCATTCAAATAGAAAATGCATACAGCTACATAATCTCAAAACCAGGGACTGACTTTCATTGACTGGTGTGCAAATACCATGGACATTATGCAGTTACTTCTTCTCCTATGACAAAATTACTCCCTTCCACCCCAAAAGATGCGAGCTGTTTTGAAAGAACAGCATCTTCCACTATAGGCAGCCTTTCTGAGTTCAGTAGCCTGCTTTCCTGGCTGACTTCTTTTTATGTCACATTTGCTTATGGACCGTTACTCCCACATTCACATCCAGCCAGTTCCGTCTTATAAATCTTGCATAGAACATCACGACCGTGTGAGATTTGCTTGATGAGCTTGTAGGGATTATTGTATTAAAGTTCTCAAGGGCCTGAATGACTAATTGTTAATGAGACAGAACAATGCAGGGATAATGGCGCTTTAAAAGTAAGTAATACTAATGGCATGGTTTGTGTTTGGATGTGATTGCTCATCTTACTGTCACATGTTGAGATTATCTCTTAGTGTCCTCTGTTTTTATGGGCCTATAACCTCAGCTTTGTAATCAGCTAGTCAGTAAGCCCTTATTCTGCTGAAGGAGAATTATAGTGGTGAAGAAGCACAAACAGGCAGTAAAGCTGGCTGTATTGAATTCTCCATAACTATCAGAGCCTCATCACCTTCACTGAGCCAAGAGGACATTTGTTTGGGTTGAGTTTTTGCACAGTCTTTGCCAGCCAGTGTTATGAAATGGTGACTATGGCTGCAGAACCACAGTAGTAATACTGCAGAATAGGAGCGTTCCCCTTACTGGTGCTTCACTTTATCACTCATATTAATGATTTATGCTCCAGCATAGCCACCTCTCTGCCCAGTTACTTTTTCTCTGCTTTTTCTGTTCTATCTAGTCCTCACCAATATTTAGTACTGTTACTAGCTGGGGGCTTGATTTTAAATCCCTTGGGAGATAATGACTAGTCCCCCATCCAGCTGAAAGCATGAGTGCTTTGGGGACTTTGGCAGCTCTGCAAATCAAGACTGCAGCTCCTAGAAGAAGTCTGAAAACACAGTTGATTCTTACACTCAGCTTCCTGCCATGGTGCAGTTTGTGAGTGCTGGCAGCCACAACATAACATAAGCTCCGTTTCTTTTTCCCCCGTCTCATCGGAGCTTTTGCTAACGTAAATACGTTACCACATGTGAGCAAGTGCACAACGCCATGGCTAATGCAGAGAACATCATCTCCTGTGACAGGGATGATATTTGCCATGCTCTGCTGCCTTCCCAGTGCAAACATCTCCGCTGGGGACCTCACCGCTGCGGTGCTGGCATGCCACTGCCTTTGAGCAGGGACAGTGCCAACCTCCCAGACAGCCGTAAGCGTGTGAAGCCAAGACACCATGTATCAGGGCCTGCGCATGTGTCAAGGCCAGGTTTCCCAGCCTGAAATGTCAAAGCAACTGTTTTTCCCTCAGGAGGTGCATTTGTCTCTATGGTGAAGAAAATGTATTATCACAAGTGTTGCCTTTGAGCTCAGAGCTGGATAAAGACCAAACAGACACTGAATCCAGCAAAATTTCAGCATCCTCGTCTTCAGAAACATTCACATCCTCTGACAACTTTTTTCTTCCAAGAACCAGTCTGCTTCCAAAAGGAGAGAGAGCTGAATAGTGACCAACACACTCTTTGCTTCCAGACTTGACGTGACAACTGCTTGGAAAGCAACACTTTTGTCCTATTGAGGACTACTCTCAAACCTAGTGCCCTTGTTCACCAAATTGTGACTCTGCTTCTGGCAAGTCAGTGACCTCAAATATGGGCACAGATAAATGGCCTCTAACTGGGCTCTCTATTTTGCTCCTAACATTACAGACCCCACAGAGATACAACCCCTATTTCAGACCTGGGAGCTTGCAGAGGGTTGAAAAGTGATGCTGTAGCTGCCAAGTCCCAAAGGCATGAAGGGGGCCAACTGATTTCAGCATGCCGGCAAGCCAGCTAGGATCCCTGCTCCTGACCACACACCAGCTTCGTTCTGGGTCTCAGCTGCTGGCTCTGACCAAGTGAGTTACTGCTGCGAGCCAAGGAAGCCAGGACCCACAGGGTATTTAATGCTTAAAACATCTTGCAATGCTGCAGAAATGCAGGCTTGTGGAATAAAACAGACGGTTAAGCAGAAGGAGATGGATAGTTTATCACTTGACTAAAATGGGGAGGAGGAAAATCTCCAGTTGTCTTTCGCAAGTGATTTCATGTTATTTCTCCTGTGTTGCTGTGATCGTGTTTTTCAAAGTAACAGGAGGGAGGGTGGTATGGAGTTTTGTTTCTTTCTTTATTTTTAGTTAGCACATCTGGGCAGTGACCCAATCAAAGCCTCATCTCCCTAATAGAAGCCTGTCTGACCATAACTTACATATTCCAATTTTCATTCACAGGCAAAGACTATCTGTTGTCCAAGTATTTTTACTCTGCCATAATCAAAATACAAATTGTAGCTTAACTTAAAATAGGCATGTCAGAAACACTTGACATGACCTGCATACCTGTCAACAAGTGATAATCAAATTCCCTTGCCATACTAAAGTTGGGCAGAAGACATTTATTTAAAAAAAAACAACCAACCAACCCAACCTATCTGGTTTCCATATCATATTGAATTTCTGAGACACAATGGGAGTTTTTCTTTTATGCAAAGGAGTCTAAAAGGAGTATAAACAGTTAAAGGGGTGTCTGCCAAAGCTGGCACAAGGGTAGAACTTCTCTTTGAAACAGCCTACATGCAGTGTTACTGAAACTTAAAGAGCAGAGGGGGGATTATTTCTCTGCTTTTTCTGTTTATTTATTATGTAAATGCAGTTTCCCTTGTATAAATATTTAGCTTCTCCCTTTCTCTCTGAAAATCAAACAGCAGCAGGGGTAGAAAAGCAGGGGATACGATTGCAGAATTGGCATTACAGTGGATTTGTGAAAGTCTGAGAGCAGAAACAAGTTGTAGTGCATTTGTTATAAAGGTAAAACCCAAACTGACACTGTCCCTTACAAAATTAACAGGGGAAAAAAAATTACACACTACCAAAAGGAAATTTTATATGGAGAAGTTTCTTTTAAAAGAATACAGTGATAACATGGCAGTGTTTAGCGTAAGAATAACATAAAGGTGTAAGGAAAGAGAAGTTTTTCCAGCTCTTATCTGCATAGACTTCCTCTGGAAGTGTTTGCCAGAAACAAAAAGCATGTCCCAGGAGTACAAACAAATAGGCCTGTGCAGTACACAGTTAAAATTATCAATGTCTCACAAACTTGTAATCCAGACTAAGCAGGGCATTAAAAAATCCAAAAGAGCACAGCATCTTCTATTCCTGAAGAGACCGAAAGGGTACACTGACATAACAGTTTCCAACAGCTGTGATAACAGCCTGCGTAGGATCATGCTGGAGCTGATGGACAACAGCCCCTTGCACACAGAGCGCTGGAGCTTCATGGGGCTGCATGCTGCCAGGTTCAGCTCTGGTTACCTTGTACAGTATAGCACAGACTAATCCCTCCGTGATTGTCTGGGTCCTCCTCCGAGGGGTTCTCCCGCATATCCTTTTCTAGTTTTGACAAGGCAGAGGAAGGCCTGTCCCTGACTCCTTGATCTGATTTTGCCTGTTTCAGCTCCTGACAAATGGCCCTCCTTACCCAGAGGTGTCATGAAAAGCACAGAAGAGGGCTTTTTGTTACCACACTAATTGCGTTGTTTGGGGATGTAAAAGTTCCAAATCTCTGATAAATACAGCATCAGAACAAAAGCATCTATTTGAGGTGACATCACTGCTCTAAGACATGAACTTACAGGGTTAAAATCTGAGACACTTCTTATTTATTTGAACAATCCCCCATAAAGTTCAGTGCGACTATACTGGGAGGAAACTAGAGTGGGTACTGCTGAACAGAAAAGTTCACAATTACCAAATAATTATTCCAGAAATCTTACTGCTGTGGGAGACGCTGTTGTTCCTGTTCCCATAAGACAGGAGGACCAGGACACAGAGACCTTTGGCACTCCTCCTTGCCTAGCCCTGACCCCAGCTCTGGGAAGACTGCTGCTCCTCACTGAAAAGCCCCTCCATGGAAGAGTACTATAGCAACACATCCTAGAATACTTCAGCAGGGTACAGTGGAGGGCAGGCTGCCCACAAACACACATGGCAAAGTAAGGAAAATAGATACCAGGCCTCCTTAACTCATGAATATTCCAAAATAAGTGTTGCAGGAAGAGACCTTGCTCCTGTCCAGCGGCACAGATTCAAGAGGGATGCTTGCAGATACAGGTGTTCCTATGGGATGCTTTCAGATACAGTCTCAGGATGTCTTGACTGTTTCTTATGGATTCACAGAGCAGGTGAAATTCTGAATTCTGAAGATCTTGTTCTCTCTTAATATGCAGTCTGAGGTACCTGGAGTCTAAGGTCTAAGCCTAAGAAAATAGCAAAGACCATGTAATTTCTGAGGGGAAAAGTGAGACTGGTACCCCAGGGAAGCTGAGCATTAAAAAACCCCAAACCCTGACTTTTTTGCAGAGATGTCACCTGTATTCTCAGGCAGAAAATAAAACAGATTTGCAATGCAAATGCTGTATTTTAGGAAAGTCTGTGTGCAGAAGGCTAGGAAAGGGAAAGGTGTCAAATGCCTGATACAAACTATGGTCTGAATTCTAATTATTTGTCTTTGCAGACGGCAATTTGTGTCAGTGTAATTTTTAAGCTGCTTCTGGACTTTTTCCTTTCTACTCCTCCAGTTATCCTCTCCCTTGCTATCCTCTTGCTGGACTACATGCTAATGCCCCCTGATGTGCCACATGTGGTGGGAGCTAGCTGCATATGCCATGCTTTACTGGAGGGGATAAAACATCTGAAAAGCAGCAGAAATGGTCAATTTTTAACCTTTTCTTCTTTCCTCTTTCTCCTCCAAACTGACCATGTGATTGCATTTACAAGAAGAATTAATACTTGGGACAACACAGAGTGAAAGGATGAGGAATTCATATTCTAAGCAAACAATGAAGAGAAGCTACAAGAGTTTTGGCACCTGACTATGATAAAGCTTTCAAGAGAATTTCCTTCTGAAGGGATCCCAAACTATTGGAGATTACACATGCTGCATAGTGAATCTGCACACTTAAGCAATTGTAAAATGCATGTGTTTCAACCATTTCCCTAGCACTAGTAGAAACAAAAATAAGGAGAAAAGGGCTGCAGAGGATGACTCACAGAGGCTGGGGATTAGTGGAAGGAACATGAAACCATGAAAGGTGTATATGACCGTATTTTCTCTAATGCTCACAGCAACAGCAAAGTAAGCAAATGGCCACTCCTTAGTATGACTAATGGTGTAACTACTTAAGGACTTATTTCTACTGAAGTTTATGAAAGTTAGATCAAAACAAACCACACAGTTTAAAATAGAAATGCTCTTTATCTGCTGTCAGCTGCAGCATACTATTTCAGCACATGTGAGTTTAAGCACACACACAGTTCTGCAGAATGAGATGTAATGCTTAAAACTGAGTGCTCACATTTACTGCTTTGCTGAAGTGGGTCTCCATCTGTCCATACTGAGCTGCACATCCAAAGTCTTTGCAACTTTACTTTGCAGCCACTAGTTTTGGCCCCACAGGGAGCTATTTATAAATATCTGAATTAATGAAATAAGATTGTACAGCAGAAAAAGGAATCAACGAAATATGGTCACTATGGCAACAAATATTTCCTGGATGTAGTTTTGCTTCCAGTCAGCAATGGCCTTACGATGTTCCCAACAATTACAAAAAGTTGTCAGGCTTTTCTTGCTTGCTTGTTTGTATTAAACATTTTCCTACATACAAAGTAAGACAATAAAAGTAACATCCAAGTATTTTAGACCAAGTTCCCTTTTCAATAGTATTTTACACTAGTTAAAAAGTTTTTAAGAACTTGAAATGCAAAGCCATTGTTTTCCCTTCTTCTTACTGCTCTTGTGTCTCCCAAGTACAGAGCAAGCTTCTGCTACCCTGAGAAATTTCATGGGCTCCAACTCTGAATTCAAATATTAAACTGACCCCTTTACCACCAACATCAGCTGAAAGCAAGGCTAGAAAAAAAATGATGTCACGAAAACCCCTGTTGTTTTCAACAGGCAGTTCTGGCTGATCCTTGTGTCCACACTAAGCAAAAACAGAAAATAAAACGTGCTGACACCTTGCCAGACTCCACCTGCAAAATACACTCCTGGCCATGTCAATCACAGAAATTAGGCCCTACATGTGGTACACGGTGGAAATGTCCAAGTCATGTCTGTGTATAAGCACTGGACTTGCCAAAAACGACCACATGACCCTCTTTGGAGTTTTGCAAATGCTGTGCTTTGTGGATTGAGTCTTTGATGGGTTGTAGATATCTCAGAGGGTATTGTGAGCTTGTCTGCACATTGTGGAGCTCAAAGATACTAAGGGGTTGTCTGAGCTTGCTTTCTTTTTTAGTATTTTTAAGTAGGTAAACCAACCTTTTAAAAATAGTTTCTAACACCAGTCTTGTCCGCTGCCAGATGAGGGCATTTCCAGGACAGGTGTACGACATTTTCCCTCTGGTTTTACTTCCCTGTTGTTTTTTTTTTTTGAACGTGGCCTCAAAGGTATGTGGTCAGTCCAGATATTTCCTTCCCTTCCTTAATGACTAACAAATCCATAAGCAGTGTCAACCAAATGCAGCAAAGGATGTCAGTCCTCAGAGATAGTTAAGACTGTACAAGTTTCATGAAAACAGTTCTGCGGCACAGAGAACCAATCCTTTCCACGCCATGACTGTTAGAAAAGTTAGTTCATTGTCTTGTCAGCTGTGAAAAAATCTGTGTTAGCACTGGGGCAAGAAGCAAAAAAGCACACATGCTTACGATTGCCCCAGTCAAGAGAGATGCTTCAGTAGGAGCTGCCACCTTTTTTAGACACAGATGTAAAAATCAGGGCTCTGTATGAAATCAGCCTTTGTAACTCCCAGTGTGCCTGACCTTGCAGATCTTCCATCAACCATTAAATTGTTAATATTGATGTTTAAGTTGTCTCTTCACAGTTACCTGTGCCAATATAGATGTGATGTATCAGACTGAGGTCCCTCTCCAATGCATATTTATATATTTGGTTTTTGTTTGTTTAATTTTATTTATTTATTTACTTATTTATTTATTATAATTGTCATGTGATATTTTGGAGAAGAGAGATCTGTTTATGCAAGAGAGGCACACAACTAAAACAGCAATGGAGCCATACAGAGATGCCAGAGCAGAGGAACTGCTCAGTCAGCCTCTGACCTGCAAGCTTTGGGGTTTTTTTCCTTCTCTTTTTCAACGCAAGAAATTCACACTAGCAAAGGAGCTATAGCTGAAATAAAGTATTTAGGGAATCAGTCACAAAGTGCTTGGAGATGACATGACTAGTCTCCCTCTGATCTTTAGCTTTCAATCCCCTCCTGGCACAAGTCACCTTCTGGGTACAGCAAAGAGAGCAAAGGAAACTAATGACCTCTCACCCACATTGGCACCCACAGCAGCAGTAGCAGCCCATTAGCCCAGGCTGCTCTGGGAGCCTACAGATGGATTTTTGGCACAACATTATCTTCTTTATTAATACAGTGTTTTAAAGCAAATATTCCTAGTAAAAGTAAATGCTACCAGGCTTGTCCTGTATTAAAGAATAACTTCACGTCCCCCTCGTGCATGAGTAAGGAGTTAACAAAATCTGAGGTGCTTTATGGTTACATTGAGAGGGTACACCCACTCCCAACAAGGCTGTTTGTTAAACGGGGTGACAACTCTGCAATGCAGAGTTATCTGACGTTTGTTTTCTAATGCACATGCTGTTTCAAAAAGAATAATGAAAATGTAAATAAATGCAAAGGAGCCCTGGGGATAGAAAACTTTCTATCAAAAAAACACATAATGAAAAGCCCATATATTGCTCTGTATTGTGTCACTGACCATATATATATATACATATATATATGTGTGTGTGTGTGTGTGTGAATTCTTCTAAGCCTCATTTGCCTAACTGCTTGGAAACTGCCAGCATTTTAAGAACTGCTACCAGATGACTTGAAATGACGTTAGACAGACCATACAAACAGCAAACAGGCTCTACTGACTGTATTCTTGAGTGCGATTCGAAGAATGGTGTGGTTTTGCTACATGCAGACTTTAAGATGACTAGACACAAAGCTGAGTCCCTAAACTTCTGTGGTAAGAGAAGTTACACAGCATATTGCAAAAATGAGCGTCTGAGAAATTTCATATGTTGAGGACTGATCTGAAATTTTAATTTATACCCTTTCCCATGCAGGGTGTTGTTTTTGCCTGCTTCTGTCTTCTCATGCTTTGCTGTCACTTCTCAGTCAGTCAGATGAGAAAAGTGTTGCATAATGACTGAATTTCACTTTTAGGACTGTTTTCCTGACACATCCAGGGTCACAGCAGTACAAAGAAAGCCCAAGCCAAAACTCCCTGTACTACACGCTAACTCAAAACAGTCCCAAAGAGAGACAGGCAGTATGTATCTGAACCACAGAGATACTCTGAAATCTTGAAAACACTCATGCATGGACTGAATTCATTAGAAGGAATTCTGTTATTTTCAAGGAGCTTTTTCACATGTTTAAGAAGATGCCTATTAGGATGACAGCACAGACCAAACTACTAAACTTACACAGGACTCTGTTACAGAATAGGTAGGAGAACAGAACAAATCCCCCAGAACAAAATGTACTTCCACCACACAACTGTGCAGTCTTTCCTCCCCTTAAATAAGACTATGAAAATATTTTTCCATCCCCCTGCATATATTATAAACTTTAAATGATTCTTCTTACTCCCTACTATTTCACATGAACTTCTAACCTGGTTGCATTTAGGGTGTCTATTTTTCTCAAGCTAACTGCCCCCCTACCCCATTTTAATAAACCCCATTAACACTCTTGAGAGTCAAACATGAACAAAAATCTCCCATTCCCTCCAAAGTATGGCATTCATGAAGATGTCATGAATAAGTAAACATTCTCTAGTGTTCTGTTTCTTTTGTCTAGCTTATTGGTGTTGAGAAACCTTCATTTATTTATGTTGGTATTTTATTTCCTTATTGAGTTTCAAAGATGAAAGAAGAAAAATAAGTACCAAGGAAATAGCTGATAGGCTGAAATAACCAAAGATTTTCCCAGGGAGGTTAAAAAAAATACCCTTTAATACGAAGATTTTGGTGTGTCATTATTTCATTTCATACACCTGCTTTTAATATGGAATGCATGATATTCTGTGTGTGACAACAGACAGCAAGCCAGTATAGCAAAATCCTGTTCATCAGTGTGCAGAAGTCCAGTTTCTTCTCCTAATTCTGATTTACTGATATCACATTTTAGCCCCCTAAATGACTATTGTGCTTTGAAGTGAGGCAATCCTCCTTAGTCCAGGCTTATTCAAATGGCAAAATATGTACAAATCAAACAGCAAATCATTTTTGCCTAGACCTCACTAATGTCCCAGACACCCTCCTGCAGCAGATCCAATATTCTTACCTTTTCCCAAATTCCCTAGGGAAACAGTGCATGGCAACCTACTTGCAGTTCCTAGTGGAAAGGCAACGTGCAAGATCAGGTCAGCAAGTGGGCTGATTCTTGCTTGCCTCACCTTGCTGTACTCCATAACAGATCTTGGTGAAATGAGCAAATCTCAGAGAAATTATTGCTTGGACTCTAATTTTAAAAAGACTTAATAAACCTCAGTGAAAATTAACAGACCTTGATAAATGCTAATTGGGTAGGCAGGATGCTTATCTTATATCTGAAAATTTAGTCTACGTTTTGTTACTTAGGAAATCCAAGCACTGTACCTGATCCTTATATGCAATTAGTACAAAATTTTGATTGTTTCACGTTGACAGGGTCTGTTTTTCAAAGCCATGAGAATTCTTCAGTAGAATTAAATCCGATTTGATCCTTGTACGTGGCTAATCAAAGGACAATGCAATATGTTTTCTACAGCACTGTTAGCACTCTCACAGCTGTAGTTTCTTAGCAAAGGTCCTTTCCAGAGGTGAAAATGGAGGCATTAGAGCACAACATGTCTTCTGTGTCCTACTTCATAAATTCACACCTTATATGAACCGTGAAACTTAAGACTAAGGGACAAACATGACAAACCAGCCAAACAGTACTATTTTTATTCTCATGACAAAGCCTGAGTTTGGTTGGTTGGGTTTTTTTACTTCTTTTTAAAGGCAAAAGTCACGCCTTTTCCAGCTGAGGACAATGAGAGCCATAAGAATGCTTAGAAACCTCACATTACCTCACTGGGTTGCAGCAACGAGTATGTAGATGCTAGACTGATGAAACTCCCACTGTTCAAGCAGTAACATGCTCAAACTTCCACTTGTATTGCAAAACAAAACAACAAAAAAACAACCTGCTGCATAGTTCTGAAGCAGTAGCCTTCAGCGCTAGGATCTTACAGGTTAAACACAATTTTTAACAGATTTTGGCTTTTAAATTTGTAGAACAAATATAGAAAGCAATGGTGATTCAGTGCAGACAGAGCTCCTCCCTTCTGAGTCACTTCTGTTCGGGTATCACAGGAAGATGGGAGAAGTGCTGTATACCTGCAGGTGTCACCTTACCAAGTGATCATACTACACAGATCCTGACCTTTTGGAAGGGTGTGAAGAAAACCTCCACGATCTTTCTCAAATGGAAGTTTACTTTTTGGGTCAAATTCTAACTTACCTCATTCTACCTACCAAAAAATAGTAAAAAAAAAAAAAGGCAGAAAACCCCCCCAAACAACATAACAAAATAAAAAAACAGACACAAGAAAAACTCTCTGAACCAGTAAAGATAATGTCCTCTGACAGTCCTTGCAGAAGAGGAATGCTGTGTCACAGAGGAGCACTTGCTGTACCACAGCAGCAGGTGGTAAGACTCAGTGCAGGCTAGTAAATCTCTTCAAGATCCTTCTGGAATGAAAGCACCGTACAACAATCACATGCTGCTACTTTTTTTAACAAATCATGTCTAATCCAACAAGTGGAACCACCTGAAAGTTATTGTTGTCTTGGAGCTATTTTTAGTTGAAGAAACCAAGACTGCAAAGTAAACTGGATATTAAGAAACTCAGACTAAAAATACTTGACAGCAACATATGATATCTTTGGATCAGAAAACGGTTGAACTAGTAAATAAGACACAGACTCCTACAACACAACTCACAAGCACATTACGGATAAGACTGGCTATATACTGTCTATCCAGAGACAGGACAGCACATAAATGGGATGAACTCTGGCTAAAGTCCATCTTCCCTCCTAAATGCTCTCTTCAGCCCTTGCAAAGGAAGTCTGACTAAGTCACAGCATGAAGAACTCCTCCACATCCCTAGCAAAAGACGCTGTGTGAAAAAGATGGAGCACGAATTTAGTTCATCCACTCTTCCTCTACATACCATTGTGCCCCTGATACCTTCAAGGGAAAAGAGGGGAGAGTTCTGTGGAGCAGTTCTCTCTCTTCTCTGCTCACACTGTGATTAGCAGATATATCCCTGGGTGAGAGCTGAGGAACACAGAAACCTCCCTTTTTCTCTTAATGAAAAAGCAGTCAAGAGAATATTTTGGACTCTGCTTTAATTGCTTCAGCAATGAGATGGAAGCAAATTTTCTCACGAACTCAGTTTCCCCAGAATAAGCAATACAAGAAGAGCTAAGTCCTAGGGACTAAGGGGCTGAAATGTGTTTGAATGAGCTCTTCTCTGCGTTGGTATCCACCTATCCACATTTTCCTTTCCTTTCCTTTCCTTTCCTTTCCTTTCCTTTCCTTTCCTTTCCTTTCCTTTCCTTTCCTTTCCTTTCCTTTCCTTTCCTTTCCTTTCCTTTCCTTCCTTTCCTTTCCTTTCCTTTCCTCTTCCTTCCTTTCCTTTCCCTTCCTCTTCCCTTCCCTTTCCTTTCCCTTCCCTTTCCTCTCTCCTTTCCTTTCCTTTCCTTCCTTTCCTTTCCTTTCCCTTCCCTTTCCTTTCCTCTCCTTTCCTTTCCTTTCCTTTCCTTTCCCTTCCTTTCCTTTCCTTTCCTTTCCTTTCCTTCCCTCCCTTCCCTTCCCTCTCCCCTCCCTTCCCCTCTCCTTTCCCTTTCCCTTCCCTTCCCTTTCCCTTCCCTCCCTTTCCCTTTCCTTTCCTTTCCCTTCCTTTCCCTTTCCCTTCCCTTTCCCTTTCCTTTCCCTTTCCCTTCCTTTCCCTTCCCTTCCTTTCCTTTCCTTTCCTTTCCTTTCCCTTTCCTTTCCCTTTCCCTTTCCCTTTCCCTTTCCCTTTCCCTTTCCCTTTCCCTTTCCCTTTCCTTTTCACCTACTTCTACTAACAGATGTGCACTGTTCAATGAGAATAATGCCTAGCATACAGATTGTCAACTGTCACTTTAATCTCTCGTAATAATAACTAATTAGGGTTTAGTGTCTCTGTCTTTCACCAGCATCCCCATATTTCTATTTCCTTTTCTTTCCCCCTGCATATTTGACTGCAGGCCAGATGTACCCTCATTCAATTTGTTTTGGTTTCTTTGCTTTTAGCAGTGCTCCACCAATTTAGACTAGTTGATAATTTTTTTCTCAACAATATTCTTCATACCAGGACTTCTTGTTTTGCACGCAAAATACAAGCAAGCAATGTGTTTTGTAGTTGTACCAGCCCAGGCTATGTATACATATGCCTCAGCAGACAGCTCTGAGCACTGGTTTTCCCATCAGGTATCACAATGGGGGTGGGTGTACAACATTTTGAAGATGCACAGGAGCGTGCTTAGCAGACAGTCATTCGAGCTGTTATGCCACACAGAACAACACCGATGGGATTTTGCAAATGTATTAGATCTCTGTCTCAGTTGCTTGTGACCAGGACAGGTAAGTATGAGAGGCTGGTGTTTCACACTACAGTTTCTAAGCTTCAGACATTGTGCATATCCACATATATTCCTTCCCCTGCACAACTGCCTTGCTTGCTGTCAACATTAAGAATCATTGTTCTGACTCTGAGTGTGTCACGAGGTGGGTGTTGCAGCTTTGTTATTTGGCAAGTTCAGCCTTTGGCATCAGCATTCCCTCTGCTACAGCATCATAGGACAACCTCAGTTCATGCCAGGCACTAGGCTCATTCTACCTTCTGACCTGTTCTAGCACTGGGCAGCACTATTTAGTAAAGCACTCATGGTTGGTATTCATAAACCCTTTCACTCGGCTTTTTTTTCCTACCACACCTTTTTCATGTGTTCCCCTACCAACATCATGTGCTCATTATAACCTTTATGGATGCATTCAACCTTGTGGGTACACTTACCCTTCACCCCTGCTTCACCTGACATGTCTGTTATTTTCCTATATATAGGCAATGTGTCTTAAATCTATAGTTTCACAAGCTTTGAATTTAGTTTGCTGAATCACTGAAATTCTGCATCACCCCTTCCACTGCCCTTTAGAGGCAAGAATATTCCCATCAGAAACTACTCTTGGTGGTCTACATTTGGTGATTTAATTGGTAATAAGGAGGTTACCATAGTTGAAGATCATGCAGCTTAGAGCTCAGATACTATAAGAAAAGGCACTTTGGAATATGGTAATATTAATAGGTTTCAGGGCAAAAAAAAAAATCCTATGATGAAATCTGTTATAATGGTGACACTATCAGGAAAGAGGTGGTGGAAGCTTCCCCAGTTAGGAAACTTTTAGCATAAATTCACAATTCAAGAACTAATCATAGATAAATATTGTGCATCAACAAGAAGAGTGAGATGATGATGATGTTTCCAAGGTTCTCACACTGTGATCTGTTGGAGCATGAGTGCACTACCTACTACTGTACTTTATGCTTCCCTAGACAAAGTCAGACTATTGCCCATGTAACATACACTGAGCAGAGCAGAGGTTAGACATTCTGCTCCTCTCTGTAATGGGATGTGGTTGGTGGAAGTGCACAGATTAGCAGACAAAGCTGTGCCTAATGTTATTAGCCAAATGCTTTCACAGAGCTATGGCATTATGGAATTCCAGCAGAAATGTCTCACTGACCAAAATGATGGTCTTACTAAGGTCAACAGAAAAATAATTACTTTTATTTTTAGCCCTACCTAAATAATCATGGAGTTTTAGGCCCCAGGCATTCTAGTAATAGTGTTAGCAAATAAAATGTGTGTGTAGGTATATGTGCATGTATATAGAGAGAGGAATTCCAACTGTGTATAGCTGATGGTGTACTGAATGTTCTGAAGACCACTCTTATTTACTGAAATAAATCATTAGCAAGAACGACTGGTGTGCAATACAATCAGGGTTCTTTGTTGTTTTCAGAAACCTAATGAATGAACACATACCATCCATTGGTTTCCGACGGGACTGGCATATGGTGCTCATAAATAAATAAAAAGCATGATATTACAGTTACTCTGATACCAGTAAGTGGTAACATTTGGTAAACTGGAGAGCTGTTTATTCTATCTTACCTCAACAGCAAAAACACAAAATCTCTGAGTAAAAAACAATTAATTGTAACTGATAGTTTTTGGGAGTTCCTCCCATTAAGCCAGGTTACAAGGTTCCAAAAGAAACATTAGACCACTTTTTAATGTATGGCTTCAGATATATATTTTAAAACCATTAAAATTACATAGAAGGTAATTGTCAGCAACAATAGCCTTCAGCAACAATAACTCCATACCTAGGTGAGACTCACGGCAATATAAAAGAGTTTAGCAGCACCTGCATTCTACTTTGATTCAAAACTGAGATCCTAAAAATGCCAAAATAGCTGCCTACAGGACCAATGCTGCTCTCAGGTTTTACAGTGGTCTGCTCTTTGTGGTACTTATCAGAACATGGCTGTCACTGGTTCAATTTCCAAATTTTCATAGGTTTAGGAACCTCAGTTTCCCATCTTTCCCAGGAATGCCCTACCTCTACACTCCTCTTTCCACATGTTCTCACTGCTTTCCTGAACTGTCACACTCTCGCCACTGGCATCACTACTGCAAAATTTGCAGCATATAGGAATACATTTCTTTCTTCCACACTCACATTCCAAAGCCATAACTGGATCCCTAGCAGTAACTAATCTTGCTGATACATATATGCTGATACAAAAAATACATATTATCTCAAGCAGTTGGGAAAATGACATTGATGAAGTTGTCCACTGACCTCCCTCCAGCACAATAAATGCTGTACAGTCTTGAACCCTAGACCTAGCACAAAGACACAAGCCCTAATGAGGTCAGAAAATATCCAAAATGATTGTCATCTGAAAGAACTACTCCCCTGGGGTATTTGTGGTCACCTCTTTTGGGTTAAGACTAGGTCAAGATCTGGAGTTAACATACAGTATAGGAGAGAAGTATACAATACAATCCTGAACACTGAAGTCGTCAAATGATCTTTAATTAATTTCATCATGATAGAGGTCATCTCTCCTTGGGTAAACATAAAGTGATGATTAAGACTGAGATACAGTTGGAAAATATTTTTATTTTTGCGGGCTGCTGAGGTAATATATAGGCTGGTGCTGGCAGTAACAAATCAGCCCCAATTTGGTCATTAGATATAGATCATCCATATGGTTATACCATGCAGAAATAAAGGCTTGTGTTGACGATGGAATAGAGCTAGTTGCAGAATAGCAAGGTATCACTTCTCTGGGATTTAGATCAGAATTCTTAGGAATCCTAAGGCTGGAAAATTGTACCCTAGATTCTGTCAGGACCATCAAAGCAGAAGAAGGTCTGATGCTAGCAGGGATGAAAGGTAAAACTGAGTTTTGGGGGGTTATTCTTCAATAGTAGGGGTTCTCTTGTGATAGTGCTAGTGATACAGTTGGGTTAGAGGAACAAATGAGCTGGAGAACTGTATTTATTCCTGAATATCACTGGGATTGCCATATTAAATTGGTGATGCTAATACAGTAGTAGAACGGTTGTAGCATAGCTTACAGGATATATTTTGATCTGTAAATGGCCAGGGTTACTTCTGGTTTTAGGTAGGAAGACCTGTTAGCCTGTCAGAGTAAGTTTGAAAACTGTACTGTAGATACTTTGAATCATAGCAGTACAAGCAAGGGCTGCATGATGAACCCTACCTAAATGCAAGAAGTTTGTCCTTTGTTGGGATATAGATGTGGAAAGTTAGGTTTTGTTTCTGGATCCTGGAAGACCTGCTGTTGCTGTTAGACCAAAAGACTAGGGTTTAGGTCTGTCAAAGTAATCAGTCTTCCACTTGGCCTGAAAAAGATGAACTCCTAAATACACCTGCAATTAGTCCTGGGATAGCCAAGTGGTGCTTTTCTGGCCTTAATACAGGAGTTTGTGTTAAGACCCACAAAACCAGGCTAATTCAGCCTTCCTGCAGATGCCACAGGACACGCAGGAGTGCTGGACACAGCAAGGGAACAGAAATGTGATGGGATGGACTATGTTTGGTTTTAGGTGAAGTTCATCTTTCAGGTCTCAAGGGTCTGAGAAGTTAAGTGCACTCCTAAGCAGGTTGCATGCTGCAGTGCTCTGCTGAGCACTGACACCTTTAGTTGGGCTCGTATTTAAGTTCAGGTCACTGGGCCAGAGTTTAAGGTTACGATTAGCCCTTGGAACAGAAGTGGTTGGAGTGTCAGGTTTAACACAATGTTCCAGACCAACATGAGAGCCATGATGGGAGAATTTATGTGACAGAGTTAGCTGACCTAACTGGATTCAGGTCAAGGTTAAGGACTTGTCATAATTTCAGCTGAAAAGCAACATATGTCTCATCTGCTAGGGTTGCTAGACTTCACCTGAGTTAGTCCTAACATATTAAATCAAATTTAACCTGGAGAGTCTGAAGGATCAAGTAGGGGTTAGTGACAGCATGGCCTAGTATGGTACAGGCCATTAGGACTAGGACAATGACTGATGAAAAAATCAAATGGAGCTAAGGTTAGGTATGGGTCAAGGCAAGGCCTAAGTTTAGGGTTAACTGTTGACATTATGGTTGACATATTTGGCCCTGGAGGGGCTGAGGAGCTTTGTAAAAGTCCCTTCTGCAACTGATGCATTTCTCTTTCTCCTGAGGGAGAAAGGAACTTCACAGAGAAAAGTCTAACAGACAGAGGAAGAAGGAGAAAGAGGAAAAAGAGACACCAGTACTTACCAAGACTTTGGAACCGAAAGGAACGGTTTAGAAATCTATACACATATGCACATCTGTTTTCCCCAATCTTTAACCTTCCTCCCATCCTTCCTGTTTCCTTGTGAGTCTCCCTTCCCCCCAAACTCCCACAGTCCTCTGCCTCTCATGCCACACAGACATTCCTTTCTTTTTGTTCCCCTTTGTCCTTCCCAGTCCCAGCATTGGGCAGAGGCAGCAAGAGAAGAGAAAAACAAGGGAAGCAGCTTTACCATTTCTTTTTTCACTTTGTGACCAAACCAACAGCAAGTCCCACGACCACCAGCACCACTAGCACCACCACGACCGCAATAGTCATGGAAGTGTTGCAGCACCGTAGCTTTGCTAGCCTGGAGAGCCAGGTAAGTAAGGGTGGCAGGGGTTTGACCACAAGGTTTTGGGGAGGGATCGAAGCGACAGAGGACCGCCAGCCACCAGTGAGCCGGCTCTGTCCGCGGGCTCCCCGGCCGGCCGGGCAGCGCTGACCCCACCGGACTCTGCCTGCTGGCACTTGCTATTTGCAGCAAACCTGCCTGGGAGGGCACCGAGCCTCCCCGCGGGGCACCCCTGAGGCAGCCCCTTGGCCCGGCGGCCCCGAGGACCGGCTGCCGCCGCACGGGGGGCATCCAGCTGTTGCCAACAGCTGTGTGTCAGCCCCGGCTGCGCCGCGGCCGAGCGCGGGGTCCGCCCCGCCGCCGTCCCCGCCCCTGCGAAGAGGAGGAGGAGGAGGAACCGAGAGTGCCCGACCCGGTGGCTTTTAGGGGGGGGAGGCCACTCAGTTGTTAGAGCCCAGGCCCTGCGCTCCTCTTCCAGCTGCTGCTTCTGCTCGTTTCCAGCGCTACGGCCGCCAGGCTGGCTGCTGCCCGGCCTCCCCTCCTCCTTTCGCCGGTACCTACCTCAAAACCGCCGGAGGCTGCGGGGCTCCGCTCGTGAAGGAGGAGGAAGAAGCTGGGTCTGCAAAGGCAAAAGGGAATTGCATTGTAGCTGGGTGGCGGGGGAAACGGGGGGCGGGGAAAGAGAGGAGAAAAAAAATAATAAAAAGGCGAAAAAGAGCGGGGCTGAGTCTGGAAGCGGGTCTCGCCGCCCAGGACCCGCACGCCCCGGCGGCCACGCGTGGGTGCAGATCGCGGCGCGGCGCGCAGGGCCGGGCGGAAGATGCACACGACGCAGAAGGACACCACTTACACCAAGATATTCGTCGGGGGCTTGCCCTACCACACCACCGACTCCAGCCTGCGCAAGTACTTCGAGGTCTTCGGGGACATCGAGGAGGCGGTGGTCATCACCGACCGGCAGACGGGCAAGTCCCGGGGATACGGCTTTGTAAGTGCCGGGGCGCGGAGCAGGGCGGGGGGCGGCGGGGGCAGGTGGGCGGCGGCGGGGGCATCGCGGGGAAACTTCCATGGGGAACGCTGTGAGAGCTCGGGGGAGGGAGGGGGGAGAGAGACACGGGGACGGGAGAGGGTGCCGGGCGTTCTGCTTTTTGCTTTACTCTTTTTTTTTCTTTCTTTCTTTCCTCTCCCTGCTGGAGAGTTTGGATAGAGGCGGGAGGGGGGGTATTACTGAAAAAGGAGATTGAGGGGGGGAATTGCCCAATTCCTCGCAGCGCCGCCAGCGCGCCTGTTGCTCGCTGATACGGCCGCGCCGGGGTTTATCTGCCGGCGGCGGAGCTCGGCCCGCGCCCTCCGCCCTGCGCCCGCCGCGGCGCCCAGAGCCCCGCTCCGCAAGGCGGGCCGGGGCCGGGGTCCGGACGGGGCCCCTGGCCGCCCCGGGGAGAGAGGCTTCCCCTCCTTCCCCGCGGAAAGGGATCTAACGCGCAGCATCGCCCGTTAAGGTCACCATGGCTGACAGAGCGGCTGCCGAAAGGGCTTGTAAGGACCCCAACCCCATCATCGATGGCAGGAAAGCCAACGTGAACCTGGCGTACCTGGGTGCCAAGCCGCGGATAATGCAGCCAGGTGAGGAAGCGGCCCCGAATGGCTTTTCTCTCCGTGCCTCAGGTTTCTGAAGAGTAAAACTTTACGAAAGGTAGTGCTGCCCTCCACGTTTCTGAAGTAACGCGCACAGATCAGCATGCTTTGTTTTGGACTTTTAAATGCAGCATGTATTAACTTTTTGGCTATTTTGTACATGTGCCTTATTTAAAAACCAAAAGCAATCAGAGATAAAGTATCTCCAGTTCCCCAGGAAGACTTCCACATCTCAGACACTTCATTGGTTATTCCTGCTGCTGGGAATGTGGTGGCGCTGACCATTTACAGTATCGTTGCAGGGTAAGATTGGCTTAGGAATGAATCGCTTCCAATGTGTGCGGTCTTATTAATACAAACAGTATCTTAATGCAAACTCTTCAAACAGATGGGAGCTATTATGCAGACTTTAAAATGAAATGGCTCTTCCTAAGACCACATCTGAGCCAATCTGATGTCCTAGCTCTTCCCAGACTGCTGCTTTGCAGCAAGAGCGAGACAAGTGTGGAGTGTGGGCACATTTGTGCTCTAAAGAAAGCTGCTCTGAGTTCCCCCATGTTTAGCCTGAGGAACACTTGTCTGAGTAATTAAGTGCCCGCCAAGGAAAGACAGGGTTTATGCTTGGATGTTTCAAGAACAGAAGTTGGGATTTGACACCCACCCCACCCCCCCCATGCTAAGACCTCGTGAGCAGAGATGGCTCAAATTTTAAGTCTGTAGAAAGTACACAAATAGACTAATGAATAGGAAATACCATATAATCCGTCATAGGTTAAAGTTAGGGACCAGATTGAGGCACAAAGTGAAATGTGAATGAAAACCTGTGCTTGTTTAGAAAAAGTTGTTCTCCTAAACATCTCTAGGAAAGTGTGCACTTCACTGGTTTAAGTTTTGTGTGTGTGTATGTGTGTGTGTGGACTGATACATTTTTCTCTCTGACTTTTGGTTCTACAGCCTTTCAGACGTTCCTGGAGGCTGTTAGTGAAGGCTCTTACTCTGCATTTGTGTGCGTGTGTATATGTATATAGCATAAATAAATGTCCAAAAGAACACCCATACAGAGAATGTGATGTGTTTTTGTTGGTAGGTTTTGCCTTTGGTGTCCAGCAGCTTCATCCGGCTCTCATACAGAGGCCTTTCGGGTAAGTCTGTTCAACGGGACCTCAAACAGGGGAGGAAAAAAAATTTTTTTTTCTTTTTCTTTTTTTTTTTTTTAAAAAAAAGGGAAAGAAAAAGTATTATTGTTGAAGGCCTCTTGCAGTAGCATCCTTAAAAGTGGCCAGCAGTGCTGAAGTTCTCAGATTTATGAATGTATACCCATAAATGCGCTCACCTTGTCGGTCATGTTCTAAATGCCGCAGCTGAGTCAAGTTGTGTGGGATGTGGCCCTTCCGACTAAGCAGTCCAGTCCCATATGACTCTATGATAAAACAAGGAGGTATGACTTGATGCAAGATTGCTGTGCCCCATTTCTCTTTTTTCAGCTTGACTCAATGTTATTTATCTCTTTCTAATCTGACAGGGATCGTTTACAGTTAAGATAACTGATCAGAAGGATATGATGATAAGAGGTGGAATAGTTCTGTTTGGAATTAAACTCTGTAACCAGTAGACTCAAACACAAACAAGCTAAAATGGTGATTAACGATGCATGTATGTTTTTCTTCATATAGTCAATAGACCTCCGTGTGCTTTTTTTTATTTATTACAGTAATGAAGTGGTGTTGATAGCTAAACTGTGTGCTTTTATTTATTTGAAAGAGCTGTAGTGAAAGTGGTTTTTTTGGGGGTGTCTTTTTAATTTTGGTTTTGTTGTTGAGGAGTGACTTTGCCATGGGGAGCAAAGGGCCTTTTTTTTTCCTTGCTTTCAAGCTGTAGCCTGTGACTTTTTTTAACCGTATTTTGTAGTGAGTGCTAAATTGTGTGACTTCTTGATTTTTAAGTAAATCAACGTATTGCTTGCATGTTAATAATTTTGGGGGGGGTTTGTTCTCGGGAGGGGTGTGGAGCTCCCTATTAACGATGTGCGTCCATTTGGGCTTTCTAATTTGAGGTTTTTTTCCTTCAATCCTTCTTTAATACGTAGCACATTTCTCCTGTACTTGAATGTACTATTCCCAAGTAGATCTAACTCTTGCTTCTTGTAGGCACACAATTAGGAGGTGAAGTATGCGTTAAGCTTTCCATAGAGTGTCACTTCACTAATGCACACTGGCTGAGAAACCCACTGCAAAATAGTGCATTTTGCTAATTAATGAGTAAGCTAACAATAAAGTAGGGAAACTGTGTCACTAATGTTTATTTGATTAGAGTAGCTTTAGATTACCTTACCTATCCGTTATTAAGCACCAGTAGCTTCTCCATAGTTTGACTTGTCAAAATGGTAGGAACCAGTTCCTATCCTGAAAGAAAATCACAGAAAAAGCTTTCTTATACCCTTTATGTAATTTTAAGAGTGTTGATTAAAAAAGTGTTGATTCTTCTGAGAGTGGGGAGACTGTAACAAACTTTGTCTTTTTTTTTTTTCCTTCTCATGAGTATCCTCTACTATATTTTGCTCACTTCTTTGAAGTATGAGGAGATGACAGTGCATGTGCCATGATTAGTTTAGGATGTCTGTGCTAAGGTAGGCAGGAGGCAGAATGCCTCATCTCCAGAGCAGTTAAAGCACTTGTTGCAAAGAGGAACAAGTGGATTGCACAGGGATCAGCTATGGAGAGACTGAGTATTTGCTGAGCACAACAGAAATGGAGGACCTGTGGCAATCCCTTGCTTAAAAGACTGTGCAAATGTAGGACTCTTTTCTTGCTTTCCTTACCCAGAGCCAACAATAGGTCATGTAAACCATGTGTAGGCCAGGGAAATCCTTCCAGCAGGATGAATAGGGTTTTATTTCTAATGCACTGGACATAAATCTGGAGAAGTGTTGGTCGCAGGGTCATGTATATATGAAATTGGTCATTTTTGATCCTTGGCTCTTGCCTTTCTTTTACAATGTGCAGACAACGGAGATTACTAATCCTGCTTCCTCCTCAGAATTTCCACTGACCTGTACCTTTTCTAAAGTATGTAGTTCAGATTAAAAACAGCATCCACTAAGATGAATGAACATTTTCATTCACTATATTCCTTGACAGTAAGAGGGGATGTTTCAGTGCTTACTCGAATCTACTTCTGCTAAGAGTTCACTCTTAGAGCTTTTTACATGGGTTGCACTGAAATACATGGTCACCTGAATGCTGCGTAAAATCGGTTGTAGTGGTGATTCCCTATCAATACTCTGCTAATCCATACACAAAAGCTTCAAATGTTTTGTAGTTGTGTTTTGTTTTGTTGGGTTTTTTTACTAACAGAGTGCAAATTGGCAAGGTACTGCCGTATTTTGGTATGGTCAGCAGTGTTGTAGAATTGTAGAATGGCCTGAGTTGGAAGGGACCTTAAAGATCATTTAGTTCCAAGCCCCCTGCTGTGGACAGGGACACCTTTCACTAGACCATGTTGCTCCATCTGGCCAGGCCTTGAACCCATCCCGGGATGGGGCATGCACAACATAGGGTTTCCCACCTATCAAACAGAAAACTGAAAATAATTAGATTACGTTCCATTGCTTTTACTGAGAAGATGCAGAAGTTCAATATTCTGACTTAAGCACAATATTATTGTGGTGGAGGGAGACAGAAACTAGATTAGCTTCAATGCATGATGCACTTTGAAAATGCGGAGAATTTTTCTTTATTCAGTGCTGCAAAGATCAGGTCATCCACCAAATAACATTTCTTCCTGCTTTTTGCATTTAGCATCTATCTTACTGTTGGTGTGTTTCATAAAGCTGTTTGATCACGGGACTGGTTATTTATACAGCTTTGTTTTCAGGATTGTTTATTAAAATATTATCTCTGAATTCAACAGGAATTTATGGAGGGGGAAGATGACTTTGCTTCCTAACATAGCTTTTCTTGGTTTGCTTATGGAATTTATATTTTCATATTTGTGGGAAAATTTGGGGTTATACAGAGATATTGGTGTAGGACATAACTTTTGTAGAGATTTTCTGTTCCTTTCCTTCCTGTCTAAAACTTGTATCCTGATCAAAATGAAAACATTCCCACTCTTTTCAGTGAGACCAGAGTTAAATCCAAAGTTACTAAGTTAATTATCAAATGGTTAGCTGATACTACCTGCTTGATATTATCTTCCAAGAGTTAGGCAACTCTGCCTTTTTTAAGAGAGAAGGAGAAGCCCCCTCTTGAGTTTGTGATCAAACAACTTGTATAATACTAGACTTAGGATAATCTGAAAAGAGGGAATGAAGCTGGAACAGTCAGAAGTTAGCCTGCTATGTCCTCCTTATGGTTATCAGGTAAAAGGAAGCATAGTAAGGGTCTTGTATGTCTTAATGTTTATGTAATCTATTTTTGTTAAACGGAAAGCTGTTTGTTGGTGAAAATCTACTCCTTAATTATGCCTTCAAAACCAGACAATGCCATGCCAGAGCCTGAGCAAAACATTTTGTTCAAAGTTAAATATATACTTTCACAAGAATATAATGCTGTGAGTCAAAGATATGCTACTACTGCTGAATTTCTATATTTCACAGTTCTCTGCATTAGTCTAAAAAGTCCCTTCTTTCCTTTGAAACAATAAGCATTCACTTTATTATTGCTTATAGGATTATTTTTGAGGTCTTAGTTACCTGTTATAACAACAATGAAGGTCTTAAGGCATGTGGCAGGGGTATATGTCATTGAATTTTGAGTATCTCAAAGCTACAGTTACTGCTAAAGTTAAACATAAGTTCCCTTTTTTTTTTTTAATTGCAAAAGTGTAAAACAGTAAATAGACATTCAAAAATAAAAACTACTGCCAGGAAAGAGCTTAAATCATGTGCATTTCTCACACTAGTACTCTCAGAAGGAAAGCAGCAGCTTTTTATTTAAAATTAAAGATACTAAGGGTTTCCAGTGTTACTGGGAATTGCTTTTTCAGCTTTTGACCTGGCAGAGCATGAAAAGCAGTTGGGTTCTGAATGGCTGAGGTCTTCATGTCCTGGCCTCTGCAGTAGGTAGAAATTTACTTTGGCCATATAAAGCCATTTTACTCGACTCAAAACAGTTGCAGCATGACAGATGATCAAAAATAGCCCCACTGCAGCTTATGCTGTCAATCATCATGTGTGAAATGGCATGGTGGAGAGGAGCCTGCACAGGGTTTATGTTTATTGTAGAGTAAGATGTGGCAAACAGATAATGTTTCATAACTTCACCACCTGTTAGTTTCTTGGCTTAAATAAAACAAGTCACAAGAGTTTAAGTGGAAGCACATGTATCTTTCTGTCTTATTCACAGATGTGGCAGAGTGTCCTAATGTCTTCAGAAAATCTTAGTAATGTCATTTCAAGTCAACACAAACAGCCTGATAAGCTTTCTTACGGTCTCTTCCATTAGAATTACTCTCTTTCATAAGTGCTGTATGTAAAGATTCCTTTGATGTGGTGCAGAAGAAGCTCTTGGTGACGTCAAATTCGATTTTATATCTCTTTCCTTAATACTTAAAAAACATGGTGTTATTTTTTTGGGGATTGTACTTGGTTGGTGACCAATACAAAGTGCTTGTTTATGCTCATCCATTTTCTATGGAGAGCTCAGGTAACGATGTGTATTTAAATGCACAGAGCCAGCTTAAGTATGCTTCAAATGCACTTCTGGCTAATCACTTCATAAATTAGGTGAGTGTTAAAAACCCAACTTACCTTTTTGTTTTATGTTTTCTTTCCCTTCCCAATCCCTCCCTATTTATCATTCTTTTTTGGTTGGGTGGGGTTTTTTTGGTTTTTTTTTTTTTTTTTTTTTTTCCCCCCCATTTCTCCACACAGTAGGAAAAGAATTTCATTGACATGTTGGGTTTTTATGCTTGTGGTGTTCGTGTCTTAAACACGACAGCTGAACATTTGTATCTGCTAATATTCCTATACAATCAACTGAGCTGTTTTTTTCTTGAAAAGAAAACTAAGCTGTTCTAAAGCTTATCACTTATTTTAAACTATGTTTTGCTATGATTCCAGTTGACATCTTACAGTTATTTTAAAAATGAAACAAAAAAACCCCAACAAACCCTTTCCATTAGATCCGGAATTTGGAGAAAAGAGGACAGTTTTTACCATCACGGTTTGCATCTGTGCTTAAAGTATGCTAAAATGTTGGTGCAGTGTTTAGAGTTGTCTTTTAAGGTAAAGTTCAGTATGGAATAGTAGTAAATCTGCACAAGCAGTTTATCGTGGATTTATAAAGATTCACTGGCTGGAAAGGAGATATATATATGAAGGACTTTTCCAGAAATCCAGATGCAAGACAGGGTTATGAATGTAAAATGAGAATTATATTGAGTATATATATGTTTTTAAATCATATTATATGATAAAATACAGCTATGAGATTAACTTGTATGTAGATTTGTGTGCTAAGATGATGATATGACCAATTTTCAAAACCGAAGGGCTAAGTAAACAAGACAAGGAAGCAAGTTTTGTGAAGAAGATGGGAAATTGTGTATTGATCTGTTCAGAATGGCTATTTCTTAAGCTGTAAATTTGTGGGTTTTTTGCTTTTGTTAAGCACCAGATCTATTTAGACTTAATCTTATGCCCACCTCCCAAAAAACTCTATGCTGTATGTCTTGCATAGAAATAAACAAGCTGGCACAAAACAGGACATCAGTGACCTGATAATCAAACAGGTTTGACCCTTGTGTCCTTACAAACTTTTATAAAAGTGTGATGCACATGTACTTAGGAGTCACTGTTATGGATTTTAATAGCATCTAAGTAGCTTCCCCTCAATGGTAGCTTCCCTCTTGTGACGGAGTGAGCTGCACTATCGTTCGTTTGGAAAGTGTGATTCTTGCTGTGTTTACCACACTTGTGAACTCTATTTAAACTCCTTTGTCGCCTGTGTTGGTTTTTTTTCTTATTTTTAATAAGGGTGACTGAGGTTGCAGAGAAATTAATGTGTGCTGAGTCTGCATAGCAACTTAAGTAGGGTTGCCACAATACACTCCCCTGCTCCCTGGAAAGTCTTTACATAAAGTCAGGGTTCAACCATTTTGTTGCCTTATTGGCTATTGTCAAACTCGTTATAGTGATACTGTCAAACTGCTCAGTTACTACTTATAAAAGCATTGCGGGAAATAATTTTACTAAGAGTCAAGTAGTTAAGAGAGAAGCAGGGTAATAAAAATGACTTACAGGTGATTTGAAAAACAAGTACTGTAATTTTACAGATGAAACAGTCAAGCTTAGTCCTTCAGAGTTGTCCTAAAACTGACTTCAGTGATGCTGGCCCTTCTGAAGATGGTCATGGCATTGAAGATACTATCCTAAAGCAACACTGAACACTCTGATTCAACTCAGCTATAATGCTGTGCTTTGGAGCGATGTATCTCTTCGGGCCAGTGAGCTGACAGTTGGCCCATTGAGTCTAGTTATTGTGGCAACCCTATGCACATAACAACAACTAAATTGAGTTTGTTTTAGTTCAGAGTATGGATATGATGCTTAGGCGCTGACTCGCGTACCAACTTCAACTCCCTCTCCCATCTTTCAACAGGATACCCGCTCACTATGTCTATCCACAGGCTTTTGTGCAGCCCGGAGTGGTAATTCCCCACGTCCAGCCTGCAGCAGCCGCTGCTTCCACTACGCCCTACATCGATTACACCGGAGCTGCGTACGCCCAGTACTCGGCCGCCGCGGCCGCCTACGAGCAGTACCCGTACGCCGCCTCTCCGGCTGCCGCTGCTGGATACGTGGCAGCGGGGGGCTACGGCTACGCGGTGCAGCAGCCCATCACCGCGGCAGCGCCCGGGACCGCCGCGGCAGCCGCCGCGGCTTTCGGCCAGTACCAGCCCCAACAGCTGCAGACAGACCGCATGCAATAGCAGACGGACTCCTGAAGGAAGCTCACTCTTTCTCTTCCTCTCTCCAGCCTTCCAGTATAAGTAGTTTAACAGAGACAATTGATATTAACGAAAGGAGCTTTAAGGAAAGCGATGCTATTGCGAAACTAAAGATTTTTTTATTCCACTGTCTTCATACAGTATGCATCCAAATCATGATGTTAGAGGGGAGGGGTAGTGCGGCATGTCTAGTTTCGAGTATCAAGGCAGAAGAAAATGGGGGGGAAGAATACTGTACTGTCATGGAAGAGTGGCAGGAGTAGCAATGGGACTTCATATTTTCAAACAAACAAACAAGAACCAAAAAAAGCAAAGGTGTACTCTTTACAGTATCAGGGAAGCAAAACTGCCTTTTATAAGTAAGAAAATGGTATTTGAAAAGTTTGAACCAGGGAAAAAACTGAGTCAGCAATATGTAATCTCTATCCATTTTAAGAGGAAACGAACTTAAAGCACTGATTGTCCTTTCTAGCTTTCAAAAGTTGTCTTCGTGAGACAGTACCTTCTCACTGTCTCACTCACGGGCATCGAACAACCCAAGGAAGATGGCTGGATAGTAAGATGGCGGACAGGCACCAAAGTTATTTTCTTCTCTGTCCTCTGGATGAGTGGAACTATGGAGCAAGTGATGTGGAAGTAAGGGGTGCAACAGCTGTAGAGACAATCAATAACACAGACAGTTCTGGACAGAACACATCACTCGTGCTCATGTGATGAGCTTGTCACATCCTAATCCCTCGCCCCATCCCGTTTCACTTTTGGGAAACTTTAACTGCTGGTGTCAGCTATTCTGATTCTAAAATAGGATCAGCCCTTTTACTACAACAGCCTTCTCTTTCTGTTTATTGCATCTATTCGTAACTTGTGAATAAAGGCAGGAAGAAGCCTAAAGAATTAAAACCTTTAAGAACTGTTGTAAGGGAATTTTCTTTTCTGAAACCATTTGTACAATTTTAATATCTATTTCAGGATTATATTTAAAATATTTATTAGCAAACATACAGTACACAAGGCAACTTTTTGTTACCAAGACTGCAGTTCTTGAAGGGTTAATGGTATGTGATTTATACTGTGCCTTAATTGTTATGCTATTTAAAAAGAAATATTTATTTTGAAAGTTTTACTATGCTGCGCTCTAAAGAAAGCGACTTTAGATGTGACACTGTAAAATTATGTATTCATCTCATGGTATAAATTATTTAGTAGGCTTAGATGTAGCATATTAAATATTAACCTAATTAACTAAGGATGTTGACTTGGATTTATTTAATTTCAGTATGTGCACTGTATGAGGGTACTCTTAAATTAACACTTTTTTAGGTTTTTACATAAAACATTGCTAGTTCATTCTTTTTCCCTCTACTAGTTAATTCATGTAGACCTCTCAAATACATTAGTGCCGTTTTCTCACTCATCTGTATGTAGACTGACTATTTTTCCCTTTGCTAGAAAATGCTGCTTTACATTGTCCTGTGAAACTACAATACTTGCAATTTTTATTCTTGACCGAAATGGAATTTAATATTTTACACTGTATTGGATTTTTTTTATACTTGAACAATTTCATACAAGGGAAGACAGGATAGCATTTTTATGGACTTTATCCAATGTCACTGGATTTATTTGAAGTATTCTGAATACTAGCCAGTGTTATAATGTAGACATGACTCTCCTGTGCATATTATTTATTCAGTATGTATATTGCTTTACAACATTTCAGATCTCTTAATCTATTCACTCGTATTAAAACAATAAAAAAAAATTGTCTCATTCTGTCTAGTGTTGTTCTTGCTCAAATAGTCTTAGATCTTGTTTAGTTAAAACTCAGAGGGCAACCTTTTATGTAGTTTTCCTGGTCTGTGGGATGAATAGCAGCATATACACAGACTTCAAGTACATAGACTGATAGGAACTATGTTACGTGGAGGAAATTCTACAGAGAAGATGAAGAAGATCCATCCTGAGAGTTACCATAAAATAATTCAGAGTGGAAGGTACTTTGTGGGGGTCCTGGGTTGCTTATATCATTGTCCAGTCAGGTCTTAAAATCCCCCATGTGGGGACTGCACAACCCCCTGAGTAATCTGTTCCACTACCTAATTATTCCCAAAGTGTCTTTTTTTTTTTTTTGTTTCCCTCCTATCTAGCCAGCACCTCCCCTGTTCATTTATAGCCTTCGTCTCTCATTTCTTGGCAGAGAGCCCAGCCCTGTCTTCTCAGTAACCTCCTCTTAGGAACTGGGAAATTGCTGTTCTCTTCCATAGGCTGAATAAACCCCAGTGCCTCAGCCTCTCCTCACAATTCTTATGCTTCAACCTCCAGCCGTCCTACTGACCCTCCAGTGGAGTTGTTCAAATTTATCAGCAGCTTTCATGTACTGGGAGACTCAAGACATGACCCACTATGCCAGCTGTGGTCTAATGAGTGCTGAGTAAAACAGAATAATCAATTCCCTTGATCTGCCATCTGTTCTCCTGTTGATACAGTCTGATGCACTTTCACTGGTGCCAGAGTTTACCACTGACTCCTGTTCAACCTGCCCCAAGCCTCCCATGTCCTTTTTAGCAGAGCTGCTAACCAAGCCTTGGGAGTCAGTCCATCTGAGGTAAAGAACTCTCTATTTGTCCCGACTGAATTTCATGATGTTCTTGTTGGCCTAGTCCTCTGGCAAGTGTAAAACCCTCTGAATGGCAGGTCTGATCTCAAGTATATCAAGCCTACCCTCTATTAAGTATAATGACAGTACTGCATCCTATCTCTTCCTCCAAGTCATTGATAAAGGCAGCAGACCAGACAGACCCACAAGGGACACTGTAACCAGCCTCTGGACAGAGCATAAGCCCTTTTGACTAGTGATTCAGTTAGTTTTTTGCCAAGCTAGACTGGACCATCTAAAACTGGATACAAGGATTCTGTGAGAGGCTACATGGAAAGCCTTGCTAAACTCAAGGTAGACGACAGTGTCTGCTTTCCCCTCACTGAGAGATGAAGTCACCTCATCACAAGAGGTAATTACCTTTGTAAATCCATGCTGGCTGTTCCCTATCACCACCACCTGCCCACACATCACATGCCCAGAAATTTCTGCTAAGATTGCTCACTCCCATCATTGTTTGGTAGGTTGCTAGGTTGTTCTTTCTGAAGATGGGTGCATCATCTTCCTTTCTATGGTCATGGAAGACCTTCCCAATCTCCATGACCTTTCACAGATGATAGTGAGCAGCCTCAGAATGACAACACCCTTGGGTGCAGCCCATCAGGTCCCATACGTGGATTGAGCTTCCTCAAGAGGTGCCTGAATCAATCTCCTTCCAGACATGACAGGTTTTTTGTCCTTGAACCCTTCCTACAATCACAAAGTAGCGTTACTAAAAACCTAAAGGTCAGGATACCTTTCTGCATATGGTACTTGAACTGGGAAGCATTGAAGTAGCTGCTCAGGTCCAGCCGATGATGGTTTTATAACCTTTAGGACTCCTTAACATTTCAAAATCAGTCCAGGCCACTAATGACTAAAAGCAATTGCTATCTGATGTCTAAAAGAAGCCTGTATGAAATACATGACAGTCTTGGTCTGTTATTTGAGGAATGAGAGGATGTTTATATAATCTTCATACTGAATTTCATTACTGCAGCTGTCACCCTTGCACTGACTTCAGCAGAAGCACAGGTTGACTGCAGAATTTGAGCTGTTCTTTCATCCTCAAAAACGGCCTTTTTTTCATCCGCAAAAGAGGCAGCAGTGAAATTGAAGTGATAGAAAAGATTTTTCCTGGGCTTAAGGTCTCACTTAATTTCACTGTGGACAATTATGAAACTCAGTTGCCCAGAACTGGTACACTCACTAACATCCTGGGCTGATGCTGTCATGTTCTGTTCTTAATGAGTATTAAAGCCTGGCTGCTGAGAAGTGTTGCTGAACTACCTTTTGCAACCTGACCTTAAGATCTGTGACCTTGCAGAGAGCACTGTAGTGCTCTCTCTGCTAAGAAGTGTGTAAACAGCCAGTAGGGAGGTGAGTAGAAAACAATAAATGCCATTTTCTGCTCTTTTCTCCTATTTCCCTACTCTGGTCTTGCTCCAAGGGGTTTACCTAGAAGACATGGTATCAAGTAGGAATTAACATCAAAAGTCCCTTTGAAAGGAAGGCAGAGCAAAGTGATGGTGCACTAACCTTTTATTTGATATAGGATGAAGAAACCATCTTCTCCCTACTGATATATATGCCTGACAATGTCCTTGGGCCTTCTCTTACCTCCATCTGGAGGTAACAGACACTCCAGGGGAGGGCATGAAGGGGAATGCTTGCTGCCCTGGAGGGGTCTGTGTTGTGGTAAGCCACAATTGGGAACAGAATAAAAGTTTATGACTCAGTTTATAAAGGTCGATTGCATGTTGGCTCTATAACATGACAGAATGAGTAACATCAGCAAAAATGTGAATGTGCAAGCTCCACTAACTAGCAAATCAAGCTTTAGGCATACAATATGAAGACTAACTCTTCTTTTTGACAAATGAGTAGCTTAACAGACCTTCTTACACAAAATACACCTTAGTAACATCTCACATACATGAAATACCAACAATTCATATTATCAGGACCGAAATAAAACAACTGAGAAATATCATCATGCAAATGTGCAATACCTGAATACTCAGCAAAAATGTTATCATTTCACTTAAGAGATGGCATATATGCAAGCAGCAAGAAAACGCCCACCATACAATTTCCAGTTCTGTTTCCAAAACCTTCAGAAGAGATTGTATACTGAAAAGTGACCAGTGCTGAGTTCCTTACAGAGGAAGGGAGAAGTTGAAACAAGGAACCATTGCTAAGGAATGTCTATATTAAAAAGGGTGTAATACCTTGAAAGGTTACATTGATGACCTGTACACCAGAATTGTAATTTTTCATAATATTTGTATTTTCCTATTAACTACAGAACATAACTTGGCAGTACTAGAGTTCATTGATGCTAATTTTTCTTGGATTTTTCAAACGTATGAAAGGACTATATTAGGTTTAAAATAATGATGCAACCATTCAAAGCACCTCTTACTCTTTTTCAGCAGATACTAAGCCATTTTAAACTGAGCAATTCCCTAGTTATGCTCAAAATCTTGTGAGAAAAAGCATTCCATTCTGAACCTATGTTTCAGTTCAAAAGAACCTGCATGTTTTATTGAATTGTCTTCTGTTCAATTTCAATTTTCCAAGTATTTGCTATAAATAAACATGGAAGCAGTGTATTCAGATTGCCATGTAACTTTTGTGTTTTCCTGTGTGCTTGAACTTCAAACTATTAGGTTATACTCCCTCAAACTAGCAATAAAACAGGCTCTGAGCAAAATCTCAGGCACTTACTAAATTTTTAATGAAAAAATTATGAGCAAGTAGAAACTGAGAATTATAATAGAATTTGACCTTGTAATTGTCACCAAAAGACACACTGCTGTGAATGGGAAGAATGGAAAAATGCCAGAAAAGGAAAACCACTCAGCCTTACAATACATTTAATATTACAGCTTATTGACTAGTAAGATTACCTTGCAGGAGCCATGCAGTAAGTTTACATCCAGCCATTTTTTGTTTATCCCTGAAAACAATGATGAAATACTCTTTAAGCTGATTCATTACATTCATGCCACTATATTATTGGACATAATGATCCTAAGGAGCAAGATACTATTATATACTCCATTTAGGAAAACCAAGAAAACACCAGACAGTAATAGCAACTAAAGATTTTTGAGGACCTTAAAAATAGCATGGTTATGTGTGAATTTACAAAATGTTTATTATGACTGATGGTTGGGCTTTGTGGGCTTGTTTGCAGATACTTTTTTCCCTCCAAAGCTCAAAGTAAAATTATGAGAAAAAATAAACTTGACATAGTGTCAAAGAATAAGAAGAAAATAGATATGACTGTGTTCAAACATACAGATGTGGACATAGAACAACTATCAGCTTTTCTCAACATAAAGGAAATTAGCTTTGGAATATTTGCCAATTTCATGTGCTGACTTTGCTGAGATAAGCCATGAATTTGGACTAGGTTACACTATCGTTATTTTTGACCTAAACAGTCTGGAAATAGGGAGGAACCCTCCAAAGTCTGTTTCATCACCAAGCATCTGAAAGTCAAAAGATGCTATCCAAATTAACTGGTGAGAGGTCTCTGAAATTAATTTATAATCTTTGGCTTAGTACCCTTGTGTTAATCTTGGGACCATCCTTCACTGTGCCTTCTGCTTCTCCCTTCTCTAGATGTGGCTATTGTGGGTGATGTGCTCCCCACTTCTACACAAGGCAAAGACTCTTGCAGGTGCCCACTCACTTCCTACTTAAGACTTAAACTGGATGAGAAAACCCCATAGTTGTTCACCTCAAAATTTATGAAATCTGGAAAAGTGTTTACAAAAGAGCTCTTTCTATCCGCAGCTCATCTTCTTCTGAGTACGACAAGTTCATTTGAACCAGAGAAAAAAGATGTCAAAATACCAAAACTGACAGAGGTAGGTCACAAGCAAAGCTCAGTGAATCCCTCACCTGTCATTAGGTTCTGTCACTGCACTTGCAAGGACATGAATTGATATTTACCACACACTTGAAGAACAAAACACATTTTTATCCACTAATGCAGGCAAGGGATTTTGCCACCCTCTGAAAAACTTGTACTTTTTGTTGTTGCTGTTGTCTGAATTGGTATTGTTGACAAAAATAAGCTAAAGTTTAAAACCATGCAGTAAACAAAATTGTCTCCCAGAAAAAAAAAAAAGGGTAATTTTTAAAACATTTTGTGGTTTAATTATTTTTTTAAAAATATTTTAAAAAATCATAAATTTTTTAAAAGCAAAATATCACTGCATTTACAAGTATAAGAGCAGATTGTTCTTATTTTTTCATGACAAGAACTATTACAACTGAATGGCTTTCAACAGAAACATGTCAGTGCATTTTCCAGCTGCTTCAAAGGAAGGACTGATTACTTGCTCAAGGCTGCGGATACCGTGATGTTGCCAAAAATTGGGATTCCCTGGCTATGTGTTCAAACCGCTGGAATTCATCTCCTAATTTGCTCACTGGTAATATTTCTGAATGAAGATAGAAATAATGAAAGTCTGGAGGAAAATCTTGTTTTCACCGAACGTAGTCAGACAATTCAGGAATCACAGAATTGTTTAGCTTAGGAAAAGATCTTTAAGTCATCAAGTTCAGCTGTACTATTTATGTGGACAAGTAAATGGGCAAGAACAACCCAAGCATAACCAAGCTGAAGCACAAGCTTTGTTTCAAGGTATTGCCTTGAAAAGCTTTTTGAAGTGATGGACAGTCCCAATTATAAGGTAACTTCTTCATCACACTAGCAACAAAGAACCTTAAAAGTGGGCTGCTCTCTTTGTCCAGTATGCTCTCTTCCTAGCCTTGGAAGATGGGAAGTAGCACATTAGTGCAATAAGGAATGTCCCCAATTTCTGTTTCAATTACAGTTACAGAGTAGTGCGCATTCCTTTATATGAATTTATGTTATGAACATTGTTTAAGGAAAATCTGTTCTTCATAAACCAAGTCCTATGTATCACAGAATGCAAGTTCATGCATTATTCTTTCTTGATTTTCATCAATATTGGCTTTTTATTTCCATTAGAGAACTACTTTATCAAGGAAACTCCTTTCTCATTTTCTGTAGACTGAATCCTTTCACTAACCTAAGTGCCATCATCATTTATATTGGTTTTCATGTAAGAGAGAGTAAAGAGATCTCCAGGCTTTACTCTTCTGCAGATGTCACCAGTTTCATGAACACTGCTGTGTCTTGAAACTGGTTTTCCTCTGACCTTATCAAGAATAGCAATTCTCCTGTCTATTCTAACGACACCTGGGATCTTGCCAAAAGAAATCAGAATCTAATGCAAAGCTCTGAGAACTGTGCCTGAGTGTGGAAACAGAAGTGTGCCCACCAGCCTTCAGAGGGCTGGTTTCAGGTGGAGCTGCCCCTGACATGGCTGCAGGAGCTCAGGTAAGCGGGCACCTGAGAAGGGCACACCACAGTTGAAAGGCTTTCTTTGCGTGAATGCATCGATTTGGCTTAATAAAGGCTAGTCAAAGGGCAAACAAAACAGCAGTGTAGTGTCTTTCTGGGAAAGGAGGCCTTGGTGCCCACTGGAATTTCAAAGCATGAAGCTGGCTTCAGAGATCCTGTGTCTTGTCATCAATATAATGCAAACCATATGGAGCGCCTTGGCCTGATCCTGACAGTGGGAGTAGTGCTTGCCAGCAGTTCTCTAAGAATACAGGTTGGCAGAGATACAAACAGTGTGTGCAGGAACCTCAAGGAATCCGGCTTTCCTAAAGGCAGGGAATGGCAGTATTAGGGAAAAGTAGGCACTGTCCCTACTGGATTCAAGATACAGTTTATTTGAAATGCAGCTGCACTGTATTAATGATCTTTGTTTCAGCAGGATAGCTTGGTTGCTAACTTCAGAGAGAACAGAATAGCAAGCTTTGGACACAATCAAGATGAGCTTCATATCCAGCCAGGGCCCAGACTGTAAATAGATGTGCATGAATATTCCCTGAGAGAACTGCTGGACGCCAGAGAGGTTTGCTTCAAAGGCGTAAGAAGTACAGTCTGCTCGGAGGTGGTGGAAGTGCCACTACTTGCAAACATCAAAATATTTCCACGGATTCTCAACATTTATTGTGCTATTTAATATGATTCTGAGGATGGTACGATTGTCTGGAGTTTAAAAGCTGCGAGGAGATATTCCAGGTCTTAACTGGCTGAGAACAACAGTAGTTATTGCCCATTTGGTGACCCCTAAGGACAAAATATATGTACGCCAACATGAAAACAAATTGTTTTTCAGTGGGATGCTCTTCAGTCTAAGCACTGTTACCTTCAAAGTCTCAGGTTCTATCAGTCATACAGGTAAAAGATTAAGTGATAGTAATTGACTTCTAATTCCTAATTCAGCCATGAGCTCAAGAAAAAAAGTATTTTAGTGCACTGTTCCCTGATCCTGGTATTCAGAGGATTACCTGTGTTTGCAAGACCACTTGACTACCCCAGAGTACAACTCATTAATGCCTTGTTTTTGAGCAGAGCAAGCTGCACATAAACCCTCCCAGCAGCACTGTGTTCTACCAGGCATTGAGTTGCTCAAACATCTGTATGGGTTTAGTGAAAGGAGAATTCTGCTGTTCAATGCGACATGCTAGAAAGAAGAAAGGGGCAGGAACATGTTCATGTTTGTGATGAACTTTGGGTCCTCTTCTGATAATGACTTAGTGTAGAGAAGAGGAGGGGGAAAAGAGATATTCAAGTGATGTTCTGTTGATTTCCCAGAGTTTGAACCAAACTGTCAGTGGTGAAATTTCTCAGGTTGTTCTCATTCTTGAGGAGGGGTAGAAAGCATTCCACCCCAGGACTGTTTGAGAAACAGTAAGTTTTGAGTAAGGTCACTCAAAGAGCATCACGGAGGGGGGGACCCACGACACCTACAAATGGAAGTATCACACTCCATTTAAATGGAACTGCGTAAGCACGTCTCCAGTTTGTAGATTTCGTAGCAGCTCGTCAGAATTTATAGGTGCATGCAGCTGATGTAGGAGGTCCTGAAAATTCAGTCTCCCCACCACTGCCTCATTTTAACTAAAAATACAACAGCCCAAGCCATTCTTCTTTCTGCAGCTGAAATCCTCCTTCTTTCTCAAGGTTTACAGCTACATGAACCTGGGCAGCTTTCTTGGGGGGGAAGTTCTCCTAAGTCACAAGGTGGTGCAAAGCCACTGACAAAGACCTTCTCAGGCTACGGGCTGAAAAGCAGGATGTGTAGAAGGCAGAGTTATTTCAACTATTAAAGGCAATGCACTGAAAAAAACAACAGTGCCTCCCCCATTATTTCTCAAATCCACTATCTTACTTCTTTTCAGATAAGTGCACCTGCACTCATTTCTCATAAAGTTTTTGGTTTTTTTTAAAGCAGAGGCCATCTGCATTTACACCAGAATGTAGAATAATAAATTGCTTAGTCTGCTGCTAATCATGGAGAAAATGAAAAAGGGAGGATGAAATTTCTTATTCCAAGAGGAAAATTTACTTAAGCATAAAAAGTGCAACACCACACCTTATATGTAGAATTTCTTGCAAGTTTATGCTTTTCCTTAATCATTCCTATTCGGGGTATATCATGTCAGAGGCTTCCAAAACAATAGATCTTATTTTAAAAGACAAAGTTAAAGGCTTTCAGGTGACTGAAAATTTAACTTTAATTCTTTCTTTAAAGCCAATTCATTTGCACCATGAACATTTCTTCTCACTCAGTCCAAGTATTTTTCCCTACCCCAGATAAGCAAAACTTTCCCTGAAATAGGGAAAGTGCTACCTGTGCTTTCTGTCTCATTTAGTATTTTATCAAACTAGACTGTAAATCTTTTGACCTGACCCTATTATTTTTCTTATTTAAAATATTTATTATAGGCTACATATTGAATTATATTTTAGCAATAATAAGTGGTAATCATTCAGATGTCTTTCAAAAAATTATCCCTATAATTTAATATGCATTTCTATACCCTCTCCTCCATTCAATTTTCTCTATTATTTTTATTATTCTGTGAATTTATTTTCACATCCTCCAGAACTGCTGCTGCTCTTCCTGGGCACTACAGTTTATGTCAGGCAGCATGAAAGGTATCAAGAATTTGATGCCCAATTACAGCTATGTTGTTATAAAATAATTATTGACTATCTCCACTCTCACCTGCTTTGCATCCTTCTCTCAGTCTGCTATTGTTCCTTCTCTCAGGCTTCAAGCTGAGACTATGCTCTCTAGCAGTTTCTAGTTCATTGGAGGTCATTAGCAAACAGCTTCAGAGAAGCTAGACAGCATGTTTGCTCTTCTTATGTTGCTGTATTTCTGTCTTTGATGGGACAGAATCTATTAGCATCTTCTCCTGTACTCTTCTTTTCACATAAGCTCTTTGTTCCTTATGACCTATGGAGGAAAAAAGTACATACATACTGTCTCTTTCTTTCACAGCTGAAAAACGGCAGAGACACAATTTCAGAGGTAGAGAACACGCTACTCTATCAGATATTGGCATATGTCTTTACATCACTGATGCACACACCCAGACTAGATGCAAATATGTAATCAGATATGAGTAAATGATGAGCTGTGTGTATAGTAAAATACATAACAAAGTACATTTGCAATTGTGATGCATAAAACCTTGAAAATCTGCCCCACTGTGTATTTTTATAGCTTACTTCCTAAACTCACCACGTTCTTATTACAAACTTGTTTTAGAGCCTGCCAAATTCTAGAGGCAGTTCATCAGACCCTTCAAGCCTGTCAACTCCTCCAGCTAGACCTCTGCAATACAAACCCATCTAAATCTTACAGGCCCTACCCAGAGTGAGACTTGGAGCTATTAAAATCAACTGCTACCTGTGTGTTTCCTTCACACAGAATGGTGTTCCACCGAGAAGTTTTCACACTCAGAATAATAAGCAGGGAAAGTTTTAGTAAGGTCAGGAAATAGAAAAATAAACAGTTAAATATTAGCTTAATATACTATCAACAGGTGAACAGTATTGTTCAGAGATACCTTTTTTTCTGTGGAGGAAACAACCAAGACCAAAAGGTCAAGAGGAGGAAGACACAGCAGAAAAGGTAACTTTCAGGTTCTGCAGAAGGTCATTTGAGAAAACAAGGGGAATTTATGAAAGCAGAGAAGAAAAAACATTGTAATTAATTTACTCATTCAATAGTTAGAAGAATTTCCATATCCATCCCTGTTTCAGAGGCCTTGAAATACTGTTTTTCTCCAGCTGTTTTTCTTATCATTTTGGCACATTTTCTCTCAGATGCTCTCACTAACAGCCTGCTGGCATCTTTCAGCTGCTCCCAGGCCTTCCTTTCTAAATCTCCAGCTGCCTCTCTTACTCCTCATAACACTGGCCTACCCATCTTATGTATTTTTTTAAATTGTTTCCAGCTGCCACATTTGGTGCTCTAGATACTTTCCATTCTCTCCCCCAGAACATGGTATTTTGCAGTGTTTCTGTGGGCTGATGGGATGACAGCAAATTTCCAAAACCCTAATAGGAATCTCATCCATGTCCTTTCAAGATTTTCATGCAACAAACTGAATGGGGATTTTTTTGCTATTGGTGAATGCTGGGAAGCTGAGAAGAGGGGGAGGAGAGCATGGTGCTAAGTTTCCAAGGTGGTAAAAATACAATGATTTATAACCACGTAATCAAATCTCACCTCTTACTATTTCACAGATCTTATGCATCTTGTTCTCTGTTCTCTTAGGCACTGCCCAAACGCCTACACTGTATGCAAAACCTCTGAAATGTAGAAGAAATTTCAGCTAATTTCAGCTTACAATTTGGAATCACTAGCCCAACAGCATCCCCAGTCCTTACACCACTCTTGCAGACTGCAGCCTCTGGAACTGACATGGAAAATACTCTATGTATGTTTAAGAAACGTACTTTGGTACATATGAATCCTTTGACTTTCATGGTCAAGAAAAAAAATTCATACACAGATTAACTGCATAACCGACAGTATAGACACACCTGGTGGTGATTCTCATGCATTCTCTTGCACTTTAAAAAGCAGGTAAGGCTTTCATATAAAATGTCCCAAACTTGTTTGGTTATAGGAAAATATAATTGCCATCTAATTAGATGTACTCAAAATTAAATTTCAAATCTATTTGCCTTCCTTTTCTCCAAATTTGGGGAAAAGTAAAATGAAATCCTGTTATGTGAGGCACCTAATGCCTCATAACCTCCTTAAAAGTTATGGAATACTAACAATGTCATTTGAATAAACATGCTTGAATGCTGAGAAAAGAATAGTAATTTTGAAAACCCCTAAGGTCTTATCTGCATATCATCTTAGTTTCTATGGGAATCACCCAGGGCTGTTCCTTTCTATTCAAGACCTTTTCTTATGTGGATAGAAGCTTAAATTTACCTAGTGGAGAGGCCTGGGTGAAGAATCTTCTCTGTAACAGGTGCCCAGAGTACTCAGATAAGCCAGGACAAAATGTGTTGGCTTCCAGCACTTCTTTTGAAATAGGTCACGAACCCAGAAAATCCATTTATAAACATTGCGCCAGGCTGTTCAACAAGGAACATGTTTGGAAGTGTCTGAGAAAGGAATCCTCCTCTACCACTGTGGAGGAAGGAACCTCTGTTTGCCTTCTTCCATTCTCCTCTCTGAAACTCCTAGCACAGCGTCACGGTTTAACCCCAGCTGGCAACTAACTGGATGAAACGAGGACACACAGGTAGAGGAAAAGGGACTTCTGGATCTGTCTGCTCATTCTGAAGTCGTTAGAGGGAGAAAGGAACTATATCACAAAGCTTTGAAAAACACCTGTAGTAGCTTCCAGTTTGAATTTAAGAACCGATTAGGTCACCACAGCCATCAGGAGAGAAACAAGCATAGAATTGGCAGATTAAAAAGTAGAGGAGAAGCTGGAAGAGGCATTTTTAACAGAATCACACTTTCATACTGACTGAAAACAGTTTCCCTCTTAAATGGTCTAGTGGTCTTCTCCACAGCACAGTGAAATTATGGAGAGCTCTCCCAATACCTTCAGAGATCTGTGTTGGGTCTTACAGTCTTGTCTTCAGATAAGATTATTTTAATAAGGTCCATTAACAGATGTTTTCAAATGCTCCTGAAGTCAGAACAGCTGTGGGATCTTTGCAAGATGTCAGATTATTACCAGACCTGAGAACAAAAATCCCAGATTCCTTCACAGTTTGGTCTCTAATGATTGCAAAATGCTTCTCAGGTAAAAAGAGTAAGAATTTGAAAGGCACCTCATGAAATAAAGGAGAATCAAATGCCACAATTAACTAGGACATCATCTAGCACATGTAGTTCTCCATTCCTGCCAAGTACTATCAATACTCTAAAAAGAACCCTATCAATAAGAAATGTTGTTATTTGGAATAGACTAAGTTGGGGTTGCCTAGTTCCAAAGAAACCAAATATGCTGACCGTGACACAGCACTCTGAACTTTCCACATGAGATCACTAGATATCTTTGACAGTGAGAAATGAGAATGGGATTACATATTCAGTATACAAAATATAGAATCACTTTCTATATAGAGGGTTGCATCAAGTTAAATGGCAAAAAATGGGATTAAGTACTTTCCCTCTTAAAAACAGATTTAAAAGACAACGTGGCCTCCCATTCTTGCATTTAATTAGATAAGCACTAGCAGATAATGCCCATGCTGTAATTGTCTATCTTATGTTTTACCAGCACTGAATTCTGTAGTCTGGTGTAAAGCAGAACTTGTTTCTAATAGAGAAAATTGAGAGTCATTTCCACAGCCTTAGCTTTACTCTAGGAAGAAATCTCCTTAGTCCTGCTCTGTGGTCAAGAGACACATAGATCAGAATTACTGTCAGGAGGAGCCTCTTTCTGCTGCTTGTAGAGGGATGCAAAACTAAGCTTTACCTTAGCTCACCTAAGGTAAAGTTTGCTTCTATAGTGTTATTTGCTTCTATTTAAAAGGTTTTCTGCTTTTTTTTGTTTGTTTTTCAAATAGAAGTATAAGACAGCAATCGCCTAGCTTTGCCTCTCTGATTAATACTGAACTAAATCTTAAAGACAGTTCACAGAGACAATCATAAAAGCAATATAGCAACACAAGAAATTATGAATGTCTTGTATCAACAGCAATGATACTCTGCTGCTAACTCACAGGGCAAATCACTATCAGCTTGAAGATATATCCTTAACTATGATATTGAATATTGGCAGTAAGAAATAATAAAGAGCATAGCTTGTGTTTAGTTAGGCCACTTGAAACCACTGGAATACATTCACAATATATGTCACCTAATTTCCATTTCAGAAAAATCAAGATTATTTTGTGAAAATTTTAATTTGAAATTACAAAAATGCCAGTTGTAAAAGGTGGTGTCTCTGATAATTGAAAGAAGAAAGAAGAAAAAGAAATGTCCAAGAAGAAATAAAAAAATGGAAGGAACAGATACCACCACACTTTTCATTGTTGGAAACGTTTTCTCTGAAAAAAAATCTTTATCCCAAAATTCTGTAAGTACGTAGTCCAATTAAATGTTCCTTTAATGAGGGTGAATGGAGGTGTACAATGTAAATGCCTGGAGAGAACTGTATTTTTGATTTGGTTAATTTTCAAGGCTTCCTGTAAATCTAGTGTCAGCATCTAGTTAACAGAGCTGACAGAGCAAGGATGCTGCACAATGTTTACATTACATGCGATACGTATTTCCATGTAGCTTTCGCAAATGAACATTTGTAATTTTCCAAAAGCCACAGACTGTAAGTCAAGAACAGATGTCACAGACTTGAATCCCTACCATCGAGTACTAAGGTACGAAAGAATTAACCAAATATAGTAAAAAATATCACATAATTGCATATTGAATTTATCTCACATATGCTGTGGGATACCAAACATGTATGTAACACATTCATTTTATGCATACAACATGTATTTCTTAGATGCTGGTTATCGTCTTTTAATCAACAAATTCTTTCAGTGTTGAGACAAAGTTGCCTGTTTTCATTTACACACATAGCTGAACATAGTTATCTAAAACTCTTTTCTACATAGCCTTTTCCTCAACATTTCTACTGTGTTTTGCTGCTCAGTCTGTCAGTTCTCTGATCACTTTTGCTCACTATGGAGTGAATATACATGCATGCATCTGTGTGTGGATTGAGAGCCAGACAACCCGTGGAACATAAAAGATGTGCTCACCAGGTAACTAACGCAGGTGGGGCAGCACAAAGCTGCAAATGCAAACGCCTCACATGACTCCCTGTCATGTGCAGGAGGGGAGTTTCAAATAAACTCTGTATCTGTGGGGCTTTTATCCTTGTGTAGGTTCCACTGAGTTTGTGACACTCTGTTGTGGCTGTTGTTCAGGAACAAAAACAACCCTGCTAGAAAAATACAGTCATTTTTCACACTAAAAAGAAGAGCAGATTATACAAGTTATTTCAAAATACTTGAGCTGGAATTACTGTGGTTTTAATGGCCATTTTACCTAGCCAAGGCAGCAGATCAGTACAGTATGTCTGTTTGTGAAAGTACCTCAGATAAAAGAAGGCAGTAGGCATTTTTTTTAAAAAAAGGATGGGTTATTTAAGAAGTTGTGGAAAAGTGTAAAAACTTGGGGCATATAATTATGCAAAATTGTGCTAGAAAGTTTTATTTCTTCACAAAGCTGCATGAGAATTTCAGAGCTGATCAGAGATCATGCTATAAAATCCAACATTCCTTCAGTTACTGAAACACGGAGATGTATAAATTTGAGCATTATGTTGTACTTTACCACTAGTATCCTCCTCTTTTTTGGACAGAACCACAAGTGTATTGTCAGTAGATACGACTCACAGACCCAACCAAACGTTTGCTGGTACAACACGTGTGGAGCTGGTACTGACCAATCCCACCCGATCCTGCACACTACCAGCCAAAATAGCCAGTGGTGCTGCCAGACTCAAAATATGTCACTAAGTCCTTCTGATAATACTGTGGGACAGGAGTCCCACAAATTCAGATCTGTCATCCTTCTGAAACAGATGGAACTTGATGGGGAAATTATCATAACATTTGATTTGAGTCAATTGAGCCAACTGAATCATAAGAAACCTAAACAGCCAACTGACGTATATTCCCCTGCCTTTTTGTCATAGACAGGAACAATCTATCTTTATTCACTGCATATATAGTTACTGGTACAAGGGTTTGATGACAAGTTATTCCTTAGAGCACGTGGCAAATTCTAGGTGAATGTATTTGTGCTAAACTGCAACACTGCAGAACAATCTGAACCCAGGAACGACAAGTATCACTGGGACCTGCAAGTGCCAGTTGTCCTTATAAAGCCCAGTGCAAAGTTCAGCCACAGAGCTTTTGATCCACAAGATCTGGTCTGTGACTCATATAGGAATTTGACATATTCATATTTTACTTTGCTGTAAGTACCTTGATTGAGGTTTCTGAGGTTAAAAAAAATAATTAAAAAAAAAATTTAGGAGAGTAACATATTTGACTGGCATCAGTCCATGATTCACAGATCCCTGTCAGCACCTCAGAACTCCCACTTCCCAATGCCTTATCTGTGTCCAGATATGTATCTGTATCTGAGTCTCCGTGGGCATGACTGGACAATGACCTGACAATATTCAATATAGAAGCCACTGTTGATTGGCATATATTTATGCGACAGTAGTCACATAAATAAAGTATTAAACCCTTAGCAGCACACACATTCCTGGTTTCAGATTATATTTCAGTGAAGTAACTGCATGAACGCTGGGTCAGATGTACAGTGACTATAAATCAGCAGATCTCTGCAGCTTTCTGAACAGGTCTGGAGATTTAGAAGAACTCAGAATATGACCTGAAACATGAAATAGGTAAAAACAGCTGTTACAGGTAAGAATCCACTTCTAAAATATTAATGGAAAATTTACATAATACATCCAAAGATGTTTTGGCTGATTAATACTACCTGAAGACATAGTTCTTGTCCTAAACAGGCATCCTAATCTAAGATGCAAATGAACAGAGATAAAGCAAAATATATAAAAGTATTATACTGGATAAATTTAATACAATAAAATCTTCATGTTTTGCAGTCTTTTCAGTATTAATGGCCACTTCTCACTAAGAGAAGTTTGAAGAAAGAGGGTGGGAAGATCACACATTTGTCCTGGCCAAAATTTAATCTGTAGTCAAAACCAAAAAGCCCCAAGCCACTGTCAAAGCAAAGCTGTCACCCCAAGCCACTTCCAGCTGTCAAAACATTTCTGTGACTGTGTTTAAAGTAACTGCTAAAGGCCTGCCCAGATTTTGTACCCCAGAAATGTTCCCCTAAAATAAAGCAATTAAACCCCTGTGCTTAAAAAGTCTTTGGCATAGGAAATAATGAATTAACAATACTGAGTTGTCAGTAATTTGGGTTATTTTTTGCTCCCAAGCTAATCCAAACTCTTGGAAGATCAATCCCTAATGTGCCAAATAAGTCCCAGCTCTCTCAACTTGGAGAGAACAAGAGGAGAACAAGCATGAAAATGGAAGAGTGAGATTTGTGCAGAACCAGGTACTATGAATGAATCTAGAAAATCTTTAAAGGTGTAAAAAATTGAAAATTATGTATACAGAGCCACAGGGTGGATTTTAAACACTTTCAATGCTAAGTTTACTTCCATTTACTGAAATCACTCTCACTTAGTATGAAACTTCATTCAACACACATATTGTGCCTGAAACAACAAAAAGCAGTAGCTTGGCCAAGTTTCCTAACAGATCTCAGGATAAGATCACAAAGCTTTAGTCTACAGGGAAAAGCAGTTGACTTGGCAAGTCTGTCTGTGGCATGCTGACCTTTCTTTCAGAAAAGGTCACTGCGGAGTCAGGTTCCTGAACTTCCCAGGGATTCTGTAGCTCTAAAGCTAGGGATCTTTTAGACTATGGCATCATGATAGCCTAAAGCAACATGAATTAATAAGCCTTTTTTTAAACTCCCACAAAACCTTTTCAGAAGTCTAGGAGCAATCAGGAGTGATACCAGTCCAGTTCTTGGTGATCAGCAACTGAGACATTGCTGAACAGCACTGTAAGAACACATAAAACCAGCTGCACGTAGGTGAAAGGCTGAAGGTTCCTGTGTCTGTGTGAGGAGGTCTGATTGTCTGATGTCTGTTCTGAGCACAATTATGGGAATTTAGCCTACAGTGCTACCAAGCTGGCTTCTTTTTGTTACATTCAATGCAGTGAATAACAAACAAACAAAAAGGCAGTGATTTTTTTCTCCCCAATGATTTTTAGCATAAAAATAGTGCACTACACACCTCGGACTGCAGGAATTAAGTTCTAAGCCATGGCAGATTAAAATAAATTGATTTTCTAAATGAATAAATAGAAACCCTTGAGTTACAAGGCATTTTAAGCAAGCGAATGACTGACTGAAATAGGTTTAACACTGATAATAAGTTAAATCTTAAATCAGGTGTGCAAAGCTTTTCGGTTTTTCAGGGTGTGGCTTACACATGGAATGAACAAACCAGTTTTCAGAGAGGTAAAACACCCACAATTAGAACGATTATTTTAAAGAAACATAGAATAACTCAGATACAGAGTTGTAGATGCTATAAGAAAATAATCATACTATTATTCATTCCAAAGGAGCAATAGCTGCTTACACTGCTGAGCTGCATGATCATTCTTTTGGAATAAATTATTTAAAATTTTCTAAAAAGTGCATTTATATTATATACTTTATATAACTTATCTTTTTATCTTTGGTTTCTTTTTTTTAAAGATACATCATATAAACTGTTTAAATAAGGCAGAAGAAACTGCCTGAAAGGACTCCCTTTCTGAAATTAAAAAGCTGCTCAGTTTTGGGGTAAAAAAGTAATTTAGAGGCAGTTGGACTAGATGAACTCAAGAAGTCCCTTCCAACATGAACAATTCTGTGATTCTCCAAGGGATATTTTTATATATTATATGTTATATACCTTATGTATAATATACCCTATATATTATAGACACAATATATTTTATTTATAAATATTAAATATATTTATATTAAACATACAATATTTTATTGAGTATTGTGTAATTATTATGCATTGTATTTATATATTGTATATTCTATGTATCATGCAAATCAAATAAAGAAAAGATAACGTGGTCCTTTTTCTTTAAATGAAGTTACAAGCTAAAAAAGTGTTGGCAAAGGAAAAGAGAGAGAAAAATAGATGTTTCTATGTTCTTGATTGAGTATTTTAACCACATGGTCTACAATTCAATGTGTATAGTGACAACAGAGAAGTAACTACTACGAATCTTAGTACTGCAATTCCTTATACAAAATAGATCACTCATATGTGTCAATACATACACATATATCACAAACCAGTCCTAACATAATACTGGCTCATTTGTGTTTATCATTCTGCATACACCTTTATACCTATTCTGAAGGTCATGAACACTGCATGAGAGAGGCTGGACATGGACTCCTAGCATCCGAAGATTTTGAAAAAGAGGGACTGCACCTGCTTTCCAATCAAGTATTAACACCAGGCTGCACCTACTGCTGCTGGATAGAAACTGAGTAATCACACGCCCTTCGCAGGTGGAGCGTGGGAGGTGAAATCCACAGTCAGTGAATGAGGTTGCTGGGCAAAACACACACACACACTCCCACACTGCAGCTGCTACTGCTGTTTCTGTCAATAGGCCCACCATCTGAAGGAGAAAGGCTTTCTACAAAGGTGAGCTGATGCAGCTGCACAAAGGTTTAAGGACAGTTTTACTAATTATTTGCTGAATTACAGATATCTTCTATTAAATAATGTCAGCGACTCAGTTGCCTTCAGCTGGAACAGGAGTGGACCCCTAAGAACTGCCACCTGCTCTCTTGAATCAATGGCTAAACTTGTGCTGACTTCAATCACCCTAGAACAAACAGACCTTTAAACCTGAGGCTCTCCCTCAAACAAAAATGGACTCAAATCAGCAGCTGTTTTGCTCAGAAAAGCTCCTGTATGAACTTCCAATTGCTAAAAACAGCCCCATGACACACACAGATGCGTACTGGCACTGCCCGTCATCTATCTAGTGTCTGTACTGAAATGTGTTTTGGAAAAAGACCTAAACATCCCTGAGGAGATGAGCTTTTGCTCATCATCTTCCTCCCAGAGAGTATCAGGAAACATGAAGCTATATGTGTATTTCCAGGTATACATGAAACTAATTGTTCTAAAGCTTGTTATTTGTTGGCACCGAGCCAACAGTCAGAGACATGACATGGTAACTTTTAATCTAGGTTTTGCTTGTATTTTTGTACAAAAGGAAAGAGGAAAAATGTAGTAACAAGCATCAAAATAACTAATAAAATCAAAACAGTAATAATCCCTTCTGTTCTGCTTTTCTTAATTGAACAGTGAATTACTACAGGAGATATACCATCTTTTGACACTGATCTGTGTCTCACAAAAATCAGGGCAATCAATGAACAAATCAACCTCAAGCAACTCCCATATGTGAAGCGCATCAGGTTTTCTACTATATTTGTTCAGTAACACTAAAAAAAGGGGTTTCAGGAAGATCTGATATCAATACCATGAAGATTCCTGGGAAATATGCACTTCAGAAATATTTCAGTTTATTAAACATTATGACATTAACACTGGTGAACCATTATAAATACTGATGAATGACTCGGGAAGGGGACTATATGTCTTGCTCACCACAGCTGATGATGTAGATCAGCCTATGGTTCTAAGAATATTAATGTGGTGACCATCTTATCTTTTGTTTCCCCAAAAGACTTTACTCCAGTGTTCCTCTAACACATTTTATTTCCCTTTTATTAAGTGCTATGCAAAAGAACTTGCAACATTTAATTCCTTGCTGCTGCTGAAATGCAACCCCTGAAGGCCCCCAACTTTGCTGATCTCTAAGGTACCTCACAGGAGGTGACAGAAGCCATGGGCAAAAACCACACAACCACGCCGAGGCAACCAACCACAAGGAAGCAAAACAGGTTTGGCTGATTATCGTGGGCCTGACGAAACTGGTGGCTGGGAGTGGCTGCAGTTTCAGGATTGGTCAGCTCAGATACACGGAGCAACCTTTCACGATGCTGTGGCACAGGTGAGTGCCTTCAATACTGGTCTGACTTTGTAAATACATTCTTCATGGCAATACACAACTATTGGGGTTATTACCATTTAGCATTTTATAAATACCACAAGACACACAGCTCTGATACTTTACACAAACTTTAAACAAGCTGCAATGCCTGAGTGTATCTTATATTAGGGAAGTGAGTTGGAGCTGCCTACAACAGTGATTTGGAGATATCCCAGCTCAGCAGCTGGGCAGTAGAGGTAGATGACCTCTACAGATCAGAGGGACAAGATGGAGCTGAACTTCACTGGCATGCTGAAAGGTCTCTCTCTAATCTGACATTTACCTCAAATAAGTAACAGTAATCTAATGAAAGGCCTTACAATCATTTATAGGCTACAGATTGTCTATGAAAGTGCTTTAAGGTTCTTTCCTTTGTATCTAAAATCTTTTAATTTTTATCTAATGGGATATATAGGATCTTGGATTAAAAGCTCTTTTATCAACTATTTGTTTCCCAGATATTGTAATGTTGCACAGTATTTACAGTTGAGTTTATATTGTACTCTAAGCATTTCTTTTCCCCTTCAAATCCTACATATATTGCTAGCCTTATTAGCTCAAGGCTAAATATCAGATCTGCAGCATATTTATCTTTTATACTCCTTTTTTCATACTCTAAGTCAGTTATAATACTGGAAATCTGAATACAACCAATGGTATTGTTTCAGAGGTACTGATGTAACTGAACTAGAATAAAAACGGAAGTTCTTATTTATACCAAAGCTTTATGTATTTTTAATGTTCATGGTCTAATTCATAAATCAGCCTTAGAGTGTTGTTTTCCTTTCTTTTCCTTTATGAAGATACAAGAATGGCACATTTAATGGGGGATTAAAAGAGAACTCCAAGATGAATTATTCAGGAGAGCAAACAATATTCTTTTCTAAAGAAAATTATAGCTTTTAGAAATACAGTGCAGTATGTGCAGAGCCTATGTAAAAACAGGAAAGTAAGAAAATAAGAATGAAATTAATTACTAGTTTTGAAACAAAAATATTGTTTCTGATACCAAAATGATTGGCCTATATTTATTCAAGTGAAACATGAATTGAGACACGTAGGTTGAAATGCTGACCCTGTTAGTCACACTTACTGACTTGAGGGGAACCAGGATTTCACCCCATCAGCGTTAAATATTTATAGTTCCTTCTAATCCATTTTAGGTATTAAATTGAAATAAGTTTTGTTACTTTTATGTTTTGTTACTTTTCTTTGCTCTTCCTTTTTGGGAAAAAAATAGGAAAATAAGGTGACTATTTGGACTAGATGATCATTGTAGGTCCCTTCCAACTGAAATAATTCTAATTTCTATTCTATTCTATTCTATTCTATTCTATTCTATTCTATTCTATTCTATTCTATTCCTTGGCTTTATTTATTCTAAAACCTTTTTTGGCTTTATATTTTCAAAGTTCTCATGAAAGAACAAACCCTTCTGTACTCAACAGAGGAAATCCTTCTGCCACAGATGGCATGGGAAAATCATGTGTTAAGAAGGATAGATTTGAGAGAGGGGTCTGGTCTTCAAAAGCTCTCAGAATATTACAAAATAAAAAGATGCCACTCCATTTGCTGTGGAGAATATAAAAGCTAGAGTAAATGAGTGAGCTCGGCTCCGTGCTGCTGTGCCTGATCAGCTCCTTGCACCTAATCTAGGTAGCCATAAATTGTAAAATAATAATTTAGGCTGACAAAACTGCATATTAATATAAGTAATGTACTGTACCTAAGAATCCTTGCCAGCAGTCTCATTTTGCAGGAGAATATAAAACTGAAATATCCTTGCTCTTCAAGTCCTTGGTTGAGGGAGAGGTTGAAGGAGCAGAAGAAAATTCACATCGCTGTCACCCCTGGCATTCCAGTTCTGTACTGAAAAATCATAAATCACATCAGATTTTTTTCAAGAACTAGGTAAAATATTTCAAACACTCACATTCAAAACTCGTGGTTTTGCCTGCTCTACTCCATAATCAGTTATTAAGTGTATTTACAGAAGATACCTGTCAATAGCTAAGTGGGTCCTTACAGGACAAGACCAAGCATGGTGACTATGCCGAGGTAAAGGTCTTTATTTTCTGCCTGAATGAACTGATTGAACAGGGACTGAGCGCTTTTCTTGCTTTCCCCTCACCTATACGGCACAAAGGAGCTTGGAGGTGGACAAAATCTGCTAGGCACTGCATTGGCAGAACGGGGTAGCAAATGTCACCCAGCAGCTAATTAACTGTTGTGAAAGAACAGAGGAATTGTGTCTCTAAGGGGGTTTTTCTTTGACTTACTCAGCCTGCAATGACCACAGTTGGGGTTACACTACTTGTGAACTACTGTTTGAATAAAGGCACAGTCTAATTTAAAGGCTTGGAACAACACTAAGTGTATAACTGTCAGAATACATATTGGTTACCTGCCCACAGTACTATTTTAATATGTCCTAAAAAGTGTTCTCTCTGTAAAAAATTTGTTACCAACTTATCAGTTAATGGGATGTTACAAAAAATTTTGCACGATTTGGTGTTTTCTCCATAGCACTGTTTCCTAGAATCAGATGATTCTGTAATTATTAAAAAAAAAAAAAAGTTTCTAGACAAGTGGTTTGCATAGTAGACCTTTAATTTATTAACCAAAAGAATCTCAAATATCCTCAGCTTTTTAGAAAAAAAAAATCTAATTTTTTGTGTGTCTGGATTTTTCCATACTTCTGCTGCACCAGCTGTCTGGGCTTTCTTTCCTATGCAACAAGAATGTTGATCTCAGGGAATCATCTGTAAGTCTTCCCAGGAAAATGTTTAGAACTGGTTCTACGCTTTCTACCTCTAGGAGATGAAAAAAAAAGAATTGCAACCTGGATTTCCTGAAACAAAAAGGAAGCCATGGCAGAAACTCCTCAGCAATAAGCAAAAATTACTTTTACTGATCACTAAATGAGGGATTTTAACTGCTAGTAGTACATGGAGAGGACTGATGCATTTTACTGATGATGTAGACACAGTAAGTCTTGGCAAGCTCTATCATGACAGTGATGCCACCATACACATAGTGATGAAAGAAACACAGCAGCATACAACAAGGAGAAGAATGTCTTCTAGTAAGAGAAAACTGCAGCCACAAGAAAACACAGATTAAAACACCAGACTTCCATGTCTGACCTCTCCACACATTCTGCAAGTGACTGGAGCTGCTGCTAAGGATGGCAGGACATTTTGAATGAGTCAAAGAAGCTGTGGCCTGAAGAAGACCTCAAAACATTTTTAGCTGGTTTGGACTTTTGGCAGTATTTGGGTACACTTGCATTTTCCTCAGACACAGATTACAAAGCACTGACAATGACAAGGTTGAGAGCATGGACATTTAACCAGCTGAAATTATCCTATGAAGATGTTTCACAGCTCACATCTGGGTCTGAAACAGTGACCCAGCATCGTGGTAAAGCTGTCCTGAAACATTGTCAAAGCAAAACTGTGTACTCAAATACTAAGCTGAGTACTACCTCACATTGTTTAGTTGTACTGGTGCATAATTAGAGAACACTGCCAGTTTCTCTTAAAAGATCCCCTGCAGCCTAGACTGAAAGAAAAGTGAAAATAGAGCCAGCAGTGCTAAAGATTCTAAACCAGGAAAACTAGCATTGACCAATGAGTAAGACTTTGTCATTCCTTTTGACTACTGCTTCCACAGGTTTCATACAGAGCAAAAGAGTAGTTTAAGGTGGCACAATAACTCTATACTCACACACAAATACTTGGAAAATTTGCTTTCCTTACTCTCTCAGTCAAATCATCTTCACTGAAAGTTCCTTGCAAATTTCTGCTTGTAATGAAATGAGAAGCACAAAACTCCACTTAAAATCCATTATCAAAATGCAGTACTGTACAAAAAAGGATATGTAGCAAAAATACAACATAAGCCTGTATCCCATGATAATCAATAGATAGTGCAATGCAAATACGTAGCAGAACTGAGGCCCAATATTCACTGAGTGCCTTTCCCAAAACCTCTACAGACCTGAATTAAATTACAAAACTAACATTAGTAAAAGTAGTCACAAAGCTTAGTATTTGTGAGATCAGAACAATTTCCCCTTGGACTCAGCAAAGCCCTTAAACATATCCTGAATTATAAACAAGTGAGTAATTCCATCCCCATGCGACAAGCTGCTTAAATACAACGGGAATGCTTAAGTGTTCTGCTACACAGGGATGCCATTACTCACATACTTAAAGATAAGTATGTGCTTATTACTTAACTTTTTATGTTGCCATGCCTAAAAAGAAGCATACAACTAATTAATGTACAGTTACGAGAGTCCACACCCCCGGAGCTTACTGCATACAAGAGAAGAGAATACAGAGAAGAGATAAAAAAGCAGTAGAATGACATCTTTGAAATTAAATGTAAATTGAATCTGCCTGAATATTTTACAGGTGATCAGATTGAATGATGACAGATTCAGCCTTATTTCACACTAGTTTGAAAGAGGAAAAATAGTCCACTTCTTTGGCATAGTCTTCCTTCTTTTTTTCCCTGTGTGTTTTGACACTTGATCTGTACAAGATACCCACAAAGATACTTCAGATGCATTTTGTTAATTAGCTATATGCTGTTTTTCAAATTCTGTGGACTAAACAGCAGATTTGGTAGGCAAAAGGCATCTTGACATGTCCTGAATGTACTCCAATATTATTTAAGCAGATGTAGCAAGTCACACTATAAGATTTTCATGATATTCCAATTTATTTTCATATCAGTAACTGCTTCTGCAATTTTAATTCATATTAATATTTTCTGCGTTGTCCCAGCAAAGACAGACTGAATGAAATCAAGGAAATGAGCAAGAATATTTGTGGTTTTCTCCATAGTCCTCTATGAAACATTTAGATGCAACTTTCTTCAATAGGAAATTTTACAGTCATATACATTGAAAGTTCATTTTCAGCATAGACTGGGAAAGTAAGAATTAACATTTTCAAGTTTTTGCCTGTGCAAAAAAAAACCCGTGTATGCAAATAAAAGATGCACCAGAGTATTTTCTTCTAAGTAGGTTACAATGTTGTCACTCTATGGAGATTCTGATAGCCTATCTCTACAGCCTCTGATCTGTACTTTGGGATCACTGCACAACTTTAGAAATACACTCTTCTATAAAAGGGAATAAAACATGCCAGCCTTGGCATAGATTGTCTGCAGCAGCAAAGTCAGTAAGTAAAATGAAAAAAAAAAACCACAAACACATAAAGTTATATTAAATGCATACACTAGGCTCCATTTTAATGCAGCCCCCTGCAAGAGGGCTATTACTGCACCTCTTGCTTTAGAAGAGCTCCTCACAATTTCAGGAGGACTAGAGCATAAATTAGAATTTTAAGTGATTTTTTTCAGTGTTTTGATCCAGAAGTTGGTGACCCTGTCCCCACTAGAAAAAGTATACAGACAAAAAAACCTTTAACTTTTAATGTTGCAATTACTGGCATCAATGTACCTTCTGCATATAAATCTAAGCCAATACATGAATGTGTTCTTAGACTGAGGGCAAAGTGTTCAGCCCCAAAGTCTGATCTTCCAATCATTCCTTGCTCAGTGCTTCACTTGATGCCAATTCCAATGCCACTTCCAAAACTTATCCTTTATTCCTGTCCAAGCTTTTTTCCTTGATGAAACAATAGCATGTCATCTAGTCCATATTTTTGCACATACAATATTTTGCAAAGTCCAAAATTTGTATATCTCTCATTTGTTTCTTCTCTTTAGGGGGATGTTGCTCAGCCTGTATTAATAACTACAAAGTTCTTCCTAGAACTGGCCTTTCAGATTACCTTTATTTATTATAGAAAATGCAAGGCTTTCTTCTCTAATGTTTTCAGGCACTACATCTTATATCTTTGCTTGCCACTGGGTTTCCTCCATGTTATAAGATCACTTTACAATTACTGAATCTCCCTTTTTTTCCTTCTGACTAAATTTATTGGTTCATTTTGTTCCCTTTACCTTAGTCTTAGCCTTTCAATTTTGCCAAAATTCTCCTGGGGACAAGAAAGAAAGAACTCACTTGTTTTTGTGAAGAAAGGACTAGAAGACAGGAGAGAAGATGGATTACAGACATGTTTTAGACATGTAGGGCATCTGCTGGTTTGGTAGCCTCATAAGACTTTCCACTGAAAGGAAATACCCAATAGTTTTTCCTTCTTTTCCACATGCCTATTATGTAAAAGGATGATGTGGAGTGCTTCACCGAGCTCTTAGAGTAAGAGCTTATAAAACTTTTCTTCACTTAACTATGTTATATTTTTTCAAATTAAATTGACATTCTACAGAAAGTCTACTGCATTTTTCATCCTAAATTTTCAACTTATCATGCTGACACTGCACAGGTGTTGGGATTTTTTTCTTCTGAGCTGTAAGGAATATGGAACTTGGGCTTTAATCTAAGAATACTAGTTTTACCACTTCTTCATCCTTTGGTTTTTTGATTTTTTTTTCCAGAATGAGATCTTCTGGGCTTGTTTCTTCCTTCTCTTAAATTGAGTCTGTGTTCTGTGGATTTTTTCCAGTCAGGTTTTCAATTCCATACTACCTTTTGCCTCTTGGAAGTTTTGACAAGACCCTCTGGTTTAAAACTTGTGCTGTTCTGTTGATTTCATCTGGCTGTTTATACATGCCAAGCAGAAGCAGTTCATTTCACTGCACACAGGAAACTGTGCCCGTAATTCTTTTGCAATTTCCAATGCCAATTACATTGTCTGCACTAGTTAGTTTGAATCCCAGACAGATCCTTGGAGTCTGCTTGCTTTTGCTTAATGCTGACTTTAGGCATGTGAGGTCTGTAAGCTCCTGTTAACTATGGCATTCTTGTTAAAATATGACTTTCCTCAGCCCACATTTAACTGCTGCACAATTAAACCAAATCCTTATGTTCCATATTTCACAGTGGTGTTGTCAAACCATCAGAAATGAAACACAAAGTCTTCTAAAATAAGCTGTATATTTGATAGAGAAACGTGCTACCAGTTTTTGCATAGCCACATGGTTGACTTGAAAAATGTATGTGGGCTTTTTTATTATCACTAACTAATGAGTTCTTCTTCCATTCAGGAGCAAACTGTCCCTTTACAGGCTGCGAATCCATGGTCTTCTTCCAAGACTTCTGTGCAGAAAGCCAGCTCATTTGATACGAGGAGGTGAAGCAGATTTCGGGAGGACGATGAGATGTCCCTTGGGACCGCTGCAAAAGTGCAAAAGTGCACTGCAAAAGTGCAAAATGTGTGCTTCTATTTGGCCAGGGGTACGGGCTGGTGTGAAGCCCACAGGGCCTGACAAACAAGGCCTAGGCGTGAGGATTTGCCTGCTGGGAGAAGTCCTGATTTCATGGCCATAGTGAATGAAGGCAGCAGCCCCGCCGTGGGCCCAGCTACAGCAGTGGTCAGGCTGGCACAGTTAGTCCGGCTCAGAGTAGGCAACTTGCTGGTATACATGAGGCTGCCCCTCAGCCTCCCCTGCCATGTGAGGTGAGGAGTCTGATGGTTTCCACACGGGCCCCGCTCTCCTTTCCCAGCATGGACCGGGCCAGTGTGGTGTGGGATGCTCACTTCCCACTCTCCCAAGCTGTGCCCGATGGGCAAGCGGGGCCACCATGCCAGTGGCCGTGGGTGTCCCTGCCCTGGGTGCCAGCGCTCTCCCCTGCTCCTTGCGTGATGCTCCACCACTGCCATTTCCCCAGATTCCCAGCCGCCGCCGTGAGACACCTCTCCCTCTCTCTCCATTTTCACACTCCACCCACTTTTTGCTTTCTTTCTCCATCTCTGCCACCGTCTCTCTCCCTTTCTGGACTTGTCTTTATTTGGCACTCCCGGAAGCTGCTGGGCACTTCTCTCCCTGCCTGCCCGGGCAGCTGATGTGACTGACTGACACCGGCTCCCGCTGAGGAGGAGGAGGAGGAGGAGGAAGAGGAGGAGGAGGAGGGAGAGCAGCGGCGAGGCGAGGGAGGGGGGGGAGCGAGTGACCGGCCTCGGATTTTCATTGCAGAGAGGAAGGGGAAAAAAAGGCTACGCGGGTCATCAAAACAGGTAACTCAAGAACAGGCGGCGGCGGGAGGGGCGGGATGCGGGGAGCGGCCCGACCTCTCCGGCCCCGGGCAGGCGCGGCCGGGGCCGTGGCTGCGCTCCCGCCGGCGGCAGCAGCAGCGGACATCTTGGGGATGGGGGACAGCGGTGAGGGGACGGCTCTGGGCTCGGCCGGGAGCTGCAGAGTGGCAGCGTAATTCCTTGGGCGAGCCGTGCCCCGGGTGCTATGTGGGTCAGGGACCGGGCTGCCCTTCGACTTCCCTCCTGTCACCTGCGCCGGGCTGCGCACGGAAAGCCTCCCCCCTCCCTCCCTCCGATCCCCTGCGTGATAAGTGGGGAGGAAGTAATCTGGGCGGGGAGCGGGGAGACCCGAGAGAAATACCACGGCAGATGAGGGATCCTCTTTGGGGCTGAAGCCAGACCTCCTCCGCCGAGCCCCCCGGTCAGCGCCGTGAGTGACTTTGGGCCCCCGCCCCGGGTCCCGGCAAGCCGGCTTTCCGACGGGCTATTAAAAATTCCCTCGGCTTGTTTATGCAGACCTGGCTGTCAAACTGTGCTGGTCTTGAACTCTCTTAATCAGCGTAAGATGATCTAATTCTGAGGGAGGTGGCTGTAGTGCCCGTGGGTAGCTGGGCGCCGAGTCCTTGGATCCCCCCCGCCCTTGGAGCTAGAGTTGTGCGTGTGGTGGAGGTGGCAGAAGAGAGCCTACAGGTTTAGCCCAGAAGAAAAGGTTAAATAGCATCTTAGGGTAGGGATCTGAAGGCATAATATATACCTTTACATAGAAAGATACGAAGGATACTTCAGATACAAGGCGGAGTTCAGAGTGGGCAGGAGGAAGGCAGAAATGAAGGACCGTGAAGCCGAGATTCTGCATTTTGCAGGGACTTGACATCTGAAGGAGAACTACCCCGGAGACACAGCCAGCACAAAGCCGAGGAGAACTTATGACCCCACCTAAAAATGTGCCGTCTGTCCTTTGTTTTGGGGATTGTTGTAGATTTGTATCTTAGCATTACAGGATCAACGGTGAGGATTTTTATCAAGTAGAATTCAGACTTCATAGTGTGCAGGAGCAATCTTAAAAACAAAGACCATCCAGGGAAGAAAGCTTTTTTAATATGCCTTACCTAAATGTGTTTGTTTTGCAGTGATGGAAAAATGTTGCCAGAAAAAAATCTACACAGAGGCCTGTCCATTAGGAAATAGTTGGAAGGGATCTGTTTAGCAGGGGGGCAGGGTGGGATAAAACGTCAGATTTTTATCAAGTTATTTTTAAGCCAGGCAAAAGTGGCAATGGTTTATGGACTACCACGTTTCATTCCTCTGTGAAATTGTAATCAGAAAACTCATACCAATTCAGAAATGTAACTTTAAAAATTATTTAAAATAGCAAAGTGATAGATAAAATGAGTTAAAACTCAATATAGTACTTTCAAAATTGGCTTTTTAAGACATGCCTGCGAGTCCTAATTTTTATGCAATTTTTATCCTAGCGTTTCCTATTAATTACTTATTATGCAAATGATAATAAACTTTTTTATGGTTCTGTGCATTTGCAGCACAAGGATTTCATAACACTGGTTCTATTTTGAGCAAGTTTGCACAAGAACAAAGGCAATCCACCTTCTGTAACAAAGCCAGGTGCATACAACAAAATGGTCTTTTTGGTCTTGGGCATAACAAAACACTAGTCTTCAGAATACTGCTGTGATTGACTTGCGTCTTCCCCCTCGAATGCTGCTCAAATGTGGAAGGTGGACAGGCACAACTCCAAATGTAATGAATAAAGTATGTTTTCTCAATTAAATAAAAGTTAAGAGGATGTGCATTATTTACTGTTACAGAAGAACTGACCTATGACATGTTTTCGTTATTCTTTTTCAGCTGTGGCTCTCACTTTAGTGGGGAAAAGGGTTTCTTGGTATACCGTAAGGAGCAAGAGTACTAAGATTACATATATTAAATCCCCTCCCGTCATTAGATTTTCATAATTTTTATTCACCATGCAAAATACATTGGGCACCCTAAGTTAGAAAAAAAAAATTTCAAAAGAATGAAAATTCCCCCAAGTCTAAAATTCATGGGAATTTGAATTAGCAGGTACTAGAAAAGGTGGTAAGAGTGCAGCAAGGAGGGCTGGAAACCAGACAAATTGTATTCAGCTCTCAGGCTTGACATTGACTTGCAACAGTACCTGGAGCAAGTCAGACAATCTTTGCATGTTTCAGTCTGTGGCCTGTCAGTAACAATAAAACTGGGATTGGTTTGAACTCTAGAGAGAGAAATGGTGAACTGCCAGATTTGTTAAAGAATATTCTTTGTGGTTCTGTGTGGGTTTTAACATCATGTGCAACAGCAGCAAACTCAATATCTGCAGTTGCTGCCTACTAGAACATCTGACTACATGAAAGAGAACATTCTTTACTTATCATGCTTATTGGGGCAAAATCAAAGAAACACCTACAATAAATCAGGCATACATTATTGCAGTTATTCCGACAGCTGTTTTGTTGTGAACTGGTTAAAAGATTTTGCTTGATGAAGCACACCTAATATACATAAATAATTTTAATTCCTTTCTCTGTAACTTCACGTGCATAATTTGCGATAGGGGGAACAACTGGAAACTTCTCATTTTCATGTTGTACAGATTCTGTTCCAGTTGCTCATATATTTTTGAAAAACACATAATTTTGGCTAGATAAGGTTTACTGACTCTTCAGATATTAAATGCTTTGAACTCTAAAGGCTCAGCTATTCTTCAGAATGTCACTGCTAAAACTGTGGCAGAATGGCAACACCTTTCCTAAGCAGTGTCCATTGAAGTGACAAAAGCATACATAAGCACAGCTACATCTGTGGGAGAGATTATGCTGATTCAGATAGTTCATCAAAATTATGGGATTTGGAGTTTCTTAAATCTCTGTGACCTTTGTCACCATGTTAGCGAGGCTTTAGGGTATAGGCACCACCATAGTCCATACACATACTGCCTACTGTTGTCTTTATTTCACCTGTGCACAAAAGATATTCTGACTTCAAATTTCAGGGACTTCTTGTTACTGAAAAGGTCCCATTGAGACTACTTTCCTGAGTATATGCTAATGGAATTGCTCTGTCTGACCCACAATTTTTAAGAGAACAGCAGGCTAAAGAAGTTGCTTGTAAAATCCAAATTACCAGTAGTAATATACTTGGAATCAAATCAATACTTTTCTAGCATATATTTTAAAAAAAACCCACAAACCCCAGGAAAATACTCAATTACATTTTTGAATAGTGTCATATTTTTCCAAAAGACATGCTCAGATCCTATACATTAAAGCTATCTTTTGTATTAGTTTAAATATTTAATGAATTGGTTTTTGGAAGGAATGCAAATAATTATCTACATTTCTGTGTGTAGTCTGTCATTGTTTAGAGGGAAGAAACAGCAGAATAATTCACCTAACAGCTCTAGATCCCCTAAAGCAGCCATCATCAAAAAGGCTAACTTTACAAGTATGGGTTCAGTTTGATCTTTCTGGGTTTCACAAGGGAAAAATAACCAAATGTCTCAGATCTAGTAAATCGCATGGGTTATCATTAAAACTCAGGACGTCTAGGTGGTAACCAGGTTATAGCAGGAAATGGAAGGGTCTTTTTTAGTAGCAGGTGGCCCATTTCATCCTGAATCAGATGGAAAGGCACAAGCCATTGGAATGCTAGCCATATTGCAGAGTCAGTTGGATGGATTTTAAAATGGGAGATGGGCAAAGGCCTTGAGTTTTTTTGATCAATAAAGACCCCAACTGAGCTGCAGAGCAGAGAAGTAGTCATATGGCAGAAAGTTTGCTTGAGCCCTCCTGTTAGCTGCTGTGCTGGAGGAAGGGCTACACAGGCTAGAGGCTGAGCAGGGCAGCCATGACGAGCCTGAGACCATCAGGACACAGAGTGCTGAGACCATAATTGCAGCAGGATGTTCTGGTAAGAACAAGAACACCAGCTAAACTGGCTGAAATCAAGCCCAGTTATTCAGGCTTCAGCATAGTATGGATATGCATGAGAAGTAGGGTGTGGAAGCATTGTGAAAGGCCACCAGCACAGCAAACAAACCCGTTACTAACCTTGGTACTGAAGTTCTAGTCTCCTTTTTTCTGCAGAAGTAATTCCATAGTTTGCACTTTTAGAGCTTGCAATACTGTTTGCTTAGTTGTGACTTCCTCCTTTGCTTTTTTCCTTTCACATCCCAGAAGCACTGGAACACTCCATAAGGGTTCATACTGTGTGGAACTTAGCTCTTTGGAGAGTTCAAATTCAATTTGTTTGGAACCGTAGCATAAAGGATCTTACTGTTTGGTTATTATGAACTGAACCGAAGCACTTTATTAAAGTCAATGCCTGCATGCAATATTTTCTTGGTTCAGCAAGGCAGTAATTGGACTTGTGACAGGTAATTAAATGGCTTGTAAGGCCTTTAGGATGCTTGATTACATGAAGAACCCCCACACTAATACATAGTAAATGAGGTGGCTAAGAACACTGCATTTCTGTTGATTGGAGAGATACTAAAACTCTTACAGTTCATTGGAGGGAGAGAAGAAAATAAAATAAAACCAAGACAAAAGACTATGAGCAGTGGTGACATGAAAAGAGAGCATAAAAAGAATAGGAGAATGTACTTAGAAACTGGGTTGCCTTGGTTATTTTAAGTCAATCATGCTTATACAGACTGTCAAGTCTTGACTGCTTCAGTATATCATTAAATAATGAACTCGTTCTTTGTGATCACAAAATTGATGACATTCAAAATTATTCAGCAAGGAATGGAAGCTCTTTGCAGAACTTATGTATAATTAGAAAGTGAACTGATATTCCAGGAGATACTAAGCACATACATAAACACGTGGCATATTTTAAAGAATTCATATTAAATTATCAGAGGCCTAACCACAGTCCATGCTATTATTACATTGACTTGTAGACACAGAGCTTGATGTCTGCAGTTGCTCAGCCATAATTATGGGACTAAAATGGATGTGATAAGAACTAAAATGCATCAACAGTCTTAGAGGTACTTGTCAAAATAGAGATTGTTTTACAAAGTGGTTTTGTAATTTTTTTTTAAGCTGTGGGATACAAAAATGCCTTTACTCCTTTCCTGCATGTTTTTATGAATAGCAGCATGGTCACTAGGAGAGGGAGAGAAGCGGAGGAAGATCCAGAATGCAAACAGAAAAGTATGCTTGGTGGTACCAGCAGCATAAAGCCAGAAAAAGGAAAAAACTTGGATTAAATAGAAGAGGTTCCTCTTCTACACAAAGAGGTTTTTTTGCTTATAAGAAATAGTTCTTGAAAAACACAGAGGTTATGCCAAAGAAAGAAGTCCACAAACAAGATAATTGAGGTAACACACTGTTATGCACAGCAATAAGGGACTCATTCATAGCATATCAATGGTTTAACACACGTTGAGCTATAGAGAGAAATACTTTATGATGAGTATACTAGAGCCAGGCAAGACTTCAAACCAAAACAGCCCATCCATCCACAAAAAGCCTTTTTGTCTTTTTGCTATCCCAGATATAACCCTTGTCCATTCAAACACAAAAACCCTATATATTTTAACTGGGTTTAAAAAAAAAAAGATTTTTTTTTCTCTATACTTAAAAGTACATTGCTTCCAAGTGAATTTGTAGCAGATCTAGGGGCTAAAGAACAAAAAAGGCTCTGATTTGAAACCCAAATAATTCTCCTCACACAGGGCTTTACAGAGAGGTCCTCTGGTTTAATCCACTTGGACATCAGTTTGAGAAGCCTGTTTACATTCCTCCCATACAGCTAATGTGAGACAAAACACAAACCATACAAGGTAATGTTCCTATTGGTCTACCAACACATACTTTCTTCTAACCAATGCTCCCTTTTCATTCTCCACCCAGAATCTTTTATGGTAGTAACCCAAATAGCTTCAGGTGCTCCTCCTTACTTCTCAGCCAATACAAAGCTGCTTCTGAGCTCTGCCTGGGAATAAGCAACTCCAGCAGCCCCAGGCCAGTGCGTTTTCATTTTCTGAACCAGTATGGGGTGCAGCAGGAATTTGAGTCTCGTGCCAAAGTTGGCAAAAAGACTGCCTGCTCAACACAGGCTTGGAGTTGGTATATGTTTGAATGATGGTATAGGAAAGCCAGCAATTACAACCCCAGGCTGCTTGTGTTTTTTTCAGAAATGAAGTGCCATAAGATGCTTTTGTAAGTTGGGAGATGCTCAGGAACATGTATACATTTCCACTCCCTTGATGTATGTTGACATATATTGTACAGAAGAACTCTCAGAGGACACTGTTCTTTGGATCTATAAATTGTTCATGACTGGCTCTCTGATAGCACCAGCTGGCAGTATGGGTTTCTGTGTATTTTATTTCAGATCTCAGGAACACTTTATTAAAAGACCTAATAGAGAAAGCACATGTACAGGCTGCTGTACTTCCAATAACACTGTGATTTTCCAAATGGTGTACGAATGGTAGATACAATTGAAATGCCACATGAAATGCTGGCTATGTTCTGTTTTAAGCATCTACCCTTTTTTGACATACAGAGGAGAATCAAATCTGACTTTTAGCATCTCAGACCATGACTGTGAGTGAGACCTGGCATAATTTTTCAGGTACTAGATGGATTTGAAAGAACCTGTATCAAGGGGGAAAAGAGCTCCCAAATAAATTAAGAAGTAATTTCTTTTTCTTTCAAATTAAAGGAGTCCTAGGAAGTAAAACAAACTGTGAAACTATCTCTTGCTGATGTTTGTCAGAGTAGTATCATACTTTACAAGGTGGCACCATTCCTGTATTCCAAACCACCATTTTTACCTGCCTGATAAGTCATCATGTGTTTATTTTTCCCCTTATGCTACTATACTGCTTTTCCCTGTGCGCTCATTACAGCTTGTTTCTTCTTGAGATAGAGCAATATGGTCCTCCATCATAAGTCACATAGAATGGTAACAGGAATAATACCTGTGTGTTTTGATTTACAGTTTGACTGCTGTTTGGGATCAGTATGTCAGAGAATTTCGGTCTACAGCCAAGTTTTTTTCCCTTGATAATAGATAAATTGTGCTTTGAGACAGCTGGGGAGAGAAGCAGTGATCTCCCAAGGCCTGTCTGTAAAAAGAAATCTGCTTCTTGGGCTTCAATATGCTTTCTTCTACCTGGTTTTGGCTTTACTTCTTTTGGGGAAGAAATGACAGATGGTAGTATTATCACATGCCTTTAGCACTCCCAGAAAAGATATCATTAGCAGTAAACAGAGCAGAGCTGTGGATCCTCTGTCTTAATTTTTGTGCACAAGAGACAGTTAACAATGTCAGAGATTAAATGATTTGTCAGTAGATGTGTGTTAACACCTTTCCTGGCTCTTAGGTGACCTTATTTTCAGTGAAGGATAGTGTATTTCTCCACCAAGAGAGCAATTGGATACATGGGAGTTGAAGCATTTTTAACTCTTTAAGTGGTCAGCATCAAATCCAGGAAAAGATATATATGATTAACCCTGATAATCAACTTCAAGATCAAAACTTTAATTAAAATACTAGTAGAGATGAGATAGAGAATCTGTCTTGATGTAAAAATGTGCTTTATGGGAGTGTGTGCATCCCACAGACATATTTATATCCTCTTTATTTTCATTAACATGCCAAGATTTTATTTGACCCTGTGAGTAGACCAGTCTTATTATTTATTTATAATATAAGCTCTGATGCTATATCACACAAACAGTATCTTCAGAGTCAAACTGTACCATTTGTGTTCTGACTCCTTCTGAGCTGCGGCTTTGTGGTATCTGTTTGACCGTGCAGAGCGGAATAAGTAATTGGACGAACAGCTGAATATAGGCCAAGAAAATGCTGAAGGTTGTTGTAATATGAACCAAATACATGAATCCCTAAATATAGACAAAGATGTCAATGTTTAGATTGAGAATGGATGAAGAGAGTTTTCATGCTATTGCACAGTGGAGTCCTTGCTTCAGAACAGTAGAGTTAATTTCAGTGTTGTTTTTAAGATAGATGCCTAGGCAGTTGATGGTAAAGTGAGATGTAAATGTGAGGTTATTGTATGTACAGCTGATTTGCACTTTTAGTGTTATATACGGTAATCACAGAAGTGTACTTGCACTTTATTCATACATAACAGGGATACCTGTGTGTATTCTTATGTTCATGCATATAGGTATAGATGCAAATAGCGTGTACTCATGAATATATAAGTACACAAATAAAAAGGTAGGCACACTGTAAACATGATGATTGAGTTATTAAGTGTAACATTCTGTATAAAAACAATAGAAACTTGGCATCCCTAATTTTAGGGTAAAAATAGTTTCTACTTCTGTTTTAAAAGGCTATAACACTATATTATTCTGTGATTGCCTCACTGGTGATATCTGTTTTTGGAAGAACATGTGGTAGTTCTGACCCTGAGATTAGCTCCGTTGGTTAGAGCATGGTGCTATTAATACTAAGGTTGAAGGTTCAATCCCAGTATGGGCCATTTGCTTAAGAGCTGGACTTGATGATCCTTGTGGGTCCCTTCCAACTCATAGTATTCTGTGATTCTCCAGCTAATGGGAATAGAATAAAGCTGTGAAGAATATAGTGAGAAAAGACTGTTGCAGCGGGAAAGTGTTGCATACAGATGTCCATAGGGTTATTGAACTGGGTTATTCCTCTGATCTTCTGACACTGTAATGTATTTTCTTAGCATCTTAGAGAGGGAAGTTTTTGGGTAGAACATTATAAGTCTGCTCATTTGTGAGATTCCTCAGACCTCCAGGTGTGTGCAGTCAAACATCTAGAGTGTGCAATCAAACAATGGGGTTCTTCCACAGGCAAAACCAGGCTAAATATGCCAAAAAGTAACAGGTCTGCTATAGAATTATTTATATTATTTTAGTGAAATATGGAGACATCATCAAGGAACATTTTAAGGCAGATTAAAAAAAAAACAAACCAACCTACCTGATTGTATCTTCAAACACTGGCAAACAAGAACTCTACTGGAAATGTATTTTAACATACTGATTAAATGAGTTGACTGTTAGTATGGTTTGTTGGACTAGCCTGACTTTAGACTAGTTGAAAACATAACTTTCAAAAGAGACACCATTTTAGGCTTTTATGTAACAGGGTAAAATGTGAAAAGAACGTGTTCATAATATTTTTGAGGATAAACAGTGCTTTGTTTTAAGAAAAGGTGTAATATTCTCATGCAAGTTTGAACATTGCAGAAGCTCCCCTAATATATTCATCTCATTCGTGCCAAGATTTTTTACCCTTACAAAAAATTACGTATTTGTTATTTGGGTGGGTTTTTTTTTTAACTCAATTGATTTTTCAAACAGAGTAGTATACATTTTCAGTATAAAGGAAGAACATTTCCAGCAGGTCAAGGGAGGTGATCCTGCTCCTCTCCTCAGCCCTAGTGAGGCCGCACCTGTGTCCAGTTCTGGGCTCCTCTGTATGAGAGATACATGAAGCTACTGAAGCAGGTCCAGCTGAGGGCCATAAAGATGATTAAGGGACTGGAGCATCTCTCTTACGAGGAAAGGCTGAGGGAGCTGGGCCTGTTCAGCCTTGAGAAGAGATGACTGAGAGGGGACCTTGTCAATGTCTATGAGTATCTGAACGGAAGGTGCTAAGAGGATGGACCCAGGCTTTTCTTGTGGTGCCAAGTGATAGGACAAGAAGCAACAGGCAGAAACTGATGCACAGGAAGTTCCTCCTGAACATGAGGAAGAACTTCTTTACTGTGTGAGTGACCACACACTGGAACAGATCACCCAGAGAGGTTGTGAAGTCTCGCTCACTGGGGATATTCAAGAACTATCTGGACACTATCCTGTGCCGTGTGCTCTAGAATGACCCTGCCTGAGCAGGGAGCGTGGACCACATGACTCACTGTGGTCCTTTCCAACCTGGCCCATTCTGTGATTCTGTGATAAGCAAAGAGAGCCCCTCTAAATTTTGGCAGTGTTTGTATGCATGCTGGTGTCTAGTCTGGTGTCATCCTCTTTTGGAATTTTGGTTTTTTTTAATTTCATTTAAATAGGAAAGACCCATAAATTTCAGACAAAATTCTCATGAGAAGGGTTCTCCCAGGGGTTTCTCGCTGTAAAATCTCCTGCTTCACTTTTAGGTCAAACCTCATTATATTTATAGGGTAAAGTCTGAAAGTTCTGCTGTGTTTGACAGGCAGCATGACTCAGCACAAGAGCTCTGCATGTGTTTCTACAGACCTAGTAACTAATCTCCTCCCACACTTACATTTTAAAAATAAAAATACTGTTATTTTTTATTATTAAGCATTATTAATACTCATTTGTAAGTAAAACCATTTCTTTCCATGCTATGTTACTTTTTAATTATAACATTTAGGCATTCTCCACTGGCCCTGGGTACACTGTTGCAGCAATGTTTGTTTTGGTTGCTAAGTGTTTCATAGTGTTGCAGTTTATTGGAATCTAGTATTATGCTTTAATATCTTAAAAATACCAGCACTTTTAGCAGGCTGTTCTTTAGGAACTGATACACTTACGCATATATTCCTGGGTATGCCTAAGCTTTCTAGTCTACAAGCCAAACAGGAATCAGCCACAAGATAGTGGTCCCAGAGAGCCTCTGACTACCTGCTTGCCCCAGCTGGGGATGCAAGTTCTGCTGCTGCTCCTGCTTCTGCACACCCCAGTGCTGGGCAGGGGATGCAGCCTAGTGTGGGAGCTGGCCTGGAACTGTTCTCAAGGATCACATTAATCAAGAACCATGGATCAACTCCCCCCGCCTCCCCCCACCGAATGTCACTTGGCAGAATCAAACACTCACAACCTGAAGTGAGGAACATATGCATTAAACTTGCTGTATTAAATGATTGGGTATTTAAACATAGCTTTATCTTTGCTAATATAACTCATTCTCACTCTGGATTGTATATAGAACTTTTTTCCGTGAGAGATTGGTCAGTATTCAAAAATGTCAATGCCTACACTGCCTCACATGTAAGAGAGCAGATAACCACACTGTGGGGAAAGAAACAATGTGTGAGTTGTTAAAAATTTAACCTAATTTTTATTTAATTTTAAGTCAAAAGCACCGTAGCAGTACTGCACAAGCAGGCCTCTGGATTTTTTTTCCTTTCCAAAGGTTAATTAGTGCTTGATTTAAAAAGCTTGGGAAACACTGATTCATATGCTTTTGTAAGAGAAAAAGTGATGATAAATCTTACCAGAAGAATAAAGAGAAGACCTTTTTGGATTCTTGTGTAGTCTTCAGTCAAATGGCTGAGACTTACTGCAAAGCATGAAAGACTGAGACATATTTCAAAACGTACCTTTTCAAAAATCAGGGAGTATACATTTAAAGTCTTGCTTTCTGTCAAGTATTAATTGGGTCTGTACTTTTTGCCTCTATAAATGGCTGATGCAAATCATTGTAGACATAGCTTTTAACCAGTTACTTCTATAACTGTTTCAGTCATCTCAGTATCTGACTGGGAGCATACACATACATTTGTCACAAACTGACCTCATGCAGACTTTCCAAAGCTACACTAGCAATGGTTTGAATCTGCTATTTACAATGAAAAACCTGAGCTCAGTTTTGGTCATATTCTCTGTTGACAAAGAAGCAAGGTACCCTATGTCAGTTTCTTCACTGCATAGAAGTTTATAAAAGAAAAAACCAGAGGTGAACAGAACTGTAGCATGAAGCATGGACTTTACTTACAGAGGTCTAACACTGTTTCTGTCCTTTTTGATTTTTTCAGAATGGCAGAGACTCATGGTTTGATGGAGAGATTGGAGAAAGCAGTGACTCGACTCGAATCATTATTTTCAGGTTCACATAGATCTGGTGGAATGGAGTGTGATGGCATCAATGGAGTCAATGGAAGTAAGTCTTTTTTTTTTTTAATTACCATCTCTCTGTTATTTAAAAATTGCAAGTAGTGCATGTGTTTGTCTTCTAAGAGGGAGTGCAATCCTACCCGTTACAAATTCTGTATCAAAATAAAGTAATATTTTTAAAAATTAATTTAGAAATGTTACATGTCAAGCTTAGTTGTACACATAATTCCAAGTTAATATAGCCTAGAGAATTAAAGATTTGACTGTTTCTGAAATATACTGTCCATATCTCAAGCTTTATCACTCTTTCCATCTTAGCATTTATATTGTTGTAAATAACTGACCAGATTAAAATGTCTGCTTGAGCCCAACTAGCAGAAAGAATGAGACATTCCCAAAATTTACAGCAGAAATATATCTTTAGAGGTCATCAATATAAACACTGTGTTTATTTGCCAGCTCTCTCTGAATTTCACAGTGCAGACCCACTTCATTTAATAATTTAATACCCTTAATCAAATATGAATTTGTTCATAAGCATTTGCTCACTAAGGACTGCTACACATCCATGGCCTTACATTGCTGTCTCTTGAGCCCTCTTTTCTCAAGTGGATCTCCAAACCACTACATTGGAGAATATACCCAAAAAAAGTCTGTTTATTCACGTCATATCACCAAATCATATTTTTTCACTCCTTAATTTTTTGTTGTTTCTGAAATTTATAGGGTAAATAATCCTATAAACATGGCAGCTCCAGATTTGATTGAATAGAGGTGCCCTTTCCTTTCTCGAGAGCTTGTTTTTTCATCTAGAACCCCAACATATATCTCCTCATTAGCTTCATGTCCTTTTGCTTTCTTTTGGCCCTTTCCTGCATTCTCCAGAGAAGAGTACATACCAGCACGGACTCAGCTGCTGTACAGAAGCTGCAGAGTGCACAGAAAGTTGCAGGCAGCTTCCTTTACTGATATGGCAGCAAGTCAGTGTGTGAGCTGCTTCACTCTCCTCTCTGCCAGCCCTGACCCAACAACACATGCGAGGGACCTTCCCCACACTTACATGTGCCGTGGGCCTACACGCTGGCAGCTACTGTGGAGCAGCTGACGGAGAGCAGCATGTTCCATGGCAGGAGGGGAGCACCTTCCAGCAGGCTTCCACAGCAGAGGAGTTAGCCAGTCACAGGAAGCTGGAGTAATGAAATGCTTACAGTCCAGGGAAAACCTAGACAAGCTAGTAAACCAAAGCAAAGTCATGGAGAAATACAATCCATGTGCAAACTGACAAATAAATCAACCACTACTAGGAGATGTACATTTCTCAAAAATACAGACTTCGATGCTGTAGTGAGTCGATTTAGGTGAATCTCTGTTTATCCAGAGCTCAGTATTGCAGAACCAGGTCTGCTTTCAGAACAGGAGATAACTCACCATGTGAGGTACTTCCATGAAAACTGTTCATGTTCTTGACCTAACCTAAGAGCTCAGTCCGGTGAAAAGATTTACTCTCCAGGGAAGCAGAGCTTTAACGTTCCAGCAGATCCCTAGAAGACACCAGCTGACAAACCTTGTTGGAGTGAGATTATAAAACACACCCACTGGGAGACTGCAGTAAGAAGCTGAGATGAGCAGCACCATGGGGCGCTTGCCAGCCTGCACCACATCTCGAGGCAGAGCTGTCTCACACGGGGACTCAGCAATTAGGTTTTGCTTGTGCAGTTAGGAAAGTCTTCAGCTTGTGTGACTGATACGCCTACAGTGCCATGAACACTGTTCTGGTTGCCTCTGTTACTGTGCCTCTGCAGAGGTTCACATGCCCTCCACAGCCACTACAGAGTAAACAGTGTTACAGGTCTCATTTCTTTTTCTCCATTAAAACTGACACTCAGCCAGAGCATGACCTTTTTAAAATCTTTTTAAATCCTTTTTTACATGGAGATATATTGCTTTCTTCTACCATGCCCGCCTCCCCTAAAAGAACAATCCATCATTAGAATTATTTAAAAAAAAATCCAACTCGACTTTTCAGTTCATATGTTTTCAGAAACAACAAAATAACGAGGAGGACGGGAGACCTGTACCTTTACTATTTTCCTAAATGGCGTTACAACAGCAGGATTGCAAATAAATCATTCAATTACTCTTCACAGCCCACAGCAAATTCTAGTTAATGCTCCTGAGAGTTAGCTGTATTGAATAGTAAAAAATAGCATAGTTGCTTTCTAGTTTTGCATAGGACAATTGCCATTTGGTGAACTGCTATGTAAAACTCTGCTCTAAAGTAAAAGGCTACAATGATTCTTTTGGAAACATGCACAGATTTTGACAAAGAACATAAAATGGGCTTTGGGAAGCATCTTCAGCAGTAAAACCTTTTGTACACTGGGTCATTTGAGGGGTTTACACACAAACACTTAATATGGAAGAAAGCCCAGAAATTCCTAGAATTATAGGTGAATGACATCAGGAGAACAAAAGGAGCTTTGAAATTCCACCTAGCTAAGTAGATTTTCTTTTTCACACAGACCACTGCAAACTCCAGTTGCCAGAGCCTGTCTTTTTTTCTGTCAAGGAGACAGATGACTCTTGTGGAATAAAGGGGCCTTTCAAAGATTATGAATTTGGACACAATTGTCATATAGTGCCAGAAGGTTAAAGCAGATTTTTTGAGGAAAGCCTGGTACCTCTTCAGAGCAATCTTCAGGCTTCATTAATGAGGAAGAGAGGCTGGGAAGAATTTTAACCTTGGTCTCTCAGATCCTACGTCTGCCATAAATTCACCTCTGTGTCTCTCACGCTGTATCTGGCAAAGGTTCTGAGGCGTAGACAAGACATGAGGATATGTCAGGGAGTGAAGGGAGGGCTGTGAGGCATCCAAGGAATGATTATTTTTGCTATCTCAACAGGTACATAGAGCCACACAGAAACTAGGTGCACAAGAAATTGAGCCTCATCTGCATTTTCTGATTGTGCATTTTATCAGGAAACTGCTTGTGCATTTTATCAGGAAACTGCTCTGTATACCATATAGAAAACAGCAAGTTTATTCCTGTAATGTTAGAGTGTATAACATATATGCAGTCAATGAGATATATCATCTAGAAGACTTGTTTGAGCTTTCTTTCTCCAGTGACAGTTTTGTGAGGTGAGACAACAAGATAGGAAGTTACAAAGCCGCATCTCACTGCACAGATCTCACTCTACAAACCCATTCTAAAGACTCTCTTACTGGAAATGGAATTGGTTGCTATTCAAAGCCACCAAACAATACAAAGACCTTCAGGAATGGGTGGGTAGTATAAAAATAGTTGTTGAGTACAGTGCAGATTCATTTCAGGATATAATACTTGGTTAAAGTACAACAGGAGAATTTTGTTTAGATGATCATGCTTCTCAGGTCACTAGGCCTTTGAAGGGATGAGAGATATTTATTTTAGCACTTGTCATTTTAAGACAAACACTATATTGTACACAGTAAATTCTCTTCTTGTTTCTATTCAAGTTCTACCAAGAGCAGGATTTTTTTTTTATTTTCTAGCTAGGACAAAAAAAATAGTTATACATCTTTTTTCACTGACTTCACAAATCAGAAATGAAGTTACAGCAATCTCCTCTGTTTCTATGGTATATCTCCTCCATCTGTTACGCAGGAGTGTCCTATGCATTATGTACTTTATGAACCCATTATAATAGGATGCTCTTCTTTTGTAGGCATAGCACCGTATGTTGAAGCCTTTGATAGGCTGCTGAATGGGAGTGTTGCGGAGTTTCTCAGGCACAGCAAGATTCTTGAAGGTGACGTGAAGACACACGTGAGTATTTACTCAGATTTTCTCCCAATGGCAGAAGTGTAGAAGTCTTGCAATCTGTGTGATCAGCCTTGATTGCTGAGTAGAGGAGAATCTTAATGGCAGAATTAACTCTGAATTATTAATTCTTCTAGTAGTAATAGCCTGGCATAGCCAACCACTGAGTACAGTTGGTTCAGGAAGGGCGAAAGGTTGTATGGATTCATAAGAAGAGATTGCTTGCCTTTTACAGAACCAAAGGTTGAAGGCCATAGTATGCAAAATATATAAATATTCTCAGTCACAAGCAATTTGAATTGCCACGTTGGCTGCTAAGCTCTTTGCATGACAGGGACACAACTGAGAACACGTGTCAGCAAATGAGTAGCAAACACTAGGTGAGCCCAAGCAATGGTAACTTCCTGTGGTCTGTTTGCTAGTCATGTGTATCATCATTCCAGTTAAAGGAGAGATTTTGTTCTTTTGATTGATTTGTTCTTATTACTTACATCTCTTCCATTTGGAACCACACAGCGAACTAAAAAATTAGAATGTCAGCCATTTAAATGACCTTCATTTTACTACATATGTTACAGTGAGGAAGTACTATGCTGTCATTTTCATGATGAAAATACTTTCTAACTTTATGAACGTCTTGTAATCAGAACTTGTGCTTTTCATTTTATTTTTTAAGCTGGTTTTCTCTAAAACTAGTGGTGATAGAATGACAAGGAATGGACTCATCTTACAAACAGTTTACCAATATAGATTTTGGAAAAAAAAAAACCCTACCCCACACGCAAAAGAGCCAGCGTCAGTTTGACCTGAATCTGAAGGAGTGTGAAACTTTTGACTCCTAGTAGGTCCATGCCACCAGGCCTTTCTCTGTACATTTCCCAGTGGATTGCAGCTGCTGCTCCATGTAACAAACACTGTAGCAAGAAACACATGCAGTCCTACAGCCTACTGGGATTCATGTTGCAAGGCCAAATAAATATTCTTCAAGACAGCCAAAGCAACCAGCCTGCTCACAGATCAGGATGAGTGAATTATTCTGTGTTTTTTTCTGTAGTGTTATATGTTCTTGTTTGTAGGGCAGAGTTTCTGACCTAGTTAGGCCTAGGAAACAGGAGGGAGTAAGGAGATAGAGAATTCAAGAGGATCTTTGTGTTTCAAAGAAAATGCTGCACTTCCTTTTTATTTGAAAAACCCTAAACAATTATACTATAAGCTATAATGTATGTACTTTATTCTTCAGATAAATTAGGGGAAATTAATAAATGGGGGGTGGGAGGGGAAGAGGAGGAATTATCAAGCTGACTGAGCAGAGGATTGCTCCCTGGAAAGGATCAGTTCTGGCTTGGTTATTGCATTCATTAGACATCATTATTTTTCAGTTGATTTTTCAACAGTTTAGATCTGAGTGATCCAGAAATAGCCTTAGTACCAACACTAAGCAGGGAAAAGTATTACATTTAACATTCTAAATGACTAAAACCTTTTTAATATACACTATCTGTAAATGTTTAAATCAGTAAATGTATTAATTTATGCATTTGTCACTATTTGGTACTCATAATTGAGTCCATATAAAAGATTATTAATAATTTATCTGCCAGGTCTGTGAGCAGTCCCTAGCATATTGTTGATGATAGTGTAATGCAAGCTGTGATAAAGGAGTATTTGTTAGGACTATGAGCTTAGACATTATATTAGCTTTCCTTACATAAAGAAACTGGTGATTCTGATTGCAGCCTACTAAATATTCTGAAATCTTAGATTCTGAATTTACAACATGGAGCAGACTGTGGTTGCCTTATGCTCATGCTTATCACTGAAGCAACATCTGTGCTTTACCTTAACAAGTGGAACAAGGAGTATTTTTCTTCTGGGTGTCTTATAGACCATGTGTCCCTCAGCATTATACTTGCAGCTGCTGTCTCTTTCACATAATGAGCTGAAGGGAAGGTTGTATTTTATTTCAAAAAACACCTGTTGCCTTGAAAAACCTCACATACCTGGCAGACCAGAATGGTAATATGAGAGAAAGAGACACTTCATATTATGCTAAAGAAATTAGGGATTTAACATGATGTGTTTTGTGCTGATTGCCATAATGATTGTGTGGTTTGTGTTCCTGGCAAAAGGAAAAATACAGATACAACTAATATCTGTTGGGGAGCTTCATTCCAATTTTTCAGCATGCTGTAGTCTAAATAGTCTATTGAAAGAGAACAAAATAAAATAATAAAGAAAGAACTAATAGCTAGCTCCTGGCTTTTTTAAACACAGAAGCATAGTGGATTTTACAAAGATCAGTTTATCAGAGTTCTGCTTAGACTCAATCTTGAGAGCAGCGTATTTCTCGTTCAAATTACAGTACATGCGGTGGCAAATCTCTGAGGTCAACTGTATTGAAGAAATGAACCACTTTTTAAAAGACAGAGAGAATGGCTAGGGTTTTTACATAGTCTATTTAGAACAAATTACCCTAAACAGCTGAGATACTATCCCTGTCCTGTCACTGAGGAATAAAGATCCAGTGATTATATGGATATTTCTATGAAATACAGTCTCCTACAGGCATAGATGTTATGGAAACACTTTCTGCTGTTCATGTCACAACCAATAGAGCATGTGAAGTCAGTGACTAACATTTAGTGTGGCCAGGACTGCTACCAACCAGGTGTCTTTAGCCTGACATACCAGTGAGAGGAAGCTGTCACCAACTATTAAGGTTATAACAGCCCTGAATCTGACTCACCGTATGTGCCAACACGGAACTGTTCTTCTGTCAGAATGAGGGAAATTCAAAATCAGTAGAAAACGGTTCTCTTCCACCCAGCTGAGAGGACAGTCTCATTGCTTTGCCCACCTGCATCCAGCACTGCAGAAAATGTGCCAAGGATGACAAAGAGCTGCTTGTAGAAGACATGGTCTACCTTCAGATTGTGTCCCAGTGAGGAAGCTGGTCAAGCAGGTTTGATGGGCTCTTCTCCTTGTCAAAACAAAACAAGCAAGATTTTAGAAGGCCAAGGAGCAGGGTTTTGTGATGTGTTTATTATGAGCTTCTTCACATTGTTTTTGTTTAAGTGATAACTCAAGTGGTGGAATACTTTGGCTTGAGTTTGAACAGTGTTACCAGATCAGACATCACAATAAGAAGAGAATGTACTAGTTCTACAAGAGAGGGATAGATAATGTTACATTTCCATATTTTAGTATTTTGTGTGGGACAGAGCAGAGCATAATTTCAGCCTTCTGTCAAACACATAAGCTAATACTTGCTTTTTTTTTTTTTTCAAATTGTTTATTTGTAAAAACCTTTTAACCTACCAACCCCACCAGTTGAAAGAACAGATTGTCTGTGTGATTCAGTTATGTTCCCTCTTCTCTCATCCAAGCTATTTAGCTTGGAATGGAAAACTTTAAAAAATATGGATGTCTTTTTCCTCCTCTCTTCCATCAACTTGCAGCTGCTGAAATGCAGAGCTCAGAGAGGCAGCCACCTTGGAGCATTCGGAAATGAAATGGCTGTTGGAAGAGAGTTGAGATGCAATTCATTACATGTATGTCTACACGAACAAGGTAGCATGAAGAAGCAATTCATAGCACGTTACCCAGTCTCCAGGTTTTTTTTCTGTACATGCACTGATTTCTTATCATGATGAGCAGAGAAAGCAACATTCACCCCACAAACGTTGGTCTTATGCATGTACCCACAGAATTTCTTTTCCTTTTCTATTACGTGAAAGCAATGACATTCTTCTCTCCTTCTTCCAAGTATAGTCCATGTAAGTATAAACAGACAGCTGAAAGCAGGAGATATCTTTCATGAGGTATATATGCACTTTGCAAACTCCTGCTCCAGTTTGACCTATCAATGAAGTTAAAAAATCCTAGCTTCCTCCTTTTTATTCCCCAAAGAGTAGTTATGACACATGAAATAGCTGCATGGTGCCTTTTCATGTGAGAGATGTTGAAGAATTAGTCAATGACATTCATAGCCCCAAACTTTGAACAGGATGTGCTGCTGTCTGTGCTACACTAAAAAAAACCCACTTTTGCACTTTATCTTAGCTAATCTAAATGCAGACTATCAAACCCATTATTTGACTGATTCCTCATTAACAAGGCAATTTGCTTACAGGGCAACAGAATGCACAAGTGTACTCTCGTGTTCATCCTTTGTGCTCAGAGGCTGTGTGGTTTTAGGCATTGTGTTGAAAGTTGAATTAGAGCTCAGAGAGGAGGATGATGTCAACATGCCCAGAGAGAAGCTTGCTGTCAGGCTGCCTTTGGTTTTCTGTGAGCGGTATTTTCTGCTACATGAAATAAACACCAAACCAAGTAGCTACTGCAGGACTGGGAAAAAACATATGACGAATACATGAAAAAAAGAATTAAAAGGCAAACATTTTTTACAGCATACAAAGTGCAGTCAGCTGAAAGAAAGAGACTAAGCATAGAAACCGGTAGTGCTGTCCAACAGAAGTGAAAATAACATAATCAGACAAAAAAAGCAGCCTTGGAAATCTATCAGTATTAAAGTTGATTTTGTAATGCTAATTCAGCTGTATTTCTCACCCTGTATATGTACTATGAAATACTTCATAACCTAACCAATAAAGAATGTTCATTTTAATAGGACAAGAAAGGTGGAAATGCTGTATACACAATGTGACCAGGAGCCTAACCCAGTAAAAAGTAACATTTTTAGGAGTTTTACAACCTTTGATAGCTCTCTTCCGAAGGACTGCTACTGGTGTGGTCTAGGGATTGAATCTGGCTTTCAAAACAGGCAGGATTTAATTGGGTCAGGTGTAATGGGTGTGCAGGACATGGTTGCACCTGTCTGACTGTAAGACACCTGATTGGGAATAAAGATGGCTCCTTATCATGAGAAACCCATCCATTGTGAGTCTAGAACAACACCCCCTGAAAGAGTGGGAGTTTTTCCATTAATTTTGATGGGAGCTGGATCAGTTTCTTGACACTGACATTGCAGTAAATACCACTTGCTTTTCCTATTATTTAAACAGGCATGGAGGAGACAAAAGTCAAACAGACAGTATTGAAACATACATGCCATGGTGGCCAGCACTGGGCATTTAGTTGTGTATTGCTGGCATAAGAAACATATAAATTTAGGAAGGTGGTGGTGGGAATATATAACGAGAACATTCCATATGGCATTTTCTCACTCAGACACATAAGAAATCAGAAACACAAACAATGCTGTCAAGAGTTCTTCATAACCTGTTTTCATGGGGCTTCTTTGCATATAGAGTAGTTCCTGACTGAACCCGTAAGTAGTTGATTTCAAAGTAGTGCAGCTGATCAGGGACCATTTTAGACCAAGATATAAAATGGTTACCCCTTAAAAGCAGGAGATTATATCTCTGTGTGATTACCCAGTACAATGGCATTTTCTGATCTCCCAAGGATGCCAGAAAAAGTATCAGAATGAGTTATGTGGGAAACCTTATATTTCCTTAGAAATCAAGGAAAAATCCATCATGTTTGTCCAAGAAAATGTTAGATAACTTGCTCATATGGAAAAAAATTCTGATTGTGAAGGGCTCTTTAACTGACCAGATGAATTCAGAATAATAGATTTAAGGTCTATGTTTTACCAAATCATTTAATTAACAATTGCAGCAATTAATCAAGGCATGCATTATATTTTCAGCCATTTGAAGACAAAATCAGAACTGATCATATGCTTTAGCTCATGCTAATTTTGCTATCCTCTAAAATTTTTTCATTGAAGACTTTTAAGAGGAATTATGAGTCAACTGGCAGGAAACCACTTTTTCTTGGTGGTTTTCCAGGAGAAGTAGGTATAGACTAGAGGCATAATCGTCTCACAAGTTGAAAGCCACTGCATCAGCTTAACCAAAAATCATAAAGTGATAAAATTACATGGCTAAATGAGCTAGCTAATTGATAGATTGCTTTAGTGTGTGGACCAGCTGCACTCACAGCCTCAAGTACAGTGTGAGAGTGTCTCCACAGACCTGTTGCAAAGCCATTGCATAGGACAACTGCTAGCATAAAGTCAGGAGAAACTTGGTAGGGAGGACTGGAGACATGGAGTTGGCAAAGATCCAAGGTCCACAAGGAAGCCTTGATAAGGTAAAGGGACCTTTACCTTTCTCTCTGGTTCAAAACAGTCCAGGGTGTAGAGGGTGTAGGTGGCAGTCATCTCAGCCCCCCTTGGCACTTGGCCTTGGAACAGTGAGGAATGTGATTCTCGCAGCCGTAACTTTTAGTGAACCACTGGCAAGTTACACTATCTTCATCCACCAGAAAAAACAAAGCAGATGAGTTGTAAAACCAAGAAAAGATCCATCAGAGAAACCAAGACAGTATCCTTACAATTGTCATCAGCATGAACCTCTTATGACTGAAAATTCTTTTTACTGGTGCTCTCTGCCTATTTCTCTTGTGAGGAATTATGATTTTTCAAATTGGAGTAGTAACATTATATAAATCCATTTATTTCAAGCTGAGAGATATACACCCATGAATGCTCTTCCCCACCCCCCCTATTTTTTTTTCTGTTTTGGGGCACACATGCTTGATTGATGTCATTTGTTGCTACAGGCTATGAGCAAGTCTTTTATTAATTTTCAGTGTCATTCCTTCTGAAGAGCACGTGCACACTCTTTTCACTCATCTGCCTCCCCATCCCTGACCTGCTTTTATTTTGCTAGTTGGTGGTTGCAACTGTTTTGAGTGTATAGAAATGCTGGGCTTGGAAACTGAGAAGGCTGTTCATTGTAGTCAGCGAAAAACCAAACAATGAGCTCAGAACCTGGCTCTTCAGTCAGTTTCTAGTAAAAAGGAGTTCAGTGAATAATGAGAATTAAGCCACAAGGGAAACCAATGTGCGGTTTGAATGTTGTTTTAAATAAGCTGGGAGCGCTGTCAGGAGTGATGAGGGTATAATGTGGCCACAAATGTGCATTACCTCTTTTTATCCCATATGAATTGCGTGATCAATATGGTCATATTTCTGAATATTGAAGAGTCCATTAGGACAGATTAAACCATGTCACTGTCACTGCTAACTTTTTTTAGTCTATTGACATCTGTAAATTGAATTATATATTTCCACAATTAATCTGAACTGCAAAGCAGCTTAAGTATTGCTACATAGTTTCAAAAGTTTAATTGTATTTTTTATTCTAAATCCCAGATTTAGAATAATGAAAATGAAGTAATGAAAAGATTCATTAAGGATTTTTATGTAGATCTTTGAGGCTGAAATATTTCTTCCTTGTTGCTTTAAAATATGTTCTGTTTGAAAAAACACCGAAGTTCAGATCTGCTTTTTAATCACATCACTGTGTACCATAGGTAAGCACCTTGACTGTCAGAGGGGCTGAGGCTCCCTTTCCAAGTACACGTAGGCTTTTGATATTTAACACCTCTGAAAAGGAAAACATGGTTCAGGTGGGAAGAAATATTAAATATTATAGATGTCTGAGGTTTAAGTTTTGAACTTACTTCCATGTTAGCAAATTTTGGTTGGGGCCTGGGATTCTTCCAAGGTGATAAAAGTGCAAGTGAATTTACAAGGAGACAGGTTCTGGCACTTTAAGCCTTTGGGTTACAGGCAATTTGGTATTTGTCCCCCAGAGAAAGTCAAGAAATCTGTTCCTCAGTAGGCTGCTCAGTGAACACTGCTTGAAGAATATTTCGAAGTGATACCTCAACAAGTGCTGTAACCTTTTTAATTTACAGAGATACGCATCTGAGCTGCTTAGAACTCGTATATATTAAACCAGGGACACACGAATGACATCCTAAAGCCTGTGAAATCATAAGGTCTTTTCTGAAATGTCCTCAGCATGGATTTGGACCTTCATTGAGAAGGGCTTCTGACAGAATAGCTGGGGATACGGGGTGGGCTGCTTAACGACAGGCCTCAGGGGCAAAACAGCCCATCAAAGAAATAACCAGAGTGCCTGCAGCCAGTGCAGCAAAAGGTTGTTTGTACAAATCACAGTGAGACCTGCAGGTCCCTGATATCTTTGTGGTTGTCCGATGTGCTGGTTTACGGAATATGTTCCATGTAGGTTTGCTTCTCCTCAGGGAAATGAGGTCTTTCCACAAATAGTTCTGACCTCAGATGTCCGTGGGGAAAAAAAAAAGGAACCTGAATTTTAAGACTGTTGATCTTTATAATAACCAAAGCTTAGGCTTCATTCTTCAGTACATGGTATGTGGTTCCTGTTTATTTAAAGAAGTAATGCACACTTTCAGAGGTACAGACTGTAGTTCCAAGTAATAGTAGAAACTAGAAAATTTGGAAGTGTGTGAAACTTTAATGTACCACACTTTCTGTTCTTCAGTGAAATACTGAATTGGGCTGGTTTTCCTTTTGCATCTCTCTTTGAGAAATCTGCTTTTTTAGGCTAGTCAGCATGAAGAGCTATAAGAGCTCTCTCAGGAAGACTGTGGTAAGCATCCACAAATGCCTGTGCAGGTTGAGGTGCTGCTACTATCCCTAATACTGATCACACAAAAAAATTACATTTTGTTATTGTATAATCTTTGACATGTGATACAAAGGGTATTAACATAATGGTGTTAGTTACATTTATTCCCGCTGGAAAAGGCAACAATAGTGGCCTAATATAGATTTTAGGGATGCTTCCTCTGCACTGTAGAAAAGCAAATTGTTCTTTTGATGTTTTTATATTTGTTTTTAAAATTTTTGGCTCTTTTTATCAGTCATTTGTTTCTATGATTATCACTGATTACACATCATAAGGCAGAAAATGTCATCACAAATTCCTGCACAGCTGACAATCAATTTTGGGGATGTCCAGTTTATAGATAAGCACCAGGGACTAGGTGCTTAGATCTAGATCAGGTGTTGCAATGTGCCAATAGCATCTTTTACTTCTACTGATGTTGAAGCTTCTAAATGTAGATCCATGACTGTGTGTTGTGCAGTGAGACAGCTTTGAAATCTCTTAGCAGGCAACTGACTCTTCTCAGAAGACAGCAGTCTGCCATGTAAATGGCAAACTTGAATTCTTGAACGTTTTCAAAACTTTTCAGAAAATAAAGGTATTGGAAAAAAGCCCCACCACTTTAGTCTATAAATAGACATCTTCGTTAATGTGTGGACTATTTATTTTTGCATACAGTTCTCAGTATTCTTCTATGCTGAATCTTCTGGAATCCTTAACTTTCAGTACGTGAAATCTGGTTTTGGAGCTTCCATGTAAAAGTTGAAATGAACAGAGGTCAAGAGAGTTGCAGATTTTTGGTTGTTGAAAGACAGATTCATGAAGAGTTTATGAATCTGGAAGACAAAAAAAAGCAGCCCGAGCTTTAGGAGAGCACCAGCTGGTCAACAACTTTGGTCTGGACTTGTTCTTCCTCTCTAATGGATGGCAAAGGTTATTTGAGACATTTTTTGTGAATACGATATCCCGTTGCTTCACTTGGCAATAATAAGTAGCCACAATGGCCCTAAAGCCAAATATTTATATCTGTTTGAAACAGTGACAGATTAATTGACTGCTTCTGTTACCAATATTAATAATTAATTATTTAACAAAGCTGATATTTTTAACAGTATTCATTAGGTTTTAAAGTTAGCAGTCCCTTGAGATCAATCAAAAAAATTTACATCATTCAAAACTGAGAGAGTTTAGATTAAATTCTGGAACACTGGCAAAAGGTGTAGAACCCATTTACCCAAGGCAATAATATTGCAATTAATGTAAAAACAACTTTTGTGGCTTTAAATATCCCTTTACTCCAGTAGATCTGTCCAGTTCATGTTTCATGTGGAGAAGTCAAATGGCAGTAACAATTTACCCCAAACAATTCTATCCACCTGTCTTACATCATTAGCACTGAAAGATCAGTGAATGACCAGTACGGTTCAAGCTCCACCAGAGGTAAGAACTCTGAGTGGTTCAAGTCAAAGTCAAACTCGCTAAAAGGTAAAGTTAAAGAACCTAGATACAGATGCTACTCTTGAATAACAAATAAGTAATATTGACTAGCACTGTGCAGAGTTACATGACACACCGTTTAATACACTGGCAGATATAAACATCTAGAGAGACCAGCACTGATACAATTGATAGCACTGATTGGTTCTGTAAAGGCAGTAGCACTGCTGAGAAATTCTAACAAAAATTCCCTAATTTAGACATAGCCATGAAGGTTAAAAAACACTTAAAAACCCCCAGCAATAGAGGACAGCTGATTGGTGGTAGTCAAATGTATCTGTCTGAAAATTGAAAAGAAAATATCTGGGGTGGCTTCTGGCTCTATCAAAATCAGTGCCAAATCTCCCTCTGACTTAAATTTTAACTTGAATTTCAACCCTGTTTTCTATTAGGAGAAAGGTGACAGGTTTTTTTCTTTCTTTCCTTTTCCAGTATAAAAAGTTCTCTGGAGAACTGCCACTGACTCTTCACTCTTGGTCCAGTTTTTTAAAAAACTCTATCAGCCAATTAGGTGTACAAAATAAATAGTGTCACTTCAGCAGGCCTGGATAGTTTCTATGGCAGCCCCGTATTTAATCTGAACTCCATTCTATTTCCATTTCTTTCCTCTCCCTTCAAGCCACCAACCACTTCACCACCTCACTTTGAAGAGGCTTTTGAAAGCAGAATGTAAAAGATAAACTGTTTCTCTTCCTCTGGCAGTGCTGTCCCTTTTAGAGAAATGCTGGGGTCTTTGCTCAGAACAGGGAAGCTCCATCTGTAGTTGTCATTTGCTGTCAGTCATTATGTCTTTTGCTAGACACAAAGGACCCAAAATTATTTCTGCATAAACTGCATTTAGAACTCTGGATCACTAAATCCCAGATCTTTTCCCTCATGTCCTCTTTACTATTTTGTATCAGAATAAAAACACTGAGTATATTTTGGAAATCAAAAATATATATAGAACTGTATTTTGATTTGCAAATTATCACTGTTAAAATTAACACGTATATAATATGTGCAGTTGTGTAGTATTCTCCAACAACAGAAGTCCAGTGGATTCTGATATTTACACTGTGCTTTTCAGTGCTATGGCTCTGAGGAAATATGGTATTAAATACAATATCATTTGACAAATTTTATATTATAAGGTCAATAGGGTAATTTTCATGACTGTCATTAGGAAATCCTATGTTTGTTTCTCTTACTTCTATTTAGTGTTATTATGTTTTCCAAATACTGAATTTACATGTAACTTGAGATTTGAATGCATGTGCCTGTTTGTTCTTGTAGTTTGCCAAGCTGTTGTCACATAAATAATATTTAAATTTTTTGTTGCTTGGATACCATAGTGATGGTCAACTTAGACTGAACAGAACATTTAAAATGAGAGACAGATCCTAAAATCACATCTGCTCCGGAGAACTGCAGTTTGCCAAAGCAAAAGGGTAGTTTAAGCTTCAGGTTCAGTGCATCTACATCTACTCAATCTGAAACAGTGCAAGTCTGGATGGAATCTGAGCTCATGCTCCTTCAAACAGGTCAGAAGCGTTGTCTTCATTAGACATCTCTCACAGAGCCTCTGGCAATTTTTCAAGCAGTGGCATCTGGGAAATATCAGAAGTCGGCATTATATTGTGACAGAGAAGGTTAAACCAGTTGCTATTAAAAAGATGATTTCTAAGTAAGTATGATTCCTCCATTAACTTCTGGAGGCTTAACTGCGAAGAGGCCTGTCTATGCTGCTACTGCAATGGCGACAGAGGGGTCACTGCCACAGGTTTCCACAGGCATGGAATTGGGCTGTCATGGCATACATGTCAGACTTTGGCTCTTCCAGCCATATCAGTCACCTAAGTCAGCTGTCAAACACACATGAGGTAAAGGATTAAGATGCCCTATTCCACAATTTACTGGTGGGGAAATTGAGGTGGTGTATGGAACACCATGTGGTCCTGGCATTCAGGTCCAAGGTCACATCCATCTCCTCCAGCCTCTGGAACAGACTACTAAAAGCAGAGTAGGAAATGCTTTAACGAACTTGCTTCCTTCAAAATATTCACCTCCTCTGAGGAATCTGTTTGATGATTGATGTGTCCATGCATAATACCAAGAATGCCAAAAGGATTACCCAGAGCTTTCAGATGTTAGTTATCTGTTGCTCCAAGATATGCCCATTTTTGTCTGCAGACAGATGTGTGCGAGTTTGTGGTCTACTCTACTCTGATAAATTTGCTCGTGATTCCTCTGCGTTTTTGACACTCAGGCTTCGTTACTGTAAATCAGTATAACTGAATGAGTTTCAGCTGATTTGTTCTGTGGCAGTCTTTTGGCTGAGCTGCACAAGTTGTTGAGAAAAATCCTGCCTGCTCCATTTTCACTCATTAGTGAGTATGGGAATGGGGGTCTAATGAAAGAGCCATCTCCCTCTAAAAGTGTAGTGCTGTCTGCCTAGTTACACAGCCTGCCTGCTAAGCAGAAGGAGATGGCAATGAAGTGTCACGTTTCAAAGACTTCAAGAAAGAACTGGTATGGTGATAGACTGAACTAATGCATTCTTAATGAGAAGAAGCTCTTCTATTACTTTGATGGGATGCATGGAAAGAAGTACTTCATGCTCAGAAACAGTGAAACTCCGAAGGCTGTTTTTAAAGCTGTTGCAGAAAGAAGGAAGTAACTGTGGCAGAAGTCTTATAAAATTCTTCTTGTAAAATGCAAATACTGTGTTAGCATGATCCTTTGATTAAGATTTAAATTCAGAACTGAGAGATGTGACTGCTCTGATCCCTACACAGTTATAAGCTTTTTGGACTGGATAAATTTTGAGCATACAGCACAAGCCTTGCAATCAATATCTAGTCCACTGACCACTGAATGTTTCCAACATCCAGTAAATTTTGGATAATAAAAAAAAATGCAAAAAGGCACTCTTTAAACGTATCACATTTAACTCAAAAGAATGTTACCATTGGCTTGAGTGCCTTCAATAGCAGAATATTTCTTAAAGACAGCTCCCAGACATTTTGAGGAAGTGGCCTTGGCCACACTTTGCAATAGTGGAGAAGGAGTAATACAAGTCTGGATGAAAAGCACATCCTGATTCCACATCCAACAACAGCTTTCACATCTGTCAGACAAGCAAGACATGTGTATGAGGCATAGTCAAGGAATGCCAGTCTTTTAAGAACATCAGTGTGTATCATCCAACAGTCTTGTCTCCAGCTCTGACCAAATTCCAGTACTTCATCAGAAAGAGATGAACAGTCAGACAAGAAACCAGTTGTTACTTTATACTCTGAGTGGAGAAAAAATTCCTGCTCAGCTTCCTTGGGTGACCACTGGAATCCCAAATGCATGTGTTTAATGCAGTGCAAACAAAGTGCCAGACACATTTTTCAAAACCTATTTAATGTTACAGCTCAGTATATGTTCAAGAACTCAATAAACAATCTTAACTTTCGATATCTAAGGACTCTTTGCTTATGTTTGTTATCTGTTTGATCGACATTTAGAGCTCTCTCTTAAAATAATTTTGCCTCTTTATAGGAATTTGGAAGGTCCCTTCTGAACTTCACTTTTTGCATTGTTGGAAAGCTTCTAAATTTGAGACTATGTTTACTCATGACCCAGTTTTCAGACCTTTTCTTCATGCTCTATTATTTGCGTTGTCTATGAGAAAGAATCCTCATATTCCTCAGCCACTCTGTTGCTAAGCAAAACAAGTGAAACTGAAAATTTGTCTTTGTATGACAGATACTCATTGCTCTAAACATCCAAGTAGGTTGTCTCTGCATCAATTCTGATTTAAGCTCATCATTTTTAACACAGGTGAATAATGCTTTGCACAGAATTCCAGAGGAGGTTCTCTCCAACAGTACTTACATTTCTGCAGCTCTACTGAAAATACTTTGCCACATCCATTGTAGAACTGCATAAGCTCTTTGCACAAAGCCCCTTTTTGGCTTTTACACTTGTATTTTCCAGTCTTCAACATTTCCAATTAATCAGTTCCATGTTTACACCTAGAATTATGTATTTTTTAAAGGGGCAGCAAGGGAGGACTGCTAAATTTTATCCAATTCAAATTACCTGTGCCAACAAAATTGTCTTACCCTTCTCAAGTGATGAGTGAGTCCTTCTTGACTGTGTTAAAACCTACTAACTTTGTGTTTCCTATGAATTTTATGAGTGCACACCTAATTCTTGCTGTTAGGATACTAATAACCATTTTGATTGCTCCTAAAGTAATCTCTGAGAAACACAACAAGCAACTTTCCTTCTCTCAAATAACACCACCTGTAATATACCCTATTATTGCCTCTGTTTATCCAGCTTCTTATCCAACTGAATAATTTTAATACTAATTTGCATCACTGCCATTCAAAGTATGAGTTTTCTATGAGGACAGTAAGCATTTTATATGATATCTAAATATACTAGATATGACACATTATCCTTGTCTAAGAAACAAAGTAATGATTTTAACCACAGATAATCTCGTTGTAATTTCTCCCATTTTTAATTTTCATACGTGTTTTTAATCACTTGTTTCAAATCTGGTTTCAATGTTCATGGTGCTGAGGTCAAACTAACAGTCATGATATTACTTGACATATGTTCCCCCCCTCCTCTTGGGCATATTTGCCCAATCCATCATTGCATATTTCTGTCATCTAGTATCATCTCCAAATGATATATATTTAAAATCTTTTCTACTTGTTCTTCCATCTGTCAGTGTCTTCAGTACTTTAGAAAAAAGATAATATGGACCCAATGGTTTTGTCATACTAAGCTACATATATTTGAGTTCCCTTTCAAATTATCTAGTTCCTATTGATTTATCATCATTCTCCTTTCAATATCTTTGTGTACATCAGTTCCTTGAAACTGGGGAAAAACATTTATTCAACAAGTAAGCTGTACGTCAAGAATAATGTAGACATGCCCAGCTTACCCTTCAGATCAGTGTCATGGCCTTACTTCATTGCTTTATTTCTTCATTGTTCCAGTAGTTAAAAATAATATGCCTTTGTTTTACTTTTCTGTGCAAGGTACAGTTCAATAAGACCTTTACTCATCGTTCCTTTGCTTTTGTATGTTATAATGCATGCAAGAGAGTTCTCCTTTATAATCAAGGCTTCTTCTCATTCTTTGGATGTTTTGTATCTATTCTTAGTATGTTGCTTTAGTTATTTATTCATTCAGAGACTCCAGCCCTTTCCTACAATTTCTCCCTCCTACCCAGCTCCATTCTTAATGTAAATCCGTCCTTTCCTGCATTCAAATCACTAAGTTCCTCAGGTCAATCATGTTCTTTCACTGATTTTTCTATTTTATAAAACTTTGCCTTGTACCAAGCCTTAACTATAGATTTATTTTTGTCCATCGTGCAAATTAAGAAGCTCCGAATTCATTCATAATCACTTCCTCCTCAGTTTTTGCTCAGCTCTTCTACAAGGTTCTTCTCACACACTCACAAACCACCCCCACCAAGTTTAAAATAACCCACACCTTGTTGTTGGGTGAATTTCTGTACCAAAAAGTCAGTCATCTGAAATGTCTAAGAATATTGAAACCTTGCTATTATTGATGGTATTTATGTCTCTGTCTGGAAGATTTAAGTCTTCTATGCTCATAAAAGTTCCCTTATTATTTATTTCTCTGTCTATTTATAGAGATGATTAGACCCTTCCAACTCTCAGCCTGTCAGACCGTATTATCCCCTTCTCTCAAATACTGTCCAAGTTGGGTCTCTTTTACCATCTTCCATGTACTGATTTTCATCCTAACAGTTCATGTTTTATTCATGGCATCACATTTTAAGATGAATAAACACAATTTGGCTGTTTTACTTTGCTACAACTTCAAATTTCCTGACTTTTATGTATTTTAAGTTGCATCCATATAGGCCTGTATATAAAATTTCCTTGTTTTCTTTTTAGATTGGAAAAACCCCAAGGAAAAACAGCATGAGCTTCCCCACCCTTTCACAAAGTGATTATAAATGTACCTATTCATATTAGATTAACTTAACAGCATTTGGTTTGGTTTGATCTTTATTTAGCAATATACACTAGTTATGAATAGTTCTTTTCTATACCAGTAATGCTTTCTCATCATCAGTGCTCATCTGCCTGGATGAGACACAGGGGATACTGAAATTCTGATTCTAATCTGAATGTACAGCGTTCAGAATGTACAGAAAATGTGTAGGGTTCAAATAAACAAAAAGGACCAGAAATTTGAACAGTAGGGAACACCCAGGAGTATAGAGATTTACCTCCCATCCCCACTGGTAGCATGTGAACACGCTGTACCCAAATTCTAGAGTTCTGTGAGGGAAAATTGCCCAAAAACCTTCAGCCACAGTCTCTCATAGCCATCAATCTTAGAGTCTGCCTACAGATGACAGGCAAGGATTAATTACAGCATAGTCCCTCAGCAAATGTGCCAAGCTCAACTCTTCCTAAACAACACTACAGCCTAAGTTCCAGTTCAACAGAAAGTTTGCAGGTTGCTGCTTGCAGTGGTAGTAAGTTCTTACTGTGCACTTGGATATGAGCATCACCATTAAAATGCCTCGACATACTCTGAAGTGTTAAAATTAAGTCCTTCTGTGACTAATCTTGGAAATTATAACCAAAAGCCTACATATCAACTCACTTTATTTCCTATCTGAGGAAGATAGGGAACTTAACCTTAGATGTAAAAAAAAAATTATAGCTAAGCCAGTACTGTAATACATTTCTTCCAGTCAACTCTGCTGTGATTTAGATGAGAAGCAGCGAGAAAGATCTGAGCTGTCATGCTTGACTCTGAGCTGCCAAGAAGAAGCATTGGAGGTTACAGGCTAAGGTTTAATTTATATTCCTCCTTTTGTTACAGGCAGAGATGGTACGTGCTGCTTTCCAAGCGCAGAGATCTTTCCTGGTGTTAGCATCTCAGTGTCAAGAGCCTCAAGAGGTAAGGAAAGTGACCTAGAGCTTCAAGAGGCAACGTGTTTAAAAGCCTGTATTCCCATATGTTACCAAGCTCTGCATGTGCTTTTATTTGTTATGTTATTTATACAGCGCACTTAGAGGCTTGCTTTCACTTTTATAAGCACAGTAATAATCAGAAAGCCATGGTTCGGGGTTAAGAACCTTTTCTGTACTAATACATGTAAGATCATTAAAGAAAGCAAAGGAGGTTTCCACTCTGTGGCTGTAAGTGGGATCAGTGTTTCTCTGGAAACTGGAAGTGCCATGGAATAGAATGGCTTTTTGCTAGCCCCCCCAGGGATGCTCTATGACAGACATTAAAGTCAGGGTATAAGCTAGTGAGAGAAAAATCGATACTGGCCTGTAGACTTGGTATTCTCCAAGCTGAGGTTCAGGTTAGGCCAATTCTGGAAGGAAAGCAAAGCATTTTGTCAAGAAAATTAAAAAAAAAAAAAAACCAACCACTTTTATCAAGTTGATTTATATACTTATTTTAGTGGCAACTATTTAAATCCTCCCCTCACAACTAGAAAGCTCAGGAAAGCTGTGGTGTTGTTATGATATCTCATTTGTAGTTTCTAGAGGGCACAGGGCCAATAGCACTGTATCATTCCTGGCAATAGCAATCATGTAGCCCTTCTGTGGGACCACCCTCAAGCTTTTTTTCTTGGAGTATGCAGAGAATGAAGTCTTCACTTGCACAGTCTCTCCATGGCCTTCAGTTCAGCCTTTTTCCACTAGCTCCCCACCACAAAATGCATTAAACTCCCTATTTTCAGCACATGATATAAATTATTGATTTTTTTTTATGTTACTATTGTTCTTAGAGACACAAATTAAAAGTTTTTCTAATCAGTATGTCTTAATGGCAAGGGTACTCAAGGCAATGAAAAAAAGCAGAGATATTCCAGGCGGGACTTTAGATTTAGAGTTCCAAGCAAGAAGGGATCGGTTGTTTTTCCAGCTGTCCCTGATCTGAGAGAGTAAAAGTGGGTCATGACTCACAGAGAACAGGCAAAATTCCCATTGGTACAGGCCTCAAGCAGTCATTTATATTGGCTGTGAATACAACTGGACCCAGTGGCCCACAAAACTCTTCATGCTCATAGGTAAAATATTCCCCAGTGAACAGTTTCCAATGACCCATAATGTAATGCAGTGTTCTGAAGTGGTGGGATTGTCCCAGCTCTGGTTTGAGTAAAGGCTGTAGGTCACGAGTGTGCTGATGTGCTATCAGTGTGGTTTTCTCAGCTTTTCCAGTAAGAATGGCAATGGATTCTCTCTACTCTTACCTTTACAACTTTCTGCCCACAAGTCAAGGCTCTGAGATTTTTTTCAGCTGTAAAGTTTGGAAATTTCATCTAAAAATGGCAATAAAACAAGCTAAAAAAAAAAAAGAAAAAGAAAAAAAGGAATAGATGTAAAAAGAGATTTTGCAGCAATCCAGAATGACAGTTACAGAAACATTAAGAAAAGCACCAAATAACAAAAACCTTGTCATAAACATCACCAGAGCTGGCCATGTGTATCCTTAAGTCTTACTTGCACATTATCAGTCTTGCATAGATTTCTGCAATTTGTTGAAGTCAATTCTATCATTTATGTATCTTTTAGCATTGAGGAAATACCACATGATATGTGTGTACACATCATTCCAATATTAAAATACCAGGAATAGTCCAGGCTAAAGTTTCTTAGTGAGAACTTAACTGTTTTTTTAAAAAACTATTAGGTACACATCTTTTATTGGCATTCTAACACATATTGTTGTTCACTCTTTTTCTCTTTTTTTGCATGTATTTCTTGCACAGATACATTCAATTACAGTGTGGACAGACGTGAAAATAATTGAAGGCTGCCTATTCTTTACAAATTGAACATTTTTTTCCCACTACAAAGAGTGATGGTTCTTGGCATTAGGCTTTTTAGATGTCCATGTCAATGACAAAAAATATCCTATTGTAAAGCCAGATTGGTTAACCATTTTGAAAAAGCTGGTTACCAGCAGCTAACCAGGAGAAGGAAAGAAGTAGGGGTCCTCCCCCCTGCTCCCCAGGACCTTACTGATGTGATGTCATCTGGGTCCTGGTTGTATTTATAGCCTAGAGCCACGGAGTCAGTGTGGAATCCAAACAGGAAAGCTAATCATTAGTGTATCAGAATGCACAGAGTAGAGAAAAGCAAATGAAGATGACAGCATATCTATAAATGCAAGAGAAAAGAGAGTAATTCTGTCATTCAGCTGTCTAGACTGTTTGCTTTATAATGTAAAGCTGTGAATGAGCCAGCGAGTTGTGATTATGGCATAGTAGCTTTGTAGACATTCAGAGACAGCGGTGTGGAGACTGAGGGGATTTACTGAGTTCCTGTCATGTTGGGGTGTCATACATGGTGCCTTTAAAAAAAAAAAAAAAAAGAGGGAGGGGAAAATGCACTGGAAAAATAAATTAGCTCAGCTCTTGCAGCTTACAAACTAATGAATAAGGAGTTCAAACAAAAAGAAAGTTCCTACATGTATAATAATCCTTGGATTTTTTTTTTTTTGTGCTTAGCAAAGACAGAAATGTATATCACACAAAAAGCAGGATTTTTTCCTATGAAAATGTTGAAGCCCTAGTATTCATTTAGCTCTCTGACTCCTGCTATGAGTGACTAGTAAGCATTTTCAAACAGTTAAACTTGCTAAAAGTTGCTTTTGCAGAGTTTTGCTTCTTGATAATAACGCTGATATTTTTTCATTTGGAATCCGTTGTAGTGCACAGCCTTTATTATCTGTATATGTGAAAATAGTAGGAGCTGGGAAGGTAATTCCAGCTGGCATACCAATCTAGCATCAACTGCAATAAATTACTTCGTAGAGAGCATGTTCTGTTACTTTTTATGGTCATGTTCTATATTTGTGTGTGCAGTGGAAGAGATCACATGACAAAATCACCAGTTGATATTCCTGTTTGTGTATGTCTCAGCTAATGGCTGCTGGATACAGGCTCATTCAGCAAGATGGTTTTTTTCAGTTCATCCACTTATTAGAAATTATTATCTGACGCCAAACTTCAAACATTAAAACAAAAACATGTCTATTATAAATAGTAAAAGAGAGTATAGAGCACAAAGAAGATGGAGAAGGGAAAATAAATTAGAATATTGCTATAATCTGTGAGAAGTCATTAAAAAAGCTATTTTGAGACCATATGCTTACATGTTGCTTGGGCAATTCAGAAGACAGGTTTTAACATAAACCTTCACAAAACATTCTGAAATAGTTTGGATCTGAATTCTGAATCTGAGTTTTCTATGCCCCATAGTCTAAGTGAAACACAATTCTGATGAAAGCATTTTTTTAAATTTCATTGTATAATAATTTTAAAAGTTACTAGTGCTCCTGAGCAAGTTTATCTGTTTAACGATGTTTTCTAGTTTATGACCATGAATAATAACTTATGAGATTGCTGCTTAAAGTCACTGCACTGAATTCTTTGTGAATGGTGACTCAAATACTGTCTTCTCTTCAAGAGTTGTTTCATTCCACTTTAAAAGTTCAAACAATTTTAAGAGTTGCTTTGAGGGAATGAGAGATCCATTGTTCCTATACTGGGAACAAGTTACTGAGATAAATATTTTTGTGAATCAATATAAGCATAAGCAGCATGAGCATACCCGTGGTAGGAAGTACTACAAACAGATTTAAATGGCAGATGCAGTGCAGACTATAAATGATTACGTAATTTCTCTTTAAAAAAAATGCTGAGTTCATAGGACTGCCAAAGCTCATGGATTTAATTACTAACACTCTGCAGACAAACATTCCAGTTAAATACCTAGCTTAAATAGCCAGATTCTGAACACAGGTGGGAGGAGAGGGGTGGAAAAAAAAATAAGAGATAAAGGACAGCTTTCCCTTTTTTTCCTAGAAAAGGGACACCTCACACCACAGAAACCCAAGAAACTGTATTTGAAGTTAAACTTAGACCCATGAGAACAAATCCTTCAGTTTTTACTTTTTATAGACAACCAAAAAAAAAAAAAAAGTAGCATTAAAATAGTTGTGGCAAAAATCTTTGAATAAAGGAGTTATTCTCAGAACTTTTATGTAGAAATCAAAGATGAAGATTTAGAGTTCCCTACTCTGTCAGTGTAGAATTGCTCATTTTCTTCTCTCTTCTATTTTAAAGTACTTCAATAACAGGACTCCTGAGACTTCTTATGCTGCATCCTAGCAGGATTTATTTTCTAATTACCTTGACTTTCTTATGTTATTCCATTTCCTCCTGCCTTTTATCATACTTACTGGGATGACCCTTACTGTTTTCCAAAAGTACGAACAGCAAGGTACTCCTCACCTTGTTAATTTGTTACTTTCTTATGACAAAGAGCTTGAGCTGAGTTTTGCAGCCTTTCTGTCAGCTGATTGACTGCTGCAAACGTGCTCCTCTGTATCTAGAAATAGCCTGAGGAAGAATTTGCTTCAGTCCTTTTAAGGTCCTCAGGTCCCAAACTCACAGAAAGTGCCAAGAGTGACATGGACAGAACCTGAGATTCCTGAGCTTGCAAGGGAACCCCTTACCCTGCTCCTGTTCTCTGAAATCATGCCAAACTGTTGACATATTTTTGTTATCAGCAAGCCTACAACTGCATGTGGTCACAGCCCCAGTGATGAACCAACAGTTTCCAGTCACCTTGCAGCGTTTATAGGCTCATTTTTGGATACTGTTGTAAACTCTTACTTAGTGTCAGGTCCAGATAGCCCCTGGCACCTGTTATCTCATAATTTTGTCTCAAAATCACTCATCTGTGTTTAATCAGCCTCAAGCTCATTGTATTTTCAGGTCACGGAATTGTTTAGGTTGGAAAAGATCTGTAAGATCAAGTCCAATAATAAACGTAACACTCCCAACTCCACCCCTAAGCCATGTCCCTAAGCACCACATCTACATGTCTTTTAATCAAGGGATGGTGACTCAGCCACTTCCCTGGGCAGTGTGTTCCAGTGCTTGACAACCCTTTCAGGGAAGAAATCTTTGCTAAGATCCAATCTAAACATCCCCTGATTCCACTTGAGGCCATTTCCTTTTCTCCTGTCACTTATTACCCAGGAGTAGGAACTGACCCCCACCTCACCTCAGCCTCCTTTCAGGTAGCTGTAGAGACCGATAAGGTTACCCCCCCAAGTCTCCTTCTCTCCAAGCTAAACAACCCCATCTCCCTCAGCCAGTTCTCACAGGACTTACTCTCTAGACTTTTCACCAGCTTCGTTGCCCTTCTCTGCACCTGCTCCAGCACCTCAGTGCCTTTTTTGTAGTTAACTGCTGTAAGTATCCTTGTAGCATTTCTCTTTCTTCACTCGTGTTTGCCAAAACTCCCAGATCAATAAAAGTTGGATGCTGATAGCACACTCCCTTTCTCATTAAGTATCATTTTCTTTATTTCTGCTAAACACAAATCCAAACTAGTACTCTCTTTATCTGTGTTACACAGTTGTTGCCACAGATCCATGGATAGCAGGGAGCCTTCTAGAAGGGAAAGCACTTAGGGTACAGGTGACTGAACAGCAGGTCTTTTCAGTTCACAGGTTTGTTGGTTTGGTTTTTTTTCTAATTTTACTTTGGTCTAAATCAGACAGCAACCAACGATTTCTGAATTCTGAAAGTTATGCAGGTTCCAGGACTGCTTAATGAACCTACAGTTTGTCCCTGGGGAGATCTTAGGCAAACCACATGCATGTCCAAGGATGGAAACCTGCATCGTCTAACATCCCTGTCTTGGGATGTGCCCCATGTGAAAGACAATTGGCCTTAGCAAAGCATCATCAAATCTCAGATGCTGTGAACAAAGCAACTGTGGCTCAACACAACCTTGCTACCTGGAACGCCTTGGGCCCCACTGACACGGGCAGCAGGATTGAGGAGGAGTCAAAAAGTTGAAAGCAGTTCATTGCTGTAATTGTTCTTGTTCATTAGCTGAGGGATGTTACCTGTGTGCCTAAAGCAGGAGGACCCTTCCTTGAGTAAAATACTGCCCCATGGAGAGCTGTAGTGGACAAGAAAACCATATATAGAGCATTCAAGTCCATCTAAAAATGAGAGTCCTGCCTAAAAGCGTTAGATGTCATTCTGCACTGCTGTAAACTAATGCATGCAGTTTGTGTCAGGCCCTGGATTTCTCCACTGGTTACAAGTTATTTGTCTTTCGCATTCCTCTCCATTTGCCCTGCCTCAGAGTTTACATTTCAAAATAAACCCACAAATGACTAAAATAGTAATTTGTCATGTGGGGTTGTAGTTTGGTCTTCCCTGGTTTTTTCCCACAAAGGACAAAATCGCTACAGCTGATATTGGCTGTTAGATTGAGAATTTTTGTGCTATCTAAGAGGAATAAAAGCCAAATACCAATTAAGTCACTTTGGAAGCACACACAAATGCGTCTAAGCTTCTGTGCTGATGAAGCTGACCAGACAATTCTGCAGATTTGTCTCTCTGTGTCATAGTCCTGCTGTTGCACAGCAGTGAGTTGAAGTGGCAAAACCTGTACTGTTGACCAACAAATCAAACACTTGTTATACCACTGTGTTGAAGATTTACAGTCAAAGAAAACTATGCCATAATAAATTAATGTCTCTCTGTAGTTAGGTAGGAGGAGAGCTTTGAACCCTGAAAATATCAGAATACTAGAGGGACCTAAATGCAGTGTTCTCAGAGAAAAATGTCACTAGTGGTCTCTACTGCCAATCAGAAAATGCTTGCAGAGGAAGCATTGGATTAAGATGTGGTAGGTTATACAGCAATTTGAAGAGGAAAACTGTGGTACCAAATGTGAAACACTCTGTAAAGAGAGATGAAGATAGTCAGTGCTAAAAGAACAGTTTGACTGCCACCAACAAAAGCTGATGGTGTTTTTCTATGGAAATAATAATTTAAAAAAAGAAAAAGTAATAATTTGAGGAATCCAGATGCATAATTGAGACATTCAAAGTTGCCAACTAGCTTGGATTCACCTCTGAAAAGAAATGCATTTTCTATACAGTCTTATAAAGAGGCTGTTCCTCAGCCTGATCTGAACACTGATTCCATCCAGACTGTGAATACTCAGCTACAAGCAAAAAGATAGGCCTTTCTTAAACCACATCTATACAAAATGCATCTCACTGTGATCACTGAAGCTACCGGTATCTTATTCCTGTAGACACAGGATGGGATTCTGCTCATCAGCTTTAACTGTCAAGGTAGGAATGTTGTGTAAGGTGTCTTTCTAGGCTCTCTTTACAGTAATGGGCAGCACCTCTAGAGTTCATTTCTTCACATCTTTTACTGTCTTCTAACATATAGTCTTCTAATATCTGTTAATATGTGGAAAGAATTCCTCAGGGACATCTCTTACTTCTTTTACAGTAGAGGGAATCAAGTCTCAGCTGAGAGCAGATGCTCACCTTTTAAATTGTTAGAACCGAGTGTGGCAGAGTCTATCCATGACATCTTTCATCCTTGAAAAGGATAAAATGTGGGATGGGACTGTACGAGGCTGTTTGCAGAGATAATGGCTGTGTCTACATTAGTGTTTTATCTCTCAGTGGAACTATATTTCTCCTTCAAATCAGCCCCATTTACTCTGCCATGATTCACATTACAGAGCAGTTTTAGGGTGCACAAAGTGGGTTTATTTTTGATGAAGTTAAATGGAGGATAGGCTCCCAGACAGCATCTAAACCACAATTTACAGCTAGTCCAAAATAGCCCCCCCAAACATATATAGTGTGAATGTCAAGACCTCAGCACCAACTGTTAGCAAAATCACTCTATTAGGCTGCACTATCTGCCAACACATACAGAGACACCTGATTCAAATCAACTCCATGTTTCAAACAAGCCCCTGAAAAATACACTGTAAGTATGATGGAGATTTTGAACTGATAGGAGAAGATAACAGAACTGTACACCATGGAATAAAGGTTGTAGTCATGCTGTTCAGGTTGCCGCTGAGTAAAATAAAGGGCTGGTGATCCCAAATGCTCTCAGCTTTCTTTTACTGCTTCTATGCCAAAGGATGCCAGCCCCTCAGTTAGCATAACTTAAAGGGGTATTTATTCTCTCGACATGTTTTTTTCATAATAAAGTTGATTTAAACACTGTAACAGTGAAGTCTGAGCTGTGTTGCTACAGTTCAGACTAACCCTAACCCTCAACATAAAAATTCTTCAGTAGACAATCTCATCCCTCAAAATCACGTAAGATTAGCTTAAAAATATGTAAGATCTTTTAAAACTGTATTTTTATTTACCAACTGGGTTTTGTGCCTTTGTGATTCATGCTGGCAGGTTTCTGGACAATAATGGTCCTGAGAAAATACCGATTTTCTCAAATTAAATCTGAGATTTTCAAGTAATCACTGGCTCAAGCAGTCAAAGTTTAATCAAGCCACTCAGTGTGACTTCACAGGCAGATCTCAAAAATCGCAAAACTTGAAAGTTTGGCCATTCTCCTGAAGAAGTGTCCATGTGCCCCAGTCGTGTTAAACCTGGGGGACTTCTCATGTGGTTACTGCAGAAACATGAAGGAGAAGAAAGTCTGTATGGTGTGGTCTGTTGAAATACTAGTATTCCAGGCCATTTTATGAGACTGGGCTGAGAGTGTTAAGTCTCTGAAGGCAGTTCTTGTTGCATGCTGTATCTTTTTTGGAGTGTTTTGGCTAATCACAGCAGTAGTCTTACTGCTCTTGAATTTCTGATAAGAATTGTAAGACATGGAGCAAAGCTGGCTGGTTGTTTAGGTATTCATATTTTAAAAAGACTATCTGGTTTTAATTATTATTTTTTAAAAACTGAAAAAAGCATACTGGGAATTACTTCTGATGGTTCTAAGTTGTGCCCATGTTGCATTTTTAAACATTTCAACAAAATGGATATTATAATAGGAATGGTGTTTATACAGAGACTCTTAAATTTCTGCTAAACAACTGTGCTGTGTCTTAAGTGACAAGAAATTTTATCTAGCACATGCCAAAGGCATGCTGGAGATTTTTCCAACAGCTCCGATCCATCTTCTTGAATTCATTTTTTCTTAGACATACGGTATAGACAAACATTTTATTAACAGTCAGCTGTTTTAATATTCATTGCAATAAAGAGATTATTCTTCTAGAACCCTCAGCACAACTGTTTCTGCATTGTAAACCCAAACAATACTGATTACTGCCAGAATTAATGAGCCTTTCTATACCCATATGCCATATACACAGTAATTCATCTCCAGTTTAATCACTAACTAAAAATTTAGAACTGAGACAGAACTCAATTAAGTGATTCCTTGCAGGCCTGTCTGTGTTCCTGTGTCCAACCCTTACTCAGAATCTTGTATGACAAGAAGCTGGCACAAACAGACACAGGTTTTGTGCAGCTATTGCAGAACAGGAGTGCAGAGTGAAGGGGCAGCAGGCTGTCCAGTTCATCTTTCATGGGACAGAGCTGAGCAAAGCCTCAGGCCCTTTGTGGCTCTCCTGGTGCCACTGCAGTGCCAAGGGAATGATTAATTGGAGCTACTTTCCTTAGCAATATGTATTTCACCTTTAAAACTTACACAGGGGTTTTTTGTGTGAAATTAAATAGATCCACTACATTTTTATAAACAGTTGGTTCACTGGATAGATTAAGTCCTGTGTTCTGAGAGACAGAAATTCTGTCTATACCACTGATAGAAAATCCTCTGAGAAGTGTCTGGGATTTTTTCTAGGAGGAATAGGAGGAGGTGTGGGTCATTGTGGGTCATTCAGAAAAATATTTGATCCTGATTTTGCCTTCTTATCTGTAGATATCAAAGTATTCGACAAAGTAAAACGGATATATTAACATTATTTCATATCTGGGGAATTGAAGAAAACTAACACAGCTTTTCTGAAACCTGATGGCAATTTGATGTGAAAGCTGCAAAGAGAACCCCCATTTATGGACTCCCACTTCTGTGCCCTATCCACAGAAATGTGCTGCCTCCCAGTGCTGTCTACATATACCAGGCATCTGTGGAGCTGTATTTTTAGACCTGATATTCTCTTTGGCTGGAAGTGGGCCATGAAGATTCACAGTAAGCTAAGGACTGTAAATATCCCTTAGACTTTATGGGAGGAAAACTGGCATAATATCAAAGCAGAACAAGCATTTTCTTAAATTTCAGTTTTGTTAGCTACTGTCATACTTGAAAGATTTCCCTGGAAAATAAGAAAGAACCAACCAGCTGCAGCATGTTGTAAACAAGCAAAAATTAGAAAGAAGAATTTCTGCAGACATTATCATGTTATGGCAACAAAATCAGATTTTAAGAACTACAAATCATGGAGGTTTCGGGGCTTTTTCAGACATAATGACTTATGCTGGTCATTAAGTCATCAGCAAAAAATCTTTTCATTTCCCAGTAATACAGTAAATATTTGTTTTCTCCCAACCCACTTTGTTACAGGAGAAGATCAAATATCCCTGTGTATTTCAGATTCATGGGCCTTTCTCAGAATTACACTACCACTAAAATATTAAAGCTCCATAGGTGGATCAAAATTCTTTTCAAAATGCAGAACACCTTTTTTGTCATGTTTTTGAAGTGTCTTTGGACCTGTGTGGGTCCAAAGCAGACATGCTTATTTTAAGATGGCATAAAATTCTGTAAGGCTGATGTCTTGTGGAAGGGTGAAAAGAAAGACCTTACAGATGACAGAGATCAAGCAGGGCATGCACACATCACCCTGTGTGTATCATAACAGCATTACTCCTCAAGAACATGAGGATTAGTTGTCTCCAGCAAGCACGCTATTCCATTAAAGAAGTAGCCCTAGAAAAGGTGAGAAAAAAATGCAGAGTTCTGCTACATCCTCAGTGATGTTCAAGTGAGGTGCCAGGGAGAATCAGAATGGTGTGCTGTCTTTGATGGGACATCCAGTGGGTTCTGTGAGCAGACTTGTGCAATGTTATAGGGTTGCAAGGTGTAGCAGTTGTTTTGCTGATGAACTGATGACTCCATGTCCCTCAAACGTCTTTTTTCTGAGTGGAAGAAACTTTTCCCAGTGAGTTAGTGCTCTAAATTAGTTCTTCTGAGACATGGGGCCAGTGTGATTAGCATTCACTTTGCACAGGAAAGAGCTGGGGTAACTTCTGCATTCATTCTGCTTTTCTCTTCACTCCAGACACTATTCTGTCCACTCAGCAGTCATTCCCCTGGATACCATTCGTTTCTGATTAACACAGGAGAATTTCCCCAAACCATGTCTTGCAGGCAGTATGTTTCCCATGAAATTGTCTCACATTACTTGCAGCCAAAGGAAATTAAAACATTAAAACATACCGATAGGGAAAGCTGAAATTGATATTGCCTTCTGTGTATTACTTTCCCAGTCTTGTTGCCAGATGATAAGAGGCTGCTAACAAGTAGTTTGTGTTTCTTCTAGAAAGAAAACTTGATTAATAACATGAAAAACTCAAGACAGTATAAAGAGTCTCAAGAAGTTCAAGGGGTATCAGATACAAAATACAAGCATTCTGCTAAGTCTGAGCTATGGGGTCTATATGGTTCTTAGCCTGGGCAGCATGTGAAAACACTGCCAGTGCTGAGAACATTTTTTGCTGCAACGCATTATTAACACTTAATGTCTGTGCATTTTATTGCTGCAACCAGAGGAAGATAATTAATTTGTTACTGTAATGCAGAAATTTATGATGAACTTCCTTTCCAACTCCTAAATCAGTGGACTGGGCAGACAATATTAAACCACAGGATGTTTTTGGACCCCCATCCCCACTTGTTAACAGCAGAGTCTTCTTTTATTTATTTATTTTTTTTTTTCCCCAGAATGAGGTGGCAATGCTTCTCAAGCCAATATCAGAGAAGATTCAGGAAATCCAGAACTTCAGAGAAAGGAACAGAGGAAGTAAAATGTTCAACCACCTCTCAGCCGTCAGTGAAAGCATACCTGCCCTTGGCTGGATAGCAGTGGTGAGTGACACACGGGAGGGCTCAGAGGGGTGTAAATGTGCTTCTGGATGGTGCAGCCCAGAATAGTTCCAAATCTTGCAGAGCCCTGTAGTCTCATCTATATAGTTCCTCAGCCTACTACATCCAAGAAGGTAATAAACCTAATGTGTCAGGGAAGGTGTCTGACTAATGTTTTACTTCCTTTCTCCTTCTGTTGTTTCCTGCTACCATGGGTTGATGGTCCTAGTCTCCTAAACCAGGCCCTTATGTCAAGGAGATGAATGATGCTGCTACCTTTTATACTAACAGGGTATTAAAGGACTACAAGAACAGGTATGTTGCCAAGCCCCAGTATCCACTAGCCGCAGAACAGAGCATTAACCATACCAGTAGGGTTCACGATGCCATCACAGAAAGCAATTTGTAAACTAAAAAGCATTTGATAAAACCTGCTTGCAGTAGTATAGTTTGCCCTCCTCATCTTTGACCTGCAGCATGTTGCAGTGAGAATGGCAGCAGCACTAGCAGTTCTGGTTTTCACTCTCTGCACATTTTAAGATTATATTTAATTTTCTGGCATTCCAGCATCATAGGCTTATATGCAAATGTATATTTGCATAGCAACATGTGGCTGGCTAGCTGCTATGTGTCCTTGTCTCATTTGTGCACTCATACTGTTGCTGTTCTTGCTCTTCACTTGAAAATACATATTTAGGTGGTAGGTGTGTACAGCTGCACATCAAATTCCATAGCTCCTCGTTTAATTTTTCTCTATACCACTGCACTGTTCTTAAAAAGCACAAGGAATTAACAGAAAAAAAATCCATGAGTGATGTCTGTGAGCTGATGGACAAAAAGAAAAAATACAGGTCCTTCCTGTGCCCGCTTAAAAAAAAACCATGTATAAATCCTGTTGATTTGGTTCTTTTGAAGGCCAGATATTAGCTCCTGATTTTCATGTCACAGTGAAGAGCAGTACTTGCTATTGAGTTTTTCCTCTTTAGTGAGGAAAACCTTATAAATATTAAAACCTTTTGTATCTATTTATATTTCTTGTATATAAGTATATATAAAATATTCCATTTTATATATTATATATTATTCCTAAATCCTTAATTCACCTACTGAAGGTATTACCTACTAGAGTAACTGATGAGTTTTACAGTATAGCCTTAGTACTCATACTGGAGAAAAAAATCTCATGTAATGGTATAAATAGAGTACGTTATTTAGGTATTTAGTTATAATAAGGAGTTATTTTCCTATTTTTCACTGAATCAAACCACAGTGTCTTCCAAAGTGTGAAAGGCTTTCTCTTGACTTCAGTAGGCTTTGCATTAAGCCTGTTGACCCAGATCCTCTGCATTATTAAGGATCAAACTCCAAAGGAAATAAATAGAAGGTAGACACACAAATCCTTGTAAGCATCCCGTCCACAGCCATCACTGTTCAGTAATAATTCATCATAAGTAAAGACTCCAGCACTTTATCTCTCTTTACATATTTCTTGTTTTCATTTACAGTCCCACTGGAAGACTAATGATAATGATTCTAGAGCCAACTTGTGACTTGTACTTTAAAAATTTTTGATCTATAAATATTTAAGTCTGGTGACTACACCATGATCCAGTATTACCCTGGCCACATTTGAACTTGGAAGCTAGAATATCTTAAAGAACCCATGGATATTTAGTTTTCTAAAGTTCAGCACCCTGAAACTGAGTCTGGGTACCTGCTGCACAGCTCAGTACACTTTTAGTGCTCCTTCAGTTGACTTTGTGCTTGAGCAGAATGATGGCACACCCTTCTGTCCAGAACCACTCTGTGCTAGAAACGTTCTTTGGCCTTGTTTGTCCTCTGGAAGGAGCTGAAGCTTTCCAGTGTAGTAAGCCTCGGTGTTTGCAGCACTGGGCTGGCTGGCTGCCTGCTAACTGATTTGTTGGAGTTTACCTGCTCTAAGCAAGAATAGCAATGCTTTCGGTTTTTTACATACATTCACAAATACATAAATATTGTCTCTGTTTTTACAGTGACACACGCCATGTTGATTGGGTGAAGTCATATCTGAACATCTGGTCTGAGCTTCAAGCTTATATCAAGGAGCATCATACCACAGGTCTCACCTGGAGTAAAACTGTAAGTACTCTTTCTTTCTTCAAGAACAACCATAAAATGCCAGTAACCAGTTTGACTTTTAATGCAGGTCATTAGCTCAGGAAAAAAAAAAAAATCTAGGCCAGGAACAGAAGTCATGGTCCATAGACTTCCAAATCAAGCCAGTAAACGTTTGAAAGATGGGTGGAGATGTGTCAGGCCATTATGGTACAGGTTTGGAGGAAGAGGGAAGAATTATTTGGGGTGATTATAGTCACAACCCTCAGCTGCACGTGGTGAGGCGAGGCAGACACAATTCTCCATGCCTGCTACAGTAGAAGGTAGGAACAAAAACAAACAGCAAAAAATGGAAGGACATGTCAGACTAAAGGAAAACTGGGGGAACATGGCAGGGAAAGGAGAAGAATGCTGGGAAGAATCTGAACAGAAAGATTTAATAACAGGAAAAAGAAACACAAGGAATACATAACAATTTATTACTTCATAGATAGATAGCTTTATAAAACTGTTATGTTAGACATACAGAAATAAATCCTGAAATATAAACAGAGAGAGTAAATGTAACAATGTTCTAATTACTTATGCTCTTTGTATAAACTTCCTCTGTGCGTTACATCTGAGATGCATAGAGAGATGATAGCAATGAATATTTTTCTCTAAGAGAAGTATAAACATGAAAAATTAATTTTCTGTTGGGTATAAATATAAGAGTTTATGTCCACTGTCTACATTGATGCAGTGTTCTATATTATTCTAATAATGTACCCATGTTTATTATCAGGATAGGAGAATTGCTGAAGTATATTAAAAATGTAATCAGCCACCTCTTTGCTGATATCATCTCCTAAACTTACCACATACTTGCACATGCAGTCTTTCACACCAGATTTATAATTTCTTCTGTGTATGGAAATATTATTATTTTTAATTGAATGACTGTTCAGAGGACTGATGTAGGCCACCATTTTAATTCCCACACCTAAAAATTTTAAGAACTCAGGAACATAAGGAAGTGAAATGGAACTTTCAGATTATCTTTAATGTCTCTTCCAACCCCAACTATTCTATGATTCCGTGGAATGAGGCCTGGAACACCTCTCCTATAAAGACAGGCTGAGACAGCTGAGGTTCTTTCACCTGGAGAAGAGATGAAGAGGTCTCTCTTCATAGAGACCTTTTTGCAACCTTACAGTTTATAAAGTGGGCTTATAAGAAAGACTGAGAAAGACATTACCAAGGCCTGTAATGACAGACAAGGGGCAATAGTTTTAAACTGAAAGACTGAATATAAGAAAGAAATTTTTTATTATGAGGATGATGAGACACTGGCACTGCTCTCCTAGAGAAGCTGTGGATGCTCCATCCCTGGAAGTGTTCAAGGCTAGGTTGGATGGGTCTATGAGCAACCTGATCGAGTGGAAGGTGTCCCAGCCTCTGGCAAGGGGGTTGGAACTAGATTCCAACTCAAACCTTTCTGTGATTCTGTGGTACCTGGAAAAGGTGCTTTATCTCTCCCTCTATGGAGGTGATAACCATGTAGGAGAATACTTGTGCTCAGCAATAGAATGTACAGCTTTCTCTTCATAACCTTCATTAGACATTGTACATGTCCTTACAGTACTCAAGTTGTTCAAGTGCAAGTTCAAACACAGGAGACACCATGATCTCTGTGCACTTCCTAGTCTGAAGCAGTGCAGAAATGTTTAAACATGATAAATAAGAAGACTGAAATTACTTGCTCCTTTGTAGGTTTCTGTAGTAAAAATTTAAAATATTAAATATTATTCTTTATTTTGTACAAAATGTCTTGCTACATCTTAGTCTGTTACGAACAGTGAATGTGAGAAGAGCTCATGATTTTTAAATTATTATTATATAAGGGAAAGAAACTGTCATGCCCTGTTAGCTGAATTAACCCGAGAAATCTGGGACAAATTTAGTTTTCTTAATACAGAGAAAGAATAATTTTCAACTTTAATAGAACTTTACAAGTATGGAAGTAGTGTTATAAGAAAAAAGCTGATTACAGCCATTTGATCAAACAGGAGGAGCTCTCGTTGCTGTTGAGTACTGGTAATCTTATTCAGAAGTGTAGCTGTTACAGATTATATTTGACTGGTCTTAAAACCAGTATCTCAGCCATCATGTATTTATATTTCCCTCTCTTCAGTTGTGCAAGAAATTGCTGAATACAAATCTAAGTGTGACTTGTTTGTTCATATTAAGCATAGTTTCTTGCCATCAGGAAACTATCACTGCATCTGAAGTACTAATTTCGCTTCACTTTGGATATTACTCAGATCTTTAAGTTTTCTTGGCAGTATGGCTTATTTAAATTATCATTCATGTGATGTGAGTCTGAAAGATTAAATTACAAGCACATTTTTATGGACGTATATGTTTTTTTAAGTTTTGCTTAATGTGAATGTAAGGAAATTAGAATCCAGTAAGTTAGCAGGTTGTTTAAATAGCTTGTTGAAATGTTATTTAAATATTTCTGTGAAGCTTGGTAACAAATACATTCAAGAAAGCAATGAGTTACTCAAGAGATAATTTCATTTTTGTTATACATTTTGAAGTGAGAATGAAAATCACAGATTCACACTGTGTGAAGTTAAGCATAAAGGTCTGCAGAATCAGGGTCTAGACAGAAATATGATATACATAAAAGCTGTAGATATATTCCAGACACAGTTGTTAATTGTTGCACACAGCAGCTTCCCCTTATATGCATAAAAAGGAAAAAGGGAAAAAGCAGTAGTTTGGCAAGGTGTTAACAAATGGGAACATTTATGAAAGGGAGACATTGATGCAGAAATGGTATTTTATTATAGAGGGAAAGAGAGAAACTTCTGTATAAGTACAGATTTAAAAGTATATTATACCCATAATTTACTCTTCATATCTGCACAAGTCAATAAAGCAATGCTTGAAGTTTCTATAAAAAGCTCTTAAGTAGCATATTTGGATATTTCTAAAGAGACTAAAGAGTCAATAAGAATATTAACTACTGCCTCTCTCTGAGCTGTGTTCTCATAGCTTGAGCTGCAAGAAAACCAGGAGCATCGTCCTAGATCAGACTATGCTTGTGTTTCCAAAGAGAAGGGGACAGGATTTTTTAGTTGGCAGTTGGCCCCTTAACCTATAGGTGCTGTAGACTGTGGTGTGTACATTTCTGTCCACGCTCCATGGCAATATCCCAAAGCTCTGCCATTTCCAGCCCCCACGTACCCTGTGGAGGGCAGCTGCAGCCAACCTTGGAACAGATCACTAGTGTGTACAGTAAAGTGTTCCTGGCTCTGGCAGTAAGCACACAGGCAGATACTGTAGAGGAAAGACAAAGAAATGTCTTAACAGATTACACAACAGACACTAAAACAGGTGCAAAAGTTTGAAATATTGGCCAAGCAGTCAGCTCTGACAGCAGCAGCCACCTCTGTCTGCTCTATAAGAATTTTGGGATAAAAACAGATGTTTACAGATTTTTGGATCTAACACAGTTGTCTCTCCTTATTCACTTTGGCTCTGGTTCTGCCAAGATGTGTGACAATATTTTACTTCTTAAGAGCATCCTATTGAAGTGTGTGGGACTGTATAAGGAGAAAGTCAAGAAATAGTGTGGTTAAGGACCTTTAGACCTTTTGTGTCTTGAGCCTGTTTTGCTACTCATGTGGAGTGGTGGTACAAAACTGGGCCCCATGTAAACTGTAGACATTTAAAGGTATGATGGTTAGGATATTTGTTGGTACTGTGCTCACAGAAGAAAAGTACATATTTAAAGTATGGATGTTTGTGAGCAGGATTGTCCCAGAGAGCAAAATGTTCCATGTAATTTCACCATGACCTGAAACAGTAATTTTTGTTAATTGATCGTGCATATGTCAGAGAAAGTATGCTTGTCAGTGGAAATCAGATGGATCCGCAGTATTTCCTTAAAAGTCTAATTCTGTAGTTCATTATTTTGAACGTAAAGTGGCCTTCTGCCTTAATACACCCTGTGGTGAGTGGCTGTTCGCTGTACTCACCACATCTCAGTTTAGCCATCTTGACAATGGGAACAGTAGCAATTACCAACCTAATGGAGATTTGTTTTAATTTGCTACCAGATGTGACATTATCAGATGTCAGTCAGTCTTGCGAAAAAGCAGTTGTTGTAATGAAATGTTTTAAGTACCTAGGGTAGCATTTTACCTATGCAGTAACTGTTGCTTTTGCTTGCTACAACTTTACCAACTTAGGCCACAGCTGTAACAGTGACCTGCCTTTTTTCAGTTCTTACTGATAAACAGTAAGTCCCTTCTTTTAATTTTCTTTTTTTGCCTAAGGAAGGAGTGCTATTGAAGCATGCCTCTTTCAACCCTCCACTTTTTTTTTTTGGTGGTGCAAAGAAATGAACAGCTCTAATATAAGTTCACAAGAATAATAAAAAGTTAGTTTGTGACAAGGATTGCATAAATAATCTGGGGGAAGTGAAACTTCTGCTCCTGCAGGTTAACTTTGCAGCAAGAAAACCAGCAATAATGAGAGATTGCTGCAGTTTTCCATACATCAAATGTGCATTAAGAAATGAATCTTGCTCAAGGATAATTGTCTTGGATCTTTCAGTTGCAGGTGGATCCGTAGTTAACTTCTCCTTCTTTGCATGCAATAGTCATTTAGGGCAAATTTTATTAGTACTTTATTTACAAACAGGAAATATTTACAAACTAGCAGTGAATTTCATTACAGTGTTTAGTTTCTAGTACAGAATTTCACTCAAGTGATGAGTGAAATCCTCCCCACTCTCTTTACAAATCAAAGCTTAGGAGGAAGTCTGCACATCTTTACAAGCAGTTGAGATTTATTTAAATCCCATTTCCATTGGAGCCAATACAGTATCTTCAAGTCTTTTTTTTCCCTGAAATATAATTTTAAAAAATATTTATTAATCATTAGATAGTACTCTAAGGACATTCTTTAAAGCTGAAATTCTGCACACCAAGAAGTACTATCATAATTCCTACATTAGCCTGATTGAGTGCAATTACAGTAGTCTCAGTGCAGACTTTGGCCATTTTATTCTTGTCTAAAATAATCACCTCCAGACATTTTCTTATAAAATGGCCCTGCCTCTCTCCTGTTCTATCAAAACATTTTCCTCTAATATAATATCTCTCTACATACTGAGGTGAACAAGCTGCACAAGACCAACTTCTGCAGGCGAAAGCCTCCTAATGTCTGCCCAGTATCTCTTCTGTGCTGTGTTTAGTTTGACCTACTTATCAAGCAGCCATCGTCTGAGCCACTTCACTAAAGCTAAAGGTCAAAACTGTAGTGCCAAATTCCAGCCACAGCCACAACTGCAATCCCAGGGGCCTTGTTCAGATAGAAGTAAGGGCAGCACAGATGTCCCAGTTTATATGCCTGTATCTTGGATGAGATGGAGATATTTTTGGAGTGCTCAATTTTTCTCAGTCGTAGGCTTTTCTCTCCTTTTCTGTATACTTTCCATTCCTTTTTCTACCCTTCCTTTTCCTTATTTCCTTATACTTTTTCGTTGAAAAAATTTCATCCTTTAATTGCAAGTGTTCCTTTCCCAGAGAATGGGCAGTGTTCTGGTTTTTGGTACACTGTCAGTTAAAAAACCAGCCATCCTGGCAACTCCACAATAGTTGCCTCTTTGGTGGAGACTTCCTCAATCACATCCCTGTCCTTTTGAAAGAAAGTAGTTTTACTCTCTCATTCCAATAATGGCTGAAAATATTTGTCATTACTGTATGTCAGTGGTGTTCTCTTAACATTAGTGACCAAACACCATCGAGACAGGTTCAGGGAAAACCTGGGAGAGGCTTGTTTGACAACAGCTGTCAAACGCCACATGACCTGTAACATTATGCAACCTAGTTCCAATGGAAAAGGGAAAGGAAAAAGAAAACTGAAAGTATGCAAAGTGGACAAAAAAGGGACTAAAACTTGTACTATCTTGTTAAAAGGATTGGTCTTCTTTTTGAATGATTTTTTATGTGAGTAAAAGATGGTTGAATCTGCCCATTGGAGCACATTACTTGTTGGCAATTACAATAATATTGAGTTCTCAAATGATTTAGAAGACTATGGCTGTGTAAAGCATTTCAAGTTGGGTACCTCTGAAGATGTAAACATCATTTTAAATCCTGAACAGGTGATAAACGGCACAAGAGTATTACAGGGAGCTTCAAAGTTTGAAAACTCTGCAGATAAATAATTCTGCTGAGACCTGTTTTCATTGTTTTGTGTTTTAACTCACAAAGATTACAGGCCCTGTAAGTCAGCTGTTTCATCCAGTGAATTGCAGATCTCAGGGCAGCATAACCCCTTGCAGACAGGTGGTTTAAATACAGTAGGTAATAGAACTGTTGTGCTAAGCTACTTTAACACAAAAAAACACCTTAACAAGAGCTCTGTGCCCCTGAGTCACAGTCCACCTGTTCCCAGAGGTTGATATGTGATATTCTCAGCTTCACAATTCTTGTTTTTGGCTGTGCATATGTATGAAAAGAACAATACAGAATGCTGTAATCATTTTAGGTGTGAAACTAGGATTACTATAAAGGGGGAGAAAACAGGGCTATCCTTTTTTTTTTTTTTTTTTTTAGAAGAGTGTATTCCCCATTAGGGCTCCTGTTTATCTGCTGCCATGAAAAGAAGGCTTTTCAATAAATTAAGGAAGGGATTTCATGACCTCTATCTAAGCCACCTGTTGCCTCAGCTGCAAATAGATACTTACCTATTAATAGGAATGGCTAATAAAATAGGCACAGCATACTATACACATATATATATGTGCATCTATCATTTATTTATATGCATTATGTAGATGTTTATAATCTTCTTGTTCTGAGTAAAAATCAGCCACTGCAGCTGCAAGAAATGCATGTTCATTCAAACGCTCCCCAGCAGGTTCCCACCACAAGAACTTTATTCCCTCTGGTTCCCGCACTGCACTGTGTCAGCCGAAAGCTGGATAAACACAGAGGAACATCGCGGGTGTTTGTACAGGGACTGACACGTAAGCCCCTCATATCCCCAGAGATACCAGCCTCTTACTAGGGCTCCGTGCTGCTACAATACTACAAATATAGTAACAGTGACATGGAAGGCTAACCCAGGGAGCTGTTCAGCAAGAACAGCTCAGGAAATAGTAACATCTGCGATAAGACATAAAAAGAAATTCTTAGTCTCTCGGTAGCTGGGTTTAGACCTAAAGACACGTCAAGCTGCCACCAAAAATTAGTGACAGTACGGCATCCAGAGCACTTGTGTTATGTATGAACAGCATTTTATTTCTCTAACAAGACTGGCTGTTGCCCTGTGCTCTGGGGGAAGGAAGCCTTTAGGAGAAATGTGTCTGACAAGGCCTAGCCTCTCAGAAGCAAAGGGCTTTGCTCAGCTCTACTGTAATTTCAAGGGAATTAAATGAGATTTGAGATAGATGAATTTCAACCAGTCAGCTACCTCAACATAAACAGTCTTTCTTTCTTCCAGTGAGCAAGATTGGTAGCCAGCACAGAGATAAAAGGAGAGTACATCACCCATCTGCCAGTAGCACAAGATAAAGGTAGAGATACAGCCTACTTTGAGGCTGTACCACAATCCTGCAAACCCTTGCTCAGTGATAACAATGGCTTTATCAGACCCCGCTCCGTGAGCAGCATCAGACACTATCACTAGAGGAAGCTATTGTGCCACAGTCAGTGGAAGGTCCTCAAGTCTCTCTGCAGATAGCTCAAAACTATCCAGCAAGGAGCAATCCCTGACCCATTCCTGTCACCCAATTCAGAGCATGATTTAGTTGGAGCTGAAGACACTTTTTTTTTCCCTAGGAGGAAATTTCTGGGATGTTTCATGCCCTACGGACCTCTCACTGTATGGTCACAGGGCTCACATGTCCTTTTCTTGATAGGACCTTACTGCAAGAATTAGATTTTCCCCCCTTTCAGAAAGCTCTGAGAGTTAAGTTTTAAAGCACACCAAGTTCACTGTGATGCAAAGCTAGCAGGTTAAAAGTTATGGCTTATTTTTGTGTTACATTTTCAGAAAGCAAGGCCAACACTATCTGCTCCCCTGATAGTCTTACAAGGGGCTTATTCGTAAGCAATGGAAAAATGACCACACCAACATGTTAATGGCAGCAGTGGGCTATCAGCATAACTCCACGTGGTGTCTACAGACACCACAGCACTGAGAACAGCAGCTGTTACCGAGGCAAACAGCTGAAATAAAAGAGGAAGAAAGGCGGCTTGCAAATAACCGCCTTTGCTGGTCCAAATGGCTCTTAATGCTCCTTGTGTAAAGACACACTGTTGTTAACATCTGCTTGAAGTTAATCTGAAGAGTTGTTTGCAAATAGGAAAGCTGGTGAGCACCTGCTGCTTTAGGCTAGATGAACTTTTGTGGGCATGTAATATGCTATTTTATTCCAGTCAGCTCTCACGAACACTGCGCTGTACAGAACAGAGATGAATGGACTTTGTGAAGGGCACTTTAGTTGAAATTGGATAGGACTATACACACGTATTACCAGATACCAGAACAGTTTAAGAGCCTGGTTCAGAAATATTCTAGAATCTGAGGGTCTAAGTGGTCTTAGAAGGGTGACTAAGGAAAGCAAAGTAATTGCCAGTGACTTAGGTTGGTAACTTGGAGGTTTATGTATTAATAGAGGTCAAAACTAATCAAAAAAGAAAGTTCCTGGAACCACTTCACTAGGCTGATTTTAAATCTGCTCTTCATGTCAGTGTGTTTAACTGCAGCACAGGTCCCATCTTCCTGACATGAGGGGAATGCAAGAAGTGAAATGTGTTTTCTGCCTTTCCAGTTCACTTTTGTGCTTTCTGCCCCCTTTTCCCACAAAGAATTTCACCTCAGTTGAATGTTTGTTTGATTTCAGTTATGTATATCAAAATGGCAAAGAAAAGAGGATGAAAGCCAGAGTAGGACTGAACCCCTCTTTACAGCAAGTCTCTGTATGGCTCCTCATTAGTGAGACTTGTCTGTCTTTTTCATCCTATTCTGTTTCAATGGGGGATGGTCCTACTGGATGTGTCCGTGCTGTAAGATGGAAGATCTACAGTGGAGCAGTTTGTTCTACCCTGTATTTTAGTGGCCTTTTTTCCTTTGATTTGTCCTTCAATTTTGCCTGGCCTAATTTATGATTTAAATTGTTTGCAGTTTCCAGAATGGCCATAGATGTTCAGAAATAATTAAAAATACCATGATATAATATCTGTTAGCTTGTGCAGCTGTAACTCGGGTCATAATCTAGACAGGAATTTATCACGCAGGAGAAATGTTAACAACCAAGTTTTGGTCTATGTCTTTATTTCCATGACTGCACAAAATTAAGAGGAAAAGTGTCTGAAACTCAGATGTCTTTCAAGACCTTGTGACAGCTTCTGTGTTCTTAATTAGATCTAACCTAAAATCTTTTGAGCTCACTGGAGATAACTACTGACTTTGGTGGAGGGATGGAGGGACCAGGCTTGTAAAGAAAAGAGGAGGCAGATGGGCAGCATGAGTTCGAGTACATTTTTTTTCTGACTCTAGAAACCCACTTAAAGGACTAGAAGGTCTTCGCTTTTCAGGTCAAGCACTAAGATTTTTGACTAGACGTGTTTTTTCATGAGTACTGCTCTGTAAGGGAAAGTAAATAAGACATTCTCTAGTCATACAAAACCATATCCAAATTTAATTGTATTTAAAATCCTTCCTTTCGTCTGTACTTTCACAAGATAGTTCTTTCAGAGTTCAGGAAGAGAGATTATCCACTTCCACAGATAAATCCCTCTGAGTTTTGCTTGTATCTCAGTTACATGGATATTCCCACACTTTAGTTGCCATTTGGGAAACTGCCTTTGATGCACTACTCAGCAGCATCATTTGAGCCTGGAGTCTTCTGCATGATCTGTGATGGACTTCAGTTTGACACTTGAAGCAGAGAGACTGTCGGAGTGACCCACTGCTCTGTCTTGTGTGCAGAATACCCAGATAACTTCCAGATTTTTTTTTCTCTGATGCATCTTCGCAGCCTTTGCACAATTTTATTGGTGTTAATTCCAAATAAACATGTGAGTCTCACAGACACAAGTTTCTGGAAAACCACAGCTCTGTATTTGTGCAAGTGGAAGCAATAAGGTATGTTTGAGAAAGGAGATGTCAGTCTGGGGTTTAGGAAAGCAGATTTTTATCTCAGACTAAAAGTTATTAACCACTGCTATTAATCTCCTTCCATAAAGCGTACCAAATTCATAACTGCATGTTCACACTGTGCACAGTGAGCGCCGTTTCTGGGTATCTAAGTATTTTTAAAAGCCCCACAAATGCAATGTTCATAATTCTGGATAACCAGGACATAGTGGATTCAGTTGCTATGGTTGCAGGCAACAGAAAGGGAAGATCTGTATTGCACCTCAGGCAGCAACAACTGATTGTGCCACTAAATCCACTTACTTTTTTTTTTTTTTAATTAAAATAATTCACTGTTCTGCTGACTCTGCTGCAGATAACATTACTGGCATTAGCAGAGGCAGGGAGACAGGCACTATAAATTGGGGGCCCAGTGAAGAAGTTGTCCCCAGCTAAAACAATAACCTGTAATTAGGAAGTATGTAAGCAGAAATGCTCTGAGTTAAATGCTTCCAAGCAAAAATGGAATGTCTCTAAAAGCAGTCTGCATCAGTTCCAGTATATCTTGACAATAAATTATAATCAGTGCCAAAAGGAGATTCTTCTCATTTGTTTACATTTGATCAAAAAGATTTAATAGCACAGAAGAGAGCTTATTCCCTTAGGAGATCTTGGATCCTTTTTTTTTTTTTAAGTATGTCTGAAGAGTAAATAAAAAAAGAGCATACGCACCTCAGCCCTTTTCCCATTATCAGGTTGGGATTACAGGCCAGAACAAGTTTACTTTTTAAAATATAGCTGTAGTTTTCACTCTTGTGAGATGCATAAACCAGACAGATACTTTGCTGTTTCAGTTTAGTGGAAAGCAGGAGTAGTAGTATCATAAATGGTTAAAAATATCCTCAGAGTCCAGCTAAGCAATATCTATTTCTAGTATGGATTACCAGGAATGCTTTTAACAACCTGTATCTCCTAACAAAGGTAGCCAGTTAGAGAAGCTATGACTTTGTAAACCACTGTACTTTTCTCATTGTATCTGCCCACCTTATAAATATCTTCTGGTGTCATGTACAATGCCTGTATAGCCAGCTAAATTCATCAGAACCCATCTAATTTTCTCAATGGTTCTTTTAGAAGTCCCTTCTGTGCTGCAGAGAGCTGGGATCAGAGTGACACTCAGTGGCAAGACAGAAAAAGTGATTCCTAGATTCTATCTAACATCTGCTATTAGGATGTTGGGATATTATTATAAAATTTTAATCAGATCATTGCTAGTATTTTCTGTCTTTTTGATCATATTATATATAGGCATTATAATTCAGACCAAAATATGTACTTCTGATTATGCAAGCTGAAAGATTGTATTAGTTACTTTGCCAAGCCCCCCTTCACTCATAACTTGTGTGCTGTGATCTCCTGCAACTGAAAAAAAATTGAAAAAAGAATTTGATAAATTGAACTAAAAATTCAAATATTGAATTTCAGAATTGACTTGAGTCACCATAGATTTACATTCTGTGGTATTTGAATCTTGGCAGATGACTTCAACAGTCCAAAGAATAACATTTTACATCTTGCATACAATTCAGCATGTTCCATATGTATAACTGACAGTTCATGACCCTCTCAGTTGCTTGTGTTAGATCAAAACATTTTCTGCACATCTCTGAATGCACACCAAGATATGTGTAACTGAATTTGGTATCTGAAAAAAAGAGAGACATTTTCCCTTTTATGTGACTAAACACTGGAATAAATTATGGGATCTTTACTATTAAAGATTTTTAACACCAGTCTTAGGACAAATATTTCGGGTGGAGTAGTTCTGCACTGAGGTAGCAGTGTGGACCGTTAGTCTTTCCAGCCTTGCCAGCTCTGGTACAGGGAAGGATTCATAGGATTACATTCGATTATGGGGCTAGAAATTCTTCTGAGCCTGTGGCTGCCTAGAGCCGCCCGAACTCACATCATCCAAGGATGCCAGCAAATGAAAGTTATCGTGATACAGTGTTCCTTGAAACTCAGTAGGTAAATAATTTCCATCTATCTCACACAGGGTCCTGTCGCATCATCCATGTCTATGCGATCTGTTCTAACAAGCGGGTCATGCCTTTCCCCACCCCCACCGCCACCGCCGCCCCCGGGACCGCCCCCCATCTTTGATACAGAAACCGCAAAGGATGAAGGAACTGCGGCTCGCTCGGCCCTGTTTGCGGAGCTCAACCAGGGAGAGGCAATCACCAAAGGTCAGGAGAAAAGAAACTGAGCTGTGATCCATGAGTCAAGCTACATCAAGACCTAGTATATGTATTAACCTAACTCTCACTGCATTTTTAAGTTGCATTCAAGCAACTCGGATCGTTCTGAGGCTTGCAGTGGTCTGATGGAGAAGACTGCACACCAAAACCTCCTTTAGAAGCAACAGCACCCAAATAAATTCAGCACACCTGAAATTCACACAATTTATTTAGAAGCATCCTTTTAATTTTATGGCAGCCAAGCTGTGTATCTTCAGTCCCCAGTAGCTGTTAACCTCTAAGTTGCAATTGGAATAAAGATTTATCCCTCTTTCTGATTCACACTGAGTGTACCAACCTGTGTCAAAATGTGTTACGTGTAAGGTAAAAAGGTACAGCTCACAGATCAGTGTGGAGTACAATAATAAAGCTTCTTATATTAATACTGGACAGTTGTAATTAAAGTGAATACCTGTGAGTTTAAATGCCTATCACACAATATATATGAAGGGATAGGTCAAATACTGTCATAAATTAGAAAAAGAAACTTCGTTTTGCAGATGGAAAAAGGTGACAGAACAAACTCTCAGGGCTTGCTACAGACAGAGAGGAACTAGAAGATGCTGTGGGATTTCCTGTTATAAGATAGTAAGATAATCCATCCACAGTAGGTTTTATATGAACTGCTAAAATGTGTTGCCAGTTACACTTTAGGTCGTTACCCAGGTAAATCTTGAGGAAATAAAACATGTAAATTCACAGAATCATTTAACACAGTTACACATAAACCTTTCATGCTTAAATGTGAACGTTCATAGGACTGGAAAATAGACTCTCTTTCACAAGAACCCTTTCTTTTTGGGTTTTTTTAGGGCTTCGACATGTCTCTGATGACCAGAAGACTCACAAGAACCCCAGCCTACGTGCCCAAGGTCCACCTGTTCGTTCTCCAACAAAAAGCCATACTCCAAGTCCCACCTCTCCCAAAAATTCCCCACAGCAGAATCATGCCCCTGTCTTGGAGCTAGAGGGAAAGAAGTGGAGAGTGGTGAGTTCCAGTCATACCTCTGAATTGCACCCTGGCACATTGCAAACCATGTAGAGCTTCTCTGCCTTGCTACAGATTAACTTCTACTATTCTGTAGCATCTTTAATTAATTAATTTGTCTCTGAGAATCACTTATTATTTCATCCCACTGGAGAATGTCAGAAACAGTATATAAATTCCTTGCAAAATGAGACAATGTCCCAGAAAGAAGGCCAGTAAAGTCAAGTCCACTCCAACTAAAATCCCTTCTTGCGGGCCATTTGTGCAAGCAAGGGAGAACAGAACAGTGTTACCACACACCACTTTTTCCAGATACCTTATCCAATGGACTTACATATTTATTTTTCATTGCCCTTTCCATGCAAGCATGCTTCCCATGCTTGAAAGTAGAGAAGTGTTTTCCTTTTGCTCAATCTACAGATGGAAAAGAGAGATTTGCCTAAAGTTTGGGCGTTAATTTATGTAGACATATACCAAAGAATCTATGAATGAAAATTGATGTGACTGTGTTGGTTAAGAGAGGGAGGAAAGAATATGCAGTTTAGTCATACAGAAGGTTATATAGACAGTCATTACCGTGGAGTTGAGTTTGCATAAGATGAAGTCACTGCTTGCCCGTGTCATGTTGCCTTACTGTTCTAGTACCTGGAACTTTCCTTATGGATCCTTGGCCTTTCCTGGACATCCACAGAGTGAAATTGTCCTTTCGTATTTCATAATGAAATATTCTTCACCTATTCTCCTTTTTTGTATGTGGTAATGCCCGTACTTGTTCATAGTACGCCGTATTGAACATTATATGACATTTGGGGAAGAAAAACTTGCCCTGTTCTTCAAGGTGACAGTCTAAATCAGATGGGAACCAAACAACAGTTTTGTGAGTGCCTTTTAAACTGTTGTGAGCACAGTGTCTTTGCTACAAAATTAATGGGTTTTGTCATGGTCTGTACTGGGTTCTCCAGCTCTGCAGCTCTAAAATATACATGTGTCATCTAAGGGTGAATTAGGTGAGTTATCTGATCACCAAGCAGATTAGGATTTTAAGCCACAGGAAGGATATTGCTCTGTTGTAACTGAAGATGCAATGACTCGAGGATAAGTTGTACTCAACTCTGTCTGACTGTTAGCTAGTTAAAAACAACCAATTAAATAAACTTTCTTTTGAAATAGGAATATCAAGAGGATAAGAATGACCTGGTCATTAACAACACTGAACTCAAGCAAGTGGCCTACATTTTTAAGTGTAACAAATCTACACTTCAGATAAAAGGAAAAATCAACTCAATTACTATTGGTGAGTGGATAGCTCAGCTGGGCTTTAAATGCCAATCTTGAAAATAATGACTTATGTGATTAATAATGCATCTGAATCATTCCATTCATTTTAGTGGTTTGATTACACAAGTAAAGTCACTGAGCTATGCAGTGCCAGACTGGGAATTTTCATTCTTAATGTAGCAGGTGTGCATGTATTTGCTTTTGTCTTGCCTTTCTTATTTATGATTGCTTTTATTTTAGACAACTGTAAAAAGTTTGGCCTTGTGTTTGACAATGTTGTGGGAATCGTGGAAGTGATCAACTCCAGGGATATTCAGATTCAGGTAAATATCTATTTGAGAAACAAAAATAGACAGAGAACAAGCAGGAAAACCCCCCATGTAGCTACCAGAGATTTTAAAACCTCACAGAGCACAACAAAAATAAGAAATAGATGCATCCAAATGTATCTTTATATGCACTAAATTCTGCTGACGTATTTAGAAAATGCCTCTGAAAACTATTGACTGTCACTGAACAAACACCCCATAGCCCACTGCCTTCTGGTTCTGGTGAAGCTGAGAGATCTACACAATGTTAAGAATTGTTACTTTTGTCCCTAATCTGCTTGCTTTCATGCTAAATAGCTCCTAGTACTTAAAGTTCAGTGATGCTTAGAGAACAAATTCTGGCAGTTAGCTAATTGATTTCTGAGTGCAGAAGATTTTTTTATTTTCTTATCCTCTCAATGGAAATGTTTAAATAGATTGTCAAAGGACAACTAAATGATACAAAGTGAAAGTAGGTGCTGGTATTTTGAAAAATCTCACCAGCCATCAACGTGACACATTGTATGACCAAGTAATGTACTTACTTGCTTGCCGAAAGAGAGATCATCTTCCTTGTGGTTCTCATGAAAAGAAAATAGATGTACTGACTGATCATCAGTCTGCCTGATATTTACAGCACTTCCTTCATCCCATTCCAAAGAGGTCTGACTACTGGCTCTAATACTGGGTTGTGTCTGACACACACGACCTAGTCTCAGGAAGGGACTTCAGGATGTATTATTTTAAGTGGAAAAGAAATTAAATGTTAATTAATTATATCAAACTGCCAGTCTTCAAAGTGAGGTCTTTTGCTTAAAAGGCTGTGCCTGCTGTAGGACACTAAATGTAGGCAGTCCTGCCCCATGCTTCAGAACTGCGGGGCACAGCCACCACAGGGAATAACAGCAAGATGGGGTTTTTTATATTTTGAGCCTTGTGCAAGTGACTGACATTGCTACCAACCGTGCATCATCTTCTGAACTGTGACGAGCAGTTTTATTCATGATCACTACATGTCTTCTTATGGCAGAGGCAGTTAGTTAAAGACCCCAGGCATTTATCTGAGCAGCTTTTAATAATTTGATTATTTTTATTGTTACCTCTAAAACTATTCATGAAAGGTGAAAAATTCGTATGTCATGAATAGCAAAACCACAGCCTGTTAATACTCAAATAAAGAGGAAATGTGTTTTTTAAGAATCAAAATTCTTAGAGTCAAAATTGATCGTGCTCTATGCATATTGCATAAGGCTTCTATGCATGCAGTGGAGCAGAGTGGGAATCCACTTAAGAAGGCACAGTCTGGTCATATGCTGTATGCTGCTCGAATCAGGCAGCTTCCACAGGGTTTGTGTACGCCAAGTGCTAAGTACCTCCATTTTCTCAGTACTTTGAAGACCTGATCTTATAATTTCTAAACACATGATATGCTAATGCAACAAATTTCAGTATATTCATCCTACAGATTTGGCTATAAGTAGCTGCTTCAGTGTCGTACTGCTTGGCTCTCTTTTATCTCAGTGGTATTTTTTTTTATTGCCAGCTGTTTGCAAAATTTATTAAACACACCTTCCTTTTGTCTTCCATCGCATAAGAACCCATTTAAGAAAAGAAAGTTTAAGATGCATTGATCCACTGCATAGATCAGACTTCAGTATCAGGGTGGGATGCAAGAGGACTTGTTCTTTGTTTACTGTCACATTTAAGCTATTCTTAAAAGATATTCTTAACCTGAATGATGGGATACACTGTCATTAACAAGTACATATCTGTCACATGCTGTTACTGTTTTATGGCTCAGAATAATCTCTGCCATTTTCATGCATTGTCCAGAGTACATTGCTGTCCTTGCTAGAGAGGGCAGGAGAATGAGGAATTTTTATTGACAACCAGTGAGTCAGCCAGTTAGCCATGAAGAAATCTTTTAATCTGTAGAATTGTAAACAGGAGATTTCCCTTTCTCCCCTCAAGTAAATCTTGTGCTTGCTTTTAAAGTGGCATGAGAAATATCTTTGGAGATTTAATTAAATTGATCTTTAGTGCTTTTTTAGAGCTGTAGCTTGCTTGAAGGGGATAAAAACCCTTTCCTACAGTATGCTGGAAAAGCTTTGAAGTCTTCAGAACATATTACAAATCCCTTGTTAAGTTCTACTGTATGCTGGGGTCTTTCATTTGCCGTTACTGGGTTGGAGTTTACATGTTTGATTTCTTAGCTAGCTCTCACTGATGAACAAGGTGAACACTACCTAAATACCATCACAAAAGTGTCACTGAAATTAGAGAGAATCAGGGGAAGCACTTTCATCAAACTGTATATTAAAACCTTGCTGTTGCTGTATAGGTCTTCATTACCACCACCAAGAATTTTCACAGACTTTAACAAATCAAACATAAGCATCACGCAGGCAGCTGACATATGAATCAGATGTTGGTGGCCAAAATTACACCTCACAGGCAATGAGGATTTTATTAACAGTATCTCTGTGTGCACTTTAAGACTTGATGCTAAGTAGATTTTATTTTGCAGGTGATGGGGAAAGTGCCAACCATTTCTATTAACAAAACAGAAGGCTGCCACATCTACCTCAGTGAGGAATCATTAGATTGTGAGATTGTGAGTGCCAAGTCATCTGAGATGAACATTCTTATCCCCCAGGATGGTGATTATGTGAGTGAGATATTTTTAAAGCTTTCCTCCCCATTCCACAACAGTGTTGGTAGCTAATAGCACTTAAGTTTCTAGGAAAGAAACTGACATAGCATACATGTCACCAAAAAATGATCCGAAACAATTGAGTTTTCTATGTGTCTGTATCTCAGGAGGAAAATCTCTTTATTTTCTGGGGCACAAAGTAATTTCGAAGATCAGACATGATGTTCTGTTTTTCCATTCTGATAGATAATGGCTTCATCTCCTGTCCATTTGATCTTCTTTTTTGATATCTAAACATAACCTCTCAAAAGAAATTCACTTCACTGAAGAGCACTTCAGTCTGAAGATGATGACGCTAAAACTAAGATAAATATAATATTACTACAGATGGAAAAATACAGTATAATATACGTGTTTTTTCTAAAACTGTGGTTGCATGGGTTGGAGCTGAAGTACTTTCTACTGTTTTCAACATATGTCCTTAAAAGCCACTCAAACAGGTGCATTTTCCCAGTTCCTTTCCTGTTCTGGTAAGATTTTTGTACTATGCCCAGTGGCATTTCCAATAAAGTTGTGCTCTGTCACTTCAAACACAAGCAAGGGATCATGCAGGCAAAGCATGCTTGTAAAAGTTTCATAGTTTCCTCAACAGACCAGTGTTGAAATTGCCATGCATAGAACTTAAATTTCATGTTAGTTTTTTGGGCTGGAATTCCATTTGATAGAGCGGTTTAAGCTTTATTAAAATAAAATGTGTAATGAGAATTCTCGTGCTCCGCATTTCCAGAAGTGACTGCTGGATGCCCAGCTTCAGATAAATAAAAAGGGAACAATTTTCAGTGGGCACATATGCACCCATTTCTTTTTTTAAAAAATTCCTTTTGGTCAGCCTCGCCTCAAAATCACCGTAACATCTGAAATTGCTGGCTATCAAAACAGTTCTTTGAGGTTTGAATAAAAAAAACCTTCTCTTCACATATATTTTTGTTTACTGGATACAAAGAAATAGCCAATTACATCTCCCATCGTTTCACTGAATTTGTAGAATGGAAGAAGACTTTATTTAATGTTCTGCTTCATTTTGTGTACCCCACAAAGGACGCTGAGTCTTTTGAAGTGCATCACACTGAAAATGATAGCGCTTTTTTTTATTTTATTCTTCCATGTTATAGCATTGCTTTTGTCCTTAGAATTAGACTTCTGGCTAAATCTCCACATCTAAATCCTTTCTACTGTCTTCCAACCCAGACACTGATGGAATCTAAAGTCATTTCTGACATGAGGCTTATTTACTTAGTTGATACAGATAATGGTGTGAGAGGGATTATTGCAAAGTAGTGCCATACCAAGGCTATTTGAAACTGGGTAGCAATCAGGCTTTTTCCTGTGTGGCATTGTAAAATAGCTTCCTAGGGTAATGAAGAAGGCTTTCCTCTAATCCTGGCATGTCTGAGCTATCAATGCTTTCTCAGTCATGTGGCACTAATAGTATTCCACCAGTTTTCATGAGGTATCCACTGTTTATTTAACCATCACTGTTGCTTTTGTTTCCTAACAGAAAGAATTTCCGGTTCCTGAACAGTTCAAGACAGCATGGGATGGATCTAAGTTGGTCACTGAACCTGCAGAGATCGTGGGTTAGTTTCCTAGCGCCATACAGCACTTGCTGACCGCGACCAGACCGCAGCCAGCACGTACAAAGCAGTAATGTAAAGAACTAGAAGTAGCAGGAGTTCACACTGCTGTGATAGGCCTTCAAGCATTAGCTCTGCATGCTAGAAACAATAACACATCTGGCACCCTTCTGTCAAGCACCCCGGTGCTTTTCACGTTTCCACACAGTTTGCCTTCACGTACAGTTTTAATTCTAAATGTGAATGTAATAGATTAAAGCCCCTCAGTCACATCATTGGTTTGAGATACTGTCTACATGAAACCAAAATACTGCACGATACACATTTTTTTTATCATCTTGCTTCAGTGCATTCCTTTTTGTGTTTCTGCTAATCAAAAACAGCATTAAGACTTTTAAGATGTTTATTTTTACCTATTTAGCAATTCCTGTATGATGCAGTAAAAATGTACCCCGAGAAAGTATGCAGTTCCTCACAGTTCTGTGGCAATCATAATGGGTTTTGTCTTAAATGAGCAAAGAAGGACAACTTTCAGCACAGCAATACATTTTGCTAACTGAGAATTAAAAAAAAAAAATCTGATATTTTAATCAAACACTTTTCTAGTATGTGTATTTAGAAGATCCCACAGTTTTCTGTGAGGAAAGATTTTATTATGATTCACAGACTAAGACCTTGCAGCAAATTACTTGAAGGTATTTTGTTCCTTGGCTTGAGGGTATTTTTCTCCTTGGATTTCTTTTTTCTTTTTTTTTTTTTTTTTGGTGACACAATATCTCACTTTTTAAAATTTCACATTGTATCTTGCATCCTATACAGAAAACTGAGGGAGGCAGATATATCTGATACTAGCTAGTTTTCCTCTAATAAAGTTCCTTTAAAATATTTCTATTGTAGCTCAAATTAATGGAAAATATCTTCCTTTTATTCCCCCCATATTTTTAGGACTTACTCAATTTCAAATACGTCCACAAAGCAAAGCCATAGATTACGCCATACTAATTCTGACCCCAAATAAAGGGGTCATTTTCTGTTTAGACCTTTGACTCTACTTTATAGTTCCTACTGTACATGCTTTTTTAACAAAGGTGGAATGTTGTATACATTTGTACTATATCAGCACATAGTACAAATAAAATTTTAAAAATTTAAAAAGTCAGCTTATGTTTCTGATCACTTGTGATACTTTGTATCAGTGAAATCACAGTGACATGTTTGCAGAGCTAGTTACAAGCTAAATTTTGTGCCTAATTTACCTTGAAAGTACATTAACTCTTGAGGGTTTTTAAGTATATCTTTGATTGTAAACCCTATACAATACAACTAGTAGTGCTCATTCCATACAGTTTTGCTATCTGATGTTTAATCTATGTGTATAATGTGTTTGCTTTAATATATACCATTTTTTCAACAGTAAACTTCTTATGAAATAAAAGGAAAATGTACTTGTTTAAGAACAAAGTTGTTCAGAGCTTGCTCCATTGCAGTGTTTGTCCTATATCCTTTCTCTTCCTTAAACACTGTTTAAAAAGCTTGAGTGAAAAAAGTAACTCCTCCTCCCATTTTAATAAACATTATCACTTTTGCTGACATAATCCACCTGTATGCCAGCAGATAAACCTCAAGTGTCATGCACATAACTTTGATGACAGCCAGAAAATTGAGCTTTTCATGATTCTCACTTCTAGGTGCACCTGTATCTTCCAGCGATTATGTCTAGGGAGATGATCGTGATCTGGTGCAAGTTGATAAGGTTTGCCTTCTGCTTTTAGCTTTCCCCATTGTTTCTCTATATGGCTTTGGATGTGTCCCTCCTGTGTTACCAAAGCACAAGCTGTCCACTCGGTGTGTCACTTGGATGTACCTCATCTCTGAAAAATGGTCGTCGCATACTTGTCATGATAAAAGGATCGCTGAAGGATTGTTTAATCCTTAAATTATAATTTGTTCCACAAAGCAGTCTCATTATGGAACATTCTGCCCTGAGATAGCGACTCCTTCTTTCAGACAGCATCAAGCAGGGAACAAGTCATTATGCAGCAACAGGACACCACTTAATGCTTTGGAGGTAAGAAAAAACCAGTACTGAATGCTTGATGATAAAAAGAAAGCAGCGAAACAGCCCTGAATCACTACATGGGAAAACTCCTGTAGTTCCTCCAAGGGATTTAACTCCCCCATCAAAAACAAATTCTGTGAAGGCTGATCTGATTCTTCTTTTAAACATTTGAAGGCAAACTCCCCCATGTCTAGACCTCCTCCTTAACACTCATGTTCCTACAACTCGCAAGACCCGAGTACATTGCTTTGACTGGTTTCTTAACAGGAAGAGGATCTGTGCAGTAGCAGCGTGTGCTGACAGTCTGAGCACACTTGAGAACCTTGTCAGAGGGCAGAAGTTTAAAAGAAAAGGAAGAAGGCCTTGCACGGACAGACACCCAAGGTAATTGCTTCAGTTGGAGAAAAGTCTGTCAAGTCAATGCGTTATTGGACACCACAAAAACAGGAGATAAACTTTTTAAATATGTAAAATAGCTTTTATCCAGCACACTTATCAACCACATAACAATAGAAAAAAATCTATAACCACTTTTTGTCACTTCTGGTCATCATAAAAAATACCTGTAATACATTTCCAATAGGCTGGACTTTTCTTCCGCTGCAAACTGTCATTAAATTCAAAATTTTATTCAAAATTAAGCTGCACCAGGGGAGTTTTAGGTGAGATATTAGGAAGAAGTTTTTCAGAGAAAGAGTGATTGGGCATTGGAGTGGGCTGCCCAGGGAGACGGTGGAGTCACCGTCCCTGGAGATGTTTAAGGAGAGACTGGATTTAGTGCCATGGTTTAGTTGATAAGGTGGTGTTAGGTCATAGGTTGGACTCGATGATCTCGGAGGTCTTTTCCAACCTAAACTGATTCTGTGATTACAAAGGAGTGCTAAATGGACAAAATTCTTATTCTACCTTACATGAGTTTGTGTACAATTAAAGGTTAAAAACTCATTTTGTGAAAAATCAAGTTTATCTTGAGATAGAAATAGTCGACAAGATGCAGAATTATGAGTTGATGGATCATCCCAACCATGACCAGTTGCATCCACCAAGTCTTCAGCAGCAAGTTTATTCTGTGTTTAATGGTTCACTCCAGCAAGGAATGAACTCCTAAATGCTGAGCATCCCTGAGTTCCCACTGATCATTTCTTTTTACTGCATGTAATCACACCAAATGTGCCCCTTGATTTCAACTCCACACTGCACTAAAATTGTGGTCATGCCCTAAATCAGTGCAACTGTCAAAACAGAAAACAGTGAATATGATTCATATATTAACATGGAACAAATGTGTATGGTATAATTAGCCAGTTCATTTCTGTAAATCTGCAAGGGTCAAACACTCACCAGTACAGATGCCATCAATCAGCTAGTAAAATACGTATAAAAGAGAAGGAGATTTTTTATCAAAGTGTCTAAATATAAAAAACTTCTTTCCTATGAAAAGCTTCTATGGATGTCATACTTTCTCAAATAGAACTTCTGTAAGAGTACTCATGTAGTTCAACAAGGGCAACTGCAAAGTCCTGCACCTGGGTAACAACCACCCCATGCACCAATATATGCCGGGGGCTGCCCAGCTGGAGAGAGCAGCTCGGCAGGAAAGGACCTGGGAGTCCTGACGGACACCAAATTAGACATGAGCCAGTTCTGTGCCTCTGCAGGTTGATGCCATCCTGGGCTGCATAAGAAAGACATCTGCCAGCAGGTCGGGTAAGGTGATCCTTCCCCCCTGCTCAGCACTGGGGAGGCTGCAGCTGGAGTGCTGTATCCAGTCCTGGGCTGGACAAAGGGAGTACATGGACATACTGGAGAGGGTCCATCGAAGGGTCACAAAGATAATGATGGGACTGGTACATCTCTCCCAGGAGGAAAAGCTGAGAGAGCAGGGACTGGAGAAGAGAAGGCTCAGGGAAGATCTGTCAATGTGTATAAATACTTGCAGGGAGGGTGCAGAGGGGATGGAGCAAGTCTCTTTTACAGTGGTGCCTAGTGATAGGACCAGAGGCAATGGGCACAAACTGAAGCCCAGGATGTTCCCTCTGAACATCAGGAAGCACTGTTTTCCTGTGGAGCACTGGCACAGGTTGCCCAGAGAGGTGGTGGAGTCTCCATCCTTGGAGGCATTCAAAAGCCACATGGGTAGGGGGTTTGGGCTAGAGGGACTCCAGAGGTCCCTGCCAGCCTCACCGCTTCTGTGATTCTGTGACACTTGCTTAGCTGACTAGAATATTGGTTACTAAGTGAAAATTAGAAGTATCGAGGTAGTGACTCCAAGTACCCACCAGATGGCAGGAAACAACCGAGGCCCTCGTAAGCTTTAGATGAAAAACTGCTGGTCTGCACCGCTTACAGAGGACGTTTGCTGTTTGGACGAATGCTCTTTGCCAAGGAACTTCTGCCCTCTAAAAGTCACGGTGAAAACGTTTAATATTTCTTTGATTTTGAAATTATCTTCTTGATGAAACGAGGAGGTTTGAGTGGGATGAACAAAGAAAAGGAAAAAGCAACTACTTTTTTCGGTTTTTAACACTGCTAAGCATATATCCATTAAAAGCACATTTTAAAAAAATAGTTGATTAAACTTAAAAGTAATATTTAACAGAGCTATTGAAAATAAGGAAGTAAGTAATTTCAAGTCTGCATTTGAAAAACAGGAATCTTTTCGATGTCCTAGGGAATTCAATGTTACTGTACTATGTGTTCATCAGCCTGTGCATCACGGCTTTCCTTTATCCATTTGGAATCCTTCAGGGGCTCAATTCAGTACACACCCTTAGCACATTCTCCTGATGTGCAGTTCAACTGGGCTGCTTCTAAAATGTGGAAGCAGCTGCTCCCAGACAAATGGAGGTCATGTTTACTCAACTACATGATATGCCAGCAAGCACAGCAGTTATCAAGAACATACAAATCAGATTCAGTTCCCCTTCTGGAGGTGATCTGTGCCCACCTGCTGTGAAAATATTGTCCAGAAGTAGCTACTGCCCTCAGAAGATGCGCATAAAAATGCCCCTGTCATTAGATAAAATAAATAAAGCTCCCCAAGGAATGTTCTGACTACCAGAAAACAAGAACCTGCTCCTTTTTTATGGTTGAAATATTCCTGAAAAATCTTTTTGTGTGCCAAAATTTTTGTAGAAGAACAGAGAACATTCGCTACTCCACCACCCAAAACTCAGTGGTGATTTCCTAGGCTTAACCCTGCTTCCCTAAGTCTCGCTGCACTCTGAGGTCCCTACCTGATCACCACTGACCACCAAAGACTCTTAGTCTCCAAAGCCCTAATTCCACTCCTGCTTCAGCAGAGGCACAATCATATTTCCTCCCTGGGAACAGAAAAGAACGCAATAGGGAATTATATAACTGGTAAGGCCTCTGAGTGCCACACTCCTGAATAAAGCTGTTTTCTCTGGTTGCTCTTCATTTAAACAGGGCCAAGGTAAAAGGTAAATATAGGTATTTACATATGACTCCTAAAACAGACTGTACTAGTAAACAGTAAATATTAGGGTACACAAGAGTAACTTGTGTACCCTAATATAAAAGTTGTGAAGTTTCTTTTCTTTTCCTCCAGCTGATTTGCTATGGCCCTTCTATCAGCTGTGACCACTAGAATTCTGCTTTCTCCGTATTACACTTGAAGTTGCCTCTATTAGAAAGAAAATGCCTCTCAGTGGACTGTAAGCTTTTAGAGCCAATCTCTCCTTCAAATTCCTTAGATGAATGAGACAGATCAGTTTTAAGAGTGAAAGGTTAAGCAGATATAATTTAGGAGTTGTGCCATTTGCCACACTAAATGTGTCATGTTTTACTTTAGAGTTCTGTAAATTTGGGGGTTTTGGCTCAAGTTTCCTGTTCTATATCTGGCTGCTTGCTCCAACAAGTTCTTACTCTTTGGTGACTCACTCTATATGTTTCAGTGATGAAGAAACTCTTTGACCAACATCTGCATATAATTTCATTCCATATGTGAACATATATATACTTGATACAAATGTGTAAATAGCACATATATATGTAGGCTGCTGGGCACAACAATAATTAACCACTTTGGAATGACAAGAGCTTGTTGTTGATTAATGTCCAACAACTCTCATCCAAGGACTCTTCAGAAGAACTCCTATTATTAGAACATTTCAGCATGATGCAGGAGGTGTGATCTGTATGCCCCAAGCAAAGGAAGGAACTGAACTTTAATGCTTCAGCGATTCCTTGGTTTTAAAAATGGTTTAAAACCCTTGAAAACAAGATGCTAAAATGCATATCAAAATTGAGAAAAGATGCATGCCTGTGGCTCTGAACAACAGCTAGATTTACAGCAGACCAGTGTTCTATCACTTCCTATTGACTATAAAAGATTGCCTGCTCAAGTGTGACTGATGAGGCTTTTCAGCATTATCCATACTCAAAGAGCTTAAGATGGGATTCCAGATTCCCCTTAAACCTTAACTATTGCAATAAAACAGCTTTTAGGTGCTTACCTCCCTCTTTTGATCTAGTGCAAAACATTTCCTCTTGCCCAAATCTCATTTCTAGAGAAGAGGATATTTAACTGCTGAGGCATTCAACCACTTATTCTCATCAACCGCTACAATGAGCTGCCCAAGCTTATCTGCCTTTCTGACTCTGCTCACAAGAGGAAGCAAAGTTAAGCAGCGAGAAATCAGTGCTGCAGAAGACTATAAATACTGCCATGTGTGGCAATCTGACACAGCAGTGGAACAAGACCCTTTGTCATCAAAAGCCTAAGCTCTAAGTTTCTCACTCCTGGCAAGCCCTGTTGTTACAGCATCTCTGTCAGATGCATCCCTGAATAGAAAAGTCTGAATGCTAGCAGAATTTGTGGGTCATTCATGGGTTTGGGGTTTTTTAAGGCAGAAGAATGAAAAAGTGATAAATGAAAAATTTAGGCCTGAGGAAATACTGCACTGTTACCTGTTAGCCTCCTGATCTCTGCTGTCAGTGATTTTGTTTCACCTTGACTGTCCAGTATAATCACATAGTGAATTCTAACCGGTTATGCCTGAGTAATGCTGCTGCTGGTGAGCCTAAAATTTACATGTGAGTGGCAGCATTATATGAAGACTCTGAGATCTTGAAATTGTACCTTAAGAACTGATCTGGCTTTCCAAACCTGTAGCAACACACACACACACACACACACACACAGATATTTTAGAAAAAGGGCCTGATACTCTTCAATCCTGACAGGTCTGTGGTAAAAAGCAAATTAAAAAAAAAAATTAAATAGACTGTAACTGATGAAGGAAGAGGCAAAATATTATAAAGAAAGAAGCTCTGTTATGCTACATTTACTGTCAGTTTTCTGCTATAGTTTTTCTATTAGGTTAATAGATGGTTTAAAACCATGTTTACTTCTATACACTAGTCTATCTTCCCTCCTTTCTTTCTTCCTAATCATGCTAAAACTTGCTATGTTTCCCAAATCATTTTTCACCAAGGTCTATGTTAGAAAAACATATGCCAGTGTAATTAGAACCATAGCTACATAATGAGTGCCAGTTCCTTATGTAACTGCATTTAATTAAGGTGGTATGGGTCACTTGCTAAGCATTTGGGCAATTCTCCTCAGCTTGCTTGTATGAAGAGACTCACTCCACAGGAACTTCTGGGTTCAAACTGAAAGAGATGAAATTTAGGTTAGATATAGAGAGGAAATTCTTTACTGTGAGAGTGGTGAGGCACTGGAACAGGTTGCCCAGAGAAGCTGTGGATGTCCCATCCCTGCAAGTGTTCAAGGCCATGTTGGATGGGGTCTAGAGCCACCTGGTCTAGTGGAAGGCATCCGTGCCCATGGCAGGGAGATTGGAATTAGATGATCTTTAAGGTCCCTTCCAATCCAGGCCATTTTATGATTCTATGAAATTACTTTATTTTTTTAAATGAGTTTGGGAAAATAGTTTAACAGGGTGAGGGAGAAATTTCTGGTTTTTGTTCAGCTGTGATATTTGCTGTGTTCAACGTGGGAAACACTCTCTATTCACAGTATACATCACTCGTTACTTCACTGTGAGCTGTGTTAACATCAGTGTTCTACAGCACCTGCAGTCTGGTTGAGATGCTTGATAGTACACAGAAACCTTCAAGAATAAAAATTAGTTTGGAGAACTGTGTTTAAACCTGCAGCCGGTTCTTTCTTCAGCATTTGAGGAGCGTATGTGCTATGAGGAGCTGATGAGGGAGCTGGGGTTGTTTAGCCTGGAGAAAAGGAGGTTCAGGAGAGACCTTATTGCTCTCTACAACTACCCCAAAGGAGGGTGTAGCCAGGTGGGTGTCGGTCTGTTCTTCCAAGTAACAAGTGACGAGAGGACAGAGTCTTCAGCTGCGCCAGGGGAGGTTTAGGTGGGACACTGGAAGGTATTTCTTCACAGAAAGGGTGATTAGATATCGGAATGAGCTGCCCAGGGAGGTAGGTGGTGGAGTCACTGTCCCTGGAGGTTCTTAGGGAAACTATGGACTTAGCACTCAGTGCCATGGTCTAGCCGACACGGTGGTGTTTGGTCATAGGTTGCACTCGATGACCTCAGAGGTCTTTTCCAACCTAAATTGATTCTGTGGGGTGTTTTTGGGTTTTTTTCCTGTGCAGTCTCCGTATGAGCTGGCTCGGACCCCGGGCAAGCCGCGTCCGTCACAGCGCCCGGCCATACCATCTCCCGTGCAGGACGGGGGAGGAGAGGGGTGGGGGGTGTAAAGGCCGTTTCTTTCCGGGCGTGGCGCGCTCCTCGCCAGGCTGCGTGCCGCTCCTCCCCCCCCCCTCCGCCCCTCCAAGTGGGAGAGGCGCGGCACCTCCCCCGCGCACGCGCGGTGAGCGCTGGGCGCCCGCCGCGATGGAGGAGGCGGCGGCGGAGCGCGGCCGGGCCGGCGCTGGGGCGGCGGCGGCGATGGCGGGGGGCGGCAGCGCCGCCGGGGGGGAGGACAGCGCCAGCCACAACACCAGCCACAACGACAGCCGCAACGACGGCGACATCGCCGGCGCCTCCTCCGCCGCGTCCTCGGCGCCGCCGCGCTGCGCTCCGGAGGGCGGCGGGGCGAAGCCGCTGAGCGCGGCGGAGTACGCGCGGCGCGTGCACCAGTGGCTGTGGGACTCGTACTGCGGCTACCTGGGCTGGCAGGGCTGCCCGCCCGCCCTCATCGCCGCCGCCGCCGCCGCCGCCGCCGCCCAGCCGCCCGCACCCAGCGCCAGCGCCGCCGCCGCCGCCGCCGCCGCCTACTACTGCTACAGCCCCTTCTACCTCTGCGCTCCGCCGCCCCCACAGGCGGCCCCCGCCGGGACGGGGCCCCGCGCCCCCGGTGCGGCCTCCCCAGCCTGGCCGGGGGCGGCGGGCGCGGTGTCCGCCGTGCCCAGGGCGGGCTCCGGCAGCGCCGCCGGCACCAGCGGCAGCGCTGCCCCCAGGGACGCGGGGCGGCCGGCAGGTGAGTGGGGCAGGGGTGGGGAGAAGGGTGAGCGGCCCCAGGAGCCGGGGGCTGTAGGGGGGAGCCGGCGGTGTGCGACGGTGGGGGTCGCTGCGCTGCCGTGTGCGGCGGGCCCGGGCCTGTGGCTGTGCCGCGGGGTGACAGCCCTGACGCCGAGGTGGTGGAGCCAGAACTTGGCCCGTGAGCAGGTTTGGGACACAGGGTGACGGCCCTAATGCCGAGGTGGTGCATCCAGAGCTTGATCCGTAATCAGGTTTGGGAGGGTTGGTTTGCGTGTAAGTTGGTTGCAAGATGTTTGCGTGGATACGAAGGAGTTGTTTTCTTTTCTGGTGGAACTTAATCTTACCGTCACGGGCTTGTAATGTATCTAAGACTTATAAGCAGCCTGTTTAGATGATGAAATCTAAACTAAGTTTACTTGTTTTAGCCGGCTCTCAGTCCTCAAATAAAATCATTTAATGAAATCGAAGCAGAGAAGTGAAAGCACGCTGACATTGAACAAGCTGGTGGCAGGAGATAAACAAAAGTCTGTTACAGCTGTAAATAATGACGGCAGTGCACAGCAGACCTTCTGTTTATATTTGTTCAAGAGTAAGGCAAACTTGCCCTGATCACGTCAGAGGTAAAACCTGGAGCCTCACAAGTCGAGGAACATATAAGTGACATTCCCTGAATTTTTCCGTAACACCTCGAATAATGGTAGGAGACTGTGAAGCAGAGCACTGGTGAAGGATTTTGGAGAAAAGCCAGATCTCCTTTATCTCTGCAGGGCAAAGCACGACATTACTGATCTGTAACATTATTTATAAGCTCAGTGGCTGTGTGTGTTTGAAAAATGTTTTAGTTCCTTTTCCCTTCTTTTGAGGGGAAGGGGATCTAGCTTCTGAACTTGCTTCTTTCTTATGTCTTGAGCAGATGCTGCTTAAACATGGCTATAACACAAAGTAGTACTTTCTGTAATTGTGCTCTGATTCTGAGTTACAGATTGCTTATGAACACATACTGCCAGTCCTTAAAAAAAAGAGAAGATGGACAAAGGCTAGAATGAAATTATTCTTGGATTTTTACCTAGTTTTTCAGGAGCTAATTCCATGTGTTAAAGGTAATTTAGGGCTTCAGTAGCATTTCATGCTGCTGACTGTGGTTATTTGGAATACTACACATACTGTTGCAACACTTGGCCTTCCTAAGGGAACTCTGTGTGGGATACAGTGGTACAATACAATTACAAACGACGACTGTTGTGCCCGTGCTTTGGCTTCAGATTGCAGATGGATATATCTGGAACAGCTAAAGTGATTACCGTTCCTTCTTTCCTGCCGTAGATTATTGCCCACACAGCAGGCTCGGCAGGGCAGGCCCTGTGCCACTGCAGTTTACAGCCCAGTCTGCTTACGTAAGCTGAAACAAGTGACAGCTTATGTTAATGTTGCAGATTTTAAACTGGGATGTCAAAAAGTGGGATTGTCAACTGCCTGTCCCTCTTCAGCCTGCCTGCAGGTGTGTGCCAGAGCACCAGTATTAACAGCGCGGTCATCGCGATTTAAGACTCATCCTCGCCTTGCCCCTCCCTGCCTTGCTGCAGGAGATTGCTGCTCATCTGCTGGGAACAGCAGGGCAAAAAGTGCATCCAAGCCCCAGCTGCCCTGTGGCTGACTGGTGCAAACACATCTTTAGTACTAATCTTGATGTAAAATCCTATACTTTGAGCTGGATGGATGTTGCATTTGGCTGTCCTTGCCATACAAACAGCAACCCTTGGCAAAATAGTGGATTTCTAATATGAGGAACATCTTGAATCACTGCAGTGTAGATCTGCCAGAGTCTTAAGGGTTGCCAAGGTTTCTTAATGTAATGGAGTTTAACAAAATTTGAATATTTATATTCTTAGCCCCACGTAGCTTCTTCCTTATGCAGTCATTGAATTTTATTTATTCAAGTGAATCTCTGCCACTAACTTCAACAAAGGTGCTGCTTTTAACAGAGCGAATGAAGGCTGTTGGCTGTTGCTGTGTGCTCAGGCCAGGACTGGGAGTCTGGTTATGCTCCCACTTGACTTAGCTGAATAATCTTAGAATTTAATGGACAACTTGGGCAGGCTTTGACAATGGGGAGGAATTTTATTATTATATATATAAGAGTCATGCTACTTGATACTATAGATGCAGAGGTATTATTGGTGCAGCAGGTATGAAACAAAGATATACAAACAAGGTATGTTAAATAAGAGCTGGCTCTTACCTAATCTCTGCTTGATTCTACTTACCCCACTTAGAAAGCGCCCGAGCGCTGTGGGCTTTTGTCTTGGCCCTCTTTGCTCACAGGGCCACGACTGGCAGGATCAGCCTCAGCAGCTGGACTGTGGAGGCTCATTCAAAGTGAAATTTGATGATGTTTTTTCAAATTGGAATGATTTTCTTTCCTCTTTTCTTGTTTTCCTGTGTGTGGGGTAGTTGTTCTCAGAAACAATACCAAACCCAGTAACTATTTCCTGTAGGTTAATTCGAGGAGTACTTTGGGTGAAGTTTTGATGTGAGTCCTTGCAGATTCCGTGTGAGAGTTGTATTCGTCCTTTGGGAAATAGAGGGGTGGTAGTTGGGTCCAGACGAAATTGTTTTGCCACAGTATTCCGTGGAAACTTTCTAAGACACTCTTTAATGTTTTCTCTGCTTTAATCACCTGAGGTAGCATTAGCAACAAGGTCTTGTAACTGGGACTACTTACTTTGTACCCATTTGCACTCTGCCAATTAACGCAGGAGAAACGTGGTACATTTTCTGGCTGGGGGTAGAGCAGCATGCTGTGCTTTATTTGTAAGTAGTCTATAGGAATGTTTATGTCAAGTATGACTAATATTTTCATCCGCTCCTGTTTGTGTCTGAGTGGGGACAAAATATGCTGTGGTTTACTCTGAGAGCTGGTACTTGGTACACATGGAAGCCTTGCTGTTGAGCAGTAGAAAAGTTGTGGTAGATCTAAGATCTAATTTGTCTTTTATCTGACCTCTCAGATTTACTTCTCTATGAGGCTATTCTAAATAAAAGAACACAAAATTTCATGCATCTTCAATGCACTTCAGTTCTTTAGCAAAGTATGATTTTGCCTGTAATCCTTATCATGAGGGGACTCACAGGTTGAAAGAATTTAATTTAAGAAGGCTCTTTTAACTCAATTTAAACAATTCAGGTAACTTCTAAAAATGTATGTATAAAAAAATTTTCTTGAAGAAGATGTGAGCCAAGATCAAGATCTTGAGTATGTACTTGCAGAAAGGTTAATGTGGAGTGTTCTTTGGCTGATAGTGTTAACTGTGTTAGTTCAGTAAAATCTGGGTAATATTAACTATTTCTGTTACAGGTCGGGAGTTCCTTATCCCTTCGTTGGCACACAGGTTCATAGCAGAGATGGTGGATTTTTTTATTCTGTTCTTTATAAAGGCAACCATCATTTTAAGTATTATGCACCTCAGTGGAATAAAGTAAGTTGAACAATTTAAAGCTTTGTTCTATACAACTTTAAGCTTTTCATGCTCTTTGAAGCGTCAGGTTGTATTTATGGTACACTTGGGCATTGAATAACTGACAGAAGTTAAGGAAAAAGCATCGCTAGATTAACCTCCTTTTAAATATGTCCTGATTTTTGGGTCTGCTGATGGAAGCAAAGAACTTGTACAGGTGTATAGGCTCACAAACTCCTTACTACGGACAGAGTAGAGTTGCATACTTACTTAGGGGTGGGCAATAGCAAGATTGTTAAAAAGTCCTTTATATTTTTCAAAGAAAAAACATTGACAAATAAACTTGTCTTTTTAAACAGCATTTTAAAATGTACTGGATCTGGCTGTGATGGAGTTAAATTTGTTCACAGCATCTTCTAAGGTGCTGTGTTTTTAGATTTCTAACCTAAACAATGCTAACCTACACCAAAAAAAAAAAAATCTGATCAAGCATATCAGATATGTATGTACTAGAAAATGCAGCCTCATTGCTAGGAATGCAACCACACTGCAGGCTTTACTGGGTGTAAATTTGGGTTCTTAAAAACTACAATTAAACATTGAGTGTGCACTAGACCAAAAGATTCTTCATTTTATATTTTTGTACACAGATGTAATACTTTACCTCAAAGACTTTTTTTATCTGCTTCTTTAACTGTAGCTATCTTATTCTTCAACTCATTTAGTTATTCTGCTTTGGGTTGAGGTAATCAATTATTTCAGTTTGATTAAGAGATGAGTAGTCAATAGTTGGTGTAGTCAGTAATTGCATTCCTGTGCAAACACATTTCAGAACCTGAGCTTTCTGCTTAAGAGCCATCCAAACACTGACTGACCATAAAGTGTTACTGTACAGACAGTATTTTCCAGGTGCCTTTAATTGCAGTTTGAAAGGTGTGTGAAAGAGGGTCAAATCCAAAACTATAAATATGTAGGTGGAAGCAATCAGTGGGTTTTGTTCAGATAAGCAGCAATTAAAATGCCAAAATCTCAGTTCTCTTTAGTTGCCAAAACCTCCAACTGTAACCTGACAGCTTGTGTTTCCATTTTGGTTTTAGTAGCCTGATAATGATACAAAATGAAGTACTGGAAAGATGGGGAACAACTATGTGTATATTGCTTCTGTAAAGCAGTGAAGGTGTAATGTACAGCACATTCAATGTTACTGGTTTTGTGAGAGCCAGTAAGTGTTGCTTACAAGGAACTTCAGAGAAACAGCAGGGTGGGGGGATGGTTCTGCTTATGAGATGTGAGGTTGAGGTTAGGCTGAGTTGTCATGAAAAAAATACCTCCTCTCAGGCTCAAGAAAGAAACTTCAGGTCAAGGCTGTATTGAAGGGACATGCAGGTTGTGCTACACTGTTTTCTTAATTCCTTTTCAATCCTTAAGTCTGAATAAAGAGGGGGATAAGTAGTAAAAATATAAGATGGACTGTTTGGAAGTGGGACTACACGCTTTTATGTGAGTCTCAGATTCATGAGTGAAAAGCTCTTGCCTAAAAATGTTGCAGTTATATCCATTCCAGGTGTCAGATAAGAATGTTAAATATGTGGAGTTTATCTTGCGAAAATATGCTATTAACTCAAAATGGATGCTTCACATAGCTCTGCTAGGATAAAAACCAGAAGGTTTTGATTGCTTTCAGTTAAAATCTTCCTGTTGCATACCAAAGTGCCTTCCTCCAGTAGAGTATGGTGAGCAGTAAAGACTGCTGAGAATGAGGAACCCTGATCATGCAAAGGACAATATAGGGCTCCCCTGCTTGCATCTTCTCCCTTGTGTTTGTAGAGAAGTGTTCTTTTTTGTTGAGACTTTCTGTAAGGAAGAGACTTGGAGACTTGGATACCTTCCATTTATACAAAGTTAGATGATCACCCGCAGAATCTGTTTACCTCCCAAGAAGTGTGAGAATTTTCAGAACAATTCCGCAGCTCACTACCCAGGGATACCATTGTGCAAAAGTGGTAATAAAGAGCGATCTTTTCATAATGAAAAAGACAAAACAAGCTAGGCAGCAACTCGGAAGGAAACCTAGTGTTCTGAATTTTAATGGCTTGTTTAGTATCAGAGAGCCAAGGAGCTTTTGTTCTTCTGCTAATACCAGAACTGAAGGAGTGAATTGTAGTATTAAAGGGGCAACATTGGTATTGAGAGGATGGTTTTGAAGTTCAGTTTTATTTTGCACAGGGACATCTCTAAATTTGCCATGCATTACATCATAGAGGAAATAGATGAAGACACATCCATGGAAGATTTGCAGAAAATGATGATAGTAGCTCTCATCTACAGGTTATTAGTCTGCTTCTATGAGGTAAGTACGCATAAGCACTAACTCTTATAATTAATAGTTGTCAGTTGTTAAGAAATGGTTTTAAAAAAATTCTGTCACCATTGACCTATAAAGTAAATCCTCTTTACAGTATTTTGGATTATGCTGAAGCTTATGACATCCACGTAGTTGTGAGGATAACCAAGTTTGCTAGACCTGTCAACCACATGGTGGTGTGTGGAATTGAAATAACCTTTCTTTTACAGATAATCTGTATTTGGGGAGCAGGTGGAGCAACCCCAGGGAAATTCTTGCTTGGACTGCGAGTTGTGACATGTGACACCTCTGTACTTATTGCGCCCAGCCGAGTGTTAGTCATTCCATCCTCCAATGTCAGTATGACAACGTAAGTGCTCTTGGCTCGGTCACGTTGCACTCAGATTAACAGTGTTGAAAGCGTGTGATTTGGGAGGAAATACATCATTGCTTTATTGTTGACCTTTGCAATAATTAGATTGCAAGAGCTATTGTCAGATTGTGTGATCTAAGAGTAAAATGGTAATTATTCAATCACACTGAATGTTTTTCAGTTTAGGTGGTAAAATCTCCTCCAGAGATTGATCTTTGTACTGTGCAAAACCGAGGCACTAAACTTGGAAGTTAATTACTAACATAAGCAGAAAAGTGAAAATAAGGCACTGAATGTTCTATTCTCATTTCAGGTCCACAGTACGAGCTTTGATCAAGAATTTTTCTATTGCGTCATTTTTTCCTGCATTTATTACACTGCTGTTTTTCCAGCATAACAGAACAGCCTACGATATTGTGGCAGGAACTATTGTGGTCAGAAGAAATGGAGTCAGATGATACCAAAAGATGAGATTTCCAGACTGGTTCTGAAGATCCCCTCCCACCCCCAGAGAATAAAGACCTACCCCAGAATTGAAATTGAGGTGTCTGTTGGAATCTTTTGCCCTAATTAAATGGGAACAGATTCAGAAGCTAAAGAAAATGTATGGCTCCTGTATGATGCCAGCAGCTACCTTCAAAATACTGGAGTTTTCATAGATGCCAAAGAAGTTTGGGAGAGACTATATGTATTAAATCTGGGAGTATTAACCTCTGATTGATGAGACAAGAAGTGGCTGCTTTAACTGCAGAAAGGAGCTGTTCTGTTCGTCAGTCTGTGGAAAGCAGATACCTAGAAATACTCCACCTTAAAAGAAATGTTGCTCCTACAGTTTTGGATGTTGGCAGGTAACTAGAAAATCAAGTTGTTTTCCAGGCCATTTCCTGTCAAAGGATAAGGGGGAAGAGAACTGCAGTATTAGACAGCAAGGCAAATCGTGTTCATTAAATTGCCACGTGTGCAGAGAGAGAGATCAGCAGTGGCTATCATGTCTTTTATTACTGCTTCACAGATCATATTCCCTCACCTTTTAAGTATTTTATCACAATGTTAATGTGAAAAGTTTTTTGCATGATTGTCACTTACTTCACTTGTCCATGCTAAGGAAGAGGTGAAACAATAGCTGCTTTTTCCTCTGGGAAGGGTATGTTACTCTGCAGTGTTAGTGAACTGGTGTGTGTAAATAATTTTGGAACCGTGAACAGCACAGATCATGCTAATGAAAGGTAACTTTTTTTGCTTCTGTTTGGAGTGAAAGCACTTGTCTATTTCTTGCATATAATGCAGAGCAAAACAACTGAATGTGTTCCAGGAGCATGCAGAAAACGTTAACTGAAATGTGTTATGGGTGTAAATCTGCAGAAATACTGGTTATTCTCACTTTATCATTCTGGCTAATTGTTTGTATATTCAGAATAACTTAAATACTGAATAAAGAAGCCTAATATTTTGCATGACTACATAGCTTGGATAATTTGTTCTCATGTTATTAGTATCTTGGGAAATGAGTATTAGCAACAATGTTAATGTTTTAGTAAAATTTGAGCAAGTGTTTGGAATTCTTCTAGAATTTTGTCTGTTCCTCCCATAGGCCTAACTTGCCACTCAGTGGCTGAAGTTCTTACCCTGCCTTCAGTTTTGGACAGTGGTTTTGTTGACAATGGACATGTTTGAGAGCTTGGTTATCTCTTGTCTTCAGCTGAAATAACCTAGTAATGTGTTCATATTCTGCAATACTTTTGTTTGCCAAGTCATGTTCTTCTGTGTATGCATTTCAGTCGCCATTTGGAATGATAAATCAGGACTGGATCCAGTGCTGATTAGTGGGAGAATGAGATTTTCATCTCTTCAGAATGAAGCTGCTAAATTTCTAGATAACTACTTTTAAATATTTATTTTTGAAGTGAAAAAAAATGTTGTCTTGGCTAGGAAAGTTCTGAGTCTTTGCTCAATTAGACAGTGTATCAGTATCAAAATACCTCATACTTTTGAGGGTTACTACTGTTTTACACTAATGATTTATTACCAAAAAACTTTGGCATCTTAAGTGTACCATTAGGACTAATAATGATAGGCATCACTGAAACAAAAATATCTAAGTACTAAATGGCAATGGACAGGCCTCAGAAAAACACCCCTTTGATGCTAGACCACTTGAAGATGTTGAGCTGAGACAGAATTTCAGAGATACCACTTAACTGTTCCTAGAATCACAGAACTGTTAAGGGTAGAAAAGACCTCTCAGATCATCAAGTTCAACTGTTAACCCAGCACCACCACCATGTTCACCATCAAACCCTGTCCTCGAGTGGCATTCACATGTTTTTTGAGTGTTGCCAGTGATGGTGACTCCACCACATCCATATGTGGTGTTTCAATGCTTGTCAACTCTTACCATTAAAAATTTTTTCCTAATGTCCAGTCTAAACCTCCTGGGGCCAACCTGAGGCTGTTTCCTCTTGTCCTGTCACTTCTGGGAGAAGAGACAGACCCCCATCACGGTACACCCTTTCAGGTAGCTGTAGAGAGCAATAAGGTCACCACTGAGCCTCCTTTGCTCCAGGCTGAACACCCCAGCTCACGGGAGCTGTGCTCCATTCTTTCAAAGAATGTTGACTTCAGCACTGACGTCAGGCATGGCAATCAGCCTGATGAAAACTAAAGCTGTCAGAGCCAACCAAAGTCCCTTCTAGGGTGTTTTACCTATTCACAAAAAGAAGTTTTGTTCTATTTATTGTAGCAGTGACCTAGAAACTAGGATTCAAGATGTGGGGGGAGGGAAGGGAAAAGCAATACCATTGGCTAAAACTTCATTGCTGCCAATTCAGATGTAAGGGAAGCTTTATCTTACCCTGCAGAAAAATACCACAGCAGGTAAAGAAAACTAAGGCAAGAAGACAGAGCCTATCCATGGAAATATATATATTAAGCAGTTGGAAATGCTTTTAGTTCATCTCTTATGCAAGCTGCAGTGAAGATGCCACCTTCTTCTGTTTGTAGGATGAGTACTGGGCCAGTGATTTATTGCTAAGGGGGAAAAGTGAAATCTGTGGCATTTTTCAGGTTTAGACAACTGGAAATACGTAACTGCATATAATCCTTTCACAGCCACAGTGGCACAATATGACTTTCTGAACAGCAGTGTTTGTGTGTGGTTTTGAGTATTTTCTGTTTCTAGAAACAGGGACTGGAGCTTTACACGTGAAAAGGGCAGTTGGCCTTTGTCCTGCTGTCAAGTCCAGCTCATGCATACAAACTCATCTCACTTTGTACCTTCGGCACCTGCAGACGTAGGAGGGGTGAGCCGTGTTCTGGTGAAGGAAGAAACTGTATCTCAGTCATACACTGAACGCTGTGACTTGGTACAAAGTTCAGCGGTGGGTCCCCAGATGAACAAGCATTTCCTTTGATTTTACTAGAATAATGTTTGCTCTCCAAGAAGTTCCTTTAACTGCTACAGAAGTGGAAACCCCCTCATTACTCATTTACAACTGGGGGTACCTTTTCCTCTTCATTTTAGGACAGTGGTGAATGTTTGTAACTTTTTTTTTAATAGCATTATAAAAAACCGAACTGCAGTCAGCTGACACACTGATAAGCTGCTCCAAGCTTCAGTCTACAATAAAACTCTCCTTTGTAACAGGAGACCTTTTAACTTATTTAAGGTCCTGTAAAATCAGTGACACTGTGGAAAAGCAGAGGTTGAAGAAAGCATGTGACACTGCTCAGGTTGATGTAACCATGTCATACAGTTACAGCTGCAGATGCCTTTATGGAGAGGTAAAATTGCCAGATCGTATTTCGCAGTTTTTATTGATGGCATTTATCCCATGGTTTAACATGTTAATTATACTGTAATAAACATGGCTTTAATATTAAACTTTTCCTTATTATCCAAAGTCACCACAGTCCATTTCAGTAAATATAAAAATATATACTTAATACTTTGTACAATACTGGTTTTTGGTCCAAACAAAAATGGATCAGAAAAGCCAATAAACTTACTTTAAGAATTCCCAATTTTAAAGATTTTCTAAATGGATTTAGGCAACTTTGAATAATGGGATTTACATAAAATCTGAGACAATACTAAACAAAAATGGCCGTAACACACAAAATTAAAATTTCATTTCACAGATTTGTTATGCCAAAAAGTACATAGAGAAACAAAATTGTATTTACACATGTTTCATAATAAAATAACAAGGCGAGACAGGTGATAAAGGGCTGTAAGAATGAAAATATAGAAATAGCATATAATTATTAAATGAAGAACTACAGATCTAACAAGTCCTTAGCATGGATCATCCTTAAATCAGTCTTCCTCTATCAGAAAATTTTAGTGCACGATACACCCAAACTCACTCACTTCACACATACACCAGCACAAACTCAGCATAGAAATCATTCATTATCAACATTCTCTACTCTATACAGCATCCCTCGCTGATATAATTACAATTTCGAGGCGTCAGTAAACGCGGATGAGCGCACGTAGTGGTGCGGATGAAGAGGTACTGTACAAGCCATTCACTGTGCAGGCTCTACTCAGGGCTACGGCCAGACCATGCCGAGTCAGTGAAAGAAGTAACTTGAGACTTTTGCTTGAGAACAGCCTTGTTGCCAACTTTACTTGCTACCGAAAAATGTAACGGGGAGAGGGAAGGGAAGGACAGGAAAGCTAGGTTTTATATTCCTTTAGGCAGATCTGACTTCCGATAAGCCAGTGTGAGGTACAATCCCAATAACTGAACAATTCAGGGTAGTAGCTGAACAATTCAGGGTAGCAGCTGAACAATTCAGTCAGGGTAGAAGCTGAACAAGTCAGGGTAGTAGCTGCTTCCAATGTTTTTGATGTTTTACCAATCAGGCGTTTACTTTCTACGTCTAACTGCAGTCTTTATCTTCCGACCAGCAACTGAAGATCCAGAGGCAGAGAAAACATTTTTCCCATTAGTCCTATCAAAAGAAATTAGTAGTTCAGAATTTAGGACAGTGTAGCTGAAAATTCAGCAGCAGCACTGAGTAGATATTCCAGAACAACTGTTTCATAGTCTTGTCTCACTAGTTACCAGCTGGCAACAAACGGCAAATGATGAACAGGAGGAAGAGAGTTCCAGAAACCAAAACCAATTAAATCTCTCTTATTCAGAAGGTAAGCAGCAGCATAAGGGCTGGATACGGATTTTACCTCTCAAGAACAAGACAATCTCACATGTGTTGATGTGTGATATTCCTGACAGCTAGGCTCCTTTAAAGATACCGTTGCTTAGTTAGCCAGTCAGGCCAATACAAGGAAGGGTGCCAAATTTAGTTTCAAACTCCGAGGTTCATCTGAACACCTCAAGATTTAACAGCAGTAGAGGCTGAACACTGTCCACTGATATTACCCGAAGCTCAAGTGAAATTCTGATACGGTCTCTTACCCCACTGTAAATGCTGGAGGCTGGTTGAACGAAAATCCTGAAGTGCCAGAAGGCTGTGCAGGAGCTGCTGGTGCAGGATGATTTGCACCAAAAGTGAATACTCCTGGGCTATTTGGAAAGCTGAAATTAGCAGTATTACTTCCAAACTGGAATACAGAACCTGGGAAGATGGGGTGGAAGCAGAAGCAAGTAAGAAAGTTGAAATTTGAGTTCATCCTTTCCAGCAGAATCCTCATGTTCTCCCGCTATCTTTATTAAAAAAATTTTTACAGGTTGCTCAAGATGACAAAGCTGTGGGAGTGGCACCTGAAGTGCCAGACTACTACAGGAACAGCATGTATTGAACGAATCCATTCACTTTAACAGAGATTGTGGGATTCTTATGGTAACATTGCTGGCACACTGATAATGAATTGTTTGCTAACTTGTGTGCCACCATAAAGTTTATACCTATGCAAACTGAAGTTTATTAATAAAGTCTTAAACTGTAGCCTGTAATCACGTAGATTTATATTCAAGTAAACTTTCTTGTGTTCCTGCAGTTGATCTGGGGACTCCCTTTCCTTTAATGCACTAAAACACAGCACCTCATCTTAAAAAACCCCAAACATTTCTACCATCAAAGTAAATGATAAGCAACACAGACAATCCAGGGAGAATTTTACCTTTGAACTGCTACCTAATTTATGAAAGATCGACTGAGTAATGTGGTGTGCCAACTAATCTACTGATGAGTACAAAAATACCCATTATTTATAATGGAGGCTATTTTGTAAAACTTCTGAGAGGAAAAAAGGGAGGCTTTTCCCTTTAAGTACGTGATGTGATATCAAATACACACGTTCTGGCTGGTTTTCTTTTTGAATTGTTACTAGTGTGGAACAGGTCCTTCTTACACTTAAATACCTTTCCATGGTATTTTATACTTCATTAGTAAAAAGATCTTCTAATATGTCTTAACCCATAAATGCTTAAAAAACCCAAAACAATTCTGACCATGTTTTATACAATGAAGCCTATTAAAGTCAGATAACTAAGAACTACTCTAACAAATCCAAAAATAACAATTTTGCAGTGCTTCTGCCTTTCTGTTTTGCACAAACTTACCAGTCAGTGATTACTCCATGGTTTTCAACACTTCCTTTTAATCACTAAGGTTTCTCAAGAAAATAAAGCCCAGAATTTGTGGTAGAGTTGCAGTCTCCATGTCTGCTAAGTCTCTTGTGGAGAAGGCTTACTGTAAAGCTGGATACCTACAGCACATCATGTCTCCACAGCCAGGACTGAGACACAAATCACACCCCTATACCCATTATTTTTATGGAGGACAATTCCTACATTTGAATACGAGCGCAAGGCCAAAGTCTTCTTTCTGCGTATAACTTAAAGCGAGCTTCATGAAAAAGAAAATAAAACGTATCATCTTTGAGACCAAAAGGGAAGAGGAGGGTGGTGGGCACTCACCAGCGCTGGGGGTACCAGAGCCAAAACCTGGCTGTTGGGTTGCCTGCTGTCCGAACACAGAGGGCTGAGTACTGCTCGTCACCGAGCCGAAGGCAGAAGGAGCAGGCTGAGTGCCAGCTGAAAACAACGTTGACGACAGCGATCCAAAGCTTGGAGCGCTTGGCTGGCTGGATCCTTGGCTCGGGCCAAATGCTGGTGGCTGACTGGCGCCAAAAGGTGGGCCGGCAGCAGACGCTGAGGGCCCAGAGCCAAACAGAAACAAAGGCGACGACCCTTGGGGAACAGAAGAAGGGTGTCAGTCAGTATGTGCTGTTTGCCTCCCACCCTGAAGAATGAGTCTAGAAACAAAGGTTCTAAAACCCCAAGTCTGGTAGCTGAATCCTCATTTTAATTTCAAACTAATTGTGTGGATATATAAAGCGAACAGGACATCAGCCACAACAGGAATTGCACCTTGTAAGTAATATGAGAAACACTATGTTTATCAGACAAAATTAAATCTCGAACATACTGGTTGCCTCTTTATGTTCTACAAATGAATTCCCAGAAATGGTATGTTTTAATCTGTATTTACTAAAAGCTGTTTCTACCACACACAGAGAATATTCACTCAAATTGTATTTTTCAAACACGCAAAGTACACTCCTGATTTATTAGGACGAGAACCTGCATCTCTCTTCTTGTCAGCAACTGCACCCCTCCCCTGTCCAAGTGTTTACCATTATCAACTTCTGGAGGTCAAATCAAGCTTGCAGCGATGATCTCTGTACTAAAAATTTGGTTGACCAGCGTAATTTCTCTACCTATCATCAACAACCAGCCCAACTGTTAGCTGCCTCAGTTCTGCATGGCCAGCAGAAATAATGGAACAATAACGAAACTCAACTGAACAGTGACTCTGAACGTACGTGGCAGATGTGCTATGCAAAAGGGACATTTTATCTGCACTATTAATGCAATTTAAGCAGCCCTCATGCAACAGGAAATACCCTCTATTGCACCATAACTTGGAATGGCTTTCTTTCCACGATGAACAGATACACGGTAAAATAAAGGCTTCTGCATTTGTGAAGATGTTTGAAATATGGTGTCACCTACTAACAAAATGACACTAAAGGTTACTGATTTGTGAGCAGGTTAAATCAATCTGTTGGGTTCTATAATTTCAGACTGTTTTCTCTCTGTTTCTAAAACATGAAAAAGTGTGCAAATTAAACTTCTGGTTTTTTAAGCCATCAGATCGACCTAGATTAAAGTCTTTCCCTCACAGGTTCAATCTTATTTTCAACATACTGCATTGGCTCACGGGAATACGGATAATTTGGTGGATTTGGTCTGGTGTTGTACTGCTTCATGCATTTATTCATGTAATTCATGCAGTGGGGTAACGAACATAAAACATGAAGAAACTTTGTGTTTCTTTTTGTTCTCTTCTCTAAATTGCTGGATGATTAACAAACACTGGCCATGATCCTTAGTAAAACCCAACCTTTAAGCAGCAGTGATTGTACTTAGAGGAACTCCATTTATATATACTTGTGATGGAAGGACTTTGCAAATCTTGACATTATTTACAACAGTTGAGAGTTTTAGGTATGGGAGAGAAAAATCAAGGAAGCTGTAATACACTGACTTCTAACTGTAAGCACTGGACTGATAGCAAGAAGAAACAAACTATCATTCATTTTCATGGGGAAAAGCTCCTATACAAACTGTATTTCTCAGACTAGAGAAGAACGAGCCCAAATTTATAATGCTGTGTATTAATACTCACTACTTTTCCCTACTTCCACGCATTTGGCTTGCACATTTTCCAAAGTAAAATATTAATGAAACAGGATCTCCTTGGTCCATTATGTAATGGCAAAAATGAGAAAAGCAGAAGAGCATCTACTGAAAACATACCTGTTGAACTCGATGTAGTTGTGGCTCCAAAAGTAAAGCCTGAATTTGCTGCATTGGTGCTGCTTTCTCCAGAACCAAACAGAAATGGAGCAGGAGTCGAGCCAGTGCTGGAAGATGTGGTTGCTGGTTTGTTTTCTTGAGAGAAGCCAAATGACTGAGATGTTGCAGATTCTGCAGGATTGCCAAAAACAGAGCTGGTCACAGTGTTGCTGGGTTGTCCAAACACAAAGGGAGTGGGAACTGGCTGAGGGTTTGAGGAAGAGAGGGTGCTGCCAAACATGCCGCTGCTGTTGGCTGAAGTGGTGGGTACGACTGCGCTGGAGGAACTGGAGCTCAAGAAGTTGAAAGATGTTCCTTGATCTGAAAGGAAGAAACGCGGTTACTAAGTCACACAAATGGAATTTAACAACCAAGAATTTTTCACACAGTAATCATCAATGAAGAACTTTAATCCTCCACTGGAGACTTTCAATAAATCAGAGGAATACAAAACTGTGTAGTATCTGTGAAGTGATTTTTGTACCTTTGTAGCAGTAGAGAAACTGCAGTATTCCCTGTAGCACAGCTGCAAGTACATGGAATTAAGATACTCCCTCTCTCCTTCCCTTTCACTATAAAAAACAACACTAGTATGAGGGCTCTATACTGCACCATGTCATGGATTTTATCTCCAGCTGAGCTGCTGTTATGGAGACAATACGATTTCTGTGCTTATACCTTATACAATAATAAGGTTTATTAAGGTGTGGCAATCCTTTTGTCTAAACAACGTTAAAACTCACTGAAATCTATAAAGGAATTGCCACATATTGTCTATGCATCAACAACCAGAACTAAAGACAGGCTGCAGGTAATATATAAATCCCACAGATTTTGTCCAGTACAGCCTCAGAGCTATAATTTGATAGACACGATCAGACAAGTGAAGGCAAAAGATGTCCTGCTTACCACAAGTACTGGTTTGTGCCCCAAATGCAAAAGGTGGCTTTGCCTGCTCACTTTCCTTTTCTGATGGTTTACCAAAACTGAAATTGAATACAGGTTTTGCTGTGCTCTCCTCTTTGGTATGCTCAGCTGTCCCAGATGAAAAGATAGGTTGTGCCTTTAACTCTTCATTGTCAGATTTCTTTCCAAATGCTAATGGACCAGCAGAAGTGACAGAGTCCTGCTTCTCTTCTGCCCTTCCCAAAACAAACTGTGAGGCCGGTGCAGACTCCGCACTGCTGAAAGAGAAGCCTCCCTTCACTGAAACAGTTTCATCCTTTTTCTCATCTGACTTCTTAAATGGCAAAGCAGGTGATGCTACCTCCTTTTCTGCCACAGTTCCAAAAGTGAAGCCACTGACTCCGGTCTTATTCTCACTGGTAGCTATGGAGGAAGTAGAACTTGTGCCAAAACCAAAACCTCCCAAAACTGGTTCCTCTTTCTTTTCCTGCTGCCCCAGGCTCGTTGTTCCAAACTGAAACGTTGAAGGGGCCTGACTGGTTGTAGATGGAAGTCCAAAGGTAAAATTGTTACTTTTACTTTCTTTTTTACTGTCTTCTGACTTAGAGTCTGAGGAAGAAACTCCAAATTTGAAGTTCCCTGAATCAGTAGGAAACTTAAATCCCCCAGTCACAGTGTTGGATGATGCAGATTCAGATGCAATGCCAAACTTAAAGCTACTTTGTTCTCCAAATTTAAAATTTCCTGTGCTGCCCAATGTTTGAGAAGATTCAGAGGACGATGACGGGACACCGAACGTAAATGACGGCGTTGCAGCATTTGTAGACACAGCAGCTGTACCAAAACCTGCAGAAATAAAAAAATACCAAGTTTGCAATATATGAGGCACCCACACACACGGACAAAAACCAAGTAAGGAAACTCCACGCTCGCTTGTCTGCACAGACCTTTTCTCAGTGGTGCTCTTCTGTCCAGCACCTGGCTTAGAAAGGCACGCTGCTAACTTCTCTGAAAGACCATGCTTTTAGTCTAAACTCCAAATGAACAACATGTAAGGCTTGTAAAGAACAACTATGTCACTGATATCAGCTTTTCTCTGAAAAATCATAATGGCTTTTCTGGGGAATGGCTGTGGAAACATAGACACTTTACCTTACTTAAGCAATATTCATAGACAAAAAAAACGGGCAATTTTGTCATACCTCAAAGGAAAAATCACTCTACTTAGAAAAATAAATGGTAAACTGCACACTTCTGTTTCTCTCATGAAGTATTACCTTTGAGCTCTGCTTTGGTGCCTGGCTTTGCATTTTCACAGGCTGCGCATTTTGTGGCTTCTGCTTTGTTTTGGACCAAGCAGACCTCACATTCCCAGCTTCCTTCAGGCCTCTTGAATTTGTCTAAATCCAGAAAACCTCCAGAAGAAGCAGAAAATGCAGAAACACTGCTACTGGTCACAGGCACTGAACTCCCTGAGAAAGAAGCAAGATAGTTAATCATCCTGCTTAACTATGAAGTGAACATGAACTTTTAAAGAAATTCTCCAATGCTCACTGAATTGTAAAGCACACAAGCATAACAGTAAAAAACCATCAATCTACAAGTTAATTTCAAACACAATGTGAGAATATAAACAGTAGAAACACCTAGATTCCTCTTTATAATTGATATATGATTTTAAGCACAAACTGAACCAGTGACATTGAAACAGCAACTGCAGTTCATAAAATAAAGCAACACGGCCTATTTCAGATGTAAATTACAGGTACTGTATTGAATCAGAGCTACTAAAAGAATTTCTGGTGACACAAGTAACTAGTAAGTCAAAGTTAGCATCACTCAAGTTAATGATCACTGTCAAGTGATGAAAGGCTGAGAATTTACTAGAATGATTCATCAGCAAGTCACAAAGACAGGAAACATTCAAAACTACAGTGACAAAAGAAAAAAAAAAAAGAGAGGAACTCAAAGCTTCCAAACCCACAACTCTCCGTTTGCTGCACCAGCTACGCTGTCTTCAAGAGCAGCAGAAACAGGTTGCTGAGGCACGGAGGACAATGCTTGCCTTCAGATTTTTTGTTTCTGATTTTCATCCCCCATGAGAGATGTCGCTTGTTGCTGCATCCCAACAGCAAACTTCAGCTCCACAGAGTGAGGAGTGAAGCAGGTACCCAGAAGGCACAAAAGCATCACATAATTATCAGCTACAACTTTAAACCACTGAGGGTGGCATTTAAGAGAGAGGCAGAAGATAAATGTCTCAAATTCAAAACAGTAAAGACAGGAATGGGTCTTCGGTTCCACAGCACATCCAGAGAAATTATATCCACCCATCTTACCTGCCTCACTCATCCCCTTGACAGACATAATATAACTGTGTAATTCTCTGTACCATGACAGTCATGGCAAACCCCTCAGTTCTAAAATTCTTCCTTGCAATGGCTAGAATTTCGGACAAAAGTGCCAGTTGACCACTCTGAGGCTGGAAGTCCATGAGAACAAGCTCTAAAATGCATTATTCTTAGCAGAAGAAATTCCACTCTTACTGCACAGAATGATTACAAAAGCACAATCTAGTCCATCTTGTACTAATTCCCCCTCCCCTGATGTATTTGCAAGGGTGTTTTTGACATTAAATTATGTTAAGAGCCAAAGAAAATTAGTACTAAATTAATTATCTGTGTTTTAAAGAAGAATACATTCACTCAGTAACAGTTACAATCACATATAACAGGAAAAAACCAGAACTGAACTAAAGAAGGCACCAGCCTCCCCAAAGCCTGTAAGGACCCTGATCTCCCCAAACAAGGTCACACATGCTCTGGAAGGCTACCACAGCTTCACAGGTATAGCTGAACATATGGCTTTGTTCTAGCTTAAGACAACTAGTTAAAAACTACACTGTCTTGGAATCTGGCTTCACACCTCTGCTCAATTACACACAAATGCTGATTGGAGACATTTTTAGCCATGTTTTATAAATACTGTTTCTACTTAGGTTTTAAAAGAGTAAAGAAAAAAAGCCCAACAAACCCAGTAGGTTTTAACTCTATGGAGTTCACATTTTTCCCCAATGAAATTGAGTCAACTGGTCCAAAGTTAATCAAAACATCTGTTTTAGTCATCTTCCCTCACCAGCTGAAAAGCAGGGTATATTTGCTTCAATTCAGCTCTGCACTAATACATTTCACAATCAGTCCAGCTCATGTGACAGGCTGGAATCTGGGCTGAGACCTCCAAAGTGCCTGCAACCATTCCTGCAGAGAGCCACTAATCCATCCTGTCTGGCATACAGCCATGCTGCCGAAAGTATTTTTTAGATGCAATATATTTTATTCTGTATAGAACGCACACAGACTGAGATTGAAACAACTGAGAAGAAAAGAACAAACCTGCTTTCTCGGACTGACAAGCTACACATTTGCTGTCTTCTGCCTTATTTGGTACAAGGCACACTGAACAGTTCCAAGAGCCTTTTGGCTGTTTAAATTTGTCTCCAAATCCCAGAGTGACTGTTGTGCCGGTGCTGCTGGAGGAGGATGTCACTGTCACCGAGTTGTCTGTGACCACTGGCATTGTCAGAGCAGGCATCACTCCTGTTCCAGGCTTTGGTGTCTCACATGCTATACATTTTGTAGCTTCAAGTTTGTTCTGGACCAGACAGGTATCACACTCCCATGTGTTGGGTGCTGGTTTAAACTTGTCTTCAAAGCCCAATGTCCCTGCTGTAGGGACTGCTGTCTTAGAGGAGACACACTGACTTACGCTTATCGTCTGTTTCGTACTCTCAACAGCTGACACTTTAGCAGCTTCACATGTTACACATTTTCCATCTGTGGTTTTGTTCTGCAGACACGGGTCGCATGCGTCAGACTGCCAAAACGAGGATGCTTGTTTAGAGGTGTCTTTACCTGCAGAGAAACTACTTATTGCAGGCCTTGTATAGACCACTGTGCTTGTGACAGGCTGCGGAGATGAACAGGAGGGTGTTTTCCCAGACATAAAGCCTAGTTAAATAATTTAAAAAAAAAAAAACACACAAAAAACCAAAAGGAGAGATCTTAGTGATAAAGCAGTACCCTGTTGCATGTAAGTTACCTATATAATACTAGACAGCATAGATTTAAACCAAGTGTCAATGGTCTCAACTATACATTCCAACTAACCGCAAGAGGAAGTCCCTGGAAACCTTATCTAAAGGGATGAAATTTCGTATGCTGTGCTGGGACACAACAGAACATTTATTTAAAGCCTGATTTAACTCTTCATTTCCAAGAAAGTTTTAAATACAAATCTCCTATGTATCTGCCACTACCAATGGTAGATACAAGTGTGAACAAACAATACTGAAAGCTGACTGTCATGGACTAGACATAATCCAATTTCATTTTGACACACCATGCCCAACCGAATCAAATTTCTAAAGCTATTTCTGCTATAGTAGATGACTCACATTTACTTTGATAGCTGTACAGCAGCTGGTACCTGCAGCAGTAATAATTAATAAAAAGTAAGACAAAACCCGTTTTTATCTATAATCTTTGTTCAAAATGCACTGGACACAGGTCAACTCCTTATTTAAAGGTAACGACTTTTCAGAAACAAGAACCACCAATATGGAAACACTAATGAAAATGCTACGGCAATACATCTTAAATGTCAGCACAAATCACCAGTAAAGTTAAAATGAAGCATTTCTGTTTTTATTATTATGATGTTGTTGCTTTGTTTTGGTTAATTTTTTTAATATCAGAAGTGTAATCTTCGAGCAGTGTGGATTCAGAACCTGCTTCTCTCTTAAACTGATAAAGAAAACTAATGTCACTTCACTGGTTAAGTCTTACCCTAAACACACAACATAATTTCTCTCACTTAGCTCTTTCCAATACAAAAAGCCACTGCCTTCTTAAGTAGTATATAGATTTGTCATTTCATAATAAAAACTCCTGCTACAACTCAAGGCTTATGGGAAAAGAACAAATTCAGTACAGTCCTTGAAACAAAACCCATCATCTACACACAAACACTTTATTGAACAGTTGAAAACAACTGCAATTAAAATTTTTTTAAGTGAAACAGCCCATTACTACTTAAAATTTACATCTGGATCCATAGTAACTGTTATAATTTAAGGCCAAAAGATTTGCAGCTTTTGAAACATCTTTAGGAATGACATTACCATTCTTCATTTGTGGAGATGGTGAAGGTGGGAAAGGAATGTTCATAAAGCACTTTACAAACATTTCCTTTCCAATTACATAAATGTTATTTATTTAAAACAAAACATTGATTATTCGACTAATTCTTTTTATATTTAATTTTCAATTACAACCTAATATGTAAGGAGAAGAAATGCATTTGCTTTGAAGTTGTAGTTTTCCTTTCAGCAATGAAAGCGACTTACAACAGAATCAACTCTAACAGATGCAGCATTTAATGGAATGTTCTCCTGTGTTTGTATTTATAGCTAACATTGCCTTGACAAATGAGGGGCTTTTTTTGTTGCTGTTGTGCTGGGTTTTTAAAAAAATCAATGCCGTTACGAACAAGTATATTTTTCACAATATATTTTTAAAAAGAGTTCATTATCTCACCAGGGCTTTTTAGGATGTCTAACACACTTCCCTGCTTTAAGAACTTAGCAGGTTTGCAGAGGCCATCGTATTCTTCTTCCTCTTCCTTCTTATTGCTGGTGCTGTTTACAGTGGTGCTACCTGTAAAACAAAACCCACCTTTTAAAAAGAAATCTACTTAGAATATATCCACATCTACTAGAAATGAGAATTTCCACATTTCATTCTTCTTATATAAGAATCTTCAAAATTCTACCTTGTTTACAGCAGTCTGTAGTTACAATTTGGTTAAAAGCAGACCTGTCACTGAAAACATTTTGTCTGGCATTTGTAACATGCTCAGAAGTGACAGATTGCCTATTTCATACAGATAAAAAGAGAATCAGCATTTAAGATTTTAAATGCTAAAATTTCTATTACCTGGACTAAATAAGGATGTCACTGGTGTATCAACGGATCCAGAAAGCTCTGCTGACTTTGCAACAGGAACACTAAATGTAAACTTAATCTGCTACAAAAAGAGAGATTTTTTTAGGTTCTAAGTAATTTTAATCAAGTTTCACACAAATAATAACCTGAAATCAGTCTTCAAACTTTTGGTGGATGCTGGATAACAAATTACAAGTCAGAAATCTATATAATAGTTTTTCCCCTTACCAGGGCCAATTCTGCTTTACTGCTCTGCAGTATTTTACTAAAGCCTTGAGAAAGCATTGATCTTTATTTATTTTACTTACAGACAATGGAGGTAGCACTTCCACCTCAGTAGATTTCACAATTGGAGATGAAAATACAAACATAGGACTGCCAACATTACTTGATGGTTGTACCTGTATTTTCAAAAGAATTAAGGTTTGTATCTAGAATAAAAACATCCAGGTGAAACAACACAACCTAACAGACATTTTGCAGTGAAGTTGGGAAATCTGATCTTTGATATTTCTGATCCACAGCTAAGAGTTATAAGAAAATTAAGCTTGCACGTGAGTGTATAAGATGGACAGAAGCCAAATCAAGAACTTTATGCCTCCCTCCCCAGGTCCCAGTCAGAACACCACTGTGATTTATTCAACAGGTTATAAACTCACGCTGGTTACTTTCATGAGCACCACAGAAAAAGTTAACATTCAGCAAAGCAGACGTATACTCATCCTGAAAAAGCGTTCACAATATACAAAGAAAGATTTACCTTGTTCATTGCTGCTTTTGAAACAGTGCTTGGTGATGATGAGACGGCACTACTGGCAGGGAAACTGAAGCTGAACGTTGGCAGCGATGCAGTACTGATGGGTAGGGGTATTTCGGGTAGTGCTGCTTGCTCCACCTCCTAGGTGTACATTTTAATTGTTGTAACAATTTCTCTTTAAAAGTTGTAAATTTTTATTTTTCACTTTCTTTAGAAAAGCTGTAGATTTTAATTTTCTTTTTTTCACAAGACATACTACCTTCCTACCCTTTCCCACCCTTAATTTCTTAACAAAGTTAAATATAACAGATTTATAGGCAGAGCAAATTTTTAAAAGGAGCCATAACTTCCCCACATAAATCTGCCACATCATTTTTATTTATGGTAGCCCTGTTTCCATGCAATACTACATTCATCACCTGTCTAGTAAGAAGACTGAAAGTTAGTTTAAAAGTGTTACCGGTGCAGAACAGAAAGGGGCACAGATCAGATTTATTTTTGTTTTCTGTACTTCAGTTAATATACAGACATAACCATTCTGTGATGCCGTTATCTATTCAAATTGAGAGTACACCTTCATGGCAAGTAAGAAAGTGTTCCTCTTGCAAAACTAGGTAGGGACAGCTGCCAAAGTTTCTGCAGTCAATACTGCAGTGAACTTGGAAAAAGATAATGTTTAAAGAAACATGTGTGCTCCTTCGAGTACAAAAAACCTCAAACCATACCATAGCACAGAATTTCAGAAGAGAAAGCCTGACAAGCAGCACAGAAGATCATACTCTGGTAAATCTAATCTATATCATGTATCAGGATGCAAAATTTAAAACTCAGAAATCAGTGTACCTTAAGAACTTCTGGTCTTGTCCTTGTCTTTTAAACTGTTTGATTACCAAGATTAGTTAGGGTTTAAATAGGAATAGCCAATCTAATCACAATTTGCACAGTAGTAGTAAGATCTATCCAGAAGTGACTAAGCAGAGATGTACATTACTACTACAGGAATTTTATGTACCCTACAACTCACATATTTCAGAGATTTCGTCTTAAGAGTCTATCACAACCTTGATGTTGAGACCATTTCTATTATAAAAACATTCTCCAGTATTTACTACTACTTCATTTTGCATCAGCCAGAAGACTGATTTAAACTTTTTATATTTAAGATCCAGTAGTAGGCAGCTTACATAACCATTCAGTCAGGAAAATAAATTTTGGGATAGTAACAACCACTGTTTCATTAAATGGACTTCTGCCATTAAAACAAGAAAGAAACACCTCCACAACAACTTTGACTAAGTGCCAAAAATTGGGAATGATTATTAGCAGGCATTCAGAACACTGTCTTCTGCTTCAGGTTCTTGGCCCCTTACACAACTCAAATATGGCACTTGTTTCAAACATTCCTTTATAAAAACTCTACAAACTTCCACCAAATTTATTAACTCAACTACCAATTAGAAACTTTATAGTATAAAGCATATCCATGATAATACGACTACAGATTAAAAAAAATACGAAACCAAAGCTCAGGCACTTAAAAACAGGTAACCAAACTGGAGCCTGATCTAAAAGCCACAGCAAAACACCCACAAAACCGAAGTGGCACTGTTATAAACTGCTATGAGGCAACAAAATTGGCATACTTGGGTAATTACTCTGGTAATCTCAGAGAGATCAGTTAACCTCAGAGACCCTTACCGGTTGTTGTTTTTGTCCAGATTTTGATGCAGAGTATCGTTCTCTTTCCCTCCTCATCTTGCCACAGGCACTATCCATTCTTCCTCCTGAAGACAGACCGTTGGATGCAGGAGTATCGGGTTTGGGGTAGATCAAACTGCTGGCACAGAACAATACACAGGTTGAGGAAGGTGGACAAAAAGAAAAAAAAACGGAAAAAGGAAAAAAATCAACGTGTCAACTAATTGTTTCATATTATTGTAGCCACTATTATCCTGGAACTGTCACCTTCTAAATGGAATCAAAAACCTGTCCCACAATTTGCTAAATGCTGGTAAATAGCTGGTATTCTGAACAGCAAAAGCTGAGTAAGAGCAGCAGTGACAAGGACATACATAAGAAACAGTCACAACATCCATAAAGGAATGATGACTAAGCCAGAACACCCAAAATAGAGGAACTGATTTAGCCTGTTATTTTCTAATGTTTGCTTTTAATAGTCCAGACACTGGAAATTTTGACTGTCAGTTCTCTGATTCTGTGATGAGCATGTATCTTTGAAGGGTTTTGAAAGAATAACTAAAAATATATGGGAAGGGGGGGACGGGAAGGAGTGTGTGTGTGCGTGCATATGAATGCTGCCAACAGCTCTTATGGACTAGAGCCTTAAACTTCTGTTGCCAGATAATATGACAAAAGCTTCATAAGCAGCTCTGGCTTTCCTGAGGCCATCAGCAGAAGTGGCAGAGGTGTTTGGGTGTGCCAACATTCCAGAAGTCTTTTCAGACATGAATACAGATCTCTTTTGTAAGGCATACAAAGGCATTTCTCTGTTCATTACAAAAGCCTAGATCCAAACCAGAAAGACTTCCTAATCCAAGTGGGAAGGGAAAAGAAAAAGAAGCAAACAAACAAGCACCTCGCAAAACAAACACTATCCCCCCGCCCCCAAAAAAAGAACAAACCCATGCCACATCCCAAAATAGAAATGAACTAAGGAAAAACAACAGTAAAAAGTATGGCATCAAAATGAAGTATCCCTGGAAAAATTACCATATTAAGCTTATCCTGCAGCCAAGCAGTCAGTCATTACAAAAGTACATTTGATGACAATGGAAGACACCAGGTCAAGTTTCCAGAGGACTGAGGAAGAGAACTGGCCTAAACCTGTCAGATACTTGCAAACAGCCTGCTTAGCACTGCAACCACTGAGAGGAAGCCAGATCCTTAAGGCCATATGCTCAAACTTTCCTCTAATCCAAAATGACAATCAATTTGAATTCTGAAAAAAAATCTTATGTCAAAATACATCTTTATTCAGACAATTATAGCATGTCTATGATAGGCCATATTCCTCTTTTCTGTTAACACCTGTCAGCTTCTAAGGGGAAAAGACAGTGTTCTGTCTTCAAGCAAGTCAGTCCAATCTACAGTTCTGACATAGGTTTAAAAACTAAACAGCCTTTGATAGACTGGACAGAGGTGTACCAAAGTACTGCAGGTTAGCTGCACAAAGGGACTCTGGCCCTTATCAGTATTGTTATCTCTGCTCCAGAACATGACACACAACAGAGTCTGCCTTGTAAAAGAACTAAAAAAACCAGGACCATCTACTCTAAAGTCATAAATAGAGCACAGTAGTAAAACTTGTGAACTAAATAAAAAGCAGTATCAGTTTTCTGGATCTCCCTTCTACATGGAGAAAGGAATTATACCAAAGAAAACTGACATTTTGAAAAAAAAATCTGAAACCCCACCATTAAAATCTAAAATCTGTTTGCACCTCTGCCAAAACCACCCATGCAAAGATGGTTCTTGTAAAGTCAAACTACTAGATGATAAAACAAAGGGATGGCTTTGGAATTTTTTGCAAGCCAAAGAATGCCCAAGACAACATAAGAATTGTTTGGAAGATGAACACAGAGCCCACATGTTAGCAGATTCCATACTACTGTTCTTTGAAAGGGAGGAATCCTCAAAAAAAGCGTATCTTTTGATCTAACAGTGTCTTAATTAAAGCATAACCCAAAAGATTAGTTGCCAAGAACGGAGAGCCATCAGTATTATCTGGAGCTGAAGTCATTCTAAGACAAACGAGCAGTGCAATGTATTTCTTATTGAGGAGGTTGTCTGACAACCTCCTCAACAAGAAATACAATTACTAACTCCCCTGGAATTTTGTGTTTCAGAGACAAGCTAGCATTTGTCCTCAGATGATTCTAAAGGGCTTCTGTTTTTCATGCAAACTTGCAGAGCAGACAAGTGACTTTTGTCATGTAAGGAGCATTAGAAAACAACATTCCCTCACCTTTTTGCTTAAAAAAGTCCCTAAATATTGAATACACTCTAGAACTGTAAGGATGAAAATCAGAATGCACAAATGGTTAAACTCTCTCATAATACAATTTTTTCACTTTTTCTATTCCCTTTTACTGAGAACTGTTATTGCCCTTCAAAAAGAAGGCAAGCATGCAGACAAAGGAGAGGCCGCTCTTCTTTTAAGTGTTTTAAATTAACAGATCTGTCATACCTTTCAGATGGTTTTACAGGTTTTTCTGCAGGAAAACTCTCCTGTGTCATGTCCTGCAAAATAAGTTTGATTTATTTCAAGATTTATCTATATACTTATAAATAAAACACAAAGAGAAGACAACCAAATACAGATGTTTCATGATGGTGGTTTGGTTTTTGGTTTGGTTTTTTTTTAACACCACTGAATATACCTGATCTGCTTAAGCTTGTTCCCTAACTACTAAGCCTATCCACTTAATCTCCAACCCATGTATTTAATACTTGGTCATTTTACATCCAGGTAGATACTGGAACCATGGGTGGGTTTTTTTTTCTAAAAGAGATACCAATATTGTTTTAAGGAAAGTTTATTGGAGACTTCATTTATAACAAAGTGATCAGAATATGTAATTAAGAAAGTGACCCAAATGGGTAATTGTCAGAGATCTCACTTGGAGCCCATAGCTCACCTGAAAGACCTTGTACACAACATCAGCATGTTCCAGCTTTGTGTACAGCAGCATATGAAAAGGAGAAATTCTGGTTTTGTATTTTAATATTCTTTCACTGAAGACAGCCTGGCCCATTAGCACATCATCACATTCCAAAAAGAAGCACCACTCACACAGTGTGCCAAAGATACAATTACATTCATAAAACCTCTAAGTATCTCCTTCACTTTGGTTCCCACTGTCTTAATGCTTGTCTCAGTAATACTGATAGTATTATCAGTGCTCTGACAAGAAAGAGCACCTTAATAGAATAACTGGTTAGAGACATTCCAAGCTTGTAAAAAGCAGGCAAATAAGGACCATAAAATGTACTTACTTGGTGCTCTGCATCTCCCCTTTGGTGAATTTTTCTGGAATTAGTAGCTGGTTTCAGAGATGGTTTAAAATACGTGATCCGACCCCCTGACAGGGAGATTGGCTTTGGTGTCACAAGTTTCTGGACAGGTGGATGCTGTGAATCCATCTTTGAAAGGAAAGCAGCAGTCAATTTATCCTTGCACCCACCCAAATTACCACAGAATTTACTGATAAAAAAAGTTACAGAACCATAAACCTCCCATCAGCCTCAGCACCCAGTAAAAACTATTTGGAAGTGTTGAAAACATTTAGCTTGCAGAATGAAATCACCAGAATATCAGTTATAAAATCCAAAAAGCTACAGAAGTAGTCGAAATCTGACTGAATCCTATGTCAAAATTTGGCAGTTAACTTCATAGGCAAAATAAATCATATTATGATTAGCAAAATAACTCATGTTTCTGTAATATGCTCCCATCCTTTCCTCTGCACTGGTCTTGTTGTTTTTTGTTTGTTTGTTTGTTTGTTTTTACTGGCTAAATCCAATAACTTAACATTCAAAATGTAAAGCAGTGTTAAACCAGGTTCAGGGTTTCATTTTTTCTACATTTTCCTCCTTTGAAGTTAACACAGTGAAAAAAAAAAACCAACTGTAAAATAATTTTAAAATAGTCTCATTCATTAATAGATGTTCCAATAACATGTATATTAATGATTTGCATTTGATGCTCTTAGAAGAACTGGTCTGACTTTTCTTGTCAAAGCATTTTCACAGATAAAAACTGATTTTTAACAGAAAGCACTGTACCTTCTATAAAACTGGCTTAACTAGACTGAGAAAGAAGAAAGACCCCAAAAGGCTACACTATTTACCAAATCATCTACAGCCTTGATGATCAGAACAATCAGACTTAGGATACATGCTATTATTTATATTATTATTGACAGAAAACTCTGTTTACAATGCAGATCTAATTTCACAGTATCTCACAACTCTTGCTAATGAAATTCATGTTGTACTATGTATAAAGATACTTCATTCTAAAAATAATTAAACTCATTTCAAAATCTTGAGTAAAATGTACTTTGTTTAAGTTCATACAACCATTTTGAGTGAAGAATGGCCCACTGTTGGTATTCAATGTGAAACAAATAGAACTGGCATAGAGTATTTTCAGCTGGAAATGACCAACAAAAATCATCTGACTGGTCAGTGAAGTGCCTGACCACTTCAGGGCTGACCAGCATGCTGTTAAGGGCACTGTCCAAATGCTTCTTTAACACTGACAGGCTATGGACATCTCTAGGAAGCCTGTTCCAGTGTTTGACCGCACTCTCAATAAAGAATTGCTTCCTAGTGTCCTGTCTAAACCTTCCCCTGACTGATGCAGCTTTCAGCCATTTGTCCTGTCACTGGATCCTGTGGAGATGAGCACCTCCTTCTCCACTTCCCTTCCTCAGAAGCTGCAAAGACCAACTGAGGTCACGCCCCAACCTCCTTCTCTCCAGACTAGACAAGCCCAAAGTCTCGGCTGCCTTCCAGCCCTGGCACCAGCTTTGTTGCTCTTCTCTGGACACATTCAGGGACCTTCACATCCTTCTTGAATTGTGGGTCCAGAACTGCACACAGTGCTCAGGGTGAGGCTGCACCAACGCTGAATGCAGTGGGATAATCCCCTCTCCTGACCACTGTTTGTGCCGTGTTCGATGCAACCCAGGACGTGGTTTGCCCTCTGGGCTGCCCAAGCACACGCTGCTCACACTGAGCTGCTGCTGACCAGCACCCCCAGATCCTCTTCTGCAGGGCTGCTCTCCGGCTGCTCTCCTCCCCCAGTTTCTACTTGTGCCCATGTTACTCCCACCTGCCCCATCCAACCTGACCTTGAATGTTTCCAGGGATCTCTGGACAACCTGCTCAAGTGCTCTACCATCCTCATCCCTTTATACCTAGTCTAAATCAACTCTCTTTTAACTGATAAACAACTACCCCTTGTTCTATTGCAACAGGCCCTGCCCCCTACCTTTCTTATAGGCCCCCTTTAAATACCAAAAGGTGATACACTTCTTGCAGTAAGATCTCCCTGAAGCCTTCTCCAGGGTGAACAACCCCAATTCCTCTCAGCCTTTCCTCACAGGAGAGGTGCTCCATCCCTCTGATCATTTTTAAGGCCCCCCCAGTGGACCTGCTCCAACAGGTCCCTGCCTTCCTTGTATTGAGGCCCCCAGAGCTGGATTCCAGATGTAACCCCATTCACTGCAACCCTGCTGCTCAGCCAGTGCTTCACCCACTCATCCCACACTTGGACAACTTGTCCAGAAGGATACTGTGAGAGATGGCATCATAAGCCTTAAAAAGTTCAAAATCTACATTCACTGCCTTCCCTTCACATGCCAAGCAGGTGATGTTATTGTAGAAGGATATCAAATTAGTTAGTCAGGTATGTACAACAACAACAAAAAAGTCACCCCGTTACACGTTCAATACACTAAGAGTTATTCTGTCTGGTGCAGATCCTCAAAATAAGAAAAATACCAGAAAAAAATAGTATCTGCAGAAGTTTTGCCTGAGTGTTCAAGTGCCATGTCAACCACTTGTTTGCTTTAGCAGGAAAACACAAAACCCTCTCCTTGGCGCACACAATCCTTTCCTCCCTTCTCATCAAGGGCTACCCTTTCCCTGCCAAACTTTATGAATTCTAGCATTATGAATAGACAATTTCTCTATTTTTACCCAGTGACAGCTGTGTGCAACATTCGCTTTCTGACTGATGTCAGGGGCTACGCTGCAAATCCAGCAGATCTTTCTTAATGCCTCATCACAGGTGTGGTTCTGCATTTTAACTGAGAATCCGTATCGGCTTTGTTTTCAATTATTTGGATAATATTTTTGGTAAAGAAATTATATGCTCTACTTTTCAACGCTGTTGTAATTTAGCACATGGACAAAGAAACTAGAGGAAATGTGATTAGCAGAGAAACTTCTTGAGACATTATATCCACTTTCTCATTAAAACAACAGACAAAAAGTTTGCATGGAAGAAAAGCTCCACTTTCGTTCCTTTGGTTGCCTGACCTTAAAGTGACCTTTTGTCGGTTTTACAACTTAACAAACTTGATACTTCAACTTTTTTTTAACAAAAACAAGGAAATAATGATTTACCACAGCATTATCACCAACTCAGTGCAACCTCCAAACAGGAATTTAGGAACACAAATTTACAGAAGTGACAACATTTAACAATTTTCCTTCTCCTTACTCTGAGCAATAATAAAAAATAGATTATTTTTTTCTCAAAATAAACATGGAAATCTGCACAAGGTCTGATTCAGTCAATATTTTTCTACTTCGGATAATTTCTGTAATAAAAGGTTTTCCTAAACAGGAATATTAACATGAACTTAATCCCAAGTTGCCCCCAATAAAACTACTTTGTGTGTTCTAGAGAAGATGTTCTTGACTGACATATCAATTTGCCATCACACAAATATAACAGAATTTTCAACCTGAGTAATCTTCCCAGTCCTTCATCTGGTGTGGGTAGAAAAGACATTTTTAGCTATTTCCACACAGCCAAAAATACTATAATTCACACAATGCTAATATTAATTTCAATTCATGCATATGCTTTTCACTGCTACAAAGCACAGAAAGTTATCTATCTCAGCTTAAGATGTTACTGGTTCTTACCTGGTTTTGTCTGGATTGGAAGCTAGTCATATTCAGGACGCTCCTGTCCACAGGCTATGGGGGAAAAAAAAGGTCTAAATATTAAAGAACGTTTTTTTCCCGTAAGAGGGTTCCATCCAACAAAAACATGGGGGTTTTGTGATCAACTTACAGAAGACAATGGACTAGAAGCAGAAGATGGAATCCTTTTAGCATCCTGTTGAAAAAACAGTGCAGTAAATTAAGCAACGACACGAGTACGATCTTCATCCTATACTGCCACATATTTACGATGTTTTTCAAGCACACGAAACAAAGCATGAAAAGGAGTGCCATTTACCGCCAAAGGGCTTGACATCTTCTCCAATGTCTGCAAGATGCGCCGCGCTGTGGAACTTGTCACACCATAGGATTGCACATTTGCTTGTTTAGCTTTCATTTGTCTTTTTAACGGCGGCTGAAAAATTAGCATTGCCAATGTTATGATGCTGGATTTTGAGTTAAACACGTGTGCATTTTATGCCCTATGGATACAATGATGACATAACCAATACTTCTAATGAAAAAGAAAAATGTACTTGCAGAGCATTGAAGCCATCAAGAAGAAAATACACTCTACTGACTTTATAGAAGTTTAAGTGGAGAAGGATAAAGCAATAAATGAAATATTTCAATGTAAGAGGTCATAAGATGGAAGATGTTAGGCCTGTATAATCTCTGAAGCAGTGATTAGGAAAACAGAACTGAAGCAAAGGTTTGTGCTGTAGAAAGTACTTTCAGTAACAAAACAGATCTTGGAGTTTCATGATGGTTTAAGTCTGTCATCCTAAAACCACTGTATACAATTATTATCAGGAATTTCTAGTTTTACTTCTCTCATTTCCTCCCTTCCCCCAAGATTACAGCTGACTGGAGATCTTTTTACTCTGTTCAAGCAGATAAAGCTCTGATTTGAACTGTAAAAGATCTCAGCATAATACACTGAAAAAATAAATGTTTTATTTGTACCACATGACTTTGAACATAAGTTAAAAAAACTTCAGTGTGACCCTTTCTTTTTTATTAAAATTACATTAAGCCTCTCATGTAACCACATCACGCTTACCACACTGCTATGTGAAGACAGGAAGCAGATCACAGCATATAAAAAACTCAAGTGAGACTTGCTGTACTCTACAGCATGCAGCAACAAGCAAGCTAGTCTCTCCCTTAAAAGCCTGGTATTTGCTTCCTCTTTTCAGCACAATCCACATTTATTTTTGTAAAAATAAAAATAGCTGGCCAAAGAGGGCTCCCAGCTTACACTCCTAGAAGTTTTAAGTGTTCTGAATTTTGACTCGACACCAAGTCCGGACAAACCGCAAATTTTCAAGGTTTCCCCTAAGTCAGGAACTTGTAGGTCCCCTTGTTCCATGGCAGAAACAGAATAGGTTCAGCCAACTCTAACTGCCAGTTCCTTAAATAAAGTTTCTTTTGGCTTTTTATTTTTTTTTTTAATAAAGGTCTTTCTGACAAACACAACACACTCCAATCAAACCAGATTTTACTGACATCTTTTTAGATTCACCTCTAGCTACTGAAGGTAGTAAGGATTTTCTAATTGCTGGTTCATTTTAGAACATAAAGAACACTTTGGGGCAAGCAGCTCTTCTCAAGAGGTATGATAACAGAGAACAATAGTAAAATGGAGGGGACTTATTGTTTATCTTGAGATTGTATTGAGGACTGCATGCCTCTAAGCAACAAAAGACCAAAGGATGAGCAAATTTGCCCTTTGGATATTACTGTATTAAAGAATTCACACTTTTACACAGTATATTCATAGTTAAAATGTAGGATCTACAGAAAAGTATCAACTTTTGCTACTATAAATATAAGCTTTCAAAGTTATGCCATCCTACTATTTATTTACATGTTATTTTAACATAATACAGTCAGAGGCAGACAATGGCAGAAAACAGAAATTTTTGAAAGACATAACAACAGAGGAAACGCCTACAACAAACAACTACCCAGCAACTAAGATGTCACTGTCATTCTTGTGCATTGTAGTTAAGTATTTCTACATAAACTGAGAATTTAAACAAAAATGCCTCTTTTTTACTTTTGTAGGCTGAGAGGGCAAAATAGGAACTGTTTCCACATTTTCAGTTCCCCACCCAGAGCTTTTTAGGCAGAGTTACCCCTTCTGTACTTTGATTACATTTTCCCCCACGCCACACTACTATTTTCATACCTGATAAGCAGAAATCTGCACTTTTGTCTGCCTTGCTGCTGCAGCTGCACCACCATAAGAGGTCTTTCCAGGGTAAAATGGAGAATCGCCAAGCTGCCTTGTCTTAAAGACAGAAGTGTTTCCAAGCGACTACAGAAAGGTATTATGATATGTGGTTAGTAAAAATGGCTACACATTCAAAGTGACTGAACTTAATACTGTGCAGTACTCACAGGAGAGGGAGATCCAAAAGCAGACAAATTGAATGCAGGTTTTTTAGAGCTGGATGCAGGATGTTGTGAGAGGGAATGGGATCTTTCAGCCTCTGGGGACCAGAGCAGTGGTGCTGAAGTATTTTTCGAAACTGTGACATCTGCCAAAATGACACATGCTTTATGTAAATGCCTCGAACACATAGAGAACTGTCATATTTAAGATATTTTATCTTTAATATCTCTGATATTTTATCAGAGTTCTTTAACATGAAAAAGTAAGTCTTACAGAATGAAGAAGTCCCTTTACACTCATTTCTCCAGCACTCTTAAGCTTCAGAGTTCTTCAAACTGATTAGTTTCACATATGGTATGAAAGCCAAGTATCAACTCTGAACCTAAAATCTGTTCACAGAACTGCAAATACGTTACCTTTCAGTAATTTTTCAGAAGCATGCACAAGTTAATAGCACGCTTCCAGGACAGAGAAATTCTATTTTTTCTTCTTTCATGGTAAAATAAAACGGAAGTGCATTAACACTGGTGCATCTATAATGATACAAAGTTCTTCCTATGTTGGTAAAGGGCTGGAGGCCACCATAGGACAGACCTGCATCCTAGCAAACTCAGGTTATATTGCTAAGCCCAGGAAACACAAACTGAACTGTAAAACTATGGTCTCCAGAGAACTGGTTGAGCATGCCTCCATTCCCACTTATATGGGGGATTAGAAAAACTTGCAAACCTGCTGTTTGCCCTTTCTCAGTGAGGCAGCTGGGTCCCCATCTTTTTCAATACAATGTTTTAGGGGTTTTTTAACTTTAAAATTGTGTACATTCCTTACTGAACTCAGTAAAAGACATGGCAGTATTGACAACTGATGCTTTCTACCAAGAAAAGCAAAAAAAAAAATGCCCAGACCTTTTCAATCAGAATAGTTCCATTAGTGACTCCTGGTAAGAAAAAAAAAGACAAAACACTACAAAAACCAAAACATCTTGTGTTTTCATTTGTCACCTATATTTACTCACATTTAACCAGCTGTGAGTTAGATATTCAGAGTCTCTCCTTCTCTAGGTCAACCTAGCTGTCAACCTACAGCAAATCAATCTTGAGATCCTACTGTCCCAGTTCAAGATTTACAGATAATCCAGCTAAAAGTGTATTTATCACCACCAACTCTTTAGAACATCAGGGACTCACAAATGTATTCCAAAGCATGGTTATATTTAAAAGGTGACAGGATTATATGTTTCTAATACATTAAAAATGAAATTTAATTCTAACATCCAAAGCTGACATTCACCCACTTTACTTCCTAAGGTAATGAGAAATATTTAAGAACACAAAGTACTTCACGTTACCAAACAACTTAATTAGAGAACACAAAAGTTACCTTTATCAGATGCTCTAGAGGAGAAGCCACTGGTAGTTGAGATGTTATCATCATCATGCTGAGAGGTAGAATCTTTTATTTCTTTTACAAGAGACAGCCCAGGACTGCCAATGCCAAGCGCAGAAGATGTAGAGGGCTGACAGTGTGGTACTGTGGGATCCAACACAGTACAGTTCAAATGGCTCCGATGGAGAGAGGGCCTTGTTAACACATCTGAGAAGTTCAGTGCAGACCTACTCGTGGATGGTTCTAAACAAGAACAGCGAGACAATCAGCTTTCCTACAGACAAGCTCACAGAAGCCAAAACCTGGTTTCTATCAACAGCAATGTTATTGCCAAGTTCTAAGCACAAAAATAGAGAAGCCGAATTTAACTTCTTCACCCAGATAGGGTTTCATCTGACTGCAACAGCAACGCTGTTTGAAATACTAAATCCTGACGTCCCATTAAGAAGTAGTTAACGACAGGATTTTACACCAAATTCTGAACTCTATGCTCTTTCACTAAACCAAAGTTGCATAAATTCCTTCTTCTGCATAGATAACACGTGCAACAAGCTTTCCAAAATTTGAGATTACACAACAAGTTACAGACAACTCTGTAGTTTGTATCACCTTGTAACAAAGACGATGTTAGTCTTAATATATAACATGAAAAGGTGTATTTGCAGAGATTTCGGGGGATTTATTTGTTCTGGTGTCATCATCGCCCCTCCCAAATTCTACCATATCAGGTCATGCTACAGACAAAAACATTTCTCCTCTCCATTGATTTTTGAGATTTTGGCACAAAAGACAAGTAAGCAACATGGCTTTGGTTGAAAGATGGGCAATTTTTCCTCACAAAAAGAGTCTGTAAACACTGCCAGTGTCCCGCAAAAAGTAGTCTCACAGTTCCAACTTGCCACATGAACAGAACAGCTATGAATGGCTATCTTGCCTGATAGCCATGTAAATCCACAGTCGTTCCCAGGAATTCTGGGTATGAACAGGATTTTGAAACACGACCCTCTTGGTACTTGCACTGAAGCCTAAACTAGCCACTTCGATCTACATAACCACTGCAGTGGGTAATTCTCCAAAGGACTGGTAGATTTTCGGGATAGTCTCATTTGAGATAAAGAAAGGGTTATCAGACTGAAGGTTGGTCAAGCAAAGGAATACAGGCTCTAGCACATTGGTAGAGCTGAAGAAACAGGCTCTCTAAAATAAAAATACCAGTAATAATGAAAAAATCTTACTATTAACTATGGAAAGAAAGATTAGGCTACAACATCCACGGATTGCAACACAAGCTACTAGAAGTTCTAGGGTGTCCCATCTGCTCCCGATTTTGTGGAGCTAGAAAGTTTGCTGTGCAGCTGTTCTTACTGAAAGATCCTTTCACACAGTTCTTCAGGAAAGCCAACACATGTTCCTAATTCATGAAGACCTTCTCTATTCCTTTATACAAACTTATTCTCAAGCTACAGCTACACAGAGAGCAATAAAGCTCCTTATTTACAATTAGATGACACTGGTGATAAAGATATTTCCTCATTACTTTTTGTTCTGCCAACAACAGAAGCAACTGACGTTCCACACAGATGGTTACGTACAAGTGGTCAGACTAAATTTCTCTCCTTATTAAAAACTGACTTCCACAAAATAGCTAATTTAAAAGAAACTCAAATGGGATCATACGCAAATTTTTAGAGAGTCCTACAGAGACACTGAGAGGCAGAGATATAAAATACAGATTAATCTTTTTTATAGTAAAGAGGTTGCAATCTTTTTTGCCAAGGGGCCATATAGTTTTCAAAGACTCCATGTTAGCCAGGCAACACCTTAATGTTACAAAATATTTTAAAAAGAACAATGTCACAAACAAAGTTCCCCAGATCTCCATTAAACCAATAAGGAAATTGAATAAATTGACTGAAGAAGCCCAAAGGAAAAAAAAAAAAAAAATCAGGACATGAGAAGCTATTTTCCTCTGGCATTCTAGTATCTGGCCTTTTGCATCGAGAACAACAAAACAAATTAATGTTTCTATTACCGTAGACAATTAGATAAACTTCCATTCCAGATCCTTTAAAAAGAAAATGTAAATCAATGCCCTAGCAAATGAATACTATCGGTACTTTGCATTTGGCTAGCTGACTACCTGAATTTAACTGATGACTTCCAAGAGCTCCAAGCCAACCTCTGGTATGTTTTGCGATTTAAATATTACAGTGTGAAGCTAAGACAGTTTCAAAAAACATTTTTTTTTTTTTCTTTATTTTTGCTTTCTGTTGGTTTTGGGTTTTTTTGGTTGGGGTTTTTGTTTTGTTGGTTGGATATTGGTTTGGGTTTTTTTGGTTTATTTTGTGGGGTCTTTTTAATTTTGTCAAAATGCTCCTTCCAGTTTCTCTTAGAAATCTAGATTCAAAACTAGAAATCTGTGAATAAATACAGATGGTCAGAATACTAAATGATATTTCACATACCTTCCAAATTAATTCTTGCTGATTCAGGCGTGACTCTCCCATCAATTACTGTGGCATCTTCATTTGCATAATCATGGTGATAGTTTACTGGATGCTCTTCCTGGTTTGGAGATTCATTTGTATCTACACATTTATCTTCCCTTTTGTTGAAATACTTCTGTAACCATCCTGGTACAATGTTTTTCACTGATTCAGTCACTCTGCTAATGAGTCCCAGCTTGAAAGAAAGATACAGAAACACAGTCAGCAACATTCTCCAGGATGCAGCCTTGCTCTTACCTTGAAGACAGATATTAGACAGCAATATTCAGATGAATAAAATAGAGGTGGGTGGATCATTCACACAGAATTTCTGTATGTCTGGAACTTGCATGACAAAAATTCACCTAACTCTGATTTAGTTAGTACTGACCTATCAATTTCTGCACTTCCCAGTGACCTTGGCAACGTTCAAAATTCTGAAACCACAACCAAAATTCACCAGAAACTTGTTAAGTCACAAGGTCATCAGGAAATTCTAAATAACTCCTGATATACACACTTTTTCTGAGGACTCCTCCTCATAACGTCTTCACTTGAAAAAGCAATAAACCCAGAAGCTCAGCAATTATCTACAGCAATGCTGATAACTGTAACAGCTGCTAAAATCGGTGAATTTAAGTATTTCTCTTTCTAATGCTGAACTGCAGTAACAAAGTCTATCCATAAACCCACTATTATGCTCTGAACAGTTCAACAGCTATAGTTGAACAGATTCCTCACTACAGGACTGTTCAACAGATCCAATCTGATCAAATTTCTTTTTGTGGTATGTTAAAGTTTTCTATCTTTAAACCTTAATATTCTGAAAGTAATGAATAAATAAAAGCCATTTCCATTATGACATTTAGCAACTATTTGCAATGCTTACATTCTACATTTAGGAAATATTTATTTACCATTTTGTTTTAGGCAGTCACTTGATCTCCATCATGTCCTGAATATTTCAACACACCTTCCTGTCAAATCTCAAGCCCCTGCAGCAGATTGCTTGCAGCGTGGAGTTCCCCCTCTCTTACACTGACTGCAGCCACAGAACCAGCTGCCAACCTCTGCAAGCTGGAAGCAAAAGTGAAATCTATCTCCATGATTTCAACACTTTGAAAAATCTAAAAAGTAACAAGATTTAAACATTTTTTTTGCTTAACTCCACTGTCATTTGCTAATACACGTAATCAAAGGCTCTGGCAAGCTACTTTGGTTTTCTTCTGGGTTCAGGCAACTAAATTATCTAAAAATTATCTGAACATATACTAATTAGTCTAGTAAACAACTGTGAAACAAGAACTCTGCCGTCTTCAACTTTCCTAAAAAAACCAGTACACAAATGAAAAAAAGAAGCCCATATTCCTCATTCAAGTCCTTGATATATGGTTACTTACAGGAGTTATAAACAAATTAGACACCCTTCAATCTGGGGGGCAGAGGCAGGGAAAGAGGACAAAGGGAAGGTAGAAAATAAAAGCCTTTTCACAGAAAGAAGGCTGTCTGAATTTGACATTTTTCATAATGATAAGTAATTTAATCTTGCACTCGCACAAAGACAGAATAAACATCGAGACAGTTCAAAACAGACAGAATACAGTATAATAAACACATCCATCACAATTATCACACTAAGATACAGGCTAGTATGCCACACTCAGGGTGTTGATACTACTCTACATACATACTAAGCCTCAGCTTCCCAACAACAAAAAACTATTAACTGCATGCAATACCAGAATTCATGAGCAGTTCAGTGCAAGGTACCAGCAAAGAGGCAGTCCCTACTCTCTTCCCAGCCCCTCACCTTTCCTTATGACACACTGTCCCCCTTTTTGGGGGGTATTTTTCTGCTATATGAAGAAAAGCATACCAGGAACTCAAGAGGAGTCAAAATTTGCCAAAATAACCAAATGGTCAGCACACAAACTGCATCCAAGGCGATGCTCTTTCCAAAAAGCTAAGCAGTGCTATATTCCTATTGCTAAAGAGTTTCTCCATCAAGAGAATAAAAACATAAAACAGGGTTGTATCATTCTCTTGCTGAAGAAAATTCTCCCAGGACTGAAAGCTACCTGAGACTCAGGAAGAAAGAAGTCATAGGCATCCAGAAGAGTAAACACCCAACCATTAGTCATCCCAATGAGTAACTGGAGAATCTAGCTAGACTAATAATTAACTAAGGTAACATTTTACCATCCATATCTAAAACCAGACTGGTTTGACCCTTTCTCACAAAGGGCAGCCTTGCCAGTGTTCTCCACATCACCAGCACTTCAAGCTGGGTAACACAGGCTAACTTCCCAAACCAAACCAGAAGCTGGAACTCGCTCAGCGCAGTCATACTGTAGCAAGTACTAATGGCCTGTTCCATCTGGCTTAGGCACAGTGGAAGATGCAGCATAGTTTTATGCTCCAGAATAATGTTGGCTTAGTGACAAAGCAAGAGAAAGCAGAATACATGAAAATGCACCTCTGTTTTCTGTCTGCAAAACATAATGATTAAAGGCACTCTGAAAGAGCTATGCAGGCATTACACCATCAAATGCAGATCCTGCTAAAACAACCAAACACCTTCCCCCCACAAAGTAAGCCATACACCCCAGGTATGCCTATTCACATGCACACAGACAAAAAAAAGGAAAAAAGAAAAAAAAATATCCAACCTGCCTATCAGAGCTGAAAGCCAATCAATTAAGCACTGTGTTTGGATTCCTGACCAAGTCAGACAGTTAACGCACCGTTGACCAACTACCTTTGGAACATGCACACTTCCTTATTCTTGCCAGGACATTTCCGCAAAGGATCACGCCTTACACTGTCTTTAAAGTTGGCATTCTAATCTCACCCTAACTTGTGATACTCTTAATCTTCAATTTCAGCACATGTGTTTGAAAACCCTTTCCCTCTGCCTGCACATGTAACACAAACCCACCTTGCCAGCAGCACAGCACTTCCTCTCTACTGCTCCTGTGCCATCAGCTCTGCGTTTTCTCCAGCCCAGGTTCCATGGCACTACCGTCTCCCCACACAGGAATCATTACTCCTTCTAGAAGGCTGACAAGGATACCGCACCACCTCATTGATGCAAACAGATCTTCTGAGGTGAAATACGAAAGACATAGCAAAGGACAAGTCTAGTAGACTTATTCCTCCAGCAAAATCTGAGCAAACTGCTCAGATCCCAATCTCCTCAAGCCACGATTATGTACCAGACCCTTCCTGAACAACTTCATTCACTATGGCTACTCTGAATGTGCTACTGCACAAAAAATTTTCTAGTTCCCAACCCCAGATTGGGAGTAGAAAAAGCAGTGTTGACACACAGCTTTAATGCTCAAAAATCCTAATTTCTGCAGGCCCCAGAGGTACCAAACTATTATCACAAAAGGGCAGAAGACGTAATGGGACAATCCTGATTGTGTGGAGCAACACTTAAGTCAGTGAACACTGTTTACTCCTTAGCTGGTTGATTTCAGAAGTTTGAGCTACTGTCAGTACCAACTGCTGTCTATTCACCTCAAACAAACTCATACTCATCCTAAAAAATATCAGCACAAAAGCTGAACAAAATTAAAATCCACTGGAAGGACACAGTAGCTTATGAACAGATATTTACAACAGTTTTTCAAAATCTGTGCATTATCTGAAGTGTCTGCAGCTCTGCTAAATCAGTATCTAAGTCTATGTATACAAACATCATAGCAACAGTAACTACAGTAACAGTTGTACTGTCAAGTCACATTGGCTTGACATCATGGAATCACTGAACCACTGCAGATGGAAAAGACCTCTTGGATCATCGTGTCCAACTGTCACCCAAGAGTCCAAACCCTCCTTGTTCGGGTACAAATTCTCATTTCTAAGTTCAGACCCTGCTCTTAAGGTCTCAAGACTCATCTGAAGGGCCTAGAGCGTTACTTTGAAGGCATCAAGTCTCATTTGGAAAGTTCAAAGCCTTGTTTGTAGAGTTCAAAGTCTTCTTATATAGAGTCCAAAGGCACATCTTCAGGCCCAAACTCTAGCTTCCAAAGCCTCCATGTCAGGGACCAAAGCTTCCTCTTCAGGATTCAGACTTCAATCCAGTGGGCTGAAAGCCTTCCTCCAAGGTTCCAGAGACTCATTTCTAGGGGGCAAAGCCTTATTATGTGGTATCGAATCATCCTTCGATGGCACAAAACCCAATTCATGCTTCAAACCCTCCTTCTCACCTCCAAAAGCCCATTTCCAGGGCCCAAAACCCTGTCTTGAAGACCCAAATCCTCCTTTGGAGGGTCCAAAGCCCTGTTTTTATAGAATCATAAAGGTTGGAAAACATCTTTAATATTATTGAGTCCAACTGCTAACCCAGCACTACCATCATGTTCGTCATTAAACATGTCCTCAAGTGCCAGATTTATTGCCCTTCTCTGGACATGCTCCAGCATCTCAATGTCTTTTTTATAGTGAAAGGCTCAAAACTCAATACAGGACTTGAGGTGCAGCCTCGACAGCGCTGAGTACAGGGGCATGATCCTTGCCCCGGTCCTGCTGATGACAGTATTGCTGATACAGGCCAGGATGCCACTGGCCTTCCTGGCTCCCTGGGCACACCGCTGGCTCATGTTCAGCCAGCTGTCAACCAGGTCCTTTTCTGCCGGGCATCTTTCCAGCCACTCTGTCCCACACCTGTAGTGTTACATGGGGTTACTGCGACCCACGTGCGGGTCTCAGCACTTCACTTCCCCTACTGAACCTCATGCAGTTCATCTTGGTCCATCAATCCAGCCTTTCCAGATCCCTCTGCAGACCACTCCTGCCCTCCAGCAGATCGACACTCTCACCCAACCTGGTGTCATCTGCAAGCTTGCCTAGGGTGCACTCGATCCCCCTGACCACATAATTGATGAAGATGTTAAAAAGGACTGGCCCCAGTACTGAGCCCTGGGGAACACCACTGGTGACCAGTCTACCAGCTGGATGTGACTCCATTCACCACCACTCTCTGGGCCCAGCCATCCAGCCAGTTTTTCACCCAGCAAAGACCGCTTCTGTTCACACCATGGGAAGCCAGGTGAATTCTCTCCCGGAGAATGCTGTGGGAAATGGTGTCAAAGGCTTTACTGAAGTCTAGGTAGAGGACATAGAACATCCACAGCCTTTCCCTCATCCGCCAAGTGGGTCACTTCGTCACAGAATGAGATCAGGTTAGTCAAGCAGCACTTGCCTTTCATAAACTGATGCTGGTTGCAACACTAAGTAAAAGATATGTAGACAGAAACACCAGTAAACAAACAGATGTCATAATTTGTTATTTTAAAATACCATTTCTTCAAAGGATTTATATAAAAAAAGAAAAATCAATAGTTTATGGTCACAAGTTTTGAATTTCAAACTTAAAAGCAGGCTATTTCTTGGCCAAAAATATTTACAGAACAGGATAGTTTTTCCAGTTTGTAAGGGTCTTTCACATAGTATAGGGTAGGGAAAGTGCTGGCAGGAGTATTCAGCAATGATGCATTACTCAAAAACATCCGTTTTAATAACTGAGTTGATTTCAGTCCAAGGGGTTTAAGTATGAAAAAAATTATATATAAATTATGTAACAGTCATACACTTACAGGAATTTGTCAGAGATATAAAATACACAAGCAGATAAAAGAGCTAATTTTCACTTCATTGCATGTACACCTCTGAAAAGCATCAAGATTTTGCCTCTCAGATACTGCTCTGTTTCCCATTTCAAAATTCAAGTTATTAAAACATATGAATCAGTACATCCTGAAAAAGAAAACCTGCCCCTAATGGCAAAGTTTACTGAGACACAGCAGACTAACCTAACCACTTACAACTATCAGTAAAGAATTTTCATGTCCTCTCCATCCCCCAAAGTTACCTCATGCCAGCTCTGGCACATAGCAGGCTACTCTCTGTACTAGCTGAATTCATTAATCTGGCAAAAAGTACACGCTTCTCTTCTGGGCTAATGAGTTAAACTGGCTTAGTGCACCAGAACTGGCCCGAGAGACAGTACCATCAGGCAGCCAGGACCAGAGGAACACGAAACAAAACTTCTCCCTTCTTTTAACTATCCTGTGTCCGTGCTGCCATTAAAGACACTGTCCCTTTCTCCTTTTCAACTCACCCTTCCCTTGTGCTGCTACGAGCACACATATGCAACCAAGTGACAAACTACATCAGTGCTCTAATAAATAGATCCAGTCAAAAATTTGTCTATAGACTGTGACGGTACGGACTACCCCTCAGGGGTGTCAGGTCGCTGGTGCAGCTTACCATGTGGCTGCATGAGTGATCATGCAAAAGCAGGAACAGAAATGGAAATGTGACATGACTGTCTCTTGCAACAGCAGACTTAGACTGGCTTATACTAACTCTGCTTTTGTGATTTAGGGAGTGGCTTCAATTTGGATGTAGGACAGCAGTTTGATATTTCATTTAGAAAAAAGACAATAAAACTTATGACTTAATATGAACAATATGTTTCAGGAATGACATTAATTACGTAACATTTGAAAAACAACAACTTTATTTAAGGCAAGTGGACTAGTTCAGATTTCTTTCTAAAAGTCATGAAGAAAGGATTATGTTACCAGATGCCAGTGACTTTCTTTCTCCCTGCTGGAAGTGAACCTTATTTTCCTTAGTCTAATTAGCTTTAGAATAAACATTGCAGGGAAACTCACACTGTTCACACATCTGTACATATCATTATCAGCTGAACTGAGTGCAAAACACCAGTGTGTGCTCTGATAGATAAATTGGTGCCTAGTCCACTAGGTTAAATCCTTGTGACACTGAATGGTTTTATCTCAAGTTTTGTCCACACCTTCAGCTGACACAGTGACAACATTACAAAAGGGAGCATGAAGTACAAGGCACCTTTCTTCTTTCCTTTTAGGAAGTGCTACATTAGGCTCTAGTTAAGCCTAGGCAGTGATCAGCAATGGGAGCTGTAAATTACATTCAGTGTTACGCTTTGAGATGGAAATCTATCAGTATCAAAAAAGCCTTCACTTTACAACTTTACAAGCAGTTTTAAAATTCTTTCATCCTCAATCTAAGAAGGAACTCTTAAGTAGTTAATACTTTTTAATTGAAAGGCTGCCACAACTTAGCTGCCACAGTGTGACTGAAGTCAAGTTTCATAGACAGTATGTAGAACTACATTAATTTAAATGTTGTTCAGGTTATCTTTCTTTTCCTATAAGGGAATCCTATAGTCTAAACTGATGATTTTTCTTTATTTCTGACATAACCACACAGACAAGAAGTTTAAAATTTTCAAAATAAGAATGATCAAGAAATACATTTCCCATAGCACTAGATGGTCTTTAAAAGGTCATTAGTACAAGTATCAGATTTAGCAACGTAAAACATACATTTTATATTTAGGGTTTAAATACACTGTTTAGACATAAAATTGTTTGTCTTATTTATAGGTATTCTCTATGTAGTAAGATTGAATTCATTACAGTATTTCAACATCACCAAACGTAACTGCTAAGAGAAAATGGCAAGCTCTTCCTCTTTTCTGCATTTACAGCAAAGAAGTTTATGCTCACAAGGGCTATCAATGCATCACACCCCACACTACAAATCTGCTACCTTCTATAATATACTAGACTCCCACATTAAACATTTTCAATGCCACTTTGCCAAAGAGCACTCACAAAAAAACATGGTATCACAGATCAATCTATGGCACATAGCAGTAAGGACACACTGTATATGTAATACAAAAAGATAGCCCAAATTCTGCAATAACTCCTGAAACAACAGTGAAACGTCAATCAAGGACTACAAAATCTCATTCCTGACACTTTGGAGTGGCCCTGCAAAGTAAAACACAATCTTTGAAGAGGAAGACTAGACTTAATCTGTTAAATAAGATGAGTGTTAGTATTCATATGCTCTGCCTGAAGTATCTTTTCTGTCCATGGTGAACTACAAACTGAGCTGACAACATCACAAGCTAATCTTTTTGCAAGATGTATAGCCAACCCTGTCGCACATTTAAATGTTAATTTATTCACAATTTTGAATCTGTAAGTTAAAATGAAGCAACCAAACAATCACATTTAGCTGTTCCCGGTGATAATGTGGTATTTTACCAAAGCCCAAAGCTTTCCTACTTTTTAAGTGTCATACACAGACATTGTGTAGCACACACACAACTCATCTAAACCAGCAGAACCTGCAATTACTTTAAATAGGACACATTTAACCCTGGTGCGTGCACTGCCCAAGTAGATTTTAAAAAGAAAGAACTGGTGTCTAAGAGAATCCAAAACACCGACTTTTGGACACAGTTGCTTTAGCTGCAGTAGCAGTGCATACTGTTATATTTTTTTGACATTTTAAGGTAATATCCTGAAACTGGAAAGTCCAGGTAGCCTCACCTCTGCTGTAGGGCAGTGATCTTCAGTTGTAAGAGGCAGCAGTGTCTTTCTGGACATATTTTTTCATCACACCTCAACTGACAGAACCAAGAACATCTCACAAACATTTAGCTAGTATCTCCAAACATTGTTCTCTTCCCAGCAACATGAAAAATTACCATTGCACATAGAGATTATTTTTGTAGTGACTGAAAGTAATGGCATCTACAAATCTGTACATATTCTACAACTCTGTAAAGTAAGTTTATTAACAAATACTAAGGGCTGACATTAGAACATGTGCACTGTTACAGCTAAATTTAATGTTTATTTAGTTGCACCACACTAATTCCCTAACACAGCTACATTCAAACCAGTTTAAATCTTATTTTCATCTGCTTAGCTCAGGATGACTTTAACTACAAATGCATCTATATTAAAGTCTTGCACATACTAGTACAGTTTTTCCCCATCAGTTTAACATTTTGTTACATATTTCAGTGCCTCACTAGACCTGTAATCCAGTCTCAAAAAAACCACCAGTTGAACAGTTTAACTCTTTGCTTGATTTACTTCTGCCCTTCAGGTCACCAGAGCTTGAGCTCCAATAAGGGAAGGAGTTGTGAGACACATCTGCTTCAAAAAAGTTTGATTCAAAATACATTCATAACTAACCGCAAAGTCAGCCAGCTCCTCAGGACACTCTCACAACCCTTTACAAGAGCAGAGCTACAGAGACAATAATAGACAGCCTCTGAATGGCATCCTGTACCTCCAATTAAAAAAGTTTTAACAGGCAGTAAGACTTGTAGTATTCAGACATAAGGACAAAGCAAGACTTTAAAGCAGCAAAATAAAATAAAATTTAAAATGTAGTGTCAAGAAGGCAATATGCTTGGCACAAGAGATTTGTACAAGGGAAAACAAGAAATATGTCTACATTTAGGGCAGTTGTTAGTGAAACTGCATAGATAGTAATTCAATACCTTAACAAGTAATAAAAATCTGCAGCATTGAGGACTCATATTATTGCATGTTACAAAAAGCACAGAAGAGAGTTTTCATTATACTTTCTTAGTAGCACACACATGCATACTAAGGAACATCTTTCCCTTCTCTCATGATTGTATAAATACCACTACTACTCACTACATCACAGATGTAAAAAATCAACACAATAAGTACTGAATTGATTACACAAAACAATAAAAAGCAAAAAACCCCACAGTATTTACAACTTAATAGCAGAAAAATGGAAAAGCATCATATGACTGACCACTAAAGCCCAGAAGACATTTTCAAAAATTGGTCTGTAAAACAGTAACCCTAGAAAAAAACCCTTTAGCTATTCTCTTCTTGAGGGCAAGCTTGCAACTAATTCTAGAAAAACTGCAACAGTGGGATGGAGGCATTATTTCCTCCCTCAAAAAGCAGCACAACTCCGAAGACAGAATTAGAGAATGGACCAACAAAAGGATTACCAAGGTAGAGGAACAGCAACATTTATGCTAAAACCAGTCCTGTGTGCTCTGTGGTCCAACTGCAGCTTTGACATAACCACACATACACAGGGGCTGCATGGCATCCAGAGGTCACCTGTTGCAACCTCCTGGTCGGAGAAGGGCTAAGAACAGCAGGTCATACACAGCTGTGTCCACCTGGGCCTTGAGGACCTCCAGGGACAGAGACTTCTCTGGGCAGTTCTTCCACCATGTTGGTTTTCCTCACAGTTAAAAGATTTTTCCTAATATGAAATCGGAATTACCATTCTTGCATCTTGTGTCCATTGTCTCTTTTTCTATTGCTACGAACCTTCTAGAAGGGCCTTGCTACACCTTCTCTATAGCCTCATTAGGTGTTTGCTGCTCTTAAACTGAACACACCCAGTGCTCTCAGCCATGGGCCTTTGCCTGGCCCTCAACCAGACCCACTCCAGTATGATGACTTTTTTTTTTCGTACTGGAGAGGCGAAAGTTGAACACAACACTCCAGATGCAGTCCCAGAAGTGCTGAACACTGGGGACAAAATAACTCCCTGAACATCCTCCCCATGCTTTTACTAATACCTCCCAGCATGCAGTTGGTCTTCTTTACCTCAAGGGCATGCTGATGACTCAGGTTCAACTTGCTGTCCAGCAGGTAGGTGGAGTTGTTTCATCCCAGATGAAGAACTTAACATCTGCCTTTACTAAAATGCAGGAACTTCCTGACAGCCTGTTTCTGCCAAGATCCAAGATTCATCATACAACAGGGCTGAAGTTCCCCCAGGTTTGGTACTATCTGGGAACCTCTTGAGGATTCATAGTATTCCTTCATTCCAGGTTTTAATAAAGACATATAACAGCATCAGTCTCAATATCAATCCCTGACAGCCTTTATTAGCAATTGGTTCCCACTGGAACTTTGTACTGCTGATCACAACCCTTTGAGGTCAACGGTCCCACTGATTTTCCAATCACTTTATGGTACACCCGACAAGTCCATATTTCACCAAATGGATGACAGGAATCATCACATGGGAGACCATGCTGTGGGCATTGCTTAAGTCCAGGTAAACAACATCCACCACTCGTCCCATGTCCACTGAGCCAGTCATCTCCCTGTGTTATGAATTCGTTACACAATGGTATGGTAGCCCACCATCTGCACCAACGTGAAATACTTCTGCTCAAACATTTTTGGGCACGCAAAAGAGGTTCTGAACTCTGTCCTCCCGCAGTCCTTAGAATCAACAGCAGCTCAGTTTGTCTGTGGCAGGGGAGTGAGAACTGGTTCTAATTACTGACTGGAGGAATAAATAACTCAGAGGAAGTGATGTGCTGCCAGCAACCAAAGACAATTTGCAGTGTCCCAGCTAACACAGTCAATTATTTCATCTGCTTTTTTTTCCTCCTAAGATAGCGCCCACTAATATTCTTCCCCAATACTTCACAGCCTCCAAGATTATCACGACAACACTTTGCAAGACAAACCCAGAATATTAATAAAATGCTATAATAATCATCATCTACAATTTGTTGTACCACTGACAGTACTGTTAGCCTAAATGAGAGAAAACTGTCAGTATCTCAGTGTTATAAGTTCTTCCCAATTAGTATACATTTTTTTTTAAGGCAGCAGCAGAAAGCCATATATCAAATTTAAACATTTGTTTTGCTAATACAATTTGATATTGCTGGGGCAGAGACAAAACCTTTGATGCTGACTATTAGCCCATCCTTTAAAAACAAATCTTTAAATACACATTAAACATTTCTTCCAATCTATTTGTTCTAGCACCACGTGTTGGCCTGCTGCTAAACCAAACCAAGCAGAGTTGCATACAAATACAAATACCTAAGGAAGTTTCAAGCTGCAATCCTGTTGATAGAGTTAAACCAATACAACTGTACTCATGTAGGTCCCTATGGAAATTCTTAATAAAGATTTTTTTAATTAATATTTTCCTGTCCAAGGTTTATGAAACATTACTAAATATGATACTCTAAGAACTCTTTAGCATCAGAGTTCCCAAATTTCCTCACAAAATAAACTTGGTATAATAAAATTTATGAAAAAATCTATGAAATCCTACCTGCCCGCTGCATAGCAAGGCCTACCCTCAGGACCACAGCAGGTGACATGCCCTGATTTAGTTATTGCTGCATTTAAACATACTTAAAGTTCCTGATCCTGTAGCTATTCCTTCCAGAAAGAACCTTACAGGATGACTCACATGACTGTGAAACTCAGCAATCTAGAGGGGCTTTCAGGACCAGTGAAAGTGACTTTCAGTGGCCTTCTCCTCCCCTTTGTCAGGTAATGCCCTAACTAATCAGCACAAGACCAACTACAAACATGCAGAAACTTAAGCTGGTTTCATCAAGGAAAACATCTTTGGATTTTCTTGTATTATCAGTGTAGCACATCTACTTTATAAATATGCACTGGCACATACACACATAAGAAAAAACAAAAACGTATAATTCCCTAGTAGAAGTTTTAATCTACAAGTATTATCTCTGATATTAAACAGTTCTAGGATGAAGTTTTACGCTTATACATAAAAGTTTATGGAAAGGTTAAACACTTTCCAGGTAACTGTTTTTTTCTCAAACTTCCTTGTATGAGTTTATAAGCCCGGGAGAATCAAAGTTCTCTGACACTTTCAGTGGTTAATTATCTAATAGAAAAGATTACGAAAAAGAGTTATTTTAGTCTCTTCTCCTATAAGATACATTTAAAATCTCTGAAATCTATATTACCTCGATGAGAATGACCCTGTTCCAGGGTAACCTGCGCACACAGATGCACACATAAAAGCATAAAACTAAACGTAAAATTGACAATAGAAACATACAGTTACTATTCTAGAAGCTTAGTAAGTCCACAATGTAAACATTCCTCCCATTTACACATCCGCACTAGTAATTCCAATCATCAGTTTACCTAAATGGCCAGGACAAACCAGCATTTAGAAACACTAGGGCCACATCCGGAAGATGAAACCCAGATTCCGGACACAAGAGCTTCCTTGCCTGCATGTGCTTAGCTCTAAAAGAAGCCATAATTTTAACTCAAGGGCCTAAGCTTCTTAAACAGTGCAGGAGGAGGCTGGATATTTCAGCATGAGATGGCTAAGTAACCAGGTAGCATGCTAAGCATAGTGTAACCTAAAGTCAATGCACTCAGCGTGGAGCTGTCAACATTTTGCCACTAGGAAAGCACAGTCAATGGGGCAAACTCTGCAATACTACTCCAAGAACACCCAAAACGAAGATACAAAAGGCTCTTTTCTTTCTGAGATGCAATTCCCACACCACAGATATTCATGGTGAATGAGTCAATACCATCTTTACTTAGCAGTGCTGCTACATTTTTATTGTTGGTTTAGTAATACAGCTGCTGACAGTGCACTTCTTATAAGGTAGGGTGGTGGCTCAGAAAGGAAAACAACGAGGTTTAGTTCCTTCACTTGTGGGGGGATCTGCACCCACATCTCCATTTTCCAGGAGAATACATAACCTGCAAGTCACATCTAGCAGACATCATCTGTTCACCTCACCTATTTGAGGCTTGTTTAAAAAAATGCTCTAGACTTAAAAAAGCATACATGCAAACATAATGAAGCATGGCTGTCTGTCAGGCACTGAAAAGGGCAGGAAATACTACACTTTGCATGTTTATTCCACGAACACATAAATTAACCTCTGAAATAAAGGATCAGATCCTGTATGTCTCCAGTCTTGGAAGGTAGTATCTTCTTATGCATCCTCTTCCTGGCTCAGTGAATCACAAATTCTTTTTCTGGATAATCACACAGTTTCAGTCAGAAGAACTGAAGACAACACACAGCTTGACGACTGGGATATTTGCCCGGAAAGTGGAAGATGTAGGTTGATGCCTCCAGGCAAAAAAGGAAACTGAAGCAGGGTCTACCACATTGTGAACAAATGCTTTAGCTAAGCATCTTTGAGAAGCAGCAGCATCTCCTCTTCCAATTGTCTTCTAAAGCCATTGCTGCACCTAACAGACGACTGACTCTGCAGCACATATTGGACATGACTGGAGAATTCTCACCTGACCGAGCTTCCTGGGAGACTATGGCAAAGTAACAACATCATGAAAGCATAACAAGACGCCAAAAAAAACATGAGACCAGGCTTACAATTGTAAGCCTGGCATCGTGCTACTCACCTCTCATTCAAGTGGAAAAAAAATTAGATATTCTAGAAACTTTAAAGCTCTTAGCTACACTGTATACAGTGCTTAGGCACCTTCAGAGCTTGATGAGACAGATTTCAGGACTGCAGTCTTGACTGCAAGCACCTAGAAAAGCTCTAATAAAGTATTTCTATGAACTTATTTTATTGATAATTATTAGGGGAGCAGGTGTTCAGAATCAGGGGTATAACCTCATATCAAAACTGCACTGAGCACTTTCATGTCTTCCCAAACTCATTACTGAGAGACAACACCAAACCACGGAATACTTCCACAGAGTGCATGTTATACTGAAAATACAAACACTTCAATTAATTTCAGTTTAAGTCAGTTATCTACCTAGAGCTCATCTTTTTATGTAATGAAAGTTAGCAACCTGCACAGGGTTAAAAAAGCTATCCATTGTAACAAATGCACATATCTGACACCTACTGGTTTTCCTATTTACCATATTTCCCCAAATATATTACTTGTTAATTTGGTCTGTATATTCGATTTGCAGCACCCATTCTCTGGGTAGAATCCCACAGATATCCCCAAGCACGTGTTTGCTTTGGTACATTGTTTAAATAAACCTACTGGAAAACATACAGAGACAACAAACAATAGAAGAGTCAGGAAACCATCTACGTTAATTATTTTAAATTCATGCATAAGGTTTACCAGCTATTTACATAGAATCAACATACACAATACATTGTAATTTAAATGTTATCCTTATGCCATTTACATAAGAACTTTCAACATTTGCTCTGTAAGTATAGCGATTCTTTGGATGAAGCATCCCCTTGCCAGCTTTACAAGGACACTGCTGATCAGTTCACTATAGGAAAGACTAAGTATAGCAGTTCCCAAATAATAAAAACTCATTGACAACAACTCGTGCGTAACACTCCCTCAATTTTGCATATAATATTCAATCCCCTATCTTATGTTACCGATTTAATCATGTAAGCGTTTTGGTTGAACAGTCAATTTCAGGTTCATAAATACACGTGGAAGGCATTTCCAGAGCACTGTCTCTGGGCATCTTGAAATTTCTTGGCAAACAGCAGATGGGAAGGATCTTTGCTTCTTCCCCCTGTAGTCACTCTAGGTGGTGCAGGATCTTTGTATCACAATTTAAAAACACTGGGTTTTTTTAAATCCATCTAACTCTGTCCTACAATACAAAGGAGGAAAAAACGCCTTATGATTTAGAGTTACATTTCAGTTGCACTGCACATTTAAGCACAGGCAAGACACCGAAAAAACGCTAAATGCAGACCTAAAGGTTCTGCAGGCAGAATCCTACAAAAAAAAAAAAAAAAAAAAAGAAAACCACAATGGAAGATGTCTAGCTACCCAGCACCTTCACAGAGTAATCCACAATATGGAATTCGCCAAAAAAGCTCATATTGGAAGCGATGTAGTTAAATCTGAAGAGTAACTACACTTCGTAACGCAATTTAAACCAATTTAACCAGGATTTAGCCGGGCAGCCCGGAGACAAAACGAGCATCCCGCAGAGCGGTAGCCAGCCCGCTCCATTCGCCAGGCGAGAGAATGCGCACCTACCCCTTCCCAGCCGCCACCTCCTCCTCCCGCCTTTGCTCCTGCCGAGCGGGGACAGGCGGGAGACAAAGGGGAGGCGAGGAGCCCCTCGCGGGCCGGCGGGGACGGAGCGGGGCGAGCGCCCGGAAATCCCACAATCCCCGCGGCCCCGGCGGGAAACCCTTCCCTCCTCCCTCCCCGCGGGCCGCTCCACCGGGAAATGCCGGCCCGCAGCCGCGCACGTGGGGCTGTGTGGAGGGCGGGGGGGCAGGGAAAAGGTGGCTCCGCCGGGCCGGGCCGGGCCTCCGGGGCGCCTCCTCCCGCCGCTCAGGGGGAGCCAAGGAGAGGAGCGGGTGCAGGGAAAGGGGTTCACCGGGCTGGCCCGCGGTCTCACCTGCTGTTTGCCCCTCGTGTAGGGTGGCTTCCCGGCTCCCAGGTGGTGCCGCCGGATCCGGATCTTGCCGCCGCCGCCGCTGCCACCCGAGGCCATGATGCGATCCGGCCGCCGCCGCCGCCGCCGGCGGCCTCCTCCCCCTCCTGCTGGTGGTGGTGGTGGTGCGGCCGCGCAGCCCCGCCGCGGCCCGGCCGCGCTGTCACCGTCACGGGCCCCGCGGGGACGCGCCCGGCCCGGCCCGGCCTCGCTCCCCCCGCGCCGCTCCCGCCCGCCACGCGCCGCGCGCGGCCTCTGGCGCGCGCGCGCGGGGGGCTCCTCCGCGGCCTGCGCCCCGCCCCTCCCCGCGCGCGCGCGCTCGCGCGCCTCTCCCCTCTCCCGCCTCTCCCGCCCCTCGGCGCTCCTGCCGCTCCTCGCTCGCGCGCTCCCGCCCGGTGGCGGGGCCCCGTGCGCTGCCCGCCCGCCTGCCCGCGGCCCGAGCCGCCGCCGCAGCACCTCCCCGCGGCCCGGCCTCCCGCCGACCAACCACACCGCGGCCGCCCCGGGCCGTGCACGCGCGTCACTAGCCCGCGCGGGCGCGTCACTCCAGCGGCGCCGGGAGGGCCCGGCAGCCCCCGCGCGCGCCGGCCCCGCTCCCGGGGAAGCGGGAAGGAGGGAGGGGCCGGGCCGGGCGGGCCGGCTGCGCGGGAAAACCCCGCGCTGGGCTCTGCCGCCACCCGCAGAGGGACGCGGTGGAGGGAGGGGAAGGTTCACTCCCGGGCGCGGCTCAGGGACGACTCGAAGGCTGGGAGCGGAGGTTTGTGCCAGGGTGAGCCCCGGAGACGGCGGCGCTTGCGGCTTCTCCGCCTTCTCCCTTGTTCCCACGGCGCTTCACAGGGAATGGGCTAGGTTGGAAGAGACCGTAGTGGGTCATCCGGTCCGACCTCCCTGCTCAAGCAGGGTCGTCCCAGAGCACATGGCACAGGATTGCATTGAGACAATTCTTGAATATCCCCAGCGGGGGGAGAGGGGGGTGTGTCTCCATAGTCTCTCTGGGCAGTCTGTTTTCCACTCGCGGTCACCCGCAGAGTAAATAAGTTCTTCCTCACGTTCGGGTGGAACTTCCTGTGCATCAGTTTCTGCCCACTGTATGTCGTCCTATTGCTGGGCACCACCACGAGGAGCCCGGATCCGACCTCTTGGCACCCACCCTTCTAATACTTGAATGCTCTGGCGGCCCAGACACTATTCCCGCCTCGGGAATACAACTTGCCCGCCGTCTGCCTCCCCCGAGGGACGGCGGAGGGGCAGATATTCCCTTGTTCCTGCTGAGGAGCCGGCGAAGGGCAGTGTGGGGAACGCAGCAGGAAAAAGGGCACCAGGGGGTACGCGGTACGGCCCCGGGATGCCGCTATCCCTTGCGTCTGTGTAAGCAAGGGGAACTGCGATGGTGCAGGTTTGTCGTCGCCCGTTTGTGGCAGATCGGGAGCAGGTAGTGGGGGAATGCTTCGACATAGCTTTTTCCTTCTCAAAACATGAGGAAGAGTGCATTCCTATTACAAAGCTACAATATGTAAAAATGTGTTTTGTTTTGGCTTTGTGTGGTTTTGGGTTTTTTTTTTTTTGTAATTCAACTGAAACTACAGTTAAGAAAAATCTATGGATCTGCATCTTCTTTATAGCATTCACCTGCCTTGGGAATCACAGAGCAGAGCAGAAAATCAAGAGCACCTTCCCTATACAAGCCAATAAAAGTGCTCACCCTTACAAAGAAAACAAAACCCCAAACTAGAATGTACTAAAAACTAACATAGAGTGAGGCCCAGGTACTTAACTGTGGAATAGCTGTGATGTACCACATACACCCGTTCCACCAAAAAATAAAAACATTTGTTCCAGCACACACCTCAAGAAAGAATGCAGAACTGGGAGTGGTGGGGGGAATTAAGGGGGTCTCAAACCAGCAAGGTCAATTCTGAAGGCCTGCAGAAATGTAAACCAGCAGCAACAGCAGAGGAGGAACAGCTTTTAGAAGAAATATTACTGGGGAATTCTGTGCTGCCCAAGCTTTGTTTCATACTTTTTTTAACCTCATCATGCCTTCCCAGCTCTCGTATATGACTTAACTCCTCAATTTCTCAGTCCTGTTTTCATTATTATCTAAAGGAGATAGCCATTTCCAAAAACCTCAGATAGAAATATCTGGAAAGTAGCTGCCCTTTCTCATGAACTACACCTTTGGAACTCCAGACCCCTCCCCTTTTGCCCCACCCTTGCAAATACAATTTTACTTGCATGGGATGACTCACAATTAGAGAGGATACTTTCCAGAACATGGAACACATGGGTTTAGAAGTCACCTGCAAGAACCACCTCATCTTGTGTAAACTGCCCATGTACAACATCTGATGACTAACTTTAGGATGACGCTGTTTATACAATACATGTCAAGATCTACATCTGTATAATCATAAAAAAAAAAAAAAAAAGTATTTTAGCCTGGATTTGTAACTTTTTCCAGGAACCAAGTAGCATGCTAGCTTCAAACTTCAGGGAGAGGAAGGAAGGGTATCATAATGTATTTCTGTTATGGGAAGAGCAGGATTTACAAAGGGGTATAAACAGTGCCCTGTGGTAACAGACACTCATTAGTAACAATGCCAGCTTCTAAAGGGGTACCTGTGTGGGGAACTGACTAAACTCCCTCCTGTGCTGGACCTGTAGGAGTTGGGCAAATGTGTACATTTTTCTGATGTATGCCAAGTATATTACGATACGCTGTAATCGCAATATTCCCTTCCAAGTATGTGTCAAAGGCAGCTACACTACATTTGCTCTGTAAATTCAAGTGCTTCTTTATTTACTTATTTTACTTCCATTTTACTTATTTAGAACAATTTCCAGATGGTGACATGCCTTTAATGAAACTCATGACTCAGAAATACTTGTCGACGTAGTCAAACAAAGTCTATTGACATGAGTCACTGAAATTAAATAAATGTCATTAAAAATGAGACAAAACAAAAGGCAAATATATATATATCTCCAGCAGAATGATAGTGATCATCACCATTTGATCAATCTTCCCTGTGAGTTATATCTGCAAGTTACTTTGAGGTAGCGCTAGAAAGAAGCTGTTGGTCCAAGAGCATCCCTGCAAAAAGAAACATTCACGGCTTAAGTACCATTTAACCTTTTTGTACCCTTTTAAGTACTCTTTGCCCTTTTTTTAGCCTGTTTTTCTCCCTGTTTACTGACTGCAGGATCAGTAGCCCCTCAAACCATGGTACTAAAGCTTTTCTGTTCAGAGAAGTGATGGAAAACAAAAACATTGCTCTTCTTCAAGAAATTAGCAGGTTTTAGGTAAAGGCACTATCTATCACACCTAGGTACAATAAAGAGTTTATAAAACCAACACTAAATATCCTTCCAAAAAAAACAAACCTTCATCAGAGTTTAAAAAAAACCCAAACCCACAACATTTCAGCTAGGTAAAACAGACAAAACTGGACAAAGTGAAATAGTGTGTTGAAAACATTGCTTCCAATATTTTATGTTTCTACTGCAATCAGATCTTTGTAGAACTGATAGCAGGCATATGTATGATGTACACATTCAGGTCTTGGTGTAAGCTAGCTATTGCAGGTGGTATCAGAGCTGTAAGTTTCCTCAGTTAAAAGTCTCAGCAATGCATTCCAACAGTTCCAATGTGCTCACTTTTTCCTGAATTTCCTGACTTAGACTCATACAGGAAAAAGTTTTTCAGTATGCCTTTACAGTAAAGAATGTGCTCCACACACATCTTGATCCCGTATATGCACTCCTAACTGGAAAGCAGGATAGGCTAGTAAGGCTCAGGGGACAGAAGATGAAGTCAGAGAGCTACTTTAGAATGGGTATGACATGGGCTGCAACCAGCAGACTCCCTTCCTCACCTCTCTTTTCTTGTATGTTGACTAGAATAAAATATATTCCCCACCATTTCTCAAGTGTGCAGAATTAATGGCCCAAACAACCTCTTTCAGTGCATTTCATAACAGTATTTTCCCTAAATGGATACTTTACAGGCCAGAACAGAAGGTGCATGCATGTCTGAAAACAGTTTCTAATGCAAAGTGTAGAGACCTTTTTAACATGTAAAATCTGCATAAATGTGGTGGCTAGAGACTGACTTTGAGGTTTATGTGATGCTAAGAGAAATCACACAGCTACATAGGCCCCTCACTACATAGTTCACACACAGATCAACCTCCTGGATGCCAAAAATCAGCAGATACTCCACAGCAGTTCAACCAAACCAACATATATCTTTAGCATCGCATTTTTAAACTGGAAACACAACAAAAGGTTTCCACAAATTACTTGCTGCAACTTCAGTATGGTGTTACATAATGGTATGCAAAGCAGGATATGCACTTCAAAGGAGAATGTAACCCAGGAACAGGCCTGGAAGCTGTCTTGTTGCTTGTGATGATGGTGCTTGCCAGATACAAAATCCTTTGCTTAGCAACACAAAGCTTAAGCACCACAGCTATGCACTACAACTGAAGTGGCATCAAATCCAGTGTGAAGCTTTAACGCTCCTATCCAAATTCAAGGGGCCTGCACCTACTGTCTTAAGTCCCCTTCTGCAGTCCCCTGAAACAAATCTACACATGCACCAGTACTCCCCTTCCCATCCAGATCCTTGCTTCATTTATTCCACTTTCTGTCACATTCCCATCAATAATTTCCCTACTACCATCCTCCAAAGACTGACCGGTTCACACAAGGGAGATCTTCCCCTTAGAAAGCCCACTTTCCAGCCACCTGACAACTAATTCTCTTCAAAGCAGGGAAACAGTTGCTAAAACTCTGATAATATGCTCCCTGCCTAAATGAATTTTTTTGTTTTCTCTCTACATATGCATCTGTACGAAATCCAGGAAGAATGAACTTCCTATAGCACTCTAAAACCTTTTCTAGTTTAGAGCATCTGCATTTCATGGGTGGAGCTTTGAAAAAGAAATTTAGCTGAAATTAAACTGTGAAGAGAAAATATGGAGATTCTGGTGAGCAGCTAGAAGTGACCTCCTCTGCCAAGTCTGCAGTTTCACATTAGTTTCACATTTAAGAACAGCATATAGGTTATGACCACCCCTTTAATGTAATTAAGTCATTAAAAAAAAAAAAAGCCAGAGGACTTCATTCCTATCTGCCATTCTAGCAATTACAGTTTTGACTGTCCCCAAAACACACATGGCAGTACCCCAAAGTACTTGACTAGCTTTAGTAGCTTTCATGGCTATTAGCTAGCTGATGATTTCTACCTTTTTCTCTTCAAAGAGTGTTCTTCTGTTTTCAGCCTAAATTTACTTTATTGTGTACATTAAGCAGTAAATACTTTTGCATACACAGGAGCTTAAGATGTCCCTATGGCTGGAAAACACCAGATAGTAACAGTTTAGAGGAAGCCACTCAGAAGTTGCTATCTTAAAGCAGAACATTCTTCATTGCCATCTCCCCTAATCTCTTTTGAATACTCAGCACTGTCATCCTAAGATTTATAACCTCATCACTATGAAACCTCTGAGAATGAAGACTGAACAAGTAACAGATGATTATGATAGGGTGCAACTTAGTTGAAGAGTTGTTACTAGCTGGGATACTGTAACTCCTGATGGGTTATTCTTCCTCCTTTAAACTTAAGTCTTCTCCAAGGATTTGCAGGTTTAAGAACACATTATGTTACACCAGTTTCTTTGCTGTAGAGCATCACTTGAGAAGACTAACAAGAAGGGCAGAATTAAAATTATCAGTAGGTATCATCCTTAGTCTTTGGAATGTTTGCAACTATGACTGCTGAAAGTTTGCCCTTCTGTATGTTAAAACTGTACAGATAAAGTATGTTAAGAGCTTGTAAAAGATTGCCTAGGTAACCTGGAAATATGTGAGAGCTAGTTTTTGCTAGTCCTGCTGCCCATACCAAAGACAGGTGAAATACTCCTACTGCCTCCAGCTAAATTCAACAGGCCAGAAGAGAATGTGTTTCACACATGTAAGTAAAATCCCTTGCTGGCAGGTTTGCAGAAACAAAATTTTATTTACACAGGCAAGTCTATCTTTAGACCCCATGAACTCTTTACATTTCTAGAATATTTACATGATTTCAAGATGCTCCAAGGGATGAACAAAAAAAAAAAAAAAAGATTACAGAAACTGTCAAAAGCATAGCAAAAAAACCCAACCTATCATTGTGCTTTAAAACTTATGATCTAGAGTAATGTAGAAGAAATGTAGTTTTAGCACCTTGGTCATAACGGTCATGCTATATAAGACACTTAAATAGCAGAAGGGATGTCAGAAGTGACCGTATCCAGAGGTTGCCAGTGACAATTCATGAGGGCATCATAGAGTTCTTCACTTGTCTCCATGAATTGTCTGTTCATTTCATCAACATCCAAGTACAGCTGTGGATCTGAAAAGAAAAGCCTAGTAAGTATAAGTGTTAGATCTTGGAAAGCTTGCACACGAAAACCTGAAGCAAATGCCTCATAAAATGTATTTCAGTCAAATTTAACAGATTTAATAGTAAATTCAGCAAGATGTTTATTCACCTAGAATTTCAACAAACCTAACAAGTCCAATTTCTTTGGGAATCTGTGTATTAAAATGCTAGGACTAGACTGCTACTTCAATATAAAGTGCAGATTTAAGGATAGTTAAGCATGATAATCTACCAAAATCCATTTAAATAACTTCTACCACAATATATGTTAGGCAGGATAAAGTTTCTGAATGCTAACACAAGATGCCTCTCTGTGAGGAACTGTCTACAAACTTTACAGGCCAAACAAAGATCTTGTATAGAACTTAAGTGCAAGTTGAATCCTCCATTTAAGAACTGCAACATAAGCTTTTATCTCAGGTTTCGGAAAACCAAGTTTTTGCCTACTAATGAGTAACGTACAATGATTTTAGCAGAATTTGCACAAACATATGGTAAATTCTCTAATAGGTCACTTCAGAAGGAGAATGAAGAGAAAGTTAAAGAAACCTACTATGAATTGTTGTTGACAATGTCCCATTCTACTTGACATGGTGAACCCTATTTGCTGTAAAATCCTACCTCATCTTAGCTATAACCCACAGAGGATCCTACTACATTAGCTGAAATTCAAAAACATTGTTTATCCAGTAGTCATTGGCTGTATTGTTGAAGGGCAGAAGTATGGCTAAATTCAATTTGCAGTGATAGAATTATCATTACCTTCAGTTATTAGGTCATCATTGATTTCAGTCATGGCTGAAGCTTCCTAAAAGAAAAGAAAGGTTTAATCAATCCATTTCAGAAAACATCACAAATCCGAAATATTTTCATACTTCCAAACCACTTCCTGCTCCCCCAGCTACAAAATAAGCAGGGGGAGGTGGTGTGTGTTAGGGAGGGTTTTTTTTCAGGGTGTTTGTTGTTGGTTTTTAGTGGTTTGGGGGATTTTGTTGGTTTGTTTAGGTTTGGAGATTGTTTGTTTCTTTGTTTAGAAAACTATAGTTTAAGTTCAGCTTGGAAAGGACTTCTGGAAGTTGTAATTGATAAAATGGCTAACTCAGATAAGATCATCTTACAGTAATTCTTTAATTTGCTTCAAGAAAATATATCAAAACTAGGAAGAGAGAAAGCCTATACAATTGTGCTTCAGAACTGTTATCTGGCATACATGAACAAATAATGGTGTATGAATACCTAATTCTATAGATGCACTACTTAACCACTTAATTCAAAGATAGCTTTCAATGATGCCTGCTAATCTAACCTCCACGCTAATTTGACCACGATTTCATTTTTAGGACTTTTTTTGCTCTGACTTACACAATTCATACAACTTGTTATTTGTGAATTTTTTTAGAATCAAGTGTGTAGTATCTTTACCTCAAAAACAGCTGGAGCCATAACAGCATCTCCTAAAGAGCATTCTCCAACAGCTTGCATGCTATCATAGGGAGTATAGGAGTTGTAGTTGTACTCAGTATAAGGATCATAATTCCACTGTGAGTAGTAGTTCTGATAATCTTGGTAATAATCGTTATAGTTGTATGACTGGTACCGCTGGAATTCTGCTTTCAGTCTGAAACATGAGAAGTTATATACAGTTAGAGTTTGAGGACAATAAACTGTAAACCCACTGCTGAAGTTAAACAACTTGCCGTAATTTACAGACTTCCCAGTTTAAAAGGAAGCTTTTCTAAACAGTTGCTTAAGCAACAGTTTTAAGTCACAGCACAGTATCTCATGTTTATACAGAACCAAATACTCTCACCTTCACCAATGCCAAAAGTAATTATTCCTGTGGATTAACTCAATTACATTTATCTGTAATCCGTTTGAGTATTTTTAGTATCCATTTAAGCAAGCTGATGTTAAAAAATCATTTATTAAGACCAGAGACCTTTATCAAGCACCACTGCTTTAAAGATACTTTTAAAGGTGCTTTAAAGATTTAAAGTCTTAATTAGCCCTTCTGTCTTTTGTTTGGTTAATACTAAATCTTGTTATTTCCAGAAACAAGAGGTGAAGTCAGATTATCTCTTTCAGTGGAGCATCTGGCACTGCCTGCCAATTTACCATGCCTACCCTTCACCTACTCAATTTTTAGTCCATGGGCAGGTGACAAAGCATAGCTGTCAGGTGAAGTCAGCACTGCCATTATCCAGAATGAAGCCAAAGCAGCAGGAATATGACAAAACTCAATGGTTCCTAAGATTAAAGGGCCAGGCAAGTAGTTTTCACTACTTTCCCTTTCCTAAGCAGATTTTTCCTCAGGGACAACTTCACACACTAATGCAAGTATCACTGCACAAGTACTGTCTGTACTAACACAGAGATACGCTACATGAAAAACATTCTGATAAACCAGCTGCATGTTCCAAGAAATCCCCTATGCTTAGACATTTCTTTACAGATTAAGTGCAAGCAGAACTCCAGTTTGCAGAGTCCAATTTCTCCTTATCTCCACTTTGCTACAGAAAATTCAGAGCAAGGCTTTTTGCCAAGAACACAAACTGAAGGAGCTCAGAAATAGAGTTTCCAATGTTAAGTGATTTAGTGACAAACTACTCTGATGGCTGGATATTTTAATGTTAGGAGAGCACAGTACTCAGCCATTTAGAAACAGGTATAGATTAGTGATGTGTATTTCAATACCCACATTTTTTTCATTACTTTGAAGCTACAAACACATTCTAATAAATAGGTATACTACTGTGGTAAACAAATGATTGCACAATGTCTCAGTCTTCTGCTTTCAACTTCTCTCCTACATCCATCTCTGTAGGAAAAAAAAATCTGAAAATGCTGCTAACATTTTTCTGGATAGCATATGTGAGAAAACCTGTTTCTCTGGGACCTCTTCTTACTCTCAAAGCAATTTAGTCAATGCAATTCTGGACAGTGCTCTCTTGGATAAGAGCATTTCTGTTCCAAAGCAACAAGGCAACATTTGCAGAATTATCCAGGGTAAAAACAAACAGAAGCTGTTATTTTTAGTCTTCCAACAGAACACACAAACTAACCTCATGAATACATACTGAAATTGTTTTATATGAAGTTGTATATATTTGTCTGTATTCCGGGTCAAAGTTTATCAAATTTGGTATCAAGACACTAACTGAATTGTTTTAAATAACTGACAGAGAACTAAGCTGGCAGAGTAAAAAACCCTCTCCAAACCAATCAGCTTTAAATTTCCTACTGCTCTCATTACTTGAAAAGCAAAAGACAGTATCCTAAACAAATTGTTCAAGCAACATCTCCTTTGGCTTCTTCCCCTCCATATTCTGTATTTTTCCACTAAGGAGTTCCTTCCTCTGCCAGCTTACTTTAAAACTAGCAACGTACTAGCTTGCCTAAACTACAGGGAAAGGTCTAGAAGAAAAGCTTCCTAGCATAAAAACCAAACACTTGTTGTCCCTTCTGCCTTCTTCAGACTCAAACCTGAAAAATATTTACAAATGCATTCAGCTTCACTAGTGTAAGAATTAAGGCTGGTTACAACAGGTAAGCCCAAGTTATACAATCTGGCTAGATTTAAGAGTTGGATTCCCCCAGGAATACTGAAAGAGACTGATGAATCCAGGTAGTCCAAACACAACGCTTCTGTGATTTTGGTTTTGTAGACTGCATTGTGTGTATAGCCATTATAGCAAGAGCCACAGTCTTTACAAAGGCAGAGCTAAAAGAATCCGATTATTCAGAATTACTGTATCAATGCACAACTCATTTGTTACCTTTTAGAAATTCCTATGCTCAGCCGGATTCGTTTTCCCCCCAGACCTGGTGCATTCTGGCAGTCTTGCAGTGCCCTCATCTGATCACCTTGCTCACCAAATCTGACAAAGGCATACCCTCTACAATTTTCAAAAGGGAAAAAACAAATTCTAGTATTCATAACAGTTACAAAGCTAATGAATGCAATTTCTGTCTTCATGAAAACAGAAAATAGTAGCTACTATAGCTTTTATTACCTAAGCAACCTCTCTTCCACGTGCACATGCACAGAAGATGCTTTTACAAAATTAAAGACTTGGGCCAGAAGCAAAAAGCTTGTTGACAGCATTAAGATGCAACTTGCTGAAAGCCAGCAAAACAGTAAGTTTTAACTATTTAAGTAACCAGATTCCATATTTTTGCACTTACAGCAGGTAATTTATCACTTAGCATTAAACCACTCCTACTGCTGTACAGCTCTAACATTTTTTAAATTAGCTTTTTCTGATTTCCATTCTCCTTTTTTGCAAGTTTTTTTGAATTAGACCATTACATCCAGTGTTGTCTGAACAGCAAACCCGCTCATCCCTGCTTGACTCACTGCCTGGCCAGTGTAACTTCTGCTAAGCTTTATTTTCTGATACTGGTTTGGTCTCCCAACCCCCTAAGATTTGCTAGGCCTCACACTTTTCTTTACATGTAAAAAGGGAATTAGCTTGTCTTCAGTACTGCAGATGACTAAGTGGACAGACTGCTGCAGGCAGGCACAGCAGCACACATGTCCACATAGAGGTCTCACTTCTCCCACCATCTAGCTTCATGCAGATATTCATATGGCTAAACAGAAGCTTATCAGATTAGCTGCCTAAACTAACCATATGCTGTTAAAAAAATAATGCCAGAGGCTAGTCTCACTCTCTCTTCCTGCCTCTGAAGAAGATGCAGAAGCAGTTCTGATGCAAGTTCTTATATATTACTTATAGAAGCAAACATACTGACACTGTTTAAACATTTTCAGACATTACCTGGAATATCCCAGCAGGTCTGTTGCTATTTTGCAGTCAATACATGAGGGGTACCTCTTTAGGAAATAGTCATAAAGCTGGAAATCATCCACCTCTGGAGTAAGCTCCCCAACAAATATTGAATAATCTGGTCTTTAAAAAAGTAAAAGAGAACCACAGTCAAGTTTGAGACTAACATAGCTCACTGCAGTATTAAAGTACCCAACATACAAGCACGACAGTTATCTTTGGACAGAGACAAAAATATGAACAGACTGCAAAACTCTGCTGAGTAATGAACAGAACTGCAATGCCATCACTCCAGCAAGGAATTCTTTGTTTCTCTGGGTCCATTCTACCACTTTTGCAAGAGAAAGCATTTTAACAAAGACCTGTATTTATTTAAAAAACTTTTTAGAAAGTAATATTCGGTGTCTGAAGGGCAGGGCACCCAAAAACATCAAGGAAAACTATTAAGTTAGAGCCACAATTCAAAAGAGACTATTTTGCCACCACTTCTGAAGTGATTATGGGGGAGACACTAGAAAAAAATCCTGATTATTCTACTGGCAAGACAATTCTATAAGCAATACTTAGAGTATTAGGTGTGCCATTTCAGGATTTTAAAGATAAGTGATGGTCTTCACTAGTCATCATCAATTTAAACAGGTAAGGGGTCAGAGCTTCTCCTTTCCAAAGGTCTTTACCTGGTTGTATTAGTACTACTAGGGACAAACTCTATTCTTCCTGGTTTTATTTTGTTCTTTTTCTTCCGTTTCTTCTGTGGTGTTCTCCACCAGCTGTATGCCTGGAGACATTCTCTTTTTTTCGCCATCAAGTCCTGTAGGGAGAAAAAAAATCACCTTTATAGTTTTTAGCCTCATTTACATTCCTCCCTCCCACTCCCCATCACCACAGGTGATTTCCCCATATTCACCTTGCCCTTGAAAGAAGCCTGGGGTCCCATTTCTCCCTCCGCCTCCCATGAGGGAAAGCAGCCTCTGGGGAAAACGCCTGGCAAAAATAACAGAGCCAAAGGATTGTATGAACAGCCATATTCCCCTGACTTGTCAAGCTGGCTAAAGGATTGACAGCTTCCTCTGGGAATTAGGGAAAAAGCAGATAGCCCTTTGATGCAGGCCAATCCTAAATGTTAATTAGCTTCAGGACTGGACTGTGTTCCGCTTGAGCTCCAGGACGCAAAAAATCCTGCCGCAGCACAGTCTGAGTGATGAGGAGGCAGGGAAATCGTCACTCTTCCAAAAGGGATCTCCGCTGTCCCTATCTTCCCCTCACCTAGGTAGGAATTCTTCTTCTGTGAGATGCCTCTCCTCACTACCCAGCAGTGAGTCACTCCCAGGCCAGGAACAACGACAAGAGGCCAATGAATGGAATGCAAGGAGAAAGCAGACCAGGAACAGGCACTAGCTTGGCTGAGGGAAAACTTGAACCCAGACGCAAGGCCAGGAAGAAAGAGGCATAAAAAAGTGCCTCTTACCAAAAAAAAAAAAAAAAAGGAAAAAAAGAAAACTAGAACCCCAAAAACCACAGTTCAAAAAAGGAAGTGAGTGGGGTAACTGCACAAAAAAGGAGAGGAAACAGCCATATTAAGACAGGTTGCCTCCCTCTCGAGATTCTGAAGAACAAGGACTTCCAAAAATGAGAATGACGTTCCACAACTTTTACTTACGCAGGTTTTATTGTTCTTCCTCTATAACACCTCTACATGTATCTTATATAGAGAGTGTTACACGCAAGGTCCTTCAGAAGAACTCACACTCAAATAATCCAAACTGCAAAACTTAAATGTTACGCCCCCAATCTGCTTCAGTTGACACAATTAAGTGTCCAGAGGACAGCCACCAATTACCACACTGCCGGAAGAAATCACAGGACTAAAAGAACACCCAACTCAGAGCAAGCTAGCTATTTCAGCTTTACATTTACTAGGAATTCTGAGTATGGTTCTGGAATCCATTTAGGCACTGCAAGCCTGTATTTCTGACCACATGATCTTACCTGGCTTGCCATGATTCAAACTGTCTTCTGTGTTTCTCAAACAGTATGGCTGCACAGATTCAGTTCACTCCTTCAGCTGGAAAAAGGACAGCGGACAAAAAGGATGAAGAATTTTATCCCTGAGATTAATTACTTCCAAATATGTTCACCCCACTGCATCCTTTGAATGGTATTAAGTCAGAGCTTAATTTTTTAAGTTCTAACTTGTCACTGCTAAAGCAATAGGTGTGAAAAGGATATATGGCCAATGGGATTATGATTAGAAGTAATTTTCACTGTCTTAAACTGCAACAGACCATAAAGTCTTCCCACTGTCCAAAGAACTAGAAAGTTACAGAGAACTTTTAAGTCACCTACACCTTACCCTTAATTCTGAAATACCTACAGATAATAACCCAGTAATTCAGAAGATTCTAAAGGTCAGAACAAGGCAACAAGACACAGGCTTCAGTATGTTTTGCAGAATTCCCCAGGTTTTTCCCCTTTTAGCTAAATTAGGAGTTGATTCACTTGTACCACAAACTACACAGCTGAAAACAAGCAGTGGTACTTCCTACATGCTAAATAATAGAAATAAAAGTAGGATGAGGGCACAGTACAGATAAACGTGATCTTTCTCTGCACCTTTTCTTAGGACTGTCTTCTCTGTTTTGCCTTTTTCATTTACACATTTCACTCCCTACCACTGAGTTAGCCAATAAATAACCTTTTACTGCTACCACTAAACCAGCAGACACTTTCCTGAAGAGGTATGTATCTTTGTTGATTCCAATATTCTTTCTTTAAGCTTTTTCCCCTAGTCATCTAGCAAACATAATTCAGTGCAAAAACCATTTTCATTTATAAAGTATTCTGCATTTACTTCCACACACAGCTGTTCATTCACCACTGCTGGTTTTTTTATAGCCAGTGTTGCTCCTTCGATGCAGATGCTTGATTGCTGAAGTTCTAATTTCTATTTCCATGCACAAATTTATGTTATGTTTTACATCCTGGCTGATCAAATCCACGTTCACATAATGCAATAAAAACAGAGCGTCCATAATGCCTTAAAGGCTTGCCCACAGAGGGGAGCAGTTCAGAGCACTGCTTCTGACATAGGATAGCCATAAGCCATAATTAGACCATCCAGGCATGGTACTATTCAAAATAACTATGGACTCTATCCCCACAGCCACTCTGGAGGCAACAAAACAGTCAAGTACCAACAAGCCCTTAAAACACAGTCTAGTCCTAGTGAGATTAGTATGTGGTAAATTGAAAATACACTTACTAAAAGTAACTGTGTTCATTATAATTATCAGCAGCAACATCTTTCTGTTAAAGATGGTCCTTACTAATACAAATATCCATAGAATGATGTTCCTCTAACTGGAACATTTCTGTTTAATAAGAGGAACTATGAACTTCCCAAGCTCGAACACTGAAATAAATAACTTTCAAATTCATGGCTGCACAGTACCTATTTTTAAACTTACCGCTTTTCACTCATGCAGATCTAGCAGAAGACGGGCACACACAGCAAGAGGCTGTCAGGAGGCACGTGATGCAACTGCTTCTCACCGACTTTTAAGCAAAACTGGATTTGTCCTCTTCCCCGTCCAATCTCGACGTCACCTCTTGATCTTTTCACTACGAAATAAAAACATTTTAAAAGCAGTTAAACCAGCATGTATAAACATCTCTTTTTTTTCCTTAACATTTGTCTTAACTGTAGCTAGCTTTCATTTAGGCAGTTGGGCAGCTTCAACCTGCAGCATTCAAACACGTGCTCAACTGGATTACACACGCATCATAGCAGCTTTTTGCTGTATTCCACTTTTTTTTTTTCCATTATTGCGTTTGTACGTGCAAAAAAGCGGGCGAAGCTATCGACAGGCAGAATCGGCGTGAACACCGCTCAGGCGGGCAGCGGCCCAGCCGCCCCCTTCCTGCGGCACTAATTTCGCTCACACGAGGCGCTGGGTCAGGGCAGGGGGCCGGGGGAAGCTCCCGGAGCCCCTCGGGCCGGCGCGATGACCCCGGCCGGGCCCAGGCCCGAGCCGTGACGCATTTCTCTAACTGAGCCACTCGGCACGACGGGAAGAGCCCGACCACAAGTGCGCCCCGCCCGGCCGCGGCCCTCAGCGAGCGGCCACACTGGCGCCGCCGCCGCGCTTCCCGCTCATTGTGCTACGCGATAAGAAAACGAACCGAAAAAAATACCGAAAAAACCCACCAACTATAAAACCACCCGACCGTATAAAAATGAAAGCCGGCGGGCCCAGCGCTGGGAAGATGGTTGGGGAGCCCGTTCTCTGGCGCCTCGGCCCAAGCGCCGCCGGGGCCTCCCCGCCCCACACGCCCTGAGGGAGGAGGCGGCGGCCCTGCGGCCCCGGGGGAAGGGAAAGGTCCAACCGCCCCTCCCCTCCCCTCCTCCCTAGCTCCCCGCAGATCGGTTCGCGCCCCTCTTTCCTCGCCAGCAGCCCCCGGTGCCGGTCCCCGCTCCCCCCCTCCCGATCCCGGCACTAACGCCTCTCGTCCTGCCCGCCGCCATCACCGCCCGCGCCAGCGCCGCTTCCGCCCCGCCAGGCCCCCCCCGCGCGGGCTGCCCCGCGCGCGGCCTGACCCCGCGCCCGTCCCCGCGGCGCTTCCCGCTCCGCGGCCGCTCCCGCGGGATTCTCCTCCTCACCCGAGGCGAGCGAGCGCCGCCGGGCACGCCACGCGCGGAGCCGGCGCGGAGCGGCGCAGGCAGCGCGGCGGGCGGGCGGGCGGAAGAGCCGTCAGGAAGCCCGGGGCGGCGCCGAGCGGCGGCGGATGGAGCTGGTGGCGGGGTGCTACGAGCAGGTGCTGCTGGGGTTCGCCACGCGGCCCGGGCAGGTAACGGGGACGGGGGAACTGGGGGAGGGGATGGACGCGAGCAGGGAGGAAGAGAGCCGGAAGGGAGGAGGAAGGTGCATAGAATCGCAGAATGGTGGTTTGTGTTGGAAAGGATCATGGAATTCGAACACCCCCACCACCTCCACCACCACCACCACTCCGGCCACAGGCCAGGATACCTTCCACGAGACCAGGCTGCTCAGAGCCCCATCCAGCCTGGCCTGGAACACTTCCGGAGAAGTGGGGAAGAACGGCGGGGGGGGGAGGGGGAATATATGAAGGAAAATCGCGGGAGGAATGGGGGGAAGTGGCCGCGCCCACCCCCGGCACTCACCGTCTCCCCCATCCGCGGCCGCGGTTCCGGCCGCCGCCGGGGCTCTTAAAGCGCGCTGCGGGGGCGGGGCGGCCCTCCCGCGGCCCCTCCCGACAGGCTCGGCCCCCTCGCTGCCCTAGAGGGTTCCCAGCAGCTGCGGGAAGCCTCCTCCGGGCTGCGGGAAGCCGCCTGCGTGCGGGGGGCTGCGGCGCGGGGCTGCTTCTTTCCACGCGGGGGTGAGGGCGAAGAGCTGCGCAGGGCATGGACGGGACGTGGTGTGGGGGCTGGTGCCCGGTGGGAGGCGTGTCTCCAGCCTGCCGTGGTGGAAAACCAGAGGGTCCGCCTCCCTTGGCCGTGAGATTTGTCTCTGTGCAGACGCTTTTTCACAGGCAGCTTCGTCTAAGCACGGCGCTGATTACAAGGGGCGGCTTGCACGCTTAAGTCCTTTGGACTAATCTCCTAACAGTACATTAACTCAGTAAGATCCCATTATGCTTAGGTGTAATTCCTCCCCCTGTACTTGGCACTGGTGTACAAGTACACAGCCACACCTCGAGTACTGTGTCCAGTTCTGGGCCCCTCAGTTCAGGAAATACACTGAGGTGCTGGAGCAGGTCCACAGATGGGCAATGAGCTGGTGGAGGGTCTGAAGCACAGGTCTGATCATGAGCAGCTGAGGGAGCTGGGGTTGTTTAGCATGGAGAAAAGGAGGCTCAGGGGTGACCTTATCACTCTCTACAACTACCTGAAAGGAGGTTTTTGCCAGGTGAGGGTCCGACTTCTATTCCTAGGCAACTAGCAGCAGGATGAGAGGACACAGTCTTAAGCTGCACTATAGGGGAAGTTTAGGTTGGACATCAGGAAGAATTTCTTCACAAGAAGGGTGATTAGACATTGGAATGGACTGCCAGGGAGGTGGTTGAGTCACCATCCCTGGAGGTGTTTAAAGAAAGACTGGACGTGGCACTTAGTGCCATAGTCTGTTGGTCGATGGTCTCAGTGGTGTTTTCCAACCTAATCGATTCTCTGATTCTGATTTTTGCACACAGACTCTTTCAGGTTTTTCTTTTACAAAATAAAATTATGGGACGATGAAGTGGAAGCTTACTATGGTAAGCTTCAGAAATACCTGTTTGTTTTGCATTTCATTTACAGTCCTGGACAATTGTCCCTGATTTTACACATCATGCCCACTCTGCCTCGTTGTCAGCAGTAGCAGTGAATAACAGATATGTGGTCACTGGGAGCAGAGATGAGACAATCCAAATCTATGACATGAAAAAGAAGATAGAACATGGGGCGCTGCTACAGCACAATGGTAAGGGAGCATTTCTTTGTAAAAAGCATTAATGATATAAAATTGTAGCTGAAAAACCAGCCCTCACCAGAAGAAGAAAACTAATTCTTTTTTATAAGACTTCAATAGTGATGGTGTTGCAGCCATGATGGTCTGGTGATACAAACAAGGTGAACTTTTGAGCATAAAAGTAAAAAAATTATTTTGGATATTAATGCTGCCACAAATATAGCTGCTTCTTCCAACTATTTTTAGTTTTAACTGCTAAAAAAATTATGACCCACAAATGGCTCATGTGCCATTTTTCTTCTGTCAGGAAAGTTGCATGTGTGAGAGCAGGTTGCTGCTGCCAGATGAGTTAATGTGGTACATTTCCCACTGTATGTGCTGGCTGAATTATAGCCATGAAAGCACATCATTGAATCATAAAATAGTTTGGGTTGGAAGGGACCTTTTAAAGGTCATGTAGTCCAACCCTCTTGCATTGAGCAGGGACATCTTCAACCAGATCGGGTTACTTAGAGCCCCGACCGGTTTGGCCTTCAAGGTTTCCAGGGCTGGAGCATGGATCACCTCTCTAGGCAAACTGTTTCAATGTATCACTGCCCTCCTTGTAAAAACATTTCTTCCTTATATCTAATCTAAACTGACCCTTTTCAATTTAAAACTGTTACTCCTTGTCCTGTCACAACAGGCCCTGCTAAAAAGTTTGTGCCTATCTTTCTTACAAGCCCCCTTCAAGTGCTGGACGACCAAAGTAAGCTCTTCCTGCAGCCTTCTCTTCTCCCAGCTGAACAATTCTCATTCTCTCAGCCTTTCCTCACAGGAGAGGTGTTCCATCTCTCTAGTCATCTTCATGGCCCTCCTCTGGACTTGCTCCAAGAGGTTCACATCCGTCTTTTGTTGGGACCCCAGGGATGAATGCAGCACTCCAGGTGGGATCTCACCCGAGCTACGTAGAGGGACAGAATCCCCTCCCTCAACCTGCTGACCTTTTGATGCAGCCCAGGATACAATTGGCTTTCTGGGTTGGAAGCGCACATCGCTGGCTCATGTCCAGCCTCTCATCCACCAGCACGCCCAAGTACCTCTTGGCAGGGCTGCTCTTGATCTGTTCATCCCCCAGCTTGTATTGATACCAGGGCTTTCACGGTGCTTCGTGGAATCTCATGAGGTTCCCATGGGCCCACTTCTTGAGCTTGTCCAGGTTCCTCTGGATGGCATCACATCCTTCCTTACTTGGCTTGCTGTCGTCTTCAAACTTGCTGAGGGTGCACGCTTTGTCTATATAATTGGTACAGTCACCAGTTAATGGCTGTCCAAATAAACCTGTTTGGGTCATTTGTAGCTCAGTCTTGATGAGCTAAGAAGAACCTGGAGTTGGACTGGGCACAGTACCTGCATTTAACTCCTGTATGGTGAATCTGGTGCTTATGGGATGCAGTATGTGCATTAAATTCAGCTGTGTGTCAGGAGCAGCAGGGCTTTGATATGGCTGATAGGAGCCCCGTGTCACCTGTGCCACAGTGTTTGAGTACTGCTGTGTCAGAGGAAAGACCAGGTGGAGTTCAGACATGTATGGCTAAAGGATGACTGATAGAACACATCAGGGATTGAATGTAACAAGAAAATTTTAGGGTTTTGTGAAGAAATACTTAGGAAATAATTTAGATTTTCCCAAGGGTAGGGTAGTAGCTGCCATGTTTTGATGGAAAATGCTTTCCTGTTAATTCCAATGTTCTCTGTGCAATAACTGTTTGGTACGTACAACGTTGTTAATAGCTGTAGTTTGTATTTCTAGGTACAATAACTTGTTTGGAGTTCTATGGTACTTCACATCTCTTGAGTGGGGCTGAAGATGGACTCATTTGTATCTGGAACACAAAGAGATGGGAATGTCTGAAATCCATTAAGGCACATAAGTGAGTTTCTTAAATCTGTATATTCATGTACATTTTCATGTTTATTTTCCTTGTAAATAATACATGTGACTCGTTTTGTTTTTATCAGGGGGCAGGTGACATCGCTTTCTATTCATCCTTCCGGGAAATTAGCTTTGTCAGTTGGAACAGATAAAACTTTAAGGTGAGTCAAAACTGACGAAGGAATGTGGAGAATCATAATTCAGTAACTCTTAGTAAGGTATTACAAGCAACAATTCCATGTTGGGACTAGACCATGAAACACTGGCAAAACATATTTGTCATCAAATGGTTCAAAGATCCATTGGTTTGTCTTATGAAGTTTTAAGTACCAGCAATATTTTAAAGTCTTAAGAATGCTTCCTGCTGTTCATACTTTCCTCTTGTGAGCTCTGACTCTTTACAAGTCACTTGTAGATGTATAAATATATTTGCATTTTGGAACACAATTTGCTTAACCTTCTGGAAACTGTCAAGGTTCTGTTTAGTGTGAGGAAACTAATTTTTCACTTGGAGCGTGTCCATGTTGCTGTAGATATCTGTTTTAAAGATACAAAATTCTATTTTAACAGCACAAATTGCTATTGGGCTCCTTTTGGGCTCTGTATTGCAAATGGTGGTTTAGAAAATAAATAACGCAAATTCAACTCTATACTGTGCAAGCCATACATGAACTCATCATTTTCTCTTGCAATAAGAAGGTAGACAAATGCACAGAGATGCTTAAAAGCTTCCTTTGGGTACCTTATGTCAGCAGATCAGACTTAAATTTTGCTGTGCTGTTTTTAACCAGAATGCACATTATCTCTTGTTGTCTTTCAGAACTTGGAATCTTGTTGAAGGACGATCGGCCTTCATCAAAAATCTGAAGCAAAGTGAGTTTTTCAGTCTAAATCCAAATAAGGTGGAATTAGATAGTTTTATTTGTTGTGTAAAGAAAAGTAGACTGAATTAATCAACAAGTCAGTTAATTGCAAACAACTTTCACAATGTCTTTTTTACACATGTAGGCAAGCATGTGTAATTTTATATCCATAGTAATAATAATTTACCAAAAGGAAAACGTAGTATCACTAAAGTAATTTTTCCTTGAAATTTGATGTCAGAACATTTAAATAAATGTGTTTTGGTTTGTTTTTCTTTACACAAATCTGATAATCAGAAAAAAACATTTAAGAGCATAGTTTGACTTGTTTGTTCTAGGTTATTTGATTTTCCACTGAATATTCTCTCAGGTCTAGGTAGAAAACTGTCTAACAGCTTCTAAAGATTCTTACTTTTAGATTCTCGTGCAATATAGAGTGCAAAAAGTCAGTGTCTCTGTGTATACAGATGCGCACATAATTAAGTGGTCCCCTGATGGAGAGCGGTATGTGACCGTGATAACAAACAAAGTGGATATCTACAGACTTGACACAGCTTCAATCACTGGCACCATTACAACAGAGAGGAGAATTTCTTCACTTAGATTTATTACAGTAAGTACAAGAAAGAAAGGTGTTGGGAAATTAACTGGTTTGAAACACATGAAATTAATCACACTTGTATTTCTTTTTTTCCCATTCCTAGGATTCTATCCTTGCCATAGCTGGAGATGATGAAATTATAAGGTTCTATAGCTGCGACTCTCAAAAATGCCTGTGTGAATTTAAAGCTCATGAAAACAGGTATTCTATATTCATTTACTATTTAGATACTTAAGGCAATGCTGAGTCCTCAGTAAAGTTCAATGGCTTATAATGTTCAGCATATTTTACAATTGTTTTTGGTTTAGTATAGAGAGTGAATTTACTTATGTGCTAAATTTCAAATTGGACAGACCTATTTGCTTGTACTATGAGCACCAGTACTGTGCTGTCCATGCATGTTACAAAAACAACCAGGTATGTACTTAAAATCATTACTGTTCTAAGTTTATGAGTGAGTAAGTGTGTGTGTATTTAACCTGTCTTTACTGATTCTGATTCTTAAAAATGCTTTAAAAAAACAAACCAGTTTCATTCAATTCAAATAGGAGTGTAATCACATATTCTGTTATTGTTGAGTACCAAATATTTGTCCAAATATTGCTTTTAATTCATCAAAACACAAAAGCTTTAGCAGTAATGTCATTGGTGTGTCTAATAGAGGATATTTTAAAGTAATAAAGCATTCTGAATTGAATCTTAATTAGCCTAGCAAAGGCAAATGTTCCTAATATAAATGACAGCACTCAAACCAGATCACTGTTACAAGTTCCTGCCTGTCACTCGTGGGTTTTTGTTCTAACCGATTTTTTAAACTGTTGCCTATTCATCTTTCATTTTTGTCAGCTTACTGTTCTGAAGTGAACTGCCACGCTATAAAATAGAAACATATTACTTTTCTTTTCACAGAATAAAAGATATTTATACTTTTGAAAGACAAGGACAGCATCTTATTGTTACTGCATCCAGTGATGGTTACATTAAAATGTGGAATCTGGATCTTGATAAGGTTGGTCTATTGACTGCTGGTTACATTTATGAAACATATCAGACAACCAAATTTGCAGACTGTTCTGTTATAAAGATTAATTTTAAATCACTGAGGAAATTTTACTTGAAATCTGGATGTCTTGATCTTCTTCCATGTTATGTTCAGTAGGTACATATACACATATATTTACGCACTTCTATATTTTTTTAGCTTTGTAGGGTTTTTTTAAACAAACTGTAAGTCTGATGATATTACGAGATCTCATCTCCTCTTCATATGTAAAGTCATGCTTCCCATCAGACTGTCCTGGCCAGGCCTATGGCTATCTAATCAGTTATATATGTCCTAAGGACTGCTGTGAATTTTTGTAATATTGATGACTATTGCTACTCTTTTAAAAACACAAACTCTATGGTTTGGGTCGGGGAGGGGGCAAGGAAGGTGGTCATTCATGTCAGGGGAGGAGCTTATCCTTCAGAAAAATTCAAACCCGTTACTGCACTGGGTACTTGTATTTCCTGTATTTTCAAGCAGTTCCCAGTAGCACAGTTCAACAAGGAATCGTGTCTATCTTTTAAGTTTACCATGTTTATTGTTTGCTCCTAAAATCACAAATAGATTTTTTAAAATTTAATGCCTAGTAATGAAGGATCTACTATTTTTCACTCCAAGTATCTTGAATAGTTCAAATAATTATTTCTCAACGTTTATATGCTTCATATCTGAATTTGCCCATTTTTAATTTTACTCTGATTATTTTTATACTTCTAAGTGCAATAGTGAAATCCCTCTTTTCCCGTCTACAAATTTCTGTTCCCCTTGTTTCTGTTCCCCATAATCGACATAGTGATCAGGAAATTCTTTACTTTTCTCTGTAACACTGTATTTATTTTGACCAAATCTGTGCTGATTTGCTTTCTGTCCAGGCAGAGTTTTGTATAACTTTGTGGGCTGCTCTGTCCAGCTCTGTGATGTACAATATCCTAATACAAAAGTTTCTGATGTGTTAATGGTGTTAACGTTGTGACACTTTATCGCCTGATATCTGTAATAGGATATTTTCTCAAGTACTCCCCAGAGCGATACAATTGAGTGATACAATTGAGTGATACAATTGCCTAACAATGAAGTGGAAAGTACTTTCTCACTTCAAAACTTTAGTAAATTTAAACAGAAATAAAATAATGTGTAAATAATATTATTTAATGTTTTCTTCAGATTAAAGATGTGCCATCTTTACTGTGTGAAGTCAATACCAAAGCTAGGCTGACATGTCTTGCAGTATGGCTTGACCGAGCTTCAGAAATGAAAGAAAACTCTGATAAAGCTGCAACATCATCTCAAGGTAACAGAACTGTGTGTATTTTCAACTGTTAATGTGACAGTTAAATGGAATATACTAAGTAGGAGGTTTCTACTATATGCATTGGAAAAAGTTTTGGTATTTTGAAGAACTGTGGAGATGACACTGGCAAGTGATACAGATATACTTACCAATCTGATAGTGTCTCAATCCTGTATGTTTGTTGGAGGACATAAGCCTCTTTTCACTTTTATTAAAGCTTTCTTTCTCTTTACTGGAATAACATACTGAGGAAGTCACTGTGAAGCTTTTGAGACAGATAAGAAAATCAGTAGTTTGACAGAACTGCATGTCTTGTTTTCCTATACAGAAAATTAGGTCTGAGGCCATTGTAGCTGGGCAAGCTTACAAGGTCTGACTCCGATTTGTTTGGGGTTTTTGCAGTTGTTTTCCTGTATTGTTATCTATTTACATACTTGATCTTTAGATATTTTAATTTCACAGGCAAAACTAGCATAAATGGCACTTTCCACTGTAAAATAAAAAACTATAACCCTTTTTTTAAATGAGATACAAATAAGTCTCTGTGCCATTTAGACTTCAAAGACAGGACATAAAAATCAGTGTGAATAATTTCTTGCTTTTTTTCAGAAAAAGAAGATGAAAAATCATCAATAGTCAGGAAAAACAAAGCTTGTTGGACTGATACAAGTGATAAAACAGCAAAAAAAAAGAGAAAAATTATTCCTGAGAAACAAAAATTGGAAGCTCCATTGCAAAAGAAGAAAAAGAAACGAAATAGCCCGGCATGAAGGCAGCTTCATTCTCTCCTGTATGAAAGTAAATGCTGGTGTTGCTCTAGTTTTTATAAGAATGTAAACCTCTAACAGACCATACACCTCTGAACTGATCGGTTGTTTAAAAGTAATTAATGTTCTTACCCTAACAAAAGAAAGAGCAACTTTTCCTAAGTGAAGGAGGCAAAAATAAATTTATAATATATAATGTTTATATTTTTCTCTTAAAAGTAACGTACACTTTTTAACTGGTTCTGAAAAAGGCAGGTAAAGTAATAAAAATAGCTGTATCTGTCTCAGATACATTTTTGTCTTCACTTCCATGCATATTAAAAACATGTATACTTTTCATTTTGGTGTTGAAAAAGTTACTGTTTATTTGACTCAAAGTATGATCTTCCTTTGTCTTGCATTACTGTATGATGATCACATTCAGAGGAAACCATACTTTCTAATTCTTGATGTAGACTTACACTTAGAAATGTTACACATGTTTATAAGCAAAATGTTTGGCTTCTTTACCATGTCCATACTTCATGTATTTAAGTTTTTTTTAAGTTTTTACACCCATGGTTCATATGATTGAAACCTTTTGCTTAGAATATGATACATATTTTTAGGTAGAAGACTTTATATCAATAGTTTTACCTTTTCCTTACTCTTTCAGTTGTGTTTTTTTCAAGTCCTTGATCTGAGCCATATTGTTAAATAAGAATTATATGACATTTGAAATTTTTGCCATGCTGATAAAATGTCACCTATCTGTTCTGTTTGCCCTTAAACAAAAACTGAATTCCTGACCTTATCAGTCAGTGGGAACAGGATTTTATCCTAAGCCTTATTACAAATATACAGTGGGAAAAACAAAGTTGAGCTGGAGTGAACGAGGTCAAATAGCTGTACTAAATGTTCCCTTTCTTTATTTTAAAGTGTAAAGCATGATAGTGTTGTTTTCTGCACTACCACAGTAGTCGTTATTTCTTCTGCTTTCAAAGAATAATTGGAATTATGCTTTATTCTGATTCACTTCAGTAATAATCTGTTCCTCCTTATTTGTGTAGCAAGAGAAGAAGTAGAGAAAATCAGAAAAAAGATTGAGCCATATCTGGAGATAGGAATGCAGGCTGGTTTAGGGTTGTAAAATAGAATATAATTGCAGTTCAGCTCCGTGTATGCTCTGACACTCAAACAAAGTGAGCATCATCAGTGCTGTTACGCAATTGTTCCTCTGGCAATGGCAGTATTCTCTTGGAAGTGGGCATCTGTATTTACCTTCTGTAACTGCTTTCCTTATTTAGATTTGGATATTCAATATAGTTGATTTATGTGAGCTCAGTTAAATTCAACATTAAAGGTATTTAGTTTGAGCTTACACAGCTTTTAGTTTTAATGATACCTGAAATGTTTGTGTTCACAAACACAGGCAAATAATGTAGGACTTTAAAGGGTTTGTAGTCTTGACAGAAAAGTACCAAAACAGATTTTTAATTCATAAGGCCTCTATGATAAATATACAACTTACAAAGTATAAGCTTAAATAAGAGAACTGTGTAAAGTGCTTTCATCTGTAAAGTGTTATGTCTATTTGACATTGCTTATCTTATGTCCTTGACAAAATGGCTGCCACTACTAAACCAGTTTTTATTGTTTGGATTTTTAAAAACATGAGCTCATGGCCACAGACATCGCAATTGCAAAAGCAAGCTTGCATAAGCATCAGGAAAAACCCAGTCTGCACATAATTTTAAGAACTAAAAAGCAAAAATTCAACTGAATTTTGGTCCTAAAGTTTAGACTTGCAAGTAAATATTAGACATCTGTAAAAATGGAAACTCCTTGTGTAGTAACAAAGAATTATGCATCTCATGAGACTTAGAACCATTTGGGAACTGGAGACAGTGAAAAACAGTCCTAACAGCTTTTAAAGTGAAATACAGAAACAGTCCTTAGCGGAGAACTCATTTTTTCTGTACCTTGAGTGAATGCTCTGCTACTAACCAGTACTTGGCAATTTTTTATTGTCATTGTTGTTTCCTTGTGAACATCTTCCTTTCCAGCACATTCTTTATTCTAGTTTTCAGGGAACTGCTTAGAATGGTAGAGGCAGCAGTGCCGAGAGAGATGTCAGCAGTGAGAAATCTGTCCCTGTCAGAAAGGGTGACTGTGCATGACACTGGTAGAGTAGATGGAGCCATAGCTGCAAGAAACAACAGCCTAGCAAGCAGCATCTGAGATGACCCCCAGGTGAGTTCAATAGCTCCAGCAGCTGTGGATTTCTTCCAGTTTTCCTGCTTCCTCCTTTTGGGGAACCCCTGTCCTGGATTACAAAGCAGAGCCCAGTGAAGCTTGAACCTCATAGCTATCACACAGCTTGAATTGAAAAGGGAACCCCATCTAGTGTAGTTTAGATATGTGTTGGTTGTGGCATTTTCCAGGGAGAGAGGAGGTTTTTTAAATCACTTAGGAGGTTATTTAAATCACTTAGGCCAACAAAGGAATTAAACTGCTCCCTCATTTATGAACATTAGTCTAATTCATAAAGATGGAAAAGTTTGAAATGCAGCTGAAGAAAGCTGCATTTTGCAGAAAGTATAGGCCTGTTATGTTTTGTGTCTTCTATTATGAAGAGTAACTCCTCAGCTCAGGACCTGGGTAGAGGAGTGCTTTTTCTTTCTATATATATGGTTAAATGTCCATAGGAGATAAGTGCATGGACAACTGGAATAAATCATGCAGTACCACTTATGTGAAGAAAGCCAGTTTGAGCACTTGGAAAAGACAAAGGCTTTATCTTTGTAGGCAGTTATAAACATCTCTACATTTTTTCCAGATTAAAAAAACCCACAACATTTTCTTTACAAGATGTTTTCCATCTCCCACTGTTGCATAGCTTCTAAAGCAGAAGACTCCTTTTCTTGTTGCACTCGCTTACAGTTTAAAGGTTGTGGAAATCCTCTACATCTTCCATGAAGGAGCTATACTGAAATTACGGATCAAAGCAAGAAGCAGCGTGTAGGTTGCCTGGAGTTGTGTGGCTCATGCCACACCAGAACCCGGCCCCAAGCACTCAGCTGTGCCACATAACCCCATTTCTGGAATAGGGCCAGGAGGGATTGGGTGCACAGGACTGCTGCTATGCCCCTCACCGAGCAAGAGCACAAAACCTGGTCTGCACTGAAGTCTCTCCTCATTTATAGGCACCAGGGCTTGCCCGGGCATCCTCGACATCCCCCTCCCGTCGTGCCGGGGCAGTTCCCGGGAGCTCCGCAGGTAGGTGGGAAGACACCACCGCCTTCTCCTCCTCAACCCCGGGACGTGGGACCCACCCTACCCTTCCTCTTGGGTAGGTTTTTGTTTGGTTGGTGTGTTTTTGCGTTTGGGATTTTTAACCCCTTCTCCCAGAAGTGCCGGAAAAGGGAAGTTTTGGGCGGTGCGTGGCTCCTTCACCTCCCCTTCCGCCGCCTGCTCCGCCTCCAGTTGCTGCGGAGCGGGGCCGTCGGGCAGGTGAGACCCCGCAGCATCCCTGTCACCCCCAGGGCTGCCTTCCCAACGAGTCGGGTTTCCTCTCCTGGGTTCAGGGCTTAGGCTTTAGGCAGGCCTCGCTCCTAGAAAAGCCTGCCCCGGCAAAATGCTTCTTCCCTCCCCTTCTGCCCTCCCTCCCCCCCCAAAAAATAAAAAGGTTAAGAGATGCTGATGGATTTTCTGTTCCAGTTTTCGGCATGGCAGTGGACTGGTTCGGCTTTGGCTACGCCGCCCTGGTGACATCAGGAGGGCTCATTGGCTATGCAAAAGCAGGTACGGACCAGAAAGATGCTTCCGTCTCCCATTCTGTCTTCCCCCTCCCTCCCCCCAATTACTTGGTGTGAGCTGGGCGGCTTTTTACGAAAGGCTTCTAGCTCGAAGTTGGCGCAGATGTGAAATTTATCGGTTTGTGCCATGTGCTGATAACTTGCTGCTCTTGGGGAGTGGTGGATTTTGGGTTGAGCTGGTGCTTTGGGCAGATAAGCCCACAATCTGCTTTCTGGTGGATGCTGATATCCTGCTTCTGCATTGTGCTCTTTGAGTGAACTGACATAAGTTTGCTTCAGAAAGGCTTTTCCCCTCCTGCTTAAAATACAAGCATTCTATAAGTGTTCTGTATCTTCAAGTGACATAAATCACAATTTTTTTCCCCCTTTGAGATTTATTCCCATTTTAATCTTTGACGATAACAGTATACTGCAAGCTGCAGAGAGTTTTCAGAAGGATCTTTTCTCCAAGCAGAGCTGAACAATCCAAATCAGTCCTTAAACTTGTTCCTTTTCTGGGCTCTGCATCATAAGCTTACCCTCCGGCCTACTGTTTTCATTTCCTGGCCTTTTCCTGTGTTAGCCCTCCTCCAGACAGAACTGAGGCTTAATTCCTGCAACACTGTCTCTTTCAACTTTGAAAATCCCTAAGCTGTCTTAGGTTTTATGATAGTAGAGGGCACTCCTGAAGTCGGTAAGAATCTTACCAGTAACTAATTGCATCTGTATTTCTCTGAGGCCATTATGGAATGGCAGGAGTCTTTCATGCCCTCTGGTCCCAGATGGGAGTACATGGTCATGCTGAGGCAAGGGAATCCAGGTCATAGGATTTTTGAAGGGGGAACAGAAACTCAGTTTCTGTTTTTTTCTGGAGAGAAAAAAAACGCATTATATCGTTACTAATAACTTGGAGAAACCAAAAGAAAATGGAACTTTCATCCGTAGACCTAAGATGATGATCTGATCTTTTCTTTTACAACCAGGTCTATTTACCCACACAGACAATAGACAGCAGTAGGTGCCTTGGAAAGAGTATGAGAACAGAGCAATCAAAGGGAGATTGATTGATTGATTGATTGATTCATAGTTTTTCTGTCTTCATTTAGTAAGTTCTCTGGGTCCTTGTGTTTTGAGACTCAGGAACTTCTTGAGCCAGAGGTGATGTGTTTGTCCTAGTAAGTGTATGTGTCATAGCTGCTTAATGCCTCGAGGTAAAATTCATGGATATGGTGGATGTTTCTTGACTCCCAGGCTTGTGGAAAGAATTGTATCTACCACATGTTGATTACTAAACTGTATTATGTACAAAGCAGCCACTTATTACAGTGTGCATCTTTTCCTTGCACGTGTACAAGAATATCAGGTGCTTTCTATCATTTTTACCTCATGCTTTTTTATACCAAAAGTAGGATCTAAAGCAATATTACAGCAACCTTGTTGATGACTGAAAAGTGATTACTTTCTGGCAGCAATATGCAGTCCTCCTGTAACACTGAGAGATCTTTCTCAGCTTAGCTTTTTGTTCTCAAGTCTTTTAAAGGTGACCTGAAAAGTGAAATATAAAAAGAACCACCCTCAGTAACATTAAGTCCTTAATTCTCCATGAGCCGTATTGAGGATATTCACCACTCACAATGGTCATGCCACTTCATTACTTGGTGTGTTCTATAAATCAACTTAAATGTGGTATCCTTTATTTTCTGGTAGCTTTGTACCAAGGACTTGTTTCAAAGTTTAGGTTAGTCCAGGGAACCTTCTTCCAAAATCTGCAGTTACCTTTGGATCAGATCTCAGGTGTATTTAAGAGATATGATCTCCATTATTCAATTCCACCTTCCTCTTTGGCAACTCCTTATTTATCTGAATGCCCTCCTGCCCAATTCAGTCCACATATCCTTTTTTCCCACTCTTAAATCCTTACTATTTAATCCATCTACTTTACTGCCTCTCTAGAAATTTTGATATTACTGTTTTGAAACAACATGCTTCAGTTTGCACAAGGAAAACACCAATTCTTTTGTTTTTATCACAGTTCTTTCCACCATAAATATATTAATGGCTTTGCTGTTGAAGAACTAAATGCTAATGCTATTTGTATCTTATGCAAGAGTATTTCAGCTGGGTTTTGGTGCTGATCAACATGGTCTCAATATCCTAAAAGGAAAAAAACCCTTCTCTAATCTTCCTTATAACAATGATTAATGAATGCCTTTTTTTTTTTTTTTGGTTGTTATTGCTGATGTTTTACAAAACAGATAAGCTGATGAGCAAGTTCATTTTTAAGTTTCTAATAAATGCATTATCTTTTACTTATTCAGGTAGTGTTCCATCACTAGCTGCTGGCCTTTTCTTTGGGGGTTTGGCTGGACTGGGTGCTTATCAGCTCTCACAGAATCCAAGTAATATTTGGCTTTCTCTGAGTAAGTAATTTAAAATTTTACTTAGAAGGGATTATACTTACCCTTAAATAACTGGATATTTAAAATTAGTTCCTAAAAGTCTTTTCAGAAGAGTTAAATGGATGGTGTTACATATCTAATTTCAGTCCAGTCTTTAAACTTCACTGCACCAGTGGCTGCCAACATTCATCTGTCTGGTACTGATGTGTTTGAGGGATTGTAGTGCTAGGAAAGTGTTAGTAAATTGATGTCTGACCTCTCTGTGTCCTCTTTCTGACTGAATCCTACCTTGAGCATCCCACAGTAGGCTGGAGCATTTGGGGAAGTGGGATTCCCCTGTAGACTGCCTGTACTACTAGCAGGTTATTTTATTACCACTGAGAAGGACAGAGAATTGTGATTGGCTCATTTTTATATATGACAAATATGTGGAATGACAAAGGTGTTGCATGCCTGGGGTGATTTAACAGAAAAGTAAGCTTCAGTAATGCAGCTGATTCTTCCTTCTTCTCAGAATCGGAGCTTCCCTTCCTCCTGATTTGAGAAGCTGACTGTGGAGAGTTACTGCTTAGCCAGTGTTTAAAGACCTGACACCGACTACAGCATTTTTTCACTGAAGTGGTGACATAGCATCTGGCTCTTTGGTATATGAAAGTCAGGAGTGAAAGGGGAAGGCCCAGCATTTCTCTCCATTTCAGTTGTGTTCACAGGCAGTCCTGTTTGCAGGCTTCCACATCTACTGGACAGGCCAAAAGCTGTGCGTGGTCAAGCCTAAGTAACTGGAATAAACTGCAAATACAGCAAGCTTAAGAAAAGTGATACCAAGTGTTTTCCCGGTTGTCAGAGGCAGTCAGATACATTCCTCTAACTCAGTAGCATATGAAGTCTTTTCCTCTGAAGTTTTTGGAGAAGGTGTGTTCAATTCTGCTTTAGACAAAGTTACATTGTGAGTTGTGCATATTTTGAAGACTGCCTCCTAATTAGAGCTTGAAGCATTTGAATACTAAAATATTTTAGTTTTATCGTGTGTCAGACTGTGATCCCAGTCTCATATATTTCCTTACATGAGATTACTAGACGTCAGTGACAGTATTTGGAGTGGTGTTAGGGAAGGGGCATGCCATGGCTAGGACTGAAGATGAGCTGGGTCCTGCAGGACCAGTCATCACGTAGAAACAATGATAGAAGATAAAAGAGTTGGAACATATCGTGCGTAGCTGTCACCACTGGGTAGCAGGTGCATGCTAATGCTGAGGATTTCATCAATATGTTTTTCTTACAGTTTTCTTAGTATTCAGTCTGTCTTTGATATACAGTGTTCAGGGACTGCTCTTTCTATTTTACTGCCTCAGTGAAACTACCTGGCTCCTGTCTCTTTCTCAAGTGGTCAGGGACAGTAGATTTAAGTCTCATCTTAGTGGAAGGAGGTGCAGGACTGAAATGGCTTGGTAATGCATAGCACACTTCCCTTTTGAAGTCTTTTGAAACATAAATTAGTTCATTCTCAGAACATTACTACAAGTTAGACATGAAAACACTCCCTCCCTTTTATGAGAAGTGGGGGAATTACGTGCACAAGTTTAGTGATTTGCCTGTGCACGAGGAAGGAGTGAGCAGTGTAGCATAAATTATATCCAGCCTCAAAAAGTGCACATTTTGCAAAAAGAAATCTGAGGCTTGTGTGCAGAACCATATGGAGTGCGCTGTCTGCTAGAACTTGATGTAGAATACTATTTACATACTGAGGCGTTCCAAAATTTACACAATTTATTAACTCTCTTAGTCCACCAAGTGAAATAACCATTTCACTTTTTACTCGGTGCTACTACTTCTCACTGTTCTGTTAGTTTTTAATTCTATTATGTCTGTCACATGCATGTATCTGCTGACTGGCTGTACAATCTCTCATTTAAGTTACATCTGGAACACTCTCTGCCATCATGGGAACAAGATTTTACAACTCCAGAAAATTCATGCCTGCGGGGCTAATTGCTGGTGTCAGGTACAACACAATATCTTTTTTTTTTTTTAACCTTCTATGTGTGATTTCTTATTTGCTTAATTAAACTGAAATGGAATGAGTCATATTTTATGTATCTTTTTTGTTCCTGTGTACCAGTTACATGAGAAGTATTTGGAAGTGTATTAACAAATCGTTGTTATTGTTTAATTATGTGTTTTTCCCCTTATGCAGTTTGCTAATGGTTGGAAGATTAGCACTGAAGATGTTGGAAAAGCCCCAGGAGAAGTAGCTGATCATTTTACAGCCTAATATTTGGATAAGGAAACCTGATAAAGAGGTTGCATAAATTCAGAAGCATGAAGATGGAACAATTTTCTATATCAAGACGTTTTTCCCCTTTTTTACATAAAGGGGAGTAGAATGATGGGACAGATAGTTTATAAGCATTTGTTTATATACATTTGTTTCAGTGATCAGGTAGACCTATTTGTGTCCAGAGAGAAATGGGTCCTGGGTTTGATTTTTCCAGATATGAATCAGTGTATTTTAACACTTTCAGTTTTTATTATTCTGCTGACATAAATGAAGCAGAGCAAACCTGTAACTAAGAAAATAACCACAGAAAGGCACCAGGAGTAATTTGCTAAATACAACAGTGTATCTCAAACCTTTTGTACTTAGTATTACAGCACGCTTTACCTGTTGCATCTGAGTTGATACACCACATCTGTATAACATCAAACAGATCTTACATTTTTATCCTGAAATGATGCTAAAATGTTGCTTTTGTACAAGTAAATTCTATTACAAACCTTTATTTGGTGTGGTTTTGTATCATTTCTGTGATTTGGGCATGGGGGATATTTTTTACCTTGTTTTCTTCTCAGTGGAAGTCTTTGCAGTGAACTCTTAGTATCCAAGCTCTTCCAAAATTACTTTATAAATGTGGGGGCAAAAGATTAAATTAGGGGCCTTAATTAACATTTTAATGTATTTCATATTGTAACCTCTCTTGTTTCCAGGCACTTAATCTGTAAATAACCTGATTGTGCAGGATGAATCTTCAGGGAGCAACACTAAAAACATGTAAAAGTGTATCTGAAATTCTAGTCCCAGTTAAATCGTAGTCTCTTTTGACCATACTGTAAGCAAAATCCAGCAGATGTTTCGTAATTACATTTTTATGTTTCTAAATCTCCCCATGTAATTGAATAGAAAATTCCATCCCTAATACAGAATTTTCTAGAGCCATTCAAGAATTAAAGACATTAGTGTCCTTTCTTCAGAGTGCTCATGCTTTTAGACTGATTGTTAGCTAATTCTAAAAGTTTTCTTTCCTATTTTTATTGTGTAGGTTTCAGTGTTTGGGTTTTTAGATTTCTCCACTGAGAGTTTGCAATTCATGTAAATTGAGATAATCACTTTTGCATTAAATTCACTGTGGCTGTGCCATGACTTCAGTGGAACTTCATGCTGTGAATCAGCTTCTATAGGGATGTAAATTTTGGGAAGTGATTTAGTTATTTTTAGGAAATCAATTGTTAAAATAATTCTTAAATTAAGGCTACTCTGTTTAAAGCACACTCTGAAAATAAAAATGTTAGTTTAATATTTCTTACAGTATCAGCTGTCAGCATAAGCTGAAATGAGTACAGATTTTTTAACAAGGTTCAGTAGCAGGAAACTGGTTTTACAATACACAGACTGGGTGATCAGAATTCAACAACTCGGAGTTTAATCATGCCTCCAGAACTTGAATACATGATAGAAATGGGAGAAGAAGAGAGTTATGTTTATCGAATCCTCGTTTCCCAGGTTGAAGATCCAGGCCCTCTATTGCACATCTACACGCCTGGTAGAAGTTTGGGTGGCAAGAGGATGTGTCAGGTGTTTCACCCCTCTCTTGAGGGCCTCACTCAGGACTAGAGGAGGGAATTTCCTATTTATTTTGGTAGCTAAATGATCTTTTAAAAGTAGGAGCTTGCCCTAAACTCTGTACTGGGGATGTATAAGGCTGTCTTTGTAATAGCAGGTCCTGAAGTCCTGGAAAGTGAGAGATGTTGGACTACCTTCAGCTCCTGCTCTGGAGAGGTTCAAGTTCCCTTCCCAGGAGAGTGCTCTTTGCCTCAGGCACAGGATATCCCACATGGAGGATATTACCTGGAGAAGCCACACCACAGGTGTGGAAAGACCTCAGAGTTCCTGGAACCTCCAGCAAAAGAAGCAATTATTTTTTAAGTCTTCTTTTAAAGCTAAATAGCAGCTGGTAAAAATACAGAAATGTCGTGAGGCTGAGAGATGGAACCCAGATTCCTCTCTGCCCCCGTGGAAAATCCAGTGGGACCACCCAAATTTCACCTATGGTATGTTTACTTCTGGCTAACCCTAAGTTCTCTGCAATTCAGGCTCTTACCTGTGGTGCCCCAGCTGCTGACAGTGGAGCAGCATCAGGCATGTACAGGCTTGGAATGTTGCAAAGTACACGGTGGAAAGCTGAGCAAATATTTTGGGGTGAGTGAAAATCTGGGACACTTGAGTGCCTCAAATGTGCCTTAGTCTTTACAGGTATAACACTGAGACCTCTAACACAGCAATAATGTACTGAGGCTGAATTGCATCACTTGAGTTGAGGGGAGGAAAAGCAGACTTTTTACTCACCCATTGATAGATGTCACACCCTAAGCCATTCTTCCAATTATTGTGACATTTGCAGGTAGCAAAAATCTTTTTAATTTAGTAGAGATCTGTACTATAGGGTAAGAATGTAAGTAGTGTTACACTAGTAGTGCAGACAACTGAGTTTTATGAACTAGCAAAGGAGAAGGGGAAAGGGATGGAAAATGTTTCAGCTGAAATGGTTTAGAAAGGAAGTAGTCATGTGCTGTCCTACTTTATCCCTTGTTCTAAGAATATGGTACAAGGCTGTTTTTAATGCAAAGCGAATCCCCAACTCTTGTTCTGCTTCAGGCTTCAAAAGTGCAATTTGCCATGTCCCAGTTCTGTCAGTCATTGTGCTGGGAGCTGTTGGCACTTCATCATCACAGGCTGAGGGTTGGTCTGTGCTGAAACTAATATGGCCTGAAGTATTACACAATTATCCCTTTGTGGTGTTAAAATTCCTGGCTTCTTGGCATTATAGTCATGCTTTCTGAGTGCACAGTTTAGTCACCTAGAAAAATGGGAGGGGGAAATAAAGGTCAGGAGAACCTCCAGGCACTTAGGAGGGGATAGTCTTTGTTCATTGAGAATCCCCTACAAGTAAAAATGGGAAAATCTTGTGTCAATAATGGTACAGAGGCTGCCTTCATCTCTTTTCCTGCTTCCTTGAAATGCTGCCACACTGGAACAGATCAAAGCCCTTATGGTTTTGTGCCCTATCCCCAGCTCAGTCCAGTGCATAAGTGACTTTGGGTGTTCACTTTAGTTTTTCTGTACTTCTCTCTCTGTGAAATAGAGATAACGTTTTCTGTATCCCTTCCCTGTCTGTGTTTTACATTGCTGTCTTACACAGCGTGTGGCATAACATGTTCCCTGCCCCAGAAGCAAGAATTGGTGGTTGGAATTCATACTGTTTTATTGCTGATAGTTAATACAGTCTGACCTTGGTTTAAGTTAATACTCTTAGAGAATACCTTGTGAGGAAAAAATAGGGTGCAACAAAAGTCTGTTCCTCTTCTTTTGTTTCATTTTATATTAGCATTTTCTAATATATTGCTACCCTATTTTGAGATCCTGTCCTGCAAGCACCATAACTAAGTGGAATTGAGTTTTAGTACTATTACTTAGAGGCATACTTAGAATATCCTGAGTTGGAAGTGAGCCGTGAGGATCACTGGGTCCAACTACTGACTCCGCAGAGGGCAACCTAAAAGTGAAACCATATATCTAAGAGTATTGTCCAAATGCTTATTGAACACCATCAGCTTTGGAACCATGACCCTGGGAGCTTGTTGCACTGCTTGACTACCCACACAGTGAAGATCACTGTCTTCCCCTTTTTTCCTTTTCTCCTGCTTTTTTTTTTTTTTAATTTTCTTATCTTTTTCTTTTTTCCTTTTTCTTTTTTTTTCCTACTTCTTTTTCCTGTTTCTTTTTTCCCTTTCTCTCTTTTGTTCCTTTTTTATTTTATCCCCCCCCCCTTTTTCCTTTCCCCTTTTTCCCCTCATTTCCCCTTTTTTCCCCCTCTTTTTGTCCTTTTCCCTTTTTTCCCTTGTTGTGGGTTGTTGTGGGTTTTCCCCCTCTTTCTTTCTTGGTTTATTTCTCTTGGTTTTTGGTTTTTTGTGGTTTTGATTATTGGTTGTTTTTTTTCCCCCTTGTTTGTTATTCAGTGGCTGCCTGTGCTGAGAACGCAGAGGTTTTGGAAGGCTCTCCAGCGCGGAGAGCCGAGAGAGGGCGGCAGCGCTGCTCCGAAGCGGCTGCCGCTCCGCCCGGCCAGCCGTCAGCCGGGGCAGAAAGGCACCCCACCCCGAGGGATGGAGACGAAGATAAATAATAATCAACCTGCTTCTAATTTAGGGTTTGCCCACTTGTAGTTACGTGACCTGGAACACCAGATATTGGAACAGCCAATGCTTGGCTCCCTCAGCCGAACAGGAGCGTCGCTGCTTTTATTGCCTTTGCGCTGGCCTGAGGAATGAAAGGGAATGGTCCTGGGGCAAAAGGCTTTTTTCATTGTGCATGCTATGCAATCGCTGGCTAGTGCTGCTAAGGATCTGATAATAATCACGTGAAGAATTAAAAATAAAACCCTTTTGCCCCTCTTTTTACACCCCCTGGAGGAAATCACTTATCTGTATTGGAAGATCAGCCCAGTCTTTTTCATCTATTTACAGCAAGAAACAACATCTGCAGGTTGCCAGCCTGACTCACAAGCAGAGGGGATTTGGCAGGACAGGCCTTCTTCTCTAAGCACTTTTAAGAAATACAAAAACATTACAGTTTGTAAGCTGTTGAGGTGTATGTATAATGAGGGAGAGGATGCTGGGTGCATTTCTTTGGAGGCAGTGCTCTTTCAGCAGTGGTACCACAATAGGAAATGGCTGGGATCAAATTATATGCTGTTACCTGAAGGCATCCCATCAGTAGGAGAGTTATTGGATGCGCTGAAATTCCTTCTGACCTCTCTGTTCCTCAATAAACCTGTGTGCAACTTCCTCTGGGGACGGGCCAAGTATTGTTCCATTAGTATGCAGCACCACAGACAGCAGGGCAGAAAAATACACACCAGGAGGAGAGAAAATAGATGAAAAGCAGCAGGAGCAAAGTAAACGCTTTTAAATTCTGAACTGAAATTTCCCTCCACTGAGGTTCCTGCTGGTCTGAGGTGTCGTGACAAGACCTAAAATATTCTGAGGTGAGAGGAATATTGGTCCACTTACTCAAGTTCTGTTTCTGTTAAAAATGAAGCCTAAACTAGGAGGTAGGGAAAATTTTTCATGGTGGGAGTAAGAACTCAAAAATCATGACAACAGACACAGAGTGACAATCCTAAAATCTTATGAAAATATTCTAATTCATAAAGCTGTTGGGAAAATGGTCATTCTGGTTCTCTGTAGTTACATATCCCTCCTGTTTAACAGTATGCTAGATGCTCCACTCTTCATTGTTTGTCCTATACTCAGCAACATCTTCAGTTCCCAGACACTACCTCACCTGGCAGCCCTGCAGCATTTACATCAGTTCAGGGCCTGTCGCCAGGTTTTCTCCTCCATATGCCACTATTGTTTCATCCGTGCCAAAAAAATAAGGACATTCTGTTCAACTTACTCCTATAAATATCATCTATATAAATTTTTTTTTAATATAAACTCATTTGTTTATGTGAAGGACAGTAGGTAGTTTAGCAGCCAGTGTCTCAGGCAGCATGGAGAGTTCCTGATCAACACAGGGACCCAGGTTCAGCTACATCCTTCTCACAGCCAGGTGTGCAATCAACATATACGTTCATGCTTGTGTACAGCAACAGACAGTACCATGATTGCACAGGAGTTTTATTTACACTTTTTAAAACATTTTGTTTGCTTATGTATGTTTTTTTGTATTTGTCAGTGATAAATGCCAAATAACAGTGATAAAAACTGATATAACGGTGATAAAAAACAAATAACAAATAACATTTGCTTCTGTATATCTCATTCCCATAGCAATCAAAGATTCCCAATGCTGAAAGGCACTGTGACTTTCTGAGACAGAGGTGGCAGCAGTATGCAACTATTCCTGTTCCTCTTAGTTGTCAATATTCAGAGTACCAACTTCTCTAGAGAGTGGTGTCTTGCCCAGAGGCAGAAACGATCCATAGATTTTGTTAGACATACTTGATTTATAGAATGTATCCCACAGGATGCCCTTCAGAGTCAGGTCTTCCCTCAAGAGTATTCCTTGCATGTAAGCATTAACTGTCTGATGTAACCTACAGATACTCTGCTTGCTTTAGTCGGCCAACTCTATAACAATGCACCAAAAGACACTAAAAGATGTTAAATGCATTCGAATCCTCCCTTGACAACCATAAACAGGGTGTGGTGCATATGTTTAACAAACAGCCGGAAAGAGAAGAGTTAACTATTTAAATAACCATGTTCAGTGAGACCTGATTAGTGCTAATCTCAAGTTTTTTTGTTTTTTTGTGTGGGGTTTTTTTGTTTGTTTTTTTGTTTGGTTGGTTGGTTGGTTGGTTTTTTCCCCAGGAGTAGTAAGTGTATGGAAGAGGATGTTTGGGGGGAGGAAGGGTAAGAGAGGTCAGCCTACTATTAATTGCATCTTGTTTAGCCGGGTCACTGCAGTTGACCTCATTCAAATCTGTGATGGGTTGACCCTGGCTGTATGCCAGGTGCCCACTGAAGCCACTCTTACCACTCCCCTGCTCAGCTGGGCAGGGGAGAGAAAATATAACGAAAGGAGATAAGGACAGGGAGAGATCACTCACCAGTTAATGTCATGAGCAAAACAGATTTGAGGTGGGGAAAATTAATTTGATTTATTACCAATCAAATCAAAGTAGGATAATGAGAAGTAAAACCAAATCTTAAAAACACCTTCTCCCCACTCCTCCATTCTTCCAGGACTCAACTTCACTCCCAGTTTTCTCCTCCTCCTCCCCGCAGTGGCACAGGGTGATGTGGAATGGTGATTGAGGTCAGTTGGTCATATGTTGTCTCTGCCACTCCTTGCTCTTCAAGGGGAGGTCTCCTCATGCCCATCCCCTGCTCCCTCTCACAGGAGACAGACCTCCATGAATTTCTGCAAGGCAAGTCCTTCACATGGTCTGCCATGGTTTTGTATTGCCATGTCCTGCCTAGTGTTGGATGCTGCTCCTACTTCATCCAGAAAATGTGAAGATGAGGCAATGCCCCTGTTTCCATGGAATCTGAGGGGAAATAGGTGCAGCACACTTAGGACCAAGGGGAAAAAATAAGACATATGATTAACTGAAAAAAAGGAAGAGTGAAACATCCGAAGTGTAAAGATGCCCTGGAAGAGAGTTTCAGATATTACCCTGAGGAGTGGCAGAGCCAAGTTTTGCTGACCTGAGGCATGCTGTTCCAACTCACCCACATGAGTTTTTGTCCTCCCACCCTTTAGTTTCTCATTTTTCAACAGAGAGACATGACTGTGGTCAGTAGCAAATCTATTTAAAGAGCTTGTCAAAAGACCTCTCAGAAATCCAAGTATTTCCCAACACAGGAGCATTCCCAACGTAAGGAGAAGGCATTCTTGTGTTAATTTCCTCTGAAGTTGCTCTGAAATTTTTGGAAGCAGAGCACGGAAGTAATAAGCTTTCCTTTAGGCACCTCTGGAGGCGATACTGATTCAGGCTTAGTTTAATCAACATGCTGGGGTAAACTGATATTCTCTAATCTGCTCAAAATTGTTTTTTAAAGGAAACGGACTTATGGAATGCTCTCCTTGAAGACAAGGCGGTCCAAGACACTGTTCACCCAAGCGCCCCAAGTGAAGGAGTGCGAACTGGAGCAGGCTGGAATCTTGAGATCTTGGAGTCAATGTCCTTTTTCCTCTCTATCAGGAAAGTTTCCTAGTCCCCTGAAGTTCCCCCTGGATGGGAACTGAGAATTATAAATGGAGATTGTAACTCATCTCTCTCAGTCGTTTCCCCCATTTTTAATCAATTGTTGCCCTTATTTATGTAGACAAGTCTTTTTCCCAAAGAAACCACAAACTGGTAGCTTGCAGAAAAATCAGTCTTGTGCTCTTATGTCTGTAGTTTGGTGACTTTGACTGGCCAGATGCATAAGTGGGACTACACATGTACGTAAGGTTGTGCACAGCTGGAGCCCTGCCAAGTAAACAACCAGGCAAAGAACACTCCTTTCACAAAAACCTGGGAGGTGGCCGGGTGAGCTTGTGGTCAAATGCCTCGGTGTAGCACAGGGCACTGAGTGATGGGGAGGAGGAGGTGCTGAGGCAAGGCTTGCTCCTTGAATGCTAGTCTTGTGGGCCACAACATTGGCTGAAAACCCTCAGGTATGAGCAGTTACTCCCCCAGATGAAATGTCAGCCCTAAAACATTCCAGGGAAGACATACGTGGGGCCTAAATGGATGGGTACCCCTGGCTGGCTGCACTGTGCTGCTTCTTGGGGTGTACCACTGCCCCTGGTGTCACCCTGGTCACCTCAGCCACCCCTGCTCTGGACAATGGATTTTTTTCATTCCCTATTTCGAGTAAACACTGTGGATTCAGCCTCTCACAGGGCGGAGGTACAGCTGACAGCAGGCTGCTCTCACCAGACTAATTAACTAATATTAATTACATGAACACACATCAATTAGCATTACCACCTTCTGGAAGCTTTCTGTCGTGTGACCTGTCCGTGGTTGGGAAGTTCCTCATTTTTCTTGGGAAAATAATGCCTGGGAGTGCATTTCCTCTGCCAGAGTGACCTGAACTGATGTGCTTACCAGGTGAGAGGAAGGGAAAGATGGTTATTTAGAGGAGGCCAGTGCTTAGGAGAAGTCTCTCTTGTAGGCTACATAAAGAACCCTAAAGCAGCCAGTCCTGCAGCAAAGTGAGTTTCCTTCAGTGCTTCTGGTGGTGAACAGGTTGCAAAACATTCCCAGCCATTATCCCTCATTATTTTTGCCATCACCGTGAATACTTGTGCAGTTCAAGGTAATCACACTTTGCTCCTCCAAAATTCTCCATTACAGAAGATGGAGAAAAAAAAAAAAAGAACCACCAAAATGAAGGAATATTGTAACTCTTCTCTCTCTAGCTGCCATGCCAAAGGCTATGGAGGTGGAATAAAAAAGCAGAGTTTCAATCATGAAGGTAAGGAACATCCCTGGAATGGGTACTGGTCTCACAGGCTTTGGAGGATGCACAAAATTCAGACCTGTGGTTGTGTACAGCCCCCCCCCCATCCCCAGAGCGAGGTGAGGTAGGAGAGTGTTGTGCACAGGTAGGAAGGGGCTGATGGCTTGCTGGAGTCTGGGGCTGGCTGTGTCACACCCTCCAGGCTGTGGCTATGGCTGCCATGGGAGACTCACCCCACGATGAAACAGCAAGTGGACCTCAGCAACCACCGGTGTGCGGCACCTGTTTGTGGTGCTGCTGTGCTTCCTGCCCCGCCTGTGGATCTGCAGCTGGCAGCTCCACTTGTTGGTTGAAGCGTTTCTCTCCAGTGAGAGAGCAAAAACGCAGTTTCATAAAAATGGAAGGCAGGGAGGTAAGGGGCCAAGATGATAAAACTCACCCTGGCTGGCAGTTTAGCCCTGCATTTGAGACCTGCCCTGAAAAAGGAACAAGATAAACCCAACGAGCTAAAATTGTGAAAGTCTGTGTTCAGACCCTTGGGTTTTTCTGTGTTTGCTGGGGGCCTTGGGGAGAAGGGGAAGGAAGAGATACTGGACCTGCTGCTGCCTGGCTCTCAAAGACACTTATCTAAGCAATTTCAATGCAGTTTGTTTGTATTATCCCTAAAGTGACCACATTATATATACAAGGATATGCACTATATTTTAAGGAAACATATCACTGAAGAGAATTAGAAAAGCATTTACTTAACAAGTCATGTTTGTTTCTCAAGTAAATCTCTGATCTAGGAATCATACATATTTAAACTTGGAAGTTGTTTTTCTATGTATGATTAACGCAGATTTCTAATATACATGGTGTCACTTCTCCAGCTATCTGCAATCTGTTTCAGAACTTACAAGGGAAATTTCAGTGCTGTCTGTTGAGCTGTGACACAGACAAAAGAAATTTTAGAGGACAAATGAAGTATGCCCTTGAAAACAGGGGCTGTTAATTGGTACTCTGCTCTGTATTGATCTCACTCTTCTGCTTCTGAATTTGAGTGAGATTCTGCAAGCCCAACCCAGGCAGGTTGCCATTAAATATTTTTTTTCTGCATTAAACCAGCAGTATTAAACCCTCTGTGGTTCTGATACCAAACTTCTGAAATACCTTTCCTTTTTTCACCAGACATGCCCATCCAAAAGACTTTCTGTCATTCCATACCCTGCCATAAAAACTCAAGAATCTGCTCATCCAGCCAATCTACTAAAAATTAGCCAGTGTTCCCTGAAAAAAACCACCCATATGGCTTGCAAAACATCGCTTAGTCTTTTTGCACTCTTATGCTTCATTCTGCAGAACTGCTGATAGTGTTGTAGCTTCAAGTTTCTCCACATTAATTGCAATGATATTTTTCAGTCTTTTCCTGCCAACCAAGCTGCTGGCTTTTGATCAGAAATCACATGTGTGCTAGAAAGAAGCAGTGGATTGCTGTCAGCTGGCTCCCGTCTGTTTTGCCATGGAGGGAAAGGTGAAGTGCACAACACAGGGTTTCTGCAACTAGGGAGACAAAAGGTATAAGATACGCTAGGTATATGAAAGTAAGTGTTAAATAGGAGCTTAAAATCCCAATAACCAAACCTAGGGACCCTTGTTTATGCAATACTGGACATGAATGGAGTTGAAATTGTTTCTATCCCTGGATTCACTGCTGAGCTGAGACTGAGTGTAGACTGTCCACTTTCCTATGCATCAGTGTCCCCATATATGAATCAGAGATAAAAATTCCATACTCCTTTATTAAATGCTTTGGAACCTGCTGATGAAAAGCACTATTTGTCATGATGTGCCCTATGGGCACTTAAAAATTATTTCTGTGGAGTGAAAAGGCAGTAGTATATATGTAACAAATAGGTGAAGAAGTAGTCAGAGGTAAGTAAAGATCAACAGAGCTCCCACTAGTTTGGCTGTAAAGAGGTGTCATATGCAGCCTGTTGGGGCACAGCCTACACACCAGATGAGTTATGGATAGGGTGTCGTGCAGAGGGGTCATTCAGTAGGGACAGGCAAACCCTTCTGCAGACAAACCTCTCACGCTGAGGGCTGTCATGTTTCTCCCTAGGAGATTTTGGGTACAAAGACACCCACATGTGTGAGATAATGCCTCCTTGTAGCCCCCAGGTTCCTGGAGAGCCATGAGCACATGTCGTACAGATGGTGTTTGCGTGCTGGGAATGTGCAGTGCCACCAGCGAGCGTCGGACCTATGGCACAGCCACATGGCGATGCCGTGCCCACACATGGGAAAGGCTGTGCTGACGGAGCATCCAGTGAATGCCTGAGCAGCTTCTACTTTCCAGGGAAGCCCAGCATTTCCAGATATGGCTCCCTTGAAGAAACACCATCTGGTCTGCCAGATGACCAGCAAGCTGAGGTTTTCCTCGGAAGGGTGGGCAGAAAGCATGGTAGGGCCATGGTTGCGAGGGCTCACAGTTACCCCATGGCAGGTGATGCATCTCTTGCACTGCCCTCAGGCACCGCTGCCCAACCTGCCCATAAACGGCATGAACCTCAGTCCCCTCTTTACCTCTCAGGAGCCTCTGTTATGGCAAAGAGTTGGGTTTTGATTTCAGAGGGAAGGGAGGACAGTGATTACCAAGTGGGAGTTTACCTCTGGCTTCTTTGCATGTAGTTGCTGAGGGGAGCTCGTTGCAGATCAAAGGAAGATGGATGGATACCTCAGGGAGGGAAGGTTACCAAAATACTCTGCAGTCCAGCTCACTGGCAGCAAACATTATACTCACCTCTTTCCTCGGGGAGTTGCAGGGAGTCCAGCTTTGTTTGGAAGTGAGTTTTGACAGGATTTGTGTGATGGATAGTGTGAAAAGTTTCCAGGGAGCAATTAAAAAGCAGGAAGGGGGGGCAGACTCTTTTTGCATTTTTCCATTACTATTTGGGTAACTGGAAGAGCTACATGTGAAACTCTGAAGCAACAGTAAATTCCTGGAGAGAAACAAGATGCTCCAAACACTTTGTTTCTGTCAAAAACTGTTCTAAGTTTTGCTCCCTAGAAACAAAAAGTGAGCAAATGCCAAGCCAGTCATCCAAGTAAGTGTACACTTCAGTGCTTGTTTCATGCTGTCTCTTTCAGGGACCTCTTCTAAACAGAGTTTTTTTCAAGTTCCCTTCTTTTTCTGTCTAACTTGACATTTCTTTTGAACATCTTCATCTTCCTTTTGTAAGGCAACAAATTCTGCTTCTCTGTTCTCTTTTGTCATTCCCCTTCCCTGGTGTCTTCTGTGAAGAGTACAGAAATATCTTCCACATACTGAGCAGGCATTCCTGCTCCAGTAATTTCTGTTTTGTCTCAGGCAATCTATCAGGCTTGTGTGATTAAAAGGTAATGCCTGTACGTGGCTTATATCTCTTCTCCTACTGAGAAGATTTTTCTATATCAGTATATGGGGCAAGGCAAAGTTCTCCCAACCTCGAATATGAATGTAAAAAAATTACACCTTTGAACCAGGCTTTCAGAAGTGTTGAAGGGGCACTAAAAAGTTACAGTCAAGAAACTGGCAGGATCACAGTTTTGCCATGCAAGCTGCAATTTGATTAATGTGGCAGCTGTTTGACGGGAAATTAGGAGAGAGTTTTGAGAGTCATGAGAGGAAATTAGGCCATTTTATGCTTTTAAAGCTCTTTAAAACTCAGTGGTACTCCTCCTCCCCTGGAGGTTTATGAGCATGTGGCAACTTCTGCATTTAATAAAGAAAGCAGGCACAGAAGAAAGATTGAAAATGTTCTCCAGGGGCGGTGGGGCTCAGTTGTCATATGATAACAGATAAGAAAACTTGGTTTCTGGAAATCTAGTCCTCAGCATCTTGGTTTGCATAGTCCAAATCTGCAATCATGTATCTCACTTTATCCAGTGCTGAGGTCTAATTTAGGAGCACTCCACAGTGTCAAGCACTGAACGTGGCCTGACTGACACCTCTGGAAATCTCCTTGACCTCCAAGGGATCTCTCAGTATGTTGAACTGTCTGGCCAGGATGAATTTTAGTTCCCTCCAGCAGAGGAAGGTAGCCAATGCATATGAACTATGTGGAAGCAAAGGTCTCGTGGCATGAATCATCTACTTCCTCTGGTGAAAACAGGGTGGTTCTAATCAACGTGTTACAAAAAAACAGAGAAACCTCTTTCCGGCAACTGATCACCATATGCTGTCTGTGAGACAAATCTAATTCAAGAGGAGTAACCTTGGGAGTCAGTCAGCAGTGTTAAGGTTGCCTTGGAAGCTTCTTGCTGTCAATGAAGGTTTAACTGGGAATTTAAGACTATAAAACTGCTTTTCTACCAGATGGGAAAATGCAAAATTAATGCAGATGCAGTAACCATGGCCCAGAGGACAGGTTTCGGGCTGGAACTTGGAAGATCTGGTTTCAGTTTTGGGATGTGCTGATTGTGACATGAGAAAATACTCTGTGCTAGATTTAGGATAGTTTAATATTTTTGGCAGTCAAAAAATCCAGTTTTATCCTTCTGTGCTCCCAACCTTTCTGCACAATTAGCTTTCCAGTTGTTGAGTCCCCAGGGCCAAAGCTTTTTAACCTCCAATTTGGAAGCTACTAACTGTCTGTAAGATATCAGAAGGTGATCTGTGGGAAGTGCCACAATTAAAAATCAAAATTAAATTATTCTCAAAGGCAGCATGAACAGACAGAATGGGGAAAGTACAAGTACTGAACATCCCTAACTGTATTTGGCTGCAAAGAACAGCTGCTGTGGAGTCTGCACAGAATAGCCTTTTGATTTGTTTCCCAAAAGATGTAAATTGCTCTAGATTTGAGGAGCAACTGGTGCTTCCCGACCTGTTCTGCCTTGGGAGTCAAAGTTCATCTCACCTCCTTGACAGCAAATCTGAAGGTGATGGTATTTTTCCTCTTAAGCATGAACTCTGTAGTTAAGGCATTAGTTCAAGTTGTAGAAGAATCAAATTCAAACCATCTGCCCTAAGGGAATGTGAAAGCCTACCTCTGATCTTTTGGAAGGTTGTTCTTGCATTCAGGCTCCCAGCAGCTCTCAGACTCTCCCTCCCAGTAGAGCCCTCCCACTCTCTATGGAGTATTTTTATCTTTCCTAAGCCAACTATGATCTTGCAGCTGACAAGACAAGGGTCTTGCTTGTGAGGAGGTGGGGAGACCTGAAGTCCAATCCTTGCTCAAGATAAAAGTTCAGTGTTTTAGTAACATGTTTGCTAACAAGGTCCTAAAGAAAGGTAGAGAACTGAAATGGGGAGCCAAGGCATTATGGAAACACCTGAGACAACCGCTTATTCAAGTGTATTTCCTTTATTTCAGTGTCTTCATTTTAACTTGGTCAACCACTTGTTCATTAGAACTGAGAAATTATTTACAGGTTGAAAAAGCTGTAAATTTCTTTTTCCTACCCACCAGTCTGTGAATCAACTGAGACATCAGGAGTAAGATCTGCTCATTCCAGGCTGTTTGAGCACTGGTTAACAGTTATTTCATAAGCATCAGTTTTCTTTGTACAATAATACAGTCAACGTTAAATAAAAAACGTGTTTTGACACCTTCTTCTTCTTTCATATCCAAATCAACTTGGTATTGCTTTATTTGATAATGGAAGTCAATGCCACCTTTTTTGTATGTTATTATAGCATAATTTCTATCCCAAGGCAATTCAACATAACTCCTAAGAAAAAAAATTGAATTACCTAGTAAGTACAAAATATAATTTGCCCTTTCCTAATATAATAAAAGGTAAACATTAAGTACATTTGAATAAAAATTTCAGTTGCTTAAGTATTTGAACATATCACATTCTGAGTTAGCAAAACAAGAAAGAACGAAATATAGCAAAATACTTCAGAAAAGAAATCTCAGTGGTTACCAACTGCTAAGCATCTTGGGAAAAATGATTAAATACAAATGCAAAACAGGAAAAAAACCTGATAACTTTAGCCAAGGTGGCTAAAGTTACAATTTAAGTGACAATTAAAATAGTTTGCTAAAATCCCACGCATATGAATCACTCCACCCAGCTTATTTTTCACAACAGGAGGTAGTGAGTTTTCGCCTCTGTGGTCGAAAGAGAGGAGGAAGGAGGCACCCTGCTAACTCTGTCACTGCTGGCAGCCTTTTCGGTTCACCTCTGCTCACTCCCAGCCGCCCCTCACAAATGGCTTCCAGCAAATGGACTTGTCTCACATTTCTCTCTACTGGCTGCCTGAGGAGCAAGGCTCTTGTGTTTGCCACCTGGCCTTTCACCTCTCCAAACACGCACCACTCTACCCTTGTCCCACTTATGATCCCCGCAGATCTTTGCTGATGAAGAGATACCTATGAAACCACCAGGTAGGTCTCACCAGAAATGCTTGGAACAGCCTGAGGTTTCCATGGAGTGGCACGTCACATTAGGTGAGACTTCTAGGGCATGCAGGAAACTGGTACCTACTGTGTCTGAAGGAAGAAAAGCAGAGAACCTGGGTTTGGCATCCTGGGAAGTCAGGAGATGACAAGTGAAGCAGCCTTGATGCATTGGTTCAGCCCAGGAAAAGAGATGCTATTTACTGCGGTGCTTTATATGTGGGGCTCGTCCGCTTCTTCCCTCCTTTCTGTCTGACTCTCAGAGCTGCTCCAGAAATGCACATCCTAACCACATTTTGTACTAAACCAGGCCAGACAAAGGCAGCATAACTCCTCTGGATGCCTGTGGGAGAGTTTCCAAATCCCACCAAACCACTCACAGCAATTACACCTTCTCCCAGGAATAGGAAGGACTTGAGCTCTGGGGCATTTCCAAGGGCAGCCCAGTCCTCCTGCTGTGTTACTGTGCATGCAGGTTACCAAATTCCCTGATGCCAGCTGTTGTCTCTGAAATACTCCGAGACTGTTTGCCATTGCATTTGGATCCTGCTGGTTTGTTTTGGTTTTGTGTTTTGGTTTTTTTTCCCAAATTAAACAAGCTGAGCATAGCACTCTGGCAGCCATCAATATCCAGATCAAATACCACTGTCCTGCCCAGGGGATAAAGAGAAATAGGAGATGACATTGGGTGCTGCTAAAACTTATTATCTACTGGTTAGCTCTGCTGCAAGTCTGATGGGGGGGGGACTGATTCAAGGCAGAGTTGTTCAAGGCATAACTGCAGAATTGTAAAGCCTTGTGACTGTGCTCATTTGGGGAGTTTAAATGCAGAGAAGAGCAGGATTTGCACCCACGTGAGACTGCTTTGAATCTAGGCTTAGGGCGTTTTCTGTGAGAAAGGAGTTGATATTTCCTCCTCCTTAATTGTCATGAAAATGAGTCACAACTTAATTCTGGGCCATTTTCTATGCCAGATGAACAGCACAACAATTCTTTGTTCACGTATCTGAAATGATAAAAACAATGCAAGGATGACAACATCAAATTCCAACACTCAAATCAGGGATTCTCCTTCTCTCAACTGGGATCTGAAATGCCTGCATTTTTTCAAGTGTGAAATGAATGAAAGAAAATGCAAGCATCTCTCCTCTCAAGATGTGCATCATTTCATGGCAAGTGCTTCATGCTTATTTTTTACTTGCCTCTGAGCCTTGCCCAATTACAAAGTTCACTACACTGAAAACTATTTCTCTGTGTAATCAAATCTGCTTAAGTCTAAAGTCTGAGGGTAAACGCTCTAACCTGGATTTGTAAAATGGTTTGCAAATGTGATTAAAGCCAGCCTAGCTTTTCATGCTAAATTATAAAAATTATGCATCTGACAGAGATGTTAACCTGAACACTGCCAGTGATTGCATTGCTGTATTCAGCACCCTCCTTTGTCTTTTGTTAGAGTAACAGGAGCACAGGCATACAGTCGACAGTGTCCCACATAGGGTATATGTGGGACACAGCCCAATGTGTACTGCATTAGATTTGTGATTCCGTACTGTCCTTAATAAAGCTGCCCTACTTTCCTTGTCGCTATGATTTTCTAATATTAGGAGCGCTGAGTGCTATTGTGTAGCCTTATTAATATAAAAAAACACCATTCTCCTATTGCTGAGCAATCCTCATTCATCCACTTTTGGTCATGTGTCCTACATTGAAAGGGGATGGGTCCTTAAGCATCAGAAAGGCATGTACACAGCTGGAACACTATCTTATGCATTATAGGTAAAACGTGTGGCAACTGGAAGCTCCCAGCTGTAGCCTCACTCTGATGAGAAATCATGAAGTCTTTTCATGAGGGTTTATTTAATAAACTGCAGTTGCTGCACCAGTTGCAAAAATGCTAAGTATCCATTTTATTCCTAGTGATTAATGCCTGAAGCCTGATGATAATACATATATAGTATCCAAGCTATTTAAATATTTTTGAATAAACATTCTCCTCTTAAATAAAGTTCCTTTGAAAGACCCATTTTAATTTCAAGAGGAAGACTGAGCCTTGCTTAAATATTAAAAAGGCTTTCTGGTGCGGATATTATCTGTTTATTTTGAGTTGGGAGTCAGTCTCTAGCAGTTATGATTTCAAAGATCATCTCAAAAATATACACTCATTAAAATTGGTGCCTGTTTGCCTGCCTCAATTTGCAGATTTCCTCAGAGAGCCACTGTCTCTATTCATTTTGATGGTGATGATTCAGGCCTGGATACCAGGAATCATTGACTTTTACCATCTTCCTTTGGGCACACCAGGGCAGGACCTGTTCTGAATGATGGCAGACACAGGGCAAGGAAGAAGAGGAAGGGGAAGAGATTAAGCCTGATTTCAAAAAGGAAGTCTCCAGCTTTGAAAAAGCCAAGATACACCTTTAGCTCTTAGGAGGGAGAGAATTAAAAAAAACATCTGGTAGTTTCTTTGTTATAAGGAAACCAGTGCTGCAAGTTTCTAATCCCCTGAAGCATTGGACAGCATACTCTCCTCACCCTGTGTGGATGGGGACCCAAGGGACCCTAGGGATGGACTGGCCTCCCTGCTCTGACCAGGAGACACTATTGCCTTCCTGAGGACAACAACATTCACCTTCTTCACTACAGACATTGCACAGGTTCAATACTTGCCTGCATTGAAGAAAAAACCTCCAGAAATAAAAAAAAAAATAATGGATTTACCATTGCAGATAAAGCAGAAATTGTAAAGAGCCAGTAGCCTAGAAACTGGACTGGACTGAATTCACCCTTTGTGCAAGTAAAGAACACACGATTGACCATTATTGATTTAATGAAGCAAGGTCACAGAGCAGGTAATGCAGGCCAGGCTTTCACATGATCACATCAGTATATCTGGCAACTCTAAGACCTGAGATTTAACAGAGTTAGAGTTTTAAAGAGCATGATTTTAAGGGAGAAATAGCCTGTGCAGAGGCAGACCAATGTCTGAAAACGTCTGAAAGTAAACTGCACTAACCCAGCTTATGCTGCGCTGCTAGTGTAGGCCTAAATAATGGGTTTTCTCTTATTTTTCTCTCAATGCATAAAAAAGAAAGACTCCCTAACTTGCATTTATTTATTTTGATTTCAGATTTAAAATAATCACAGTACCAATCCAGAGCTCCAACTGCATGTGCCATTAATTCAAAATCGAAATGGAAACTAATGAGGAAGGCTGTTTAGGATCATAGGATCGTACTTCAGGCCAGCAGGGTGCTCAGTAGGTAATGCAGTAAATACCACAGCCTCAGTACGTTTCCCTTCAGTAGCCTAGCAGGGAAAGAGAAGGCTGGCATTTCAGTGTGTCCAGGAAACTAACAAATCTGGATCTTCTGACAGATTATAAGAAAAGTGCAAATTTCTGTACTGAATATAACTAAAAAAATATATGCATAAAGACCAGCAGCAGGACACAAGCCTGGATTAGAAGAGAGCACTCTCCAGAGGCAGTTAGCTGGGTTATCTATTCCTAAGAAACAGACACTCCTGGGATTCAATATCTTTTTAGTGTACACAGGACATGGGCTTGTTTCAACAGGTAGACAGAAATTCCCGCCTACTCTGCCTGAGTCACGGAGCCTTTGTTAAACAGCAGCAGGTTTTCCATTGCGAAATGAAACTGATTTCAGTATCCTGAAAGGCTATCCATGTCTACAGTATTTAACACATCTGACAATTAACAATTATTCATGCAGTAGATGTATTTTCTCCTAACACCTGTTCCATAACTCTCTCCATTAAGATTTCTTTCAAGTCATGTTGAAATCCCAGCTGCTTTCAGAGAGAAGACAGTTGAGGAGGGAGGTGGTTGACTCCAGTGTGGAGCAATCTTGAGTTGTATTCCCTGGCCACTTTTCCTAAAGCACAAGAGCTCTCTATCCTGGTGTGTAGGAATCAAGCAAGGGAGGCCAGAAAACAGCATGGCTAAACAAGGATCTGCTTGTCAAACTGAGGAGTAAGAAAGAAATGCACAGCCAGTGGAAGCATGGACAGGTGATGTGGGGAGAGTACAGGGTTTGCATGTGCAGGGATGGTATCCGGAAAGCCAGGACAAAGCTGGAATAGGACCTGGCAAGGGATGTGAAGAATAACAAGAAGGGATTCTCTTAGTACTTAGATCAATTAAAAAAAAAAAAAAAAAAGGTGAAGGAGCGTGTACCCCTCTTTATAAGAAAGAAGGGTGACCGGGTGTCAACTGATTATGGAGAAGGCTGAGGTCCTCAGTGAGTTCTTGGCCTCAGTCTTCACTGGTAATCAGGCTTCCCAGTCCTCTCAAGTCCCTGATCCTCAGGGTGGGTGTGGGGGGGAGTGAGATCCTCCCACTATAAGCAAAGAGCAGGTTTGGGATCACTTGATGAAGCGGAATAGCCAAGTCTGTGGGACTGGATGACAGGCATCCCAGAGTCCTTAGGGAAGTGACCGCTGTTTGTGCCAAACCACTCTCCACTGTATCTGAAGAATCATGGCACTCAGGTGAAGTCCCTGGATAAAAGAAAACATCGGTCCCATTTTTATAAAGGTGAGAAAAGAAGATCTGGAAAACTACAGACTGAGGAGCCTCCCTTTGTGCTTTGAAAGATCATGGACCACATCCTCCTAAAGTTATGCTAGGGCACATAAAAGACAAGGAGGTGATCCGAGGCAGCCAGCTCAGTTTTACTAAAGGCAAATTTTGCCTGACCAATCTATGATAGAGTGACAGCAACAATCAGTAAGAAAAGACCTACAGTTGTCATCTATCTAGATTTCTATAAGGCCTTCAACAGGGTTCCACATGATATCCGAATCTCCAAATTGCAGAGACATGGATTTGATGGATGGACTCTTCAGTGGATAAGGAATTATCACAGAATCACAGAATATGTTGAGTTGGATGAGGCCCACAAGGATCATCAAGTCCCACACCTGGGCCTGCACAGGACCATCTCCAAGAGTCACACCATGTGCCTGAGAGTATTGTCCAAAATTGTCTGGATGGGGGCAGCCATAGAGTTATGGTCAATGGCTCTATGTCCAGGTGGAGGTTGGTGATGAGTCGTGTCCCTGGGGGCTCTGTCTTGGGACTGATGCTCCTAAGTATCTTCATCAATGATACAGACAGTGGGATGGACTGTACTCCCAACAAGTTTGCAGATGACACAAAGCTGAGCAGTGACACTGACACAACAGAAGGAGAGGATGCCATCCAGAAGGATCTGGACAAGCTTGAGAGCCCAGCAGGTCAATGGAGGTGATTCTCTCCTTCTTCTTTGCCCTTGTGAGACCTCACCTGGAGTGCTGCATCCAGCTGTGGGGTCCTCAACACAAGAAATATGTGGATCTGCTGGAATGGGTCCGGAGGAGGGCCATGAAGATAATCAGAGGACTGGAACACCTCTCCTACTAGGAAGACATGCTGGGAGAGTTGGGGTTCTTCAGCCTGGAGAAGAGGAAGCTCTGGGGAGACTTCATTGTGGCCTTCCAGTATCTTAAGGGGACTTAAGAAAAGGAGGGAGAGGGATATTTTATACAGGGAAATAGTGACAGGACAAGGGGCAATGGTTTTAAATTGAAAGATACCAGGTTTCTGTCAGATATTAGGAAGAAATTCTTTGCTCAGAGGATGGTGAAGCACTGGAACGTGTTGCTTAGAGAAGTTACTGGCTGCCCTAACCCTGGGAAGTGTTCAAGGCCAGGTTAGACGGGATCCTGAGCAATCTGATCTAGTGGATGGCATCCCTGGCCACGGCAGTGGGGTTGGAACTAAACGATCTTTAAGGTCCCTTCCAACCCAAACCATTTTATGATCCTATGATTCTATGATAAAAGGAGGTTTTCTACCAAACTAAACCCTTGCAAATCCCACCCTTCATGGGCAGGCTTAGAAGTCTAGAAATCACACGTGCTTGCTTTCATGAACTCCTGCATTACTAATAAAGTGATGATTCTCTGCTATTTTCATCCCTAAGTAACATCTCAGCTGTCCTGCAAGCAATGTGCGATGCAACATTGTTAAAATAATAAGCATTTCGGTAGCACATTACAGCTATTTGCACAGCATTTAACAAGTGTGATATGACACAAACTAACACTTAGGCTCAAATCCATTTTTCAGAATTAAGAATTTCTATATGACTCATTCATGCTGTTGGTTTTTTTCCCCAGCAAAGTATCGATATGAGAATCCCTTTCTCCATGGGTCTACATACATAGTTCAAAAAACCATAGATTTGCTAAGGCAGCTTAGGAAGCTTTAGCTACTGCTGCCCAGCCCATGGCATTTGTCCAGGGTCTCTGGAAGCCTGGCAGAAGCCCAGGCAGAGCAGCAAACAGCCCAGGCACAGAAAGTTAAATTTATTGTGGGCAGGAATCCTGCCTCCTTTGCAGACCTGGTGCTGTGCTCTACATCTGTCTCAGGAACGCCTGGTTTGCTGAAGGCATGTCAGGGATTTCATTGGCAGTGCGTAGCATGCAACATCTGATGATGCAGTGCTTGCATGCTTGCTGTCTGCTGCATACGCCTGTTTCTGTCAGGAGGGAATGACTGATGTGAGCTTTAGGTACATATTGCACCATCATGAGTCCTGGTTGCACCCATGCAGCTGTACGCCTATTCCCTGCTTTCATTAGGTGATCCCATGTACATCTTTGCTAACAGGTTCTCTATCTGCTCTTTCATGTTATTAAAACTGTGGCTGACAGGAGGTTAAGAAAGCCAGCCATACCAAAAACATAAGCGCAGGCCAGCTGAGCATCCCATTTTGGGTGCCTAGTCGCCCTAAAACACCCAAAAAGACCCAACAGAGAACAACAGAGAACATTGCACTAATATTCTCTGAGCCTTAATTTCTCTGCATGTAAAGTGAGAACACATGCACTTGTCTTCATAGGATGTCAAAGACTGGAAATTGTAATTATTTAGGTCCTCCTCTGTACCTGAGTGAACAGAGCAGCAATGCTTTCAGAAGTATCTTGTTAATGATGTCATTTCTTGAAGCCTCAGTATCTTCCTCACAACCCATCCACTGCTCGGCATACTTATCTTCTAAACAAAGGCTCTGGAAACTGTGAAGGAAAAATGTGGAAATCATGCTGTACAGGCTCAGGGAGACCCCAGGCATGGTCACAGTTCCCACTGATCAGAACAGAGGAGGGCTGAAAGTATTATGACCCCTTTACTAGAAATGCGGTCTACTCTAGTTCTCTCTGTTGCATCTTGGACCATTTAATACTACAAAAGGTAATGCAATTCCTGCCTTCAGATCTCAGAGCAAGAACTTCTGTGGATTGTCTCAGTGGAAATGCATTCAAAGAGACACTGAAACAAACCAGCTCTTCTCAAGAACAAATTCCTGACAGCCTGAGAAACTGCCAGTTGTGTGTCATTAGATGTAAAAAAGGACTTGAGCAACTCAACTTACACATCCTTTCTCGTGCTGCACATTAAAGCTGAGGATGAGTCAGTACAGCTAAGTGGGAGAACCAGACAGGTCTGATTCACCACTTCTTCCTCATCTCTGAAGCATTATTATTATTTCCATGCAGATAATTTCAAACCTCAAAGTTACAGAAGAAGCCCAGTAGTGGTGTTCACTAACCTCATACCCCAGAAGAAATCGACTGGTTAATGAAAATTCACAGCTGTTTCATGTTTAAAGACACTGATCTATGTAAAAGGAAATGAGCTAATTAATCTTAAAATCCTGGAAACTGAGAAGTATGTGGAGAGACAGCAAGCTCCATTTCAGGATTTCACTGAAGCTATGTATTATTCAGCTCTTTCCCTTGTTGTTCAGACAGACATTTGAGCATTTTGAAAAACGCAGCTGTGGAGTCTGACTGGATAAATGTTTAAAAAATTGCAGAGAAGATTTAAAATTACAGAACTTTAAAAAGTACAGAGAAGTAAGAAACAAACAGTGTGGGAGCCTGCTACTCTTATCAGGTGGATCTTATCTTTGTGATGAGTTGAGCAGGCTCTGCAATAAGTGGGCAGATGCCTTCAAACAGATTCAGAAAGTAAATTGAGGGTGCTTATTGACTAAGTGCTATCTGTCTCTGGGAAACCACTAACTTTCTGTATTTTTACTTATGCCAACAGATAGTGCATATTTTCATGTCATATATGCTTAATTGATTCTTTTATGTCTTTTATGTCTAGTACTTGCAACTCAATAGCTACCTTAATAATAATAAAACTAAATACAAAAGCAAAATAAAAACTTTTAATGTAATTAAATAAAATTCATTTAAAGAAAATATATTTTACATTATTAATTATTAAAAACAATAACATTAAGAAGTCAAGGATTTCTGACTTAAATTTTCAACACTTATTTAAGAAGAAACCAATACAGTTGTACAGAAAGAATTTCATACAATATATGAAATTCAACTGAGAAGACAGTTTCAAATCTCTGCAAACAACTGAATCAGAATTCTGTACAAGTGCTATTGAGTTTGGATTTCTCACATAAAGTTGGTAATATACCTAATATGTACATTGTACAGTATAATGACCTGGAGCCACAAAACTCAACGGAAATATATAAAAGGATCAGAATCGTGACTGCAACACTTTTATTAGTTTCCTGCCAGTTTCTTTACAGAATTTAGATACAGAAAAAGGATGTATGAGATTTTCATGGGTTTGGTTTTTTCCCTATGTGCAACTTTGTTTTTGAAAAAAAAAAAATCAAGAAAGAACAGAATTACTGTCTCTGTGAGAGAAATCTCTGTGTGTGTGTCTTCTTTGAAGGAAGCTGCTAGCAACCTTCAGAATAAGATGTTGGCTCTCCTGACAAGACTGACAGGTTTAGAAGGGTAGAGGTCTGATATACAGAGTACCTGAGACTTCATAGTTCAGTACACTCAACCCAAGGAACGCCGGTCCTGGTTAGACACATCCTTCAAAGTGAGGGACTTCTTTGTTGTCTTAATATTTTGCACAAAAAAATCTGGCCTATAATTGATAGTACTTCAAATCAGAAGTAACTGGAAGCACTAGTGATGTGGATTTGAGCAAAAATTCTGCTTTCATTCATGTTTGCAGTCACCTACATCATGGTGAGGACATAGCCTGAATTCCTGAAAGGCTGATGGTCCCCTCAGTCCTTCTGGATGCTCATGAAGACAGGCAGGTGTGGCATGATGGCCCTATTTGACATAATTAACTGAGAAAGATTTGAGCCCACTCCAGTACAAGCAGTACGGAGTGTGCCCCCAAAAGTCCCTGAAACAAATGAGGGGGAACACAGTGCTGCTGCAGATGCAGTAATTCAGGCTTGCTCAGAGGTTGACCTGGCTACTGCAGTGCTGAGGGTCAGGTGCCTTTTGCCAAGTTTAACTCTGCAAACGTAACTGGAGAAAAAAAATTAAAAGTAAAGCAATGAAAAATTCTTTTTAGGGAAACAATGGATGTAGCAGAATGTATAATTTCATTCTCTAGTTCTTAATTCCCAGTTTGAATGCCTTACTGAATATTTCTCTAAACAGTGACCTTACATAGATCTTCATAAAGTGGCTTGTGCCTACTAAAATAACAAAAGCTATGTAATGACTAAATAGTCACATAGCATTTATTTCTCTTCAACCTATTCAACCTGTTCATGTAACCTGGTTACTTTCATGGCTTCTTTTATTATGCATAGACAAGCAAATAAGACAAGACAAATATTCCAAATTGCTTATCCTGGGAACACCCAGGAACAGGTTTGAATGTCTGATGGAGAATCCCAAAGCAATCTTTGTATTTTAAAGAAAGGTAATACTCCTGTGGTTCTTTGACAAATGGATCTGGATTGTGTTTCAATTGTTAGAAGCCAAAGAGCATCCATCTGCTTCACTTCAGCATTAATAGCACATGGAAAGCAAAACATGTTTAACTCACAACAATCCTTTCAGCGTCTCTGCTTTTTGTAATACAGAAGTGTTTGCTGTGAGATGGTGGCAAGAAAAAAAAACCATCACCTCTTTACAGAGTATGGGAGAAGTCTGCTGGCTTCCAAGTCTAATTTTTTGAACACTGGTGGATTACTTTTGCAACATTGTCCTTGGCACATTTCCAGGAGTCTCATAAAGGAAAGGTTTTTAATTTCTTTTGTCTTTTCTTTCCTTTTCCCTTCATTCTCTTCTCACTCCTTCCTCCCTTTCCTTCCTTATCCTTCTCTTCCTTTCTCTTAGGAGCTGGTAAAAAAGACAACATGTGGAAAATTGTCTTTATCCTTATCCTTTAATTGGATGGAAGTAGGAAGTTTCATAATTTTTCTTCCAAAGAGTGAGATAGGCTCTGGTGTGGCTGTGTGGCACTCACAGGAGATACTCTGCTCTCAGACCAGCTGCTCTGTGCACAAAGGTAGGGCAAAGATTCACCTCTGTGGGAATGAGCTCTGCACAGACCTGTGTGAGACCAAAGGGCACTGCAGTCCTTGGCCACTCTTGGGCCCATCTGGCAGCCTCCAGGTTGGCAGGAGCACAGCTCTGGAGGACTAGCATTCAGACCAGACAGGTGCAACGGTGGGATGAGCAGGATCTAGCATGGTGCACTGTGGTGGTTCTGGAAGTTTTGCTCTTTTGGAAAGGGAGGTTTTACAAGGGCATGTAGTGGTAGCTGGAATTTAGGTTAGATATTAGGAAGAAATTCTTTACTGTGAGGGTGGTGAGGCACTGGGACAGGTTGCCCAGAGAAGCTGTGGATGTCCCATCTCTGGAAGTGTTCAAGGCCAGGTTGGATGGGGCTTTGTGGAACAACCTGGTCTAGTGGAAGGTGTCCCTGCTGATGGCAGGAGAGTTGGAACTGTATGATCTGTTAAGGTCCTTTCCAACAAAAGCCATTCTGATTCTATGAGTTGCATGCTACGCACCTGCCAATGAAATCCCTGACATGCCTTCAGCAAACCAGGCGTTCCTGAGACAAACGTAGAGAACAGCACCAGGTCTGCAAAGGAGGCAGGATTCCTGCTCACTGTAAATTTAACTTTCTGTGCCTGGGCTGTTTGCTGCTCTGCCTGGGCTTCTGCCAGGCTTCCAGAGACCCTGGACAAATGCCATGGGCTGGGCAGCAGTAGCTAAAGCTTCCTAAGCCGCCTTAGCAAATCCATGGTTTTTTGGACTGTGTAAGTAGACCCATGGAGAAGGGGATTCTCATATCGATGCTTTGCTAGGGGAAAAAAAAAAGAAAGAAAGAAAGAAAAGAGAACCAATGTAAAGCTGAAGAGGCGTAATATTTGTGAGGGAAGTGAATAACCAACAGTCTGGTATGGGATAGGTGGTGGACATACTGGCTGGGCGCCCCTGGCGAGTGGCGTGGGCGTGGTGGGAGCCTGAGTCCGACCCCGAGCCCGGCAGGTGCCAGGGCTCGGTGCTCTGGGACATCTCCGCTCCGGAGAACTGTCTCAGAGCGAGACGGACCGCGGGGCGATGCACACGATCAGCTCACGCCTTTCTGCCGCCGCGGCTCTCCCGGCTCTCCCGTGCCTTTACCGGGGCGTGACTCCCCGACGCCCCATCACCACGGCCCTTCAGTGGTTCTGCCGTGCGGGAAGAGGCGGGGCGGGATATGTCTCCGGCGGTGCCCCGATACCGACCCGCAGGGCGCCCGGCCGGCCGGCCGGCCAACCCCGCTGTGCCTCGGACCGCACCTGCACCGCGCCCCTCCTGCAGCCCGGGGTGGCCGCGCTGCGGGGCGGGCGGGCGGGCCGGCGGCGGCTCCCAGGGGGCGCCCCGCGGCGCCGCTGCTGCTGTCGGGGCGGTGCCGGGGCGAGCGGCCGCCAATGGTGCGGCGGGGGCGGTGCGGGCGGTGCAGGAACACCCGGGAGGTGACAGCGACGCGCCGCCCTCCCGGCGGCGAGCGGGCGCCGGCGAACATGGCAGGGGAGCGGCGCTGAGCCCGCGCCGCCGCCCGGGGAAGGGCGGTCGCCCCCGCGTCCGCTGAGGGGAGGGCAGCGCCGGCGCCTCCGCGGGGGGCGTGTGTGTGATGGTGCGGGCATGGCGGGGCAGCCGGCGGCCGAGGCGCTGCTGAGGCGGGGGGCGGCCGGTCCCGGCCCCGGCGGCGGCAGCGGCGATATCCAGCGGGGGCTGCCTCCCTCTCCCCGCTGAGGGAAGGAGAGAGCGGCTCGCCTCGCCGTGCCGTGCCGCGCGCCTCGCCGCCGCCATGCTGCCCGGGGTGGGGGTGTTCGGCACCGGGCTGACGGCGCGGGTGATCGTGCCGCTGCTGAAGGCGGAGGGCTTCGCCGTGAAGGCGCTGTGGGGCCGCACGCCCGAGGAGGCGGAGGAGCTGGCCAAGGAGATGAGCGTCCCCTTCTACACCAGCCGCATCGACGAGGTGCTGCTGCACCAGGACGTCGACTTGGTCTGCGTCAACCTGCCGCCGCCGCTCACCCGGCAGGTCGCCGTCAAGACCCTGGGTGAGTGCGGGGGGACCGGAGGGGCGACCCCGCCTCGGGCTCGGGATTCGCGCTCGCCTCGGGCTGAATGGAATTGCGCCCCACCTCAGCGCGGAGTTCTCCCTTCGCTTTGCTCTCCCCTCCCTTCTTCCTTCCCCGCGTCTCTGGAGAGGGGCAGGCCGAGGACCGGCGTGGCGCGGGGGATGGCGCTGCGGCAGCTCGGTGTGACATCCCTCATCCCCGGTCCCCGCCGGCGTGATCCCTGGTAGCGGGCACCCGCCCCTCCGGGATGCTCGGGCAAGCCAGGGCAGGGCCGGGCCTGACACCCGGGGCAGCGGGAGGAGGGAGCAGGTGTCATCCGTGTCGTGGAGAAAGTCGCGGTAAAAAAAAGGGGGAAAATAATCATCCCGCCCGCGTTTGGCCAGCGGTTTCCATCCGCGCCTGGCAGGGGAGCGGGGAGCCGAGCATCGCTCCCGCCGTGGGGACACCCGCGCTGCTGGGGGGGTCGGGAGTGCCGGCGCTGCCCCCGGCCCCGGGACCCCAGCTGGGAACCAGGGGGGAGGCAGGAAGCGGTGACAGCAGAGGAAATGCTCTTACAGCCGAGGCTTAACGAAGCTCACGTACAAAGGGAAGGAGGGACAGAAAAAGTAGGCATGCACTGTGGTGAGCGTCTCTGGTTTCAGGCGTGCCAGAGCGGGCCGCATCTCGCTTTCTCTTGTGTGAGCGAAAGTCTGGGGTTTACTCGTCCAGCTTCGTGATCCATGCTCCTCGGACACTGGGTCTCCGATGGGTTTTAGTGGAGGCACCCTCCGGAGTAAAGAAGTCTTAATTTGTCCCTAGAAATAGAGATGGGAAAGGGTGAGAAAGAGAGGAAAATGCTGCGATTCGTCGTCGCTGCAGAGTGTGGAGGTTAACGAGCCAGGGTGGCTGGTTTGGCTCTGGGGCTGCAGCTATGTAGGCTGATTGCTATCGCTTTCGGCCTCATAAATGTGTGTGGCGTGTCGTAGTGTTGCATTGCTAGTAGCATACTCATTAGAATTAGTCACCATTCAAATGCTGCTAATATCGCAGCCAGCTAGTGTTTTCAACCTTTAAAATTAAGCAATTAAGGAAATTAAGGCAGTGCCTAAAGAAAAAATCCTTCCTCAAGTACAGTGGAGGCATTTGTCTGGAAGCTTTGCTCAGTATTACTTTCTGCACTCGGAAATGCTTGTCTTTGAGTCAGAACATTTGCTTTTCTTTTGTATTGTACATTAGACTTTTTCCTGAAGATACAGCACTTGCATCAGAAGCCTGACTTGCTTGCAAGAATGATGTGCAGATGAATTTGTAATGTAGAAATACATATACCACAAAACTTATGTAAAGGACAGTATCAAGGTAACAAGGTTTCATGTTTGACACACATTAATTTGGTGACAATTGTGTCAGTTTTCCTGTGACACTCTTTCCTGCAGGTGTTGCTCATGGAAGTGACCCAGCTTGCCTGTGCTCTCAGAGGTGGAGTCCCATGAGGTTTCAGGCAGAACAAAGGCATCTGGTAGAACAAAATTTCTGAAATAATAAAGAAATACAGTTGGTGTACTCTTTCTCAGAGGGCCAGACACACATGGCTAGCATAATAAAGTAATAATATGTTTTGTCCTTCTCTGAATATTTGCAGCTAAAGAAGAAAAAAAAGAAATCTGTTGCCAAACATGAGCTGAATTTATGAATGATTTTATGAATCAATGTAGCTGAGATGTTACTGGTAACTCACTGAAGTAATTTGCTAGCAACAGACTGGAGCAAGAAAAAAGATGTGTTCTCACTGTTTATTACTACAGCACCATTGTCGGTTCCCTTTAACTTCTAGTCGGTAGAGTTTTCTCCCCTTCCTCAGTGGTCATTATTTTTGTCTTGCAATAGTAACAAAGTTTGTGTAAAAATGCATGGTGTGGTCATTAAACAGGGATTGAACAGGTTACAAGGTGATAATGTGCAACATGTGATAATTTTTTTAAAATGTATTACTTAAAGGATTATTTACGGAAATATATCTTGGACAACAAATAACTCTTCTCCCAGTTATTTCAGAGGTAATTTTTTAAAAATAAAATGTATTGTATCTGTAACTTAGATAGTTCTTGAATAGAGGTGCAAACAGGGAGCTAGAGCAGTGGTTCCCAAACTGTTGAGAGGAATATCTCCCTGCTAGCAGCTCCATCTCCTGATCGTGCCTGTGGTTCATGGCTTGGGAACTGCTGTGCCCTGAAGTGTTTGTTTTGCTTTATTTTTTGGTTTGAGGGAGGGGGTGCAATTTGTCAAGGTTCAGAAGCCTCTGGTAGGCAGGGGCGACGTTGTATAGACTGAGGAAAGTGGAAGATGGAAAAGCATTACTTACTCCTGAAATTTCACATAAGAATTATTATGTAGCAGCTAGTGATAGGACGTAAACGGTGATTCCAGAGGTTTTACCCATAGATGGAGGCTTCAGGAGGTCTACACATGATGCCCTGCATTGCCGTAGAAGAGGTTGAGGAAGACACGAATTACTTGTTAATACACTCAGGTCTGGCTTCCCTATGACAGGATGCGTATTGGGCCTGGGAAGAGACAGGGACCAACTTGTGTTTCGTACCTATGTTTTATTTTAAATTGTCTTGTTGCCCAAAGCTGTGCGCTCAGTTTGGTGAAGTTTCAGTTCCTAAAAGGTAAAAGCCCAAGGAAGCAGTTGGTGGTGTTTCCATCACCCATCTAGAGCTGTGTTTACACTGTGAATTTGCAGCATGTTAAGTCCACTGTGGCCTATTTCTGATGCGGACTCTGAAGGTAAAGGTGGTGTGAAACAGGTGTCCCTGCAGCTGTGTTTAACTTGGGCCACTCAGTGGGAAGGACTGGGTTGTTTTGTTTTCACTGATACGCCTGACATGTAGATGTATTGCTGCTTGAAATGTGCTTTTGGCAAGGTGGCCCATCAACTGCTGTTGAAACAGATGTGTGGATACATGCCCCAGCTGAGGAAGTCCCCAAACTGTGGCTTCCTGGCAGCTGTTGAGGGGAGAAAATGGGAGAAATAAAGCTTTAAGCTTACCTTGTTTACTTTTCCTCTAAGCCCCTGCTGGCCATGTCTGTTAGAAACAGGTTCCTGAGCTGGGTCTGACTCTGTATGGTAGCTTTGGTAGGAGTGAGACCAATGTTGGGCAAGTCTCTGGAACAGAGTGAGTTCAGGAGAGAGCTGGAAACCAGGCTGGTTTGAACAATGACCAAAAGCACAAATAAAACCAGTGGCAATTTATGTGAAGTATGAAGATGACTTCTGTCACTTCTGTATGAAAGGAATCAAAATTCCTTTTTTGTGTATACAAAATGACTCTGATTGACCCTTTCCCTTTCCTGCCTCTGGTCTGTCCTGCTCACTTAGGAGCTCTTTTTTTTATTGCTTTGTATTTGTTCCCTATAGAATAATACAAAACTCATGTCCTGACTGTCTTGCTGTTTGGTGATCAAGAAAGATCAATGGCTGAATGTTTAGGTAAGCATAGAGAACATGCCTACTGTTGAATATGGGTGTTTATCTTCTCACTGAACTGAAAAATTTGGCATGTTTGCTAGAAGTGGTCCACTTTACCCCTGCCCATATGCATTGGCAATTCAGTTGTATCCCAAGCCTGATCAGACATGGGAGATGTGTTTGCATACCAGGGACAAAGTATGTCACCACAGTGGCTACTTGTGCTCAGCATCAGAAGGGTTGCTATGATATGACCCTCCATCTAGTTCAAAACTGTCAACACATGACTTTTCCCAGTGTAATCCCTCCCCCTTAGTCAATTAAATATGACATTCTTCAGATCCTGACTGAAACTGTTGCCTTGTGTGACTGAACAGCTGCCACATCAGGGGGAGTGATTTACTGCCTGTGGTGCTAAGAAGGCCTTGGTGGCATTTCATCTTGAAGGCACAGATATTTCTACATGTCTGGTCCTGTTGGTGCTTGGGTCAGATCAGCTTGGCTCAAGAGAACTTATTCCTGAGGTTCACATAAGTGTTTCTGGGGAAGTGCTTTTGGGAAGAGTCGAGTACCAGATGTTTTTAAAGCATATCTCTGGAGATGTTACCCTTAATTCTATTTACAGTGGTTTTACGTACTCTTTCATGCTAAGTTAAGGACAGGAACACTGAGCTGTGTGCTGAATATTCACTACATGTGTTTGCAGCCATGTCTAGATAATACTACTTTTTAAAATGTTTATATTGTAGTAGTGCATGATAGGAGTCTGTTCTGCCTGTGGACTATACAGAGTATGACTTTCACAGCCCTCCAGAAGTTGCTCCTCTTACGGAGCACTTAAATTTTTTTGCTGATTGGTGTTTATTCTATACTTGATCATGGTCATGAGGGAGCATCTTTATTTAGAGAGGAACATAAATAGTACTACTCAGATGCTTACCTTCCCGCCCCTTCCCAGGAAGCACTGGCAACATGCAGGCATGCATTATATGCCTGCTGTCCAGAATGTTTGTGAGAACTTCTTGTTAAAGCACTGGCAATGTTATTGCTGGATCTATCCCTGAAGTGGGAGGAATATCAAGCTGCAGTGAAGTAATTCACAGATCTGATGCAATCTCTAATTAATTTCTAGATACCTCTGCTCCCATGCAAATCAGGCAGAGGTTAGGGTTGTAGCAGTAGGTAAAACTTGCTCCAGAGTTTATAAAGCATTAGAATTCTTTGGGAAGAGATGCTCTATTAAAGGAAAACATTATCATGATTATTTATTATTAATAACAGTGTAATTTCTGTCCTGTAATATTGAGTTTAAATTTGACCTAATAGCAGTGACTTTCAGCAGAACACACTCCTTCACTTGGAAGGCAGATGACTTTGCAGCATATTAAATGTGAATTATGGTCATCTTATTGTGAAAGAAGTCAGATGAAGTGCTGTCTGTCTTTAATCAGCAGAGCTAGCAAAAGCTATTGATGCCTTCTTTTTTACATATATTAGAAAGTCAGTCCAAAGACCCTGCTGGCAATCAGCTGCATGTTGTCTTCCTACTTGAGTGATGATGGTATACCACAGAAAATGGCACCTAGCTCTTCCCCTGACCTTTTTCTCTCATGTCTGCAGACCTTTAATTCCGGTATTATTCCTAGAAAACTTCTACAGAGATATTGTGGATGTGCTCTCCAAGACAGTTAAGGTAAAGACCACTGTTCAAGTTTAAAACCAAACAAATAATGATAAAAAAGTCAACAGACAACCCCCCACACTTTCTTTCCTTTCTGGCCTTCAAATCAAAGGTGTGTTTTCATTTTTCACAGTTTTCCTCTTCTGTCTGAAAGTAACCACCAGTTCTGCTATTGCAGTGGTAGGGTGTGTTGGGAGCCTAGCATGGACCTGACTTAGGATACTGGGGCACTGAGCTCATGCCATGATGACGTATCCAAATTTGCCTACGTTAAGGAACAACCAGTTGCGATTGGAGTGGTTTTATCAAACAGTGTTAGGCATGAAGATCACCACTGTGATCTTGTGTCCAGTCAGATCAGTTTGTGTTGCTGCAGTTTCCTCTGTATTGTTTTTAAACAGAGTGCTTGGCCTTGGGGATCCCAAAATGCTGTCTCCAGACCAGGGTGGGCAGTTGAAGTGGGACACTCTGAACCTCCTCAGGATGGCTGCAGGTCCAGTCTTATGCCCAGTCAAGTGGACGCTGCAGAGATGTGGAAAGCAGCGTCTCTCAAGTTCAGGAAGTTACCATCCTCTGTCAGAGGTTAATGTGTCCTATAGGTGAGTTGGCTGAAAAAAATGCCTGCCCATGCCCTCAGCAGCCCCATTTCTCCCTGTGAATTAAATGCCAAATGTGGTGCTGGAGCACAGACACCCTTCATCCATCTGCTTGGCTGCCAGGGGCTTGGACCTTTGGCATGGTAGTAGTGAAGGAAATGAGAGCGGTGCTGACCTCTGCCAGTGTTTGATTTGATCTGTCATGCTTTGTTAGGCAGAGCCCATAGTCAGGGATGATACTTTGAAAAGGAATCTGACTTTCTTTTAATATGAGTCAGGGGTGCTAGTGAGGATCACCTTTTGTACTTCTCTTGCTGACACAGTTGGTAGAGTGGATATCACATGGATAACACCTTGTGCCACTATTTTATTTTTTTTTTTAATAAAATGGCACAACTGTGCTGTTGTGCTGTTACACAAACAGAAAATGTGTAGCATAGCTTTATTCTATGAGAAGATGAGAGAAGGTCTTGCTAAAATGGGTGTTTATACTGTTAGAACTGTGCCTATGCTAGGTATTTTAATTATTTAACTTCTGGAGTAAATTATTGCACCCTTATAACATGGAAAACAGCAGAAGACAGATGTTTTATTAGTATTCTTTCTTGCATAGCTTTGTGCCTTCATTCTTGACAGGCAGTGGCCACTGTGACACCTGCTGTGGTCCTGAGCTGTTTGATCCATCTTGAATGGACCTTTCCACTGTGACTTTCTGTCTTGTTGTTTGTTTTTAGGGATTTGTGTTGCTGAGTGCTCAGTGGTGTAGGTAAAGGAAGGAATTGCATCCTGATTGTGTTCCAAATTTTGGAAGAAATATTATTTAATAAAATAGGAAAGAATATGTAGATAAATGCAGAGAAGGGGAAATCTGTTGGACAAGTAAAATGACTAGATTTTCCAGCTTTCCACTGTTGCCTCTTTTCTCTCTTTTATTTCTTTTTTTTTCCTAAAGTCCTCTCATGTCTGAGATTGACAGTATGTGACAGAGGTTTGCTGTATGACTCCTAACATGGATAGTTGAACACAGCCCCTAATGGAGACAGGGTAAAGACTCTGCAAGACATTTAAATGTGTTGTTCTGTCAGCTTTTGTTTGAGAACTAGGTAAATTGTGTTGAAGCATATTGCAACTTACTTTCCTTTTCTTTGTATATGGAGTAGATTTTGCCTATTGAGCAACAGTGGCGGCAAAGCACCGAGGATGAAAATGGAGTTAAATTTCTAGAATGGCCAAGATGGGTGTTTTTCACAGGCCACTGCAATGCAACAGCACTCTACACTGTTAATATATGCTTGCCACAATGTTATCTGGAGTTGCTTAGAATTGTTCTGGTTTCCTCAAACCACTGAAGCAGAAGCCTTTACCCTACTGCTTTTTGTTTATTATTCATGTAGCAAACTCTGAATTCATAAGACTGAGCTGTCAAAGTCAGTGACTTAATTTGCAAGGTTAGCATGCATGCAGGTAACAAAACCACACTCCTTACAAAAAATATTTCAGGTCCTAAGTCTTGATTTAAACAAATTTATTTAAATGGTTATCGTATTAAAGAGAAACAATCCATTGTGTAGGTTTCCTAAATTGATTTAAGACCTGGTCTGCACATAGATTTTTGTACCAGTATAATTATGACTGCAAGGGGTATGATTTTTTTAGTGCAGTAATTGCTGTGTGGCCACTAGGAGTCCAACTGTTATGACTCCTGGTGTGAACGCTGTTCTGCCAGCACAGTGGCATCTCTATTTGGTACAGGTTATTCCTGCTCCAATACAGGCGTAAGTTGTTGGTTGCATATCTCTTTTAGAGTGTTCAGCTGGTATAAATGTATCTGTGTTGCTGGTGTAGTCCAGCTCTATATGTATTGGTACAGCTGTGCTCCGCATAAAGGTGTGTGTTATACTCATTTAGGTCCCTAATTGTTGTGGACACTGTGAGGAATCATTTTGGGGCACCATGAGTTTGGAGGCCTTTTAGCAAAAATCTCCAGAAGGTCTGAAGACTCCTTCAGGAGCTGGCTGCGCTAAAAATGTGCTGGTGAAGAGCAGAGGAGGATGAGCCTTGGTGCAGTGCACAGCCAGCGCTGACCACCCGTGGCAGACAAGACTCATGCACCTGGCAAGCGTAAGCAGAATTGTCCTTGAGCACTGTGGATGCCTCATAGAGAACTTCCAGATGGTGGAACTGGCATCCAGGACAGCATAAACACTAGATCTTATCGATACACAGGTTTGACTCACAGAGTAGTAGGAATCACAGGGAATTGTGGAGGGCAAGAGATTACCTCCTTTTCTCCTTTGGAAAGAGATCCTTTGTTTCAGTCCAGCCAGGGCTAGTGAGGAAAGCTATTTTTGTATCAGGCCTAACTCCTAAGTATGAGCATGGTGAAGGGCACTGAAAATGAGAGCATGGTGTGAGGAACTTGCTTGGTAGTAATGTAAGAATAAACATAATGATGTAACACCGGGAGTAAAATTGCTTTTGTCATTTGCTACTGTGCTAGAGTTTAATCTCAGGGTGAAAATCAGTGCCTTCAATTCCATCACAACAGCAATCACAGCTTTAGTGAAGCAGATGGAGGTGAAAAAAAGGTAGCAACTCTGTTTTACATTCTGATGTTTCCATGGCTTTTATCAGCAATAAAGACCTTTGTTTTGGCATTTCCTTGCAGTGAATGTTTGGCAGTCTTCAGCTCTTCCATCTGGCCATTTTTTGCCAGGAAATGCCCAGAAGGGAGGTCATGGTTGAATTAAATACTGTTTCTAGGGTACTGGGCTTCACGTGGCTAATGAGAAGCCTTAATATAGAGAGCTTTTCAAAATCCAAATAGAGTCAAGCAAGGAGAGAGAACTATAAAATAGTAATTATCCTTGCTGTGCTGGAGTGCTGTTGCTTAAAAATGTGGAACCAAGGGCTAGGCTAAGCCCTCCAAATTCTTTTTCTTGGTGTCTATACGTATAGTTTCATAAATGTATTAAAAAAATAGCATTAAGGTGAAAAATACATAAATTAAAAATTCCTGGAAGTCCCTTCCCTTCCTTCACTTCCTCAGCCCATAAAAGACAATGCAGCTATTACTGTTTCATGTGGGGATACGAAAGGAGAGAGAGAATAGCTGGGAGAACATCTGAAATGGTTACAGCTAAGCTTGTGTGTGCTAAAATAAATTCCAGAAATGTGCCTGAAAAGTTGTATGTGAAAGCTTGGATTCTTATTCTGCTTGCACCACTGTAAATGCAATTAAAGCTCTACTGGATCAAAGGAAATTGTTGAAATTTATGATGATATTACTGAAAACACACTGTGGCCCAAAAGAAAAACTAACTGTGCCTCTGGGAGAGGAGTCTGGCTTTGCAAATCTTTGTCCTCTCAGCAAAAGCATCTCTGTCAATTTAGGGAATGATTGGTGGGAGTCTTGGGACACAATTCTGCAAACCTTTGCTTACTTCAGTAGTCTCCTTGAAGACAAAAATCACTGATTGCTTACAGAGAATATTTGTCAGGCACAGTAATTCATGTAAGTAGGAATTTGCTTGCAAACGGCTTTTGTACCACTTCATAAAAAAATCCAAAGCTATAGCTACATCTGTGCAATTCCATAGCTTGATATGGTTGTGATTCTCTAACATGTTAAGGCATCATGTCTGCAGGAATAAAAAAATAAGCTGGAAAATATTTGGAGTACGGATGTTTAGAAACCTTAGCCATAGCTTACAAAAATCTATCACTAAATGAGCGTTACAGAGCTTGCAGAATTCTGGTGACTTGCTGCTTGCCTTTAAGGTACTTGACAGTTTAGTGCTGGTAAAGATGCTTCCTGGTTAAACAGTATGAGATGCTTTGATAAAGACTTATTTCTCAGGCAGAGTGCTAAGCATTACTCCCTGAGACTAGTTTGTGGATACAGCGTTATCCAAATACATGAGAAGGTGTCCTGAATTTTAAATGCTTGGTTAACAGGCTTTATTCATGTTGCTGAATAATTCTGTTTCAAAATCTGTGTCATGAGATGCCTGGTTTGCAGGGGTGACACCTTTGCTAAACTAGCCAGAGCACATGTGGACATGGTGTATGACTATTGGCATAGCTTGAAAGAACTGTGAACCTGAAGTGTAGTTCTGGACATAATTTTTACTGGACTCCACCACCTAGCCATTAGGAGAAAATACTTTGATGCACCATATGCCTAAAATGAGGAAAGTCTGTGTTCACAAGCCATCTCACTTCTGTCTCATAAATGCTGATATGTTTGCTTCTGAGATTTGATGCTCGCTAGCAGATTTATTTATGCCTTTGATTATAGTGCTGTCTCGCAGCTCTTCATATAAATTTAATTGTGATGGTAATGTGGTTGTTGTTGTTTGAAATTGCAGATCTGTTCGCATTGGTGAAGGTGATCCTTCAAAAGGCCTGATGTGCACAGATGTCTTGGCAGCTGCTGAGACCACACCTGCTGCCATCTGTGTGCAGAGGGACCTGACCCTTTACATGTCAGGTGGGAATAAAATTGTTCCAACTCTACCCTTGGTGTGTGTTTGATGAGATTCCTATTTGCTCAAAACAAGAGTGGCATGATGAGAATAAGCTTGAGGATTTCTGTCCTGAGCTTTCATTCTCTGTAACGTAGGCTGTTGATGTCTAATTAGATTGCATTTACCTGCCTTCCTGAAGCTTGTTTCATCTTTCAGGATTCCCAAAACTACTGACTGAGGGTGAGAAAGCACGGAGGGATTAAGAGACTTGCTGAAGCCTGTGTGGGAAACTGGTGGCAGGGACAGAAACTGAGCCCTTTGATACCTGCTGTTCTCTCTCACTGTGGGATTTGCTGGGGCTGAACACTGTTGAGTGGGTGATGATCATGAGAGGTGTATCTGAGCTGCTCGAAGAGGACCAGTCGCTGTAACTCTGGCTGGGGGCTTTTCCCTGAATGGTTGTGCATGTGATCTAAAACAAGGGTGGGAAGAGAGGAGTGGGGACAGTACAAGGAAACCTGATTCACATTGAAAATAAGTTCTACCTCTCCTCTTATTGGTGTCACTTTTTAATGTGCATGCAGCAGCTTGTAAAGGAATCACCAGGACTAGTGGAGGGACTCCCTGTGCCAGGAAAGATTCATGGCTGGGATTGAGTGATCTGTGTTGAGTTTGAGGATTGTATCTGGCACTGAGTATGTTGCGTGTTATTAATGTCAGTAATGATTTTCCAGTGTTGGAGCTTTATTTAACAGATGCTAAAAAAAAAAACAACTTAATAAGATGACTTGCTCTGAGCAGTGATGGCTCAGCAGCTGGGAGACTTGTGTATTTATTTTTAATGACGTGTGGGGTTTCTCTTTATTATTCTTTATGGCCCTCTGCACACTGGGAAACCCTTTGCTTTAGCAAAGGGGCAGGGCCTTTCAGGGCTGACAGGAGCAACTGCTATTTTGGAAGACAGACAATAGCATACATGTATGTAGTGTTGGTTGCAAGTACAACCTTGAGCATCAGCTTACGCTGGTGTGAGCAAGTTCAGATTTGCAGCTGCTGTTAGGAGGTGCTCAAATTAAGTATCAAAGATAGGTAATTTCATGTCTGGGCATTTTTTCAGCCCATGAGTAGAGTGCTTGCCTTTGGCCTCTTGCATCAGGCAGAACCATCTGATAGTGCTGGGTGAAAGAGAGTGGGGTGCTGGAGGTGCATGTAGTTGATGCTGTACAGCTTACAGGGAATTTGCACTAGATGGAATTGCACTGTACGGAGCCATGAATGATGTCTTTCCCTTTCTGGGTACATCTGCATTTTAGTGCATTTCACCAAGTTGGTAAATAAATAGGCAGAGCATTTGAAAACACTTCCTTTCCTTAGTGCTCCAGAGAAAATTGAGGGATGATGCTCTAACCACTGACTTGGGTTTTGGCAAACTGTTTAAGGTTCCCTTGAAGAGTCTTAATGTTATGCAACATGTTTGATATTAATTGGTCTTGTGAGCTCTTTGGTGTAATGGACCAAAGGACTGGATTTTGAGGCTTTTGCTTCTTTTGGGGAGGAATTAGTCTCATATCTCTTTACTAGAAAGGATGCACCAAAGAATTAACATCACAGAGGTATGAGAAACTGTTTTTTTACTCCTTAAGAGTATTTATTTTACAGACACTGGCAGAACATGGCTTTGTCCCTCTGTTTGAGAGGACTGAGTGCTTTCAGAGTCCTCCTAGCAGATAATATCCATGCTGATGAAGTATTTTGGTTGCAAGTGTCAAATGTTTGCACTGCAGCTCTGGACCAGGATGATGGAAACATCTGGGTTTTTATAACTGTCTGTCTGGTCTTGGTACCGTAACCTGAATTCTGTGTGGATTATGTGGTGCTTACAGCTTTGAAGTCAGGAGGAAGCATATGGATTATACTCTTGTGATTGTAATGAGTGTAAATATATGTGTATTTTCTTTGTCTGTGGATCAGAAATCTCTAGACCAAACTTCAGATGGGCTTGTGCTGGGGCAATAGGCTTGTAAAGTTGCTGCAACTGTTAATGCAGGAAAAACTGGGGCTATCATATTCTTTCAGTTATGCCACTAAATAAAAATACATTAATTTCTAATTTATTATTGTTCACCGAATACCTATTTCTAATAGTTAGCTTACCTTGTTGGTCTCTTTGTCTTGTTCTCACTATCTGTGTTTTTATTCCCAGGCTCACCTGGCACTGTAAAGCCTGTTAGGGCCTGAAACTAATATTAGGCAAATTGGTGTGGGTAATTGTGCTGCTTCAATTTTCTTGTAGCAGCTAGTGGGTGTAGTTTCTTGATTGGGAGTGGTGGTGGTGGTGGATGGAAATATGGCCAGAGAGGAAGAAAAGTCAGAAAATTAGCTTCAGACCAGGATAGACTTTGAGGCTCTGATTGGAGAACTGTGTACCGTGAGTTCTGATTTAATGCAGCTGTGCTGTCCTGGTCTCTAAATCTGTAATTAAAAGACTCTGAGAGATGGATTGATGTGGACAGTAGTTAGGATATTAATTAAAATGCCATGGATGATGAGCGGAACAGTATGCCCATGTGCTTTAAATAGAGAAATGGGAGAATATATCATTCACAATGCCATGAATTGTCAGTCTTGGATCTTGTTTCTTTGTCTTTTGAAAGCTCAAGCAATTGTAAATTGCTTCATGGAGTGCAAGTGCAAAGATAGTGGAAATTTGGGGTTCTAACTCAAAACAAGGTATTTATAGACAAATGTTTGTTCTGGTATGATTAAAGTGCTTTCAAATGGCCTGTTGCTTTTCAGACATGCAAGCCAGAGAAAAAGGCCTGTGTGGAGCAATCTGAGATTTACCTCTAAATTTCCTAGCAGAATGTTATCTTTTGCTTTCATGTCAGTATTTCCCTGAGCTCATGTAACTCAAACTCTTTCCCACAAAAATATGGATGCAGTCAGCCTTTATTCCTCCTTGGAATGAAATTATATAGAGGTGGAGCAGGTGAAGAACGCTTTGAGCAGCCGAGGATGGGTTCCCAGTTTTACCAGAGCTGTGAAAATCCTTTTCTCCTGTGCTTTTTACATTTCCCATGAGAAGTTTTACAGTGATGGGAAAACTCTCAACACCTCTGATGGTGTTGGAACCCATTGATTTGAACAACAATTGTATCAACAGCAGTGAGTGATCAGAGGTTGCACATCTCTACCAGAAGGTGAGACATGGTTTGGATTAGGGGAGGAGAAGAAGGGAAGTGGGTGTGTGGTGAGGTCCTGCAAGTCCTCACCTCAGGCATGTTTGGCTGCTATTGTTCTTATGGATTGCCTCAGTACAGCAGTGGGTGTTTCAGATTAAAGTGTGGGAAGGGGATTATCTACCTGGACAGGGTAGGACCCCTAGGCAGCTTGTCCCTCTCTCCGTTCCTGTAAAGCAGTGGAGTAGATGCAGTTGTCCTCTAGGCAGTCAGCTTGTAAACCATTAGTACAGAGATGTCTTTTACTTGATGGTAGAAAACTCAAGCAGATTCAAGGTCAAGTGCTAAAAGATTCATGTCACTGTCTCTGTTGAAATTTTTGGTATTCTAGATTTGGCCCACGAAATTTTGATCAGTATTAGGATTGTATCAGGTGTGACCGTAATTGTACTTCCACATGCCTGAACCTAAAGACTTGAAAGCCTTCTGATCTGCTATTGGCAAAAAGTCATCTGTTTGAAGTTGTTTTCTGCCTCCCAGTTGTTTTCCCAGAATATTCTGAGTTGGAAGGGACCTACAAGGATCATCGAGTCCAACTGTTATTTAAATGCCCATACAGGGATCAGACTCACAACCTTAGTGTAACCAACTGAGCTAATCTCAGTGTTGTTCAGAAGCTTCAAAGAAACTGGTCTTCTACTGAAAGCAGCATTGCAAGAAATGGAAAACCAAACCCACTTGCTTTCATTGTCTTGGCATTTCTGTGATATTGAAAGAAGTGGCCAGACCAAGTTGTTTTGTTTTGTTTTTTTAAACAAATACTTCTTTAGTTTTGGTGTAGTGCTTGTTTTATGGCTGATGCCTTTTTGCCAGATTTTATCTCAGAGCAGTAAAAAGCTGTGAATAGTGGGAGTGGGATAAAGAGAATGAAATTTGTGATGAAAATGTGCAGTGGGCCATAATCAGGCCATGCTGCCACTGCTGTCAGTAAGGCAGTAAACTTTAGTCAGATCGGAGAATATTGTATTTCTTTCTGCATGGCTGACTTGCTTACATTTGGTGGCTGGTGTTTGGCTTGTTACCTTTGTTTGGAAACAGGGTCAAAAAAAGGGAGACTTATAGGGGAGGGGAGCAGCATGGGCTGTTGAGGTTCAAGTCCTGGATTAGGGGTATAAGCCACTTAAGTCTTCGTTCTGCCTCCTTCACAGGAGACAGACACTTGCTGTAGGTTCCCTGAATGTCACAGCAATGTGTCAAGCCGTGCCCAGCTTTGTGTGAACTGCTGAAAAGGCGTAGCAGTGTTCTTTGGCATTTCTTGTCTTTGAAAACACACTGCTCCAAAACATCACGTAATATTTGCCTGGAAGAGGAGGATGTGTTTCAGTCAAATGATAAGAGGGGAGGGGCTGCTCTCAGGACTCAGTGTGAGACACCTCCCTTGTTAGAAACGGGAAAAATAGATGAAAACAGAAAATGTAAAGGCACCCGTCATGCTGACAAATTTGGCCTGAGGAAGCCAGCCAAATCAAGACCGGCAGGGGAGGGAATGGGAGAGAGCCAGAGCAGGAGGGAGCAAGTATTTAGTGTATCAGGCTGTGCTTCTGGAACCAGACTTGCAAAAAATGAAGGGGAAAGAGGGTGTAGGTGGTGGCTGTGGCTGTGACTTTCAAACTCCCTTGTCTGTACTTCCTCTTGCCAGCCACAGGCTGTGTTCCGCATCTCCCTCCTGCTACTGGGCTGTGGGCTGCTTCCCTGGAAAGGGCTGTGTACCAGTTGGCCCTAGGATGTGCTGTGGGGCGTTCCTGGCAGTGAGATGCAGCTGGGAGGAGAGGGCTCTGGCAGGACCTGGAGTGAGGTTTGGGTTGCACTGGGAAGGGTTGAACTAGGAGGGATGTTGGGAGGGAGGAAGACATCATTGACTTCAATGGGAACTGTCACATCTCCAACACTAAGGTGCAGTGAATTAATGAACCCTTCCTGGAATGCTAGCTGTGTGCTTTGGTGATGAAAAAGGTTAAACAAAGCAGTGTGTTACCTTTACTGTCTTTTCTTCAAGATGTCTTGAACTTTCTAGAGAAAGACTCTGTAAAGGCGCTCTCCCTGTGGAGGTGAACTTCAAAGATCAAGATTCCTGAGTGGAGAAATAAAGCAACCTGTCTGGCACCACTGACTCCACACTGAGTTACTAAGGATTATTTGGGACAGGCAGAAAATGCTTTGGGCACCAAATGTAGTAGCTTACTGGTAAAATCACTGTGGTGGTGAAGGATGGAAAGTTAGTCTTCCTTTAGAAGAACAGGAAGGCAGGGAGAAGTTAAGCACAGTTAGAGTTCTTTTTTATTAAACAGAAGGGATGAATAGGTGTTTCAGCATCAGTAAGCCCTGAGACATTTCATAAGAGCCTTGTTGAGTAACTTGGAAGTTTTTGGCAAACACAGTGAGGTCTGTTTGAAGTGACCTGTGATGTGTCTGCGAGTGGCATAGCTTCATGTACTTTCAGGTATATGAGCTATCTTCTTCCCATCTTGTTTCTGAAAAATGCTGTAGGCAGACAGTCCGTGTCACTTAGCCTGAATTCAACCTGTGTAGAAAATGGGTAAGAAGGTCTGTTTAAAAATCTGGACTGACTTTGGGGCTTTTTGGGTTTTCTTTGTTTTTTTTTTGTGAGGAGGGCCTCTAGGACAAAGCTTTTCTCCCATGATCTGGGAAGGGAGCAGCACAGGTAAAAGCTCCATCAAGGCTTGCTCTTGGTTGCTACTCTCAGCTCTGTGTCACAACCCTGCCATCTGCCTTGTTTTGCTGAGGCCACCCAGCTCCTCTTAGTGAGGGCCTATGAAGATATTGTATGCATTAGCCTGACTTGTGCTACAATGCTGCCTGGTCTAGCAGTGGTTCACCTGCAGTGTTTTTCAGCTGTGCAGCAAGCATTAAGGCCAGGTGGGCTCAAACTTATTTGCTGTTGTGTTTGAGTATAGTTGAAGACCCCAGTGAGGCTGTTAACAGCATCCCTGCAGCCTTCTTCATTCTCAAAGTTGAGACACTTTCCTAGTGTGTGCAGTACTTTGAGTATACTCTGGACTGCCACAGGAGCCTCCAGCCAGTGGCATTTAGGCAACAAATTGCTTGTGGGTGTCCTCGTCATAATCTATGGCTCTTCCAGGCCCAGGTGGAGAAGGAGACCAAAGTGGTGCTTTTATCTGTTTAGCGTTGTTTCTTCTGGGTCAGACAAGGTTTAAGATTATTCCCTGGCTTTGTGAGCAGGGCTGGTGTCTGCAGGGGGAGGAGAGCAGAGGAAGGAGGATACGAGTGCCTAATGAATCCTTCTTGAAGTTCTTGTTTATTATCAGTCTCCAGAGGGGGAATGCACAACAGAAATTCTCTGCTTTCTCCTTTCCTGGGGCAATATTTCTGCCTTGAAAATGAAAGGGTATGGCTTCAACCAAAAAACAGCAACAGACACAGCTGTGAGGATGTGAGTGATGCTTCATCTTAAGAGGAGTTAAGGGAACAGTACAGCAGCGCTACTCAACCTGAGGTCTGTGAGAGAAGAGTCTGCAGATACATATCTTCCTGCAAGTGCAGGCAATCAATTTACAAGGGGAAAAATGCAATAAATTAGTATGTCAGGCTTAACTTAATGCTTATATGGTTGCAAATGACACAAATGCAGGACCAAGATACAAGACAGCTCCTTTTTTTTTTAAAGTTTTTGGGATGAGGAGTGGGTGAGTAGTTTGTTTGTTTGGTGCGGGTTTTTTGTTTTGTTTTTCCCTCAGAAAAGCTGAGTGGTCCCTGGATTAAAAATTGTTGAGAATGTTTTGCTTGTAAGTTGTAGCTAATAGTTGTCCATCTCTCACCCTGTTTGCAGCCTACACTGGCACATTTTTAAACACTGGGTTTGAAATGGAGAGCTAAGGGAGCTGTCACTATGACTTGCTTGACTTGGCCCAGCGAACAGCTTAGCTTTTTCCTAACATGGGTATGTCTGCAGTTTGCATGACTTTGTTTAGTTGAGCTATGTTTTTCTCCTCCTGGCTTCTTTTTATGCAAGTTTTTCTCATGTGAAGTATTTTGGATTAGATGAGATTTACAAGGAGGAGTTAACATTACATTTCAAGGTTTGCTTCTGCAATTGCATTGGCTTACTGACATCATATCCCCTGGGGTCAAACCGCTGGGCTGAGAGCCAGTATTTAAAAAGACTTTTTTTTTTTCAGGGTGGAGGAATATCTTGTAATTTCACCCCCTATGAGTTCGACCTCTCCCTCTTGTGCTGCTTTCTCATTATTTCAGATTCTACCTCTGCAACATGAAAGAAAAGACTGTTCTAGCCCTTATTGTGATACTTCATGCTTAACCATCTGCTTAGAAGGCATTGATAATACTACATGCAGCTTGATCTCCTCCTGACTCATTTCTGAATTGCTGGTACATCCCTGTATGCTGTTGAGGCATCTTTGAACCTCACTGTGTCACAGCAGTATACATGAGGAGTAAATCTACTGAAGTCAGTCAAGTAGTACCAGCGTGAAACTGGAGTGACCAGAAAATCATGTCTCCTTTCTTCTGGATTATGTATAGCAGAGAGGAGTGAAAGCTTCAAGTGAGCAGAGAAAATTTTGAAAGCAGCTTTTTGATTTCCCTACTAAAGAGACTGGCCAAGTATAGTGAAAGTAATTCCAGAGACCACAAGCTGATTTGAAGTGTGTCCCTGGAGTTGCATAAACAGATGGTGCATTATTCATGAGCTAACTGAGCCTTTTCCCTCCTTCAGCAGTCTGGGATATGCAGAAATGTGCTTGCTTCTTTCACCTGGTTGACTGACCTTCTGGGAAGGGTCCACTCTTTGTGGAATGGAGGGGAGAGAGCAGAGAAGGCTGCTGGTACCATTAGGCTGATTTGCACTGTGACTGTGGAGCATTTACAGGAAGCCCATATGAATTCACTTATGACTTGTTAATGCTGTGTTTGTCAGACAGCAGTCAGTGGGGATCAGAAGCCTGAGGTACACAAAAGCAGTGCAAAAGGGAAAGACTGCCTAGACACCAGAGTACCTGTGTGCCAACCCCATGGGCTCACGTCATGTCATCCTTGTTCCTTCTGCATCTCACTTGCAGAAAACAAAAATAACAGTAATTTTCATTAGAAGCTGCTGAATGTGGCCTCCTTCAGTGTGTTTCTGAATCATAACCTTGTAGAAAGCATACCTGTCCCAGCAGGAATTCAGCAAATCCATTAGCAGGCTTATGACGCTGGATCTGTTGTGAGATCTTTCAGTTCAGCTGACCATGACCTAACCAGAGAGCAGAGGGGACTGCCCTTGTTTGCACCCATAGCTGTGATGCTTGTGTGGGATGTGCCATTTCCTTCATGCTGTGTTTGTCAGTCTTGCAAACTACACATCTGACTAGTTCTTTGGTAGCTACTCTCCTCTCTGATTTTAATCCAGCAACAATGATAAAATGACATTTTCTTCCTCTCCCTTCCTCCACTGCTTACTTTACCATCTAAGCACTGAGCTACAACAGTTGTAACATTCACGTACTGTGAGCAAAACCTACTAAAATAGTGTGATCAGACAGAGACCAGATTAATGTTGTCACTTGAATGTATTCTACTGAGTTTTATTTAGTGTTACATGTGTAGCGGTGGATATTTTAGCTGGTACAGATGTGTGATGATGTCCTTAGTCCCAGGACTGCCCTTTCTTGTAATAGTCACAGTTCATTACAAAGAAATAAGTGTTCAGAGAGAGAGAGCTGGCATAATCATGGCATACTGGAAGAACAGGTCATATTACATCCTTGGAATAAGCTGCTGTGGATTCGTCATGAAATCAACTGTTCAGGTTTGGGTTTGTCTCTGACAGACAAGCTCTCTTATTGTGTCGTATGTTCACAGCCATTTGATACAGACAAAGCTAAGCAGTCTCCTCGACAGAACAGAGTTTTCTCTACAGCATGTTTTTGTCATATATCTAATCCTGCATATTTTCCCTGGTGGGGATTCCATCTCTCTGCTGGAAGAGGTACCTTTGTAGTCAGGCTGTATTGTCCTTTATTAATTCAATTACATAATTTCCATGTAACTCAAGCTTTTAATACTGTAATGAGTTCCCTTCAATCCTTGATGTCTCATTCTTTGAATTCACATCTATGTGTGTTAGAGGTTTCTACACTGGTGTGTCATACCTGTCTTTCAGTGTGATTGATGAAATTATCTCAGTTTACTAATGCCTTGCATAGTCTTCTGAACTGCATTCAGATGCCGTTGAAGTGGGTTGGGGGTTAGACCACTGTGACAGGAAACCTTGGAGCTGGATAATCCCCTAGATTGGTTTCCAATTTAAGCCATATCCCAGAGGTGTAGTAAAAAGCAAAAAAAGCTGCTTTCATGATGCTGTGGTTGCAGTTCATCTTCTGGTGTGTGATCAGATCACCCATGAGAGGATCCAAACCATTTAAGGCCTGCAGAATCAATGCTGATTATGCAAGCAGTCACTGTTTTGGAGTATGGATCAGAGAAGTATGCACAAGGAAACTGTAGTGTGTTTTCTCAGACTTTTTGGAATGACTGCTCACAGTAACAACTGTATTTTTACTCTGTACTGCTACAAGTGGTGTGCAGGATGTGGTGTGCTTTCACACTGCACTGCATAAAGGCAGCCTGCACGATGATGCCGGATCTGACATTCTTGTTGATCACAGCCGTGTCAGATAGGTAGACAGTAGCTGTGATTTTTCTTTTTCATCTCTTCAGCTGTCTATTTCTTGCAAGCCTGCCAGCAGCTCTTGCCATTCAGCTGGGTGATGTTCTAGCAGCATTTGAGAGCTGGCAGAAAAGGGTGATGATCAGGTGCAGCCAGTTTAAAAAAAAAAAAAAAAAGCATATGCTTTACAGGAACATTTGTTCTGTATCCCTGAGCTGAAGATGAAATTTCCCAGCGTCAAGGCAGAACAGTCTCGTGGGGGAGATAGTGGCCTTTTGGAAAGCTTACTTAAATACTGGATGCACTGAGAGGGCGTGTCACCTCTGCATTTAGAAGCTCGGGGCGGGGAGGGGTTTGCTGTGTCGGGAAACCCGGAGGTGGACACAGCCTACTAAACATAGAGGAGTTGTTAGTGAACATGTTATGGGTGTTACAGGAAAACAGCTAGAGTGGATGGGATCATGTTGAACGTTAGTATGGTAGTGTTGGACCCTGGGGATATGTAGGTGTAATCCCCAGGCTGTATCAGCACATTACAAAATATATGTAAGGTTGTAGCTGAGGTGATACCTCATGGTGGGAGAGATTCCCTCAAAAGAGCACCCCCTTGGTTGCTCTTCTGCATTTCACAGGTCAGTGTCTTTTGTTTCTGTAATGTGCTGTGGGGGACCAGTCTCATAATGTAACCAAGTTAGGTACCCATCCTGTGTCAGTGCTCTCAGTCTTCCTCTCAGAGGGGTGGCTGAGGGCTGCATGAGTATGGAAGTTGAAACCTCCATACTTTCGGGTATCTATATGTGCCCTCAGGATTGGATGCAGTGATGTGACTGCTACGGAAGAAACTGTAGCTGCTGTTTTGTTCAGGAGCAGATATAAGTCTCTGGGGGTGTCAGTCTCCTGCTTCCACCAGCTTTAAATTCACAGAACGGTAAAATGCAATTGTAGTATTATGAGACCCAAATGTAATACATGAAGAATGTGTGGCACATTAAACCTGCCTGGTTCATGCAGAAACTCATGTATAATTCATAGTCTTTGTAAATATGTCAGCTTAATGCCTCTCTGGCACCTATCAGCAAAGCTGTGTCTCCCTTGGGTTAGTCAGACCTGACAGCTTTTGAAACTGGACCTTGAATTGTGTGACAAATGGTGCTGAACTCTGAACACTACTGAATAATAATTAGTTTTGAATTCAGAAAAAAAAATTCTTACAGTCAAAGCCATTTTATTGAAGTTTTTCATTGTCTCCTTGGGACAGTTTTAAATCTTAATCCTTGTTATGATGGAGAAACCCTTTACTTTTTCAGTAGAGCAGGATTGCACTAGCACCAACCAAGCTTTGGTTATTCTTGTCTGCAACACATTCCACCAACATCAAGAAATGCAATGAAGTTGCTGGTCATCTGATAGTTCTTTCAGGCATTTATTTGTAGTTTAACTAATATGTACAATATCTTCCCATATACTGTAACTCCTGAATAAGAGTCACTTGCTAACCTGTGACAGAAATGTGCCATGCCATAAGGCTCTTGGTGACTGGTGTGATGTACACCTACTTTTTATTAAATAAATTGCCTGTATTCTGTGGACAAAATGAGCTGTACTTACATAAAACCTGTGAGAGTGCATGAATTTATATACTGGTTTTAAGTGACAACATTGGTCTTTTAAGTAGTTCCTAGTAAGCAGCAGCTTGGTTTAGGTGCTGCTCTTCTGAAAAAAATCAAGTCCCAAACGTATCATAGGCACTATGAAAATAATGTTTACTAACAACATGTATTACTGTGGCTCAGTAAGAGATACTGAGAACTTTTGAGAGCTATTGGATGGTAAATTGTTAAAACACACTGCTCTGTGGGATGCTAATGTATCCTGGGCTAAAGCCAAAGTCTGTAGAAGTCTGAGTTAGTTGTCCAGGGAATTAGCCTGCTTTGGACTGGGTCCTTTGGATGAGATTTTCAGAAGCAGTTAGCAGTGCTCAACTCCATTGACCTTAACTTCAGTGGGAATGGAGAACCCAATGCTGAGTTTTCCTGATGTTAACTCTACTGGATTTAACTTAATCTCTGAGTGACTCAAAGGCACTGAGGGGAGGAAGAATAATCTGCATTTTTAAGTCAGATACATTATATATTCTCTCAAGAGCTGGCTTTACAAGTGACTTTACAAGATACAAAGCTCTGTTTACCAGATGGCCAATATGAATTATTTTCCTGCATGCAGATATGTCAAACCAGGGGCAGTAAAAGGTGAGTCTGCCTTGCTAAACACAGCTTTTTGCCTGCATCTGAGACCCCTCTTGCAAAAATTTGATGTGAAGGGAGCTAGAGCTAGAGCAAGAGATTTTAATATCTGGAAGCCCTCCCAGTTCACATCTCCTTAAACTCTACTCGTGTTCCTGAGCTCTGTTTTCTTTTGCAACTGTCAGGCTGCCATTTATCGCGTTTTAACAGCCGGTGGAAGTTGTGTTGCAACCTTCCTACTCTGTTGTAGGGTGTCATGGTAATTCTTTATTCTCTATTGAATTCCTATAATTCCTCTCTTTTGGGAAACAAAACAAAACCTATCTATAATAAAAACAAGTGCAAGTCTTCCTGCAAATACAAGAGCACAAAAGCTGGCTGATCTTTCCCACTGAGGCTATCTGAACCAAGCAGCCTTTCCCCTATCACCTTCAAAGCCCTTGATTTAAGGAAGGGGAGTGATTACTGAATCATTAAGCATAATGGCTATTTACTTTTGGAAACAATGGACTTGATGAACCACAGAAAATAGCCTAATTTTCAGAAGCTTCTTGCCTTGGAGCAAACTAGCAGAGTTTTGGAAGTGAGGTGGTAAAAAGTGACCTTTTGTTCTGGGATTTCTGGGATAAATTTTTTTTTTTTTTTTTAAAGAAACCCTTGAGTATTGCTGTGGACCCAAGCATGGGAATGTCAGGCTAGTAAACAAATCTAGCATTTAAAGTAAGGAGCACAGAATTTAAAACTTTATAATAATTAAAAGTTCTCAAATTTACCTGACAGCTTGCTAGGTTTTCCTGTTTTCATCTTGTATATGCTAGACATACAGATTTGCTCTATCTACACTAGGATTTTGCCATGTATTCATCAGTGTGTGGGAAACTGCTCCTATTTTGTAGAATCACAGGATTGTTTGTGTTGGAATAGACATTTTAGTATCACCTAGTCCAATCCTCGTGCCATGGCAGCGACACACTCCACTATATTGGTTTGCTCAAAGCACCATCCTACATGGCCTTGAACACTTCAGTGATGGGACATCCACATTTACAGTGTAATTAAAATGTGCTGGGACCTGTGTAGGCAAGGGTAGTGGAGAGGGTGTTACTGTGCTAATTAGCATATTATTGTAAAATAAAGGATACCGCTGGATTTGCTGGAGGTAGTAGTGCTGGGATAGCAGAATTATTTTATTTTCTGTTCCTCTGATAGTCCTTCCAACCTCTGTGCCTCTGGAGCTTAAAAGACATATTTCATACAGCATGGGCTGAAACAGTGACTATTGCTCTGTTGTAAGCAATTTTGGCATTTATATGGATTTATTTCTCAGGGTGTGTGGTCCGAGATTTACTCCTGACTTGAAGACTGGGAGTAAGCGCCACTGCAGACTCAGCTGAAGAAAGTGTTTGGCCTTTCAGAAGGGGTCCTGACAGGGTGCTTGTCAGAGGTACAGATGTGCATGGCAGAGACTTTGGATGACAGGATCCTGCTGCTGTTCGTGCTGACTGCTGTGAAATAATCACAAATAGCTGTATGTAAACCTAAGGAAGAACTACTAATAACAAACTGCGATGGCAAGCAGATAAATAACACAGCAAGGGCAGAACTGCGAGAAAAAGACAACGGAGTTTTGAACCTTCGTTTGATGGTTCTTTGTAGGCAAGTGACTTGTCAAAAAACTTCCGTGAAAATGCTACAAAAGTGGAGGTAGTCATAGTAATCCAGGTTTTATGTGCCTTTGATAAAATGTTATGGCTGTACCTTTGGCTTTGGCAATTTAGGTTTGCATTTTATGAAACCCTAGGCTACCTTTTGATGCCCGTGGATGTTTTCTTCTTGTGGAGAGCTCCAGATGTTTTTCGTGTCAGAGACAGACAGACATGTTATCATTGTCTTTTGTTGGGCCTCTCCTGGATACACAAAGCCTATCAAATGATATAACGTGAAATTTGTGATCACTGTTTGAAGCTTAAATCTCCACTTGTACCACTACTGAGGGCGGCTGTTTTGTTCTTAGACTCCGTATTAACTGTTTTTGCATAAAATGCTCCATGATTTCACTGGTAGAATATGAGGATATGAATCTCATTTATGCTACTGCACTTCCTCCTATTGTAAAGATACTTTAAAATGCTCCTATACTAGGTATATAAATATTTTAGACTTAGGGGAACGTAGTGAATTGGCCTCTGGGTTCTTAAGAATCTGGCTCATAATATCTCTGAAGGGGATTGTTCTACTGGCATTCTGATCATATGTTCCAATTTATAGGGAATCTGTTTGTTGGGTTTTTTTGTGAGCATTGCAAGCTTAACTCTGTCAGCTGGCTGAACTTTTAAGATAGGTACAAGGTCATCATTCGATGCTTGTAGTCTAAATGAGTGAAGCCACTTCTGCTGCTGTCTTTGCCTTCCAGGAGACACATGAAAGACTCTGTCAGAGCCAAATTCTTTTTTTTTAGTTCCATTTTAGACCATTTCAGCATTTATTGTCCTTCCTGCTGTTGCTTAGTTCAAGTGGAATTATGCAATCCAACTTGTCTCCATACAGTGGATCAGCTTCTGTCACACTCCTGATGCCTCCCAAGTTCTAATGAATTTCAGCAAATAAATGCTTACTCTTTCTTGAACACAAGGAATTATGCTTAATAATATGTATATTGGCAGTTTCATTTCAGACATAGGCTCCTAAGGGCTTTATGCTGAATCAAAGGAGTGATTCTAAACTACAATATGGCTAATTTGTCTAAGAAAAAAACATTTTTATAACAAAGTAGTAACTTTGTGATCTTTCTTTAGAAAATACAAATAAGCATGTGTATGTGTATACAAAAGGGAAGAGCACTGCCCTTTTAAGAATTGCATGCACCTTTTGAGTAAATTTTAAACTGCTTTACTGCAAATGCTTTGTTTTATTGGCAGTGTGCAGTTATGGTGCTTAAAGCTGATCTAAGGTGTATAGAAAAGCACAATATCTTTTATCTGGTGAAGCTGGGGAAAAAGCCCAAGCTTTCAAGCACACAGCACTTTCAGTGTTGTGGGTTGGGTTTTTTGCTGTTGTTGTTTTTGTGTGTTTGAGGGGGTTTTTTGAGTGTTACAGTAGCCTTAATGGGTGAGACAGTCATTCTGGACTTCATCAGACTTTCTATTCTTTAGTTTAATTTTGCATCCTGAACAGTGAACCATGCTAAAGCTCTTTCCACTTAAACTGGTGCATGCTGGAAAAGTGTAACTGAGAGCTGATGTAGTTTGAGCAGACACTGCAGCAAAACTCCCTTCTGGCCCTTTTTGCCATTCAGGCTTTTGCCAATGCTGCCAAGTCACCTAAAAGGCTGGATTAAAAGTATCTTGCACAGTCAGACAGAGCTGGTTAATCTGTGCTTGGTTTATATGTCTGAACAAGCAAAAAGTTCTCATTGATGACTGGATATGCTTTTGACTGATGCCCTTGCCTTGTTTTAGGACCTTCTTGTACTGTAGATTTGACCACATTTGAATGTGTTCCATCCTCTCAGCACACACAGAAGAAGTAGTGGATGTCCCATCCCTGGAAGTGTTCAAGGCCAGGTTGGATGGGGCTTTGAGCAGCCTGGTGTAGTGAAAGGTGTCCCTGCCAATGGCAGGGGGGTTGAACTAGATGGTCTTTAAGGTCCCTTCGAACTCAAACCATTCTCTGACTCCAGAATGTGTTATAACTTCTCACCTTTAAAGTAGGGACAAAACTTAAGGTAGAATAAAGGTGGAAATCCCCATGTAGACTTTCTTGATTATTCACATGCAGGGTGGTGATTTCATATGATAGTATTGTATATGACTTTGACTCAGTAGGCTAAACTCAGGCTTGGCTTTTACTTGTTGAGTGGTTATGAAACCTGAAATAGTTATACTGTCAGAAGCAATACTGCTGCATTTGTACAGTTATAGAGGTGTTTACACAAGTGTAGTTTCTTCCTTTAAGAAGAGTAGAATAAGCTGTGCTAAAATAAAGCATGGTACAGATAAAACTGTTTCCACAACAGGGGAATCTGCGAATACTTGGGAAATGTTTAAAGAATTATTTAAGAGTTTAGACTAATTGTTTCCTGATTCTGTGGGTGGCTGCTAAACTAAATCAGAATACTTCTACTCTAAATCATTTATCTGACTTTAAAATTTCAGATTCACATTCAAGTAGTAGAAGTAGTGGTATATTTTGCTTGTTCACTTATACCTTTTGACTGTTTTGGTACGCAGGCTACTTGTATCCAGAACAAGTGAAGACCTGTGTGACCATGTATTAGATCTGCACTGTATTACCATTAATTAATGGAACATAGATACAACACATGTTGTTGTGTTACATGTTATAATACCATAGGCCAAATCTGGCATGCAAACAGGACTATACTGTGCTAGGCACTGTATCAGCACGGAACAGAAAGCTGATTCTGTCTGATGGGCTTTCCATCCTAACAGAAATCATTTTATAACAGGTGGATAGAGATGGTGCATAGGGGAGTGCAGAGAAGACAAGGGCATAAGGTTTTTCCCAAGCGAGATGTCAGTTCTGATGTAGGTGGCACTGAAAAGCTGACACAGAATAAAAGGAGGAGACAAGCTGTAGCAGTAGAAAAGGCAGGATGAAGCATGGAAACACTTGTTGGAAAATCTGATAGTTGGGTGATAGTGGAAAGCTTCACAGGGTGATCAGAAGCAGGAATTGATGCCTCAGTAGTGAATAAGGAACGATAAGGGTGAGAGTAAGAGATGGAAAGGCTTGAAAGCAAAGATAAGTTGGATGCAAGAATGCATCTCAGAAAGAGCTGGTGATAGTGACAGGCTTGAACCGTGATCTTTGCCAAAGCCCTTTGGGTGGAAGAGAACAAGCTTCTCTCTATCGGGAGTGGAGGAAGTGATGTTGGAGTCACTGAGATGTTTGGTACTGGACGCTTGAGAAAGGAAGAACTGTACAAACACCATGTACAAAATACATTCAGGATATGCTGTCCACCCCTCTGTGTTAACATAGGCTAAAATAAGATGGGGAATTTAAAGTGAGTTTTCTGTTACTAACCATACTGCTTGCAAGTAGCTCTGCTTGGGAACAACCCATTTTTCTAATTTGCTTAACCCTTTTCAAGTGAAACTGCAGAGGCATGATTCTGACTTGGAAAAAAGTGTCCTCCTGTGGAGTTGAGGAAATCAGGAGAAACTATTAGGATAAGCTCTGTCTCAGCAAGACCTCCAGCCTGCTCCAGGTTTGTACACCTAAATGCAGTACATATCCAACATGACAGCTCATGGTACAGCAATGAACTGTGTTGTCCTCAAGATGAAAAGCAAGAGGAGGCAAAATTTGATTCAAAGTGAAACAATCCCTTTTACCATGTTGTGCTTGAGCTGAAGGCTAGATGTATATATGCTGTCCAAAAGACAGGCCAAACATTTACTTGAGGGCTGAAAGTGAGAAGCCTGGAAATAGTTATACACTTTTGTGTGTTCAATATTTCAGTTCACATACAGTTGAAACATCAGATAAAATTAACCAGATATAAAATGCAGGGGGGGGGAAAGCTGATCAGAATATTGTGTGTAACAGGACTACAGAACGTGGGAGACAATGTTGAGAGCACAAGTAAAGCAGGAGAAATCAGATTTGGACAGAGTCATAAAATTATGGCTTTTACATGTCCTGAGAGACAACCTGAGCAATTGTATTAGTATTGTTGCAGTATTATAAGGTCACATTAATGATGCTGAATGCTATATGATTAATACTTTATAATGTTTGTGTGATACAGAATATAAGCAATCAATGGTTATACTAGCACTCTAATCTTGGTACCAACAATTAAATTAACATTGTATCTGAGTAACAAGACAAAAACCTTATACAGTGATTAATTGCTCAGTGCCAGCACTACTGCTCCATTAGGGAAGAGCGCAATTTTTTTTCCTAGTTCTGTGAGAGATTTTAACTGTAATCAGTGGGAATTTCTACCCTTAAGAACCAAGCAACGTAGTGCAATGTAACTGTTTCATTACCCTGTGATTTCATTAATTATTAAACTTTCCAAGAAGTGAATAATCTGTTTAGTCAAATATAAACTATAACATGGCTTGAATTCACTATTCTGTTTGTCTGTATCATGCAAAGCAAGTGTAAAACTACTGCTATTTTGATGGGATAACAGTTTGTGCTCTGCTTCCTGTCCTAGTACACAGAGTAATACAACATATAGTGCAGTCCAGCTGTTACGGATATGGTTATGTACCAAAACCAAGGCTGAAGCAGAAACAGAGGATCATGCACAAGGATGTTCTGCAGAAGGAGCCTCTCATCTTAGCTGATCCTGCATTTTCGGCTGGATTTTGCCTTGTCTTTGCAAGCAGAGTAGTCAAGATCTGTTAGGTGTAATTACCAAATGAGGAAGGCTGATGCCTTACTGTTGTTTCTAACGGGCTTGGTGTAATTTCAGGGCACTCACTGGCACTTGTAGGTATGACATTTTGATTCTTATTTTCCTTCCGCCTTCTGATAACCTTTGCCCTGTTCTTCCTCAGCCTGCTACGTATCAGATGGGTTGTAGTCATAGGGCTTCTGGCTCTTTTCTCTTAGACTATAGAGAGTTGTGCTCTAGTTTGTTTTTTAAAGGTATAAAGAAAGGGAAATGATTGAATGCTATTCTCTTTACTGGAGACCTGTTCTTGTCTGAGCAAAAGTTTTCCTTTTGGGAAGCATTCAGGCTGAGTTCACAAGATTTGCTCCTGGGTGCTTGTTCAGCAGCTGGATCTCCTCTGCCTTTGTAAAGCTTACAGAAAGTATTTCTAAACAACTGGTTATCACAGAAATTCCCAACCTGTCAAGAAACAGTAGTGTTTGGCCTTGGGAAGGCAGTTACTGATCCGTAAAAGCAGAATAATTACAACAAGCAGCAATTAGTGAAATCAAATTTCACTCTACACTAACTGCCCTTGCATATTTATTATACTGAAGTTGTTGGCTATTTCCCATGTAATTCTATCACTGGTCTACCACTAATAATGCAGTTTTAAATCCATTGGTGGCAAACTGGTCAAGTAATTAAATTTCATCATCCTTTGCTCATCCCTGTTTTACAGAGTCATGGTGACTTGCTGTTAGTCAAACTTTGCGAAACTTTGCGAAACTTTGGCAGCGATTCCCACAGACTATGGTAGTGGCACCATTTTACATCCTGAGATTTTCTGAGTCACATTAGATTCAGGAAATAACCATATAAATAGAGCTCTCCAAACAGTACCTTTACATCATCATCATGTGTTTCCAGTCGGGGGATAAATACTTCCTCATTCCAGTGGTGACACCACTTTTCCAGACCCTCTCTGAAACTAAATATAGTCATGGAAAGTGTCTCTGCACTTACAAACTGAAGTGGTTGAGCCATTTAGGACCCTGGAGGATCAGAGAGGATGTGCTGTATTGGGCATACAATTGCATTACAAACTGTAATACAGGGTGGCTTTGTTGTCCTTAGTAAAAAAGGGAGGTGTGGTCTTGAGTTAAAGTGTCAGTTTGTTATGTACAGACCAGCCTTGCACTTATGATTCTGTCTGTTTGTCTGTTTTGATCCTTTGACTTAGAAAATGCTGTCTATCAATGGGACATCTGAGTACCTTTCCTCTGGAGGAAGTTGCAGCCCCCAGGCAGCTTTGTGGCATTTCTGGTAACATCCACTTTTGTCTGCTAAGCTCCACTGGCAATAGCATTCCCTTTGAAGGAAATGGTGAGGAGGAAGAGGGAAGGGATCCTTTGGGCCTGATTTCGATGATTGCCGAGCATGTGCAGTAATTTCATCACTCAAAGCTCCTGAAGCAACTTTGCTGCAGGCTTCCGTGGTCGACTCTTAAATTCAGAATATCAAAAATTGGTGGTCACCCCTGAAAGTGTTGACTTCTAACATTACAGTTTCCCTCTCACTTAGAAAAGACATTGGGTAAGTAGTATTACAGATAGAATAAAGTAAGATATGATCAAGTGTTTGGACCCTCTACAAAAGTCAGTAGCATTCATAAGATCAAAAGAACTAGTGAAGTGTCATGCCAGAGAGCAAATCTCCTAACACCTAACCCTTCTAGGGTTATAACTGCTCATTCCTCTACCTTAATTCTTCCAATGTTACCTGTCCTTTTAGTGCAGTTCAACCTCAGAAGGTGAACTGAAGGGATGGTTCCATTCCAGTTTTTGGATGTAGAAATACAGAAAGAACATCACTGCTCAGGCCTGTAATTTGCCAGATGGCCAGGGGAGCTGATAATCTGGAGAGATCAGAGCTCTGCAAGGTGCACAGCACTACTGCCCAAAGCCTGGGGAGGAATGCCTTGCTCCACACTGGACTTCTAATCAAGGAAGGTTTTGAAGACAATTTTTCACTCATAAAAGGAGAAGGTTAAAAAGGACTTCCAATTCTGGCACAAAATCATCAGGCTAAACTAATCAGCATGCTTGTTTGCCTATTGATATCCGGAATGCTTTTCTACTCTGCTGCCTTTTCACAGAAATGCTGGTGTTTGAGCCATTGGGGGGAAAAAAAAAAAAAGTCATGCCAGGTGACCAGAGAGCACGTTTCCTTGTCAAATGCTTTCCAAATAGGAATGCCAAGACCTCTTTATGTATCTGACTTTACACAGTTTTCTAAATAGCACTTAACTACAAGATTTTTGGCTGGTATTTTGAGAAAATTAAATCTTCCTCTAAAAAAAGCCACAAAGAAGTCTGAAGCTTCAAGAACAAAACTTGGGGGGGGGGGGTACAGCTCTCAATCCACCTGTAAACCTCAAAAGGAGCACCTTTTCACTCCAACATGTCTTGCAGTCCTCTCAGGCAGTGGATTCCAAATGAAGGCAGAGGGCCCCAAACAACTTGTACCTGGGAGGAGGGGCGCCTAGAGTCCAACTGATGAGCTAAATTTGGGATAGTGAACTGGGTAGAGTGAGATATACCATCAAATGCAAGTCTTCTAATCAGAAGAACCGGAGAAAACAACTGCCAAAAGGCTTTTCTCTGTACCAGAGGGTTGTACTCTCCTAATTACATGGTCCGATAATCTGGATATAGAGAAATGGAAGACTGCTTCTGAAGTTTTGCACCTTAGCCTCCAATGTAAGGACAAATATTTATGGGAAAGACAACTGGCAGGTGCTGCTCAGGTCTTCAGAATCATGGAATCATTTAGGTTGGACAAGATATTCAAGATCATTGAGTCCAACCATTATCTCAGCGTTGCCATGTCCACCACTAAACTGTGTCCGTAAGTGCCACAGCTGCACACCTTTTAAATACCTCTAGGGATGGTGACTTAAGCATCCCTGGGCCACCTGTCCCAGCACTTCACCTACTGGTGATGAAATTTTATCCTAGCTTCCAGTCTAAACCTAGCCTGGTTCAACTTGAGGCCATTTCCTCTTGTCCTTTCTAGCACGCACCAAATGCATCCTTGCAGTTCCAATTCTGGTGAATTGCGTTCAGTTTGAATCCCTCTCATAATTCATTTGGATCTGGCAAATACATATCTTGTAAAGCATACATTGTGATTTTCGAGGGCATTTCTGATCTATGATTATTTTTTTTCCCACAGACAGTGGGGGCTCAGTCACCAATTTCTGAAATGCTGGCTTTTCAGTGCTGAAAGGTGCCTCTTGCCAAGCAGCACAAAGAAGTGCTGCCCAAGCTAACTGAGCAAAGGGAGGGAGTTGTATGCTTGCTGTCATTAAGGGCAAGTTTGTAGGTAAATGGTAATTTTACAAACCAGAATTTGGCACAGTAAAACTAATATATTCTTCCTCTGAAACAAAAAGACTGTAGAATTGTTACTAGGCATAGTGATTTGATCTCTCTGAGATTCAGCAGGAAACAAATTGGGCAAAAAGCAAACAGCAGTGTCTGCCTATAATTCCCACATCTTGCTTGCAGAAGCCTTACCAGTATTTGTGTGTTATCTGGGTATTGCAGTGAGAATATCATCCTCCTTCAGCCTTCAGGTTACCCAGTCTCCAGCAGTAAGCAGTCTTTGTGCTACCTGAAAAGGACTGTGTGTGAGGCATCAGCTTAACACTTGAGGTGCAGAGAGACTGGAAGAGATTCTTGTGAATCGCCAAGAAATATTCTGCTATAGTAACTACACAAGAAAATTAAGGTTAGTGTAAATTCAGCATTGATGTGTTCAGCTCTGTCTCACGGGGAAGAAATTTTTATTGTTTCCTTGCCCGTGGTCTGCGCTCTGACCCAGGTAACGCTGTAACCAATGGCTGCTTTACACTGATGTCTGATCTGTGTTCAGAAGGGATTTGAGGAGGGAGAATGGTGTTAATTTCTTCTATCTCATTAAGCTAAATTGGGCTGCGCTTACAGCTCTTGCATTTTAGCATGTGGCATTCCCCCGGTACGTCTCTTCTCTGTTGCCCATAGACATCCCTTATAAAAGGAGACAGCATCTGGCGTGAGCTCAGGGAACACAAGTATTTAGGACTCTCACAGTTAGCCTTGTGTCTTTTGGTGTTTGTTTGTTCTTAGGAAGCTTTTGTAGGATGCAGGGACTGGCAGGATGTGGAAGCATATGATGTGGTCAGCCCTGGATTACGGTTTATTTTGTAAAGCGTTTTAGCCTTGAGTGACATTAATTCTTTTGCCTCCGCTGGCTGTAAGGAGCAGGGAGATTTGCCATAGACCAGGCCAGATTCAGGTCAGTGATCTAAACAAGTTTGTTATTTATTTTCCTGTTGCATCTGAGGCACCTTTCAAGACCAAAACAAGGGTATTTGAAGGGTGTAAATATATGTATATCCCTTCCTTTGAGAGCTTATGACCTTATTGGGCGCAAAGACAGGCCAGGAGGAAATTGTAAGTTAAACAAAATTGCTTAAATTTTAGCACAGAAACATATATCCTGATGCTGGAAGAAAGAAATACCAGGCAACTTTCCAGCCATTATTGGGTAGCTTTATCATTAGAGCATTTTTGGGGCAGTGCATTCAGCAGAGCAAAATACTACTAAGCTACTTATCACCTCACAGCCATGCAGACAGTATGTGCTAAATCATCAGGAAATATCTTCTGCCTGTATTTCCAACTAGAGCAGCATCAGCGCAAGCCCTGCATGCTTCCAGCAAGAGACTGCTGTGAGCAAACCACAGAAGAAAACAGCTAAAGAGCCCCTTTCTCCTTGCAGCTTTTGGGGAAAATCTTTTGTTTAAACAAAGGGAACAGAGCTAGTAGTGCCTGGAAGGACGCAGGCTTCCTGCTGAGATGTAAATCACTTTTGATTCTGTCTGGAAGATGTATTCTGGGAACAGAAATGAATGACTGGAGGAGCTGTGAGGTGGGAAAAGTGGTTGGTGACAACCTTTACATGGTGTGAGAGGGTGGTGGCTCTTTTTACACCCTGACAGCACTCCAAAAGGGATGGAGAAGTTTCTCATCTTGTTACTGAAGGGAATTGATCTCCATGCAATTGACTTAAGTTGAAAGAAACAAGTTAAAAGCCTTACCCCCAGCTGGTGTTTTTGGGTTACCAGTCATTATACATGCACTGTGTGAGCACATGGGAGTCCAGTGTGAACTCAGTGCACCCTGTAAACACAGAACAAGAAAGAAGCCCCTTGTCAACTGGCTCACAGTTTTATTTGTCATATTTCTTTGTTGTTTTTAAGATTTTTTTTTTGCCAATGTTGCTATGTGAAAACCCTGTTTAAACTTTTGGGAGACAGGATAATAATACATGCAATGGGCTGAGATGCAGAAACAGCAAGTTGGAGGAACAAAGAGGGGAACAGGGGGGGAATTTTGTTTAGTCTTTCTTGTTTTCTTTTTCCCTCCTCCCAAGCATAGCACAGAAGGTTTCAGCTATCAATGATGATGACAGTAGTGAGTCACCACTTCTTCAGGCAGATGTGGAAACTTTCCGTATGACAGAATTTCTGAAATCAGGAGTCCTTCCAGGGTCTGGTGGTGGAGGAAGCTGCCAGTTGGGACAGGATTTTTTAGGCAAGCCATGAGCACATGCAGTGCTGGTTCCCTGGACAGGATGGGCTGATGGCTGTGTGACTGGTGGGTGCATCTGTGCTAGCCCTAATGTAGTCAGGCAGGTAGTAACATCAATCAAATAGTAGCATGGCTTATTCAGCTCAGGGTAGCAGGTAGTAGATATATGCCCAGGACCCTAAGTAGGCTTGTACCCTGTGATGAAGCCTGCTGTAACTTCTTCAGGTGGTAGGTTCAAAGTCTGTGTGGAGGTGGCCTCTCTGAAGTCCAATTACACTTTGTCTTGCTGTGTTGACACACCAGGTGTGGTGGTGTGTGGAAACCCTGGTGTTTCTCTGCCTTATAGTAAAAATGTGTCCCGTCCCCTCTTTTTGTTTTATTCTCTTTTAATAGTGGGCTAACTTTTTAATGACAATATGAAGCTAGAGTAAGCCTTGACACTTCTGTGTAAATCAGGAGTAATCCTAAAGAAGGCATTAGTGTTTTCCTGATGCCTAAGGAGCTTGGGGAATCCTAAGGGGCTAATTACAAATATTGTATGCATTTTAATTTACTCTTGAAGGAAACAGCCTAATTCTTGTTACCTTTGCCAGTGTGATACCAGGGAAGGTACAGTGATGTGACCAAGGGGAATGTAGAGAAATGGATTTGACCATTGTTTCAGTACTGCAAGTGCCAAACTTCATGAAACATCAGTTGCTTTATGAAAAATCTTACTGTCCTTGCAAGTGGACTTTAGCTGCTTCAAGGGTGTTTTAGCTATGTATCCTGACTTCAGGGCAGGACTGTCCTGGTTTTAGGAACGTTCCCACACAACAGCTCCCGGCACCACTTTAAATAACCTTCTCTATTCCCCAGAATGATGAGAGGTTTCTTTATTCATTTTTACCGTAACACATGAAACAGAACTGCAAACCAATAATCCATGGAGGTTTAAGATACCCCAAAATAGGATGAATCAGACTTTTCAAGTTTCATAGGTCATGCACTTTTCACTGGTGACTCAGAAGTCCATCTCGTTCTTTCCTGAGGCTTAGGATCTTACTGGATTTGACAGTAAAGTCTGTCATCATGAACATTGTTTCACATCAATGTTTATATGACTGAATGAGTCACAAAGCTGAAGTTTCAGGATCCTATTTCATGACAGACAAAAAAACAAGAAGTAAGACTTAAAACTGATATTTCTCCCCCCCCACCCCCCCATATTTAACTTAGTCTTTTAGTGTCAGCTGGAGTCCCTCTGACCTATACAGTATGCTAAAAGCTTAGATGCAGGTGAAAGATAGTTAAAAGAAGAGTGAGAAGAGCCAACTGAATTCTTCTTGCCGCTGCTGTCAGTCATCACTAGATGATCACTAAACATAAAGTAGCTCCTTTATAGGTTGGAAAATGCTAGGTTCATACAGTACATGTACAAAGGCTTTGCATGGAAGATGATTATTACATCAGGAAAACAAGTGATGGAGTCAGCAAGCTAACTACAGCTCCACGTCTTCTGGCATCTGTTGAAGTCCCATCTCAATGTCTCCTCTTTCTATTTGGAGCTTGTGAGCTCTAGGCCTGGCAGGCATGTTTGTAATTAATGTTTCCAACGTCATCCTGATGCTTCTTGCTGTGCCACGAAGAACATGTGTTCCCATGAAACCAGGATGTCACGTGGACCGCTCAAGGGTAGTACTGAACTTTAATCAGGTTGCTACATTATAAGCCAGTCTCTGTGCAGAATAATAAAAGCATGACATGCTGGAGAAATGGATGAGCTGGGATTCTTAGGGTAGAAGCATGTTTGAAGAGGGAAGGGTGTCAGCCTGTCAGGGAGATCTGTGAAGGGAGTTCACCAGGATTCTTAGTGCTGTGAAAGTGAAATAACTACAAATATATGGTTGTATAAAAGAGTGCTTATACGCCAGGGAGTTAATTCCCCTGGGACAGGGTAAAGGGAGAAAATGTGTATAGCCTTCATATCACTAGGCTTCATGAATATTGGCTGCTGCCTTTTTTGGATGCCCATTCCTAGAGGCTGTTAGAGCACTCAGAGCTGCAAGTGAGGTAATGAACACTGTGGAATGTGTCCCTGAAACCAGCAGTCACCTAGCAATCAGGCATAAAAAGATGAGATAAATACCTACTGGGTCACACCAATGTGCATATCTGTCCCTGGATTCTTTTTCAACAGTGCTCAAAAGATGTGCTGATCAGGAAGAGCACAGGAGCCCGGCCCCTGCTCCCTTGCACTCTCCTGCATCCACCACTCTTGTATTTGGAATGTTAGGAGGAGCATCCTGTACTGTTTGTTTATGGACTTACTGTCCCTGGATTTGTCTAATCCCTCTCTGAACCTGCTGATGCTGTCTCCCTGTGGCAGACATTACAGATCATCACTGTGGCAACGAATTCCAGAAATTCACTACTGTCTCAGTAGAAATGTATCTTCACTCATTAATTTTCAATGATTTCCTGCTAGTTTCGGTGAATACCTCCCACATCTAATAATACTGAATTTAGTTAAAACAGTGCTATGAGTACTTTATCCGTAGACTTCATAATTTTCTAGGTCTTGATCACATCCCCCACGAGACTTTTCCTTTTTAAGTTGAAGACTCATGGACTTTTCAGTCTCTCTTGGTAAAGCAGCTTCTCTGCCCCCTTAAGCATTGCTGTTGCCCGTCTGTGTACCTTTTCTGTGTTCACTCTGTCCTTCTTTAAATGCAGAAGCCAGAAATGCCCCCAGGGCTTGGGAGGGCTGTAGACTTTGAGCAGATTGAACTTGGAAGGTGGAACCGGAGACCTGCAGAATTCACCACACACAAGAACCATCACAGATGCCAGTCTGAATATTCACTGAGCACAGTGATGGAAATACGTTTGAAACCACTATTACAAACTGCTGTTACTATTTTATGTTTGGTATTTAGTACTGTGAACGTGCATGGCGCATTACAGAAAGCAGGGGTAGGGTGGGTCAGAATAAAACAGCACTACGTCATGCTTTGTGAACAAAATGGTTTACCACACGGTCCCAACCCTGCAAGCATTTCCAGCTGTAGTGTTGCCAAGAACAATCACATGAATTTGCAGGGACTGTTCCTGGCAGTAAGCAGCACTGCGGTCTCTGAACTCATGATGCTTAGGTGTGTACATACATACACGCATATATGGGCAAGGGCTTTTTTTAAGCCTTGTTGTATTTTTCCAATATAAATGTCAGTGTCTTAAAAAGGCAGAGTAAAGCTTGGCTTAATTGTATGGAACGATTACAGGAATTACTCCTTTGTGTACATAACTGGTAGCTAGACTGATGTAATATTTTTCACAGTCTTAAGATTAGGATTGGATCTGAAGAACCCTAAAAATCCTTACCCATATGGCCAAGCTTAAGTCTGGTGATCTGTTTTGTAGTGAGAATTATTTTTTGCCAAGCTTTGCAGATGGAGGGTTAACCTTGAAGGGGTGACTGTGTGGTAAGGACTAATGCTTTTTTGGCATTGCCCACTGCAACAGCGAAGGAAAATATCTCATGTTCTTGCTGTGTTATCATCTTCATGTGAATTTTAATGCTTTTATACTTTTATCTTCATGTGAGTTTTTATGCTTTCTACCTGGTTAGTTACATCTTGGTTTTGGTTGATGGTTTCTTGAAAGCCCTAGAGACCACTGCTCTTACCAGAGATCAACTGTGAAGTTTTACCTTAATTGACCCATGCTCCAAGGATATCCATGAGTACATCAAGGTTGATTTACTAACGGGCAGGGAGAAAAGAAGCAGTACTTGTTGGCTTTCATAGTCCTTTGTGCATAGGGCAGAGTGACAATATACATCAATTTTAATTTAATTTTCTATGAAGGTAACAGGAAAACTGATTTATAGTCAACATTTGTCCACTAAACTTTGTCTTATGAATCTGATTTCCAGTGTTTTAAAAAGAGCAACATATTTTCTAGGATAAATGTGGTTTACTTTGGCATCTCATTCCTTCATTTTTCTTCCTTTTCCCACTTCATTATGGATGATAATCCATCCAAAAAGCTAGAATGGCTTTATGGTGCAGCTGTACTCCATGTATAAGCAGTTTGGCTGCCTTCCCAAAATGGCACATTTCAACCACGACTGCCATAAAAGCTGCTAGTAAGGATTCTAACCGTACTGATGTGTTTGGATCAGCTTCATTGTATTTTTAAGTCAGGTCATATTCAAGAATATTCCTGGCCCCTGGCTACACAGGATAGTAACACTTTGAAATTTCATCTCTTGGGACATCAGCTGTCATTTTTGAGTCATTGAGAAATGTGTTTGATGATATCTACCCAGTCCTTGGTGAAACATTTGCTCATAGGACCATCTGCCCCTTTTAATAGAGTTGTCATTTCATCATCGCTTCAGTTTCTGCAGCAGCTGCCCATTGACAATAAGTCAGATGTGGGGATGTCGCAGAGGAGAACAGTGGAGCCTGACTCCAGTGCTGTCATTGCCTTCAGCTCACTCTGCTGAACATCATTTCCCCAGTTAATGAATCCCCATTGCGTGCTCTGCCTGATCCATCCTTCAGATTTCTTCTTGAACCGTCTCCAGCCAGAGAGGTAAGTCATGTGGCAGCTCAGACCAGATGCCTTTTTCATGGCCTCCACTTACAGTGAACATCTTTCTGCGCCTGCTGAGTTGTGCTTTTAGCTTGGCTTGGCTAGGCTAACTCAAATTAAAACATTGGCGAAGATACATGACTTTGCTGTTTCACATGGATTAGCATTTTTAAGTTCTTTTTTTAGGCTTGAGCTTGAACTGATAATCTCTCTTTATTCTTAGACTTGCCAGGCATCTGCCTTCCAGCTGTCCAAGTGAGCATCCTACAGAACCCCTGCAAATCTGAGCTGTCCAGTTTGTAGCACTCCAGCACTGCTGAGCCCTGCAGTGACTCCCAAAGGGCCTGAGGGGCTGTTGCTAATGCTGTGTGCTTTGGGACACAGGCATCTTGTTGGCTGTTCAGCCTGAGTGAAGGATCTGTGTTTTTAAAAACAGGCCCACTGTGAGTGACTTCAAACAGTTCTTCTCTTACATAATGCCAAATGAGGGCATTATGAAATAATGCAGCATAGAAAGGGTCATTCCAATAGTTTGCCCATTACCCTGAGATCTGGGAGACGCAAATTAACTTTTCTGTCCTGCTACTGATTTTCTGACTTCTTTATAGTGGAGGTCTGTCTCAATTAACTTTAGATGATCTCTGTTTAGACATCTGGTCTAAAAGTTATGCATCTAGTTTTGACTGGTTACCAAGATGCTGTGAAAGAAAGCTGGTGGTAGAAAGACAGGCACCATCCTAAAATGTGTGCCTAAATTAGGTAAGGTAAATAGGCCTCCTGGTGGTGTGTGTTTATGTCTGTTGAGAAATACCAGATTATTATTTTAGACTAGACTCTTAACTTTGTGATGGTAGAAAGGGGTAGAAATGAATCCAGGCCTTGTAGTCTCTCTGTGCCTCTTTTCACAGACTGTCCAAGTCATTAATGATTATCTGCTGTTTCACAGGATGTTGTGGTTGGTAAAGATGAAAGTGCCCAGAGATTTTATAAGTAACTAAGTTATGCAAAAGGGAAATGTGACCCTGTGTCGGCAGAGGTGACCTAAATGAAGTGACAGTGGCTTCTTTTGATGGGAAATAAAAAAAAGAGAACTTTTATCCTCTTCCTAAACAACTAGCTTTATAAAATTTAGAAAGTCAAAAGCATAAGCAGCTTTTGTGGCAATCTTGGCTCCATTTTCTGCTTCTCTACACTTGAAGTCTTTCATAGATGTACGTATTTCTGTATGTGCACTGTCTGATCACAAATCCTGTGCCTCAGGTATTGGGAGTGGAATAATTCCTCTTTTTTTTCCATTTTTTCTTTTGTTTCTCTTATTTTTTTTTTTTGTTTGAATGCTGGTTTCAGGGACTAAGAGGGTAAATTTCAACAGCATAGTCTCTTGATTCTCTGATGGGTGATTTAGGTGCAGATGGACTCTAGATACTACTTTCTCATTTTCTTTCTATTCTTGTGCACAGGCATGTGGATGGCTCTGAGGGACTCTATGCGCATTTTTGGGTTGCTTTGCACAGGACCTCTGTCTGCTTTTTGGGCCTTTGGGTCATCTTTCAGGCAGAAAGAGGGTAGCAATTGCTTTTATGGCTGGAGGAGTCATTGTGTATCAATAGAATAGACTACTAGGCAGAAGTGCCACATGCTTCCATGGGATCTCACACCCTGGTCTTCTGCAGTTCGTGAAAAAGACACTGTTTTTTGTCTTCCTTGGGGGAACACGGTCAGGTTCATCGGGCCCAGCAGTCAGGGAGCTGGGCATCTCCCTGGCTGGAGCTGGCCATGTGAGCAGAGGGTGAGTTGCCACATGGGCCACTGAGCACATTCTGCACAGCGGTGGGAGTTAATGAGGCTCTTGGGCTTCGCCTCATTCAGCCCACTGTGGCAGAGATGATGACATACCACCAGGTGGTTTAGCTCAGTGCCCACCACTGAAAGGAGTGTGAAGGCATTACAGCATTGCCTGATGGGTTTTTGCTGTGTGTTTCATGGCACTTGATGACCTGGAAAGGCTTCAAGGAAGTTGCAGTGCACGATGCCTTGGATGCCGGGTAAGATCTGCTTAGTCCCAATGAGTTGGTTTTTCATTCTACGTCAGATTCATGTTGGTTTAGCAGCAACTGACCTATCAGAGCCAGATGCTGTATTCACTCACACCTCTGAGGCACTATTTGAAAGCCAATTACCAGTTTGGAGAAAAACTCTAGTTTCTTGTAGTTGTGAGATCCAGTGTGGAAGGGTGAATGGTTTTTTGCTTGCCTTATCCTGCTCTACTTCCATCACAAAAATAATTTTGTTAAAAATTTCCCGATCGATTGTAAAAACCACCCAAAGACTCAGACTTCTGTATTTGCACAGCTCTAACCCCAGCAAGACATGACTCAAGACAGTGAAAACTACTGAAAACATTTTCCCACTCCTTTGTTCCTGTGCTTATTGAAGAAACTGGGGAATGAAGTTAGGACTTAAGTAAGTGCTTTTCCACAGAAACCTGCTACGCTGACTTTCAGTTGTGATACAAACATGTCACTTCCCACCAGGCAGTTTCCACATTGTCCTTCATCCCCGTAGTGGTACTGCCTGCCTTCCTCACTGTGGACAGGAGATGTGACACTTCTCATTTACTCTGAAGTACGTTCCTGGTGGCACATCTCCACCATGTGCTGTGTGATGAGAAAGGAAGAGCCTTTTTCCCTACAAGGTGCATGCTATGCTTGTGTTTCAAGGACTGCCGTTAAAGAGGCTGGCAGATGTTGAGGCACTCGCACAGCTGGGGTTGTTTTGAAGCTGTGTGTAGTGCATGTGAGACCTTTCTCGGGTGTCTTACCGTTAGATGTTTTGCAACTTATTTTCCCCTAGAGAACTCCCCCTTGCAAAACAAAACCCTGTGGCACTCCAGGTGAGTTGGCAATCTGCTGTGTGTTGAAGAAAGCCCTGTGTTTTTTCACCCTTTCCCCTTTGCACCTCTCTCAAAATCACACACTTATGTACATTAAAAACCACCTTAGACTCCTTTTGTCATTAAAGTTGTAGCTTATGACCTGGTCTGATCTCAGACAGTGTACCTGTACCTCCACTATGTTTACCTGTTTCACTCAGTTTTGTTATAGCAGTGCTGAGTCTTTATCTGGGGCAGGGAGCTGGTGAATGTGAACTCTGAGCCCTGAGATAGCCTCCTGTTTTCTCTGACTGAATGCTCACAGATCTTGTATTTTGGCATCTGGCCACAGATTGAAACCCTCTGTGGCCTGCCATGACCCTGTAATTGCATAAATCAGCCCTAGAATTTGGCTTCTGATTATAATTTTATGTGTTATTGTGTATTGTATTCCTAATGCAGTGATGTATAAGGAGACGAGAGTTTCTGAAAGATGATTTAGGTCAAGCTGAAAGAAATTGCTGTTAAAGAACATTGATTTTGTTTTATATAACTGGGACTCTTTTTGAAGTCCTTCTTTAAATATTTAGTGACCGGTTTTCCTCTTTAACTCAAGGGTCAGTGTCTCGTACTGGCCAATGGTGTGGGTTCCTGAGCCAGCATACAGAGGTTGCCAATTGTTTCTTTTCATCTTACCAGCCTTGGCTTTCCACCATGTCTGTAAGCAGTGCTTGACTATTGTGTCCAGATGATGGCCCAGCTCCCTGCAGCTAGACACTGCTCACTGACTTCCTCTAACAAGCTTTGCTGGCTGGGATACTCTTAAGCCCTTCTTGCATTGTTCAGGATGGGTCAGGGAAAGGCCACGTGTTAGCATGCTTTTTGTTTTCCTGACTTTAAATCCCTTCCTAGTCAGAACAACTGCATCTAGAAAAGAGTGGAACATTAGTCATGTGTCCCTGTCCTGTTGTGCCCTGTCCCCCTGCTCCCTTTTTTTGTGTCCTGAGATGTCCACTTTACCATCATGGCTCATTCTGTTTGTAGCACATTATATCTGCAAAGGTGAAGACATGCACTACTGAACAGTCATAGCCTCTTTAACCATGGGCAGTTTTGATATATTCTTGAGCTGGATTCAAACAGTTCCATGAAAAGCAGAACTAATGAAACCCGATTTGCACTTTTTTTTCCTATGTGGAATTGCTGAACATGTAAAAAAATCATCAGGAGTCAGGTGGACAAACATTTGCCTGTGCACAAATGTACACAAAGTGTGATCCCATGAGATTTGTTTCCTTATGAAATTAGTCTAAAAATGAGTGTAGCCAGTGCCATCTCATTCTGTCTTAGGAAAAAAAATATGGAGACTTGAACCTCTGAAGCTTTCTCATGCTCAAGCCAGTTTGCAGGTTTTTCATAAGCTGTAATGAAAAGGGAGCTTTGTCCCCTCTCCTGTGTTAATTTCTTTAGTCTGTGATTTATATTTTCACTGGCTAAACCTTAAGGATTTGAGTGAGTAAGACTTTAAAATCTGTCATCTAACTCAATAATAGATACAGAAATATTTTATCCTAAATGTTCTCAACAGGATTTGCAAAAAAGAAAAAGAAAAACAACAAAAAACAACACAACACCCCAAAACAAACAAACCCTCCCAACAAAACAAATTAAAAAAAACCAACCCTAAAATCTTATATCAGATACTGTAAAATTTATTTAATTGTAAGTTGAAAAAGTTTCTAGGATCTGTGGTTTCAAGATACTATGTCCTATCTCCAGTGTCAGTCATGGAAGTGGAATACCGCTTTTGCAGTAGAGCAGCTGACTTAAATGGTCTTAATGGTCCAACATGAAAAATGGTCCAGTGTGATGATTTATTATGAGATTTGGGTTGCATCTAGTTAAAACCTGTCTAGAAGCTGAGCATTATATCAGTGATATTTAATCGTTTGCCAAAGAACTTGTATGCATTAATAGGATCTGGCTTCCAAGACAAACCAGTGTTTGAAGCACCTTCTCATGTTGGGCAAGGCACACGAAGGTCTTCTTCAGGAATCTCCCATGAACTCCTCTGGGCCCCTCCAAGGCATCCAGGTGGCAAGAGAGTCAGCTACAGTCCCTCTGTGCTCTGCTCACTAATGCAGGGGAAAAGCTTTGTCCCCTTTGTACAGCAACATACATATGTATGCACTGAAGTGGTGAGTGAAGGCTTTAGCCTGTCTGGACTGGCTGCACAGCCAAAATTCACATTTGTATGTGTCAGATTTCTCCTTACTGTCACTACTTTTGATGCCACTGTGAAGTGACAGTAGAGAGGGGCAAATGGGGACAAAGCAGTTCTTGCAGAGAGAAGTGAAGAAGCTGTGAGTGGTTTTGTATGGAAAATTAAATTAAGCCCTAGTGAGGCAATTGGAGCGGGGTCTTGTCCAAGGAGGAGGAAGAAGGCAACCCCTCCTATTCCCCCTCCCCTATGACACTTGGGACTCATGTTCTCTCCCAAGGACATTTTAGTGTGTCATGCAGAGTTGATCTTCCTTGTGAGCTTCACTGGAAATGTCAGATGAGTTGCAATGGAAAATAAACAGCCACAGAGGAGATAGGGGCTGCCTAGCCTCCCTTTGCTAAAACTGCCTGATCCTATTGAAATGTTTTATAGGGAGACAAAGCCCAGTACAGTAGACAGGACTTCATTGCATAATTCCTTTGGGAGAAATAAAAAGTGCTTCCAATGCAGGTCCAGTCCCCTAAAGGGACTGCAGATTAATGGCTGAGAAGCCTTAGCTGAACTCAATCGTTGGGAAGTCATCTCTGGTCATTCAGGGAGACAGTCAAAGTTGTTTCAGTTTTAATTGGATATGGCGCTGCTTTTCCTTTCCTTTCATAACCAGCACTGAGGGCTCCTGCACTTGCAGACTGGTTGTGTCGGTGTTTTGTGGCCAACACAGATATCTGGCACTCAGACTCCAGCGTCAGCCTGTGTGGAAACACTCCTGCAGCAAAGCCATGCCAGGCTGCCTGTGCCTGCCTTACTAATGTGATCCCCTCTTTTGTAGTCCAGACATACCCCATGCTTCTCCTGCTGCTACAGGCCAAGGTCTTTTGCAGCCAGTTACTGCAGCTGGGGGTGAATCTGTGTCCTTCACAAAAGAGTGTTGGAGGTTGGTTTGATGTCTTTGTTTTGGCTCAGGGGACAGTGGAGTCAAGACTTTAACCAGTGTCACCAGCTGAATGTCCCACTGTATGTTTCCAGACCGAAGTGAATACGTTTTTCTTGCGATGGAAGGGGAGAGGTCTGACACTACAACTCCTTGCAGTATGGAATGGAGGCACCTATAGTTTCCCCCTTGAACAAAGGGATCCTCTGCACTCTGAAGTCTCAACATCTCCTAGGAGTAACTCTATTCATACCTATTCAGTACCTGATCAGAAGGCTTTTCCTGTCATGCTTCTGGAGAGCAAAGATTGCAGTACCTCCAGCTGTGCACAAGAGCTTCTCTTTATAAAGCTGGCCGGGGCAAGCAGGACATAGTCCTTGCAGAGATCTTACCTGTAACCATAGTGAATAAATAAATAATTTTTTTTGGTAAGTGTACTTGGGATATTTTGAGGCAGGATTGAGGCAGGAGCCACCAATATTTTCAGGAATATTCACTGTACAGAAAGCAGTGACATTCTTTAACTATTCAGTAACATGCAGTAACTATTTAAGCTGGAGGGAATATACCAGTATGTCTAGCAGTTAGAAAAGAAAGTTGAAAGATACTGTCTTTTCTTACAGTGAGAGAGGAGAACTGGACAGCAGAGCTCTGTGCTCTTCATTTCTGCAGCCACGCTCTGTGCTCTAAGTGGGATCCCCTCCAAAAACCATGGTCTTGGCAGAACAGCATAAACAAGTGAATAAAAAAATCACGTAACTTGAAAATTTTGTTAAGCTAAGGTAGCAGCAGTGTGACTGTTTACATACCTGAATGGGAGTAGTCATTAATCAGACTGTGCATGAGGTTCATTTGTTTCCTCCTAGGAAGGGCTGTTTTCACACTAACAGTTGCTTCCATATGAGAGCTGGAGGTGTGCTGCTCTGCTCTTGTCACTGTGGAAAGGATGTGCTGGAAAGCTAAGCCTGTAGTAGATACTTGCTGTGAATGGCAGTTTTGCTTGCACCCTTTTAGCTTTTTTTCAGTGATTAGTGAAATGGTCAGAGGCTTTTTGGAAGAAAAAAAATCCTTAAGTTACAGATTATATTAAATTAGACTTTTATTTTCCTCCATAGATTCTTTCTCAATTTTCTATATTCTGTGTAATATTGTCATCTTTTTCTTGGCTTTTTACAATAATGCTGGAAGTCAGAGAGCCAGCTTCCTTCTTGCCTTCTTCCCTTCTCCAAAACTGATATTTCATTGCCTGCCCTCAGATTTTCTGGGCAAGTGACTCAACTAGGGATCAGATGTGGATGAATAAATGCATGCTGCAGCCTGATATTTCGTCTGGATGCGTTTGTGCTTTGCAGGGTTGTTTTGTGTGGCAGTGAAAACTCTTCAGTAATGCAGTGAACATGCACACTGGAAATGTTTGCTTTCTGTAAATGAAGGGATGTATTTAGTCTTTTCTGAAATAGAAGCAAAACAGAAGCAAAAGAGCAAGAGATGAGCTAGATCACTTTCCCTAGGCACAATATTGTGACCAGGTGACCAGATTTCTGTGGTTTTGTCAGTTCTCACTGTGCAGGGGATAATTTTAGATGAGCCAAACCAAAGATGATAACAACAGAAGCTCTGAACTGTAGAGTTAGAAAACAAAATACTCTGTAGACAGACTTAGGGGGCCAGTTTTGTTGCAAACAACCAACACACATTTTTTCCAAAGGATAGCCCAACTGGATGTGACTCAGAGGAGAACCATCCAAATTTCTGTGAAGCCCAGCTTCCTTTTGGTGTCTCTGAGCCAACTGAAACCTGCTGTCTTGTAAAAATGCTGCCATCAACACATGCGTGTGCTTTGTTCACCCTTGAATATTGTAGTGTTAAAAATAGTTTTAATTAAAGGAAAGCCACACCTATAGTATAACAGTAAAGTTAAGGTTTGTCCAAGGTAAAGAAATTTGCATTGCTGTGATGACATCCTACGGAATTTTGGAAAACTCCACTGTTAAATGTGCTGTTATAGTGCAAAATGGAGCTTGCAGCAGAGAGGCTGTTCCAGTGTGTTTGCCACATGTTATGCCCTGTCAGGCCTCAAGGACAAATACAAGCTGCACAGTTTAGAAAAAGCATTTTTGAAACTAAACACTTCTGCAGGGAACAAAAACTCATTTAAGGAATCTAAATATGTAGGCAGCATGCAAAATGCATGCAGGATTTCTGCAGCACATGTAAGAAATCCCTGAAGATCAAGCAGTGTGTTGTCTCCTGGTAATGTGAGTTTCTGCAGATGTGAGCAGCTTGCTACAGCCTCTGCACCCCCCCAACCCTGGCAGCAGGGCAGTTTCTCATTTCAGATCCACGAAGTCCTGTCTCTTCCAAGTGCAGTGCAGAGGATGCAAGCAGTGCTCAGTACACAGGTAGCACTGTGCCAAGGTACACCAGCTGTACTTTCCTGAGGCAAAGGATCATCTATCTGCAGAGAGAACTACAAGGTCTATCTGACCTTGCCCACACGTTCCCAGATCATTTTAAAGAAAATGGGAGACCTATGTGCAGATGCTTCCTCAGAGAATGGGAGGGAAGGGACACGAACTCACTGTTTTGTGCTGATGTGCCCTTGGAAGGTGAGGATGCATTTGGTAAAATAACTCAGGTGTTTGTGTCATGGAAAACTAACTTTGACTTGTTTGGGTGCTTCCCTTGACTTCTGCCCTGAGGGGCAAAGCCAGCTATTGGAATGTCCCTGACAGAAACATACAGGTTTGTGGGGCAATGGAGTATTTGGTACCACATGCTTACTGCTGCAATAGAAACACCTCTTCAGCATGTGCTACTACTCATAAAATGTTTGCTTATAGGCTGAATAAACCTGGGAAGCCAAAATGCTCATGGTCAGGACAGCCTCTGGTGCAGGGTATGGTAATGCGAACATCCAGCATGTGCCTTGATTTTGAGGCTGGCTACTGGACTCTGCTTTTGCCCTGTCAGTCTTTCTGGGAGAACCCCGTGGGGACTCACCAATCTTGTCAAGAGTGGATGTGATGACAGTCATGCTTCATGGCTTCTGGAGGCAGGGTGAGCCTCTCATTTCACCAGGGCCACCACGTTTTTGTCAGACCAAACAACATGCAGTTGGCCATTATTAAGACGAATTTTGGTTTGGAGGAGGAGCACATTGCTGCAGCAGTTACCCCGAGCAGCCGAGTGCCCTGCAGTGCTGTGTTCAGACCAGGCTTACCTCACGAGAAATCACAAGTGGTTGTTTTGGCATCTCCCTCACAGAGCACTGAGTCATGGGGGTGAGCCTCAGCCAGCAGTGTGTTGCCTGAAGAGAAATCTGCATTTCCTGCGATTGGCACTGTTCATTTCTAGTTAGGTGGGGTAAATATTAACCCTTAGCTTAGCCCTCTGCAGGGCTTGCATGACTGACTGTCGTCTCTCCACGTGAGCCTATTGCTGCTGATGGGTATAACCACAGCCAAGGGGTGTTCCTGCCATGACTTTAGGGATTGCTTTTGTTTCAGGACCCTCCTCATTCTTCTCTACCTGCTGGCATACAGGAAGATGTTCAGGGATTAATCTAGCCTAAAGCTGATATCTCTGCCTGTCTACAAGGCACCCACAGTCAAGTGTGTTAATACAGGAGAACAAGAGCATGGTGGTTTTGCTACTCACAAAATCTCTGGAAAATGTCTGCCCTTAGACAGTCAGACCTACACTCCTATTGCTGAGGTTTCACTTCCAGCTAAACAGCAATGGATTTTAACACAGAAAGCTGAGTATTCCAACAATCTGCAAAGTATAGATATGGCACTTTTTTAAAAAGAAAAGAGTGAATCATGGTAAAATAGGATGGAAAAGCTGAAAGAATGGCATGGTTCTTCAAAATGCAGCAAGGTTACTGGGGAGGAAGAGGTTAGATATGTTTGTTGCTTTCGCCACTTTGACAATATGTGTACCAGGAGAAATCATCAAACTTCTTGACTCCTCTGTCTTTATAATGGGAAGGTGGTATCAGCTTGGCTTTGTCAAGTGCTTTGAGATCTGTGTGTGAACTGTGGCTCATAAGTGACCTGTGGTAGCTTTCAATAATACCATGGTTACCTGTTGTTTATCCTTGTTCCTGGAAATGGATAATCTGACTACCAATGTGTTCTGTGCTGGGTGCAGGTACAAACTCGAAGTTAAATTCAAAGTAGGTGATGACAGTGAAGGGTCAAAAAGCTCATCTTTGATATGTCCTAGGGAGCCTTCTGTTTGGCATATGTAGATTCCCAGTTCAAGTTTGAATAGGCTGGAGTCATAAGTGAAAGGGAAAATAAAACATAACACGCAAGTCCTGAGTGGTACCCTTCTGTGGCTGGCCAAGAGGTGTCCTCTCCAATGGCCCATGATCTTGTGGTCATTGGCTGGAGTCCAGAGCAAAGCTCTTGTCCAAATCCATCCACACGAAGTCATATTCAGGTTTCTAACTGGAAACTTCATCCAGACTAAAGCACTTCTCATATAATACAGACCTCCCAAGGAACTGTCTGTGCTGCATGGAAGTTAATCCTGATGTAAGATGTGGGACGTGACGTTTTAGATATAGAATTGTAGTGGTGTGGCTTCTGCTGTGGCTGGTTGTACTGGAATAAAGATGACCTATTGAAATGAACCAAAAAAACTATAACATACTTTTTGTCAGTAAAACCATGTGTATACTTGGGGGTGGGGATGGTATGTTTTTTAATGTATCATTATGAAATAATAATGGACTCTGTGTAGACATGGCTTAAAAAAAAAAAGAAGAATTGTAGGCTAACTTTTTGTCTATGCTTACTGAAGTGTCTTTTGGGTTATTAAAACCCTGGGCTATATTAAATGATTTTAAATATACAAGCTTGTTATTATGAAGCCACTTGAGATACTGTACAATGTGACTGCAGATGTATGCAAATTGGCATAATTTCCATTTGACATATGCACTGTAATTATTGAAAGCTTTTTTTCCAAATTTTTTTTTAATGTCTGCTGTAGTTAATTCACTATCTCCTTTTAACATTGGCAATTATAATTACTTGCCACGAGCAAATCCTTGCTAACAAAAATCCAGTTTTCTTTAGCCTGCAGCTTTTCTTTTGATTTCATGATGAGGTACTGTTAATCAGAGAAACCAGTGCTGGCCTCTGAGTATCCAGCAGAGCAGGAAAACACTGCAGTCAGAAAAAGAAATGCAATTAATTAGCCTAAGCTTCTCTCTAGCATCCCAACCCTGGGCCTCCTGAGTTGCCATGTTTGTGTGGAGAGGTGATCTGTGAGAAGATCAGAGTTAGCATCTCAATAGGACTTACAACGAAAACTAACTGTGCCCACTGTGAGATCTCTCTTCACAGGGTTCTTGCTCATTCTTCTTTTCTGGGGGCTGCAGGTAGAAAATAGTGTGTATTTGGGGTAAAAGGGTGTTATTGAGTTGAAAAAAAAAATCCTTTCTAGGGCTGTTTTGCATAGGAATCTGAGCCAAATGTGTGTCTGAAAAATGCAGTGTTTAAGGGCTTTGAGCTTCTAGCTGCATACTGTTGTTGAGAAATAAAGCAATTCTTATTCCCTTGAAAATATCTCGTCCTTTGTGCCCTCCTTTTCCTTGGAGATCAGTGTATTACTCAGCTTCTGAAAGGAAACAAAAGTGCAAGTGCTGTCTAAGAATTACTGACCTACTTTGCAGGTGTTTTATTCTTCATTGAATCAGATATCTACTTGAAAGAGTGTAGGTGGATAAAAACTACATTTCCTTCACCCACTGCGGCACAGCTCAAGTGCAGGAGGGCTCTACTCTTTAAGTTTCTACCCCTGGAATAATACTTCAGATTCTCCTGGGGCTTCAAAGGGATGAGGTCCAAACATAGCTTTGCAGTGAGCTCAGAACAGTATAAGGTAAGGTAACCTGGGCTTCACTTCTCCCACAGCAGAAGGTGGACCCAGTGAGAGGAACTGCCCATGTTGATCCGTCTTTCCCATCTGGGTATCCAGTATGTACATGGTAAAACAAAGCCTGTTGTGAATAGGGGCTCATTTTTCATTGCATGCTTATAGAGTATCTAGCACAGGAGGGTCCTGGGTTTGCAATATAAATGCATGAAAATCAGGTTTTGAGGTTGATGAAGAACACGGCAGTTTGGGCTACCATAATTGGCTATATCCAGCCTAATGAACATAAATGGGGAAACGTTTCAGTGTTGATCTGCTTTCCAGGAGATTTTGCATGGCGGGTAAAAGTCTCCCTTAGAACAAGTGGAAAAGCATAGTTGAAATACGAATTCAACTGCTACTCTGCCGTAGCTGTGTCTTGTCCGGTGCACACTCAGCCAGTGTGATTGTGAATGGCATTTTCCAAGAAACCCTTCTGGGAGGATTAGTTTGCAGATTGACTGCACACAGGACAATCTGGCATCCAGGAAGATTGCACCCGAGGAGTTATGGCCAACTGAGTCAGCTGGTTGGGCTGCTGCTGAGTCCTTGGCTCTTGTGTAGGCTCTGCAGTCTGGGGAGTAATTAATCAAACTTCCATCTTTCTTATGGAGCCAGGGTTGGAGCCAGGGAAGCGCTATGTCAGCGTCTCACATAGTAAGAATTGCTGATTCATGTGATTCATTCTTGCTGCTGCTTTTCAGAATGGGTTTATGGCTCCTCTTTGGTGGTGCTTAGCTCTCACTGACAGGAATATAAAATACTACCCAGGAAAGTACACCGATTATAAGACTACTGCCCTGAGGGGGGGCTTTATAATTTATTTAGAAGTTTCTCTAAGAACCTGAGAATTATGAAGTACTGTTGGATGAGAAGTTAACGAAAGTACCGTTAGTTTAAACGGCAGTTTGCTTGTCATCTATTCACTGTTGTTCCATTGACTGTGTGGCTTGAAGAGCCAGACAAATGGCCAGTGTGACTACTTTAATTCATGGGATTACAGCTGAAGTAAATTTTACCTGAAGCTTGCTAAGGCCTGATACCAGCTCCCTGGAAAACTCCATTATGAAAATTCTTATTAACTTAAAAATGGGAGTGGGGCTGGACTGAGGGAACCAGTCCCAACTATGACTAGGATAGAGTTGTGCTACTCAGCATCAACTCAGAGAAGTGGGAGTCCTCTATAAGGACATGTTTTGGCTTGATAGCATCCCAACAAAGGGATTTTCATTATGATCAGGATTTTAATTCAGCTGGCTTAATTTTTCTTATATAGGTCAAGCTAATTTATTTTATTCACCTCTGTGTTCTGCAGTCCTGATTCTTGATGATCTTGGCAAGAAGTAAAAACTATCCCTATTCTGAGCAGAGGACTTAGACTGTGAAAAGGAAATGAGAAGCCATGAAGAACCCAAGCCATGGTCTCATCTGTAAATAGCCTTAGGCAAACTTTGATGACCTAGGCAGGTAGAAGAATACTGTGCTGCAGACTCACTGTTGTGTGTATGGTTTTGTAGTCTCCCATATCCTGGTGAAATGACACAACAGAAATGAACAGATAGAAAAGGCAGCCTTGAGCCCCTTGGATGAGGTTGGGAGGTTGGTCCAACTGACCAGTTTCAATGTGACACCTTTTGCATCACAACTTTTCCTCTCTGCTGCAGCCTTTCCTGAGAGCAGAGCACTCAGGCCAGCCTCTCTAGCACTGCTGCTGATGCCACTCAGTGATCAGAGAGAGGACCTGCTGACACAATGAGCATGAAACCACTGAGAGAATGTTCTCTCCAAGATGCATTGTGCCAACTCGATGTTCGTGTGTCTCTGCCCAACCCACTGGAAGATCTGGTCCCACTGCTAGGCACAGCCTTATGTGCTCTACGAGGGTTTGCCTGGTAATTATAAATTGACATTTCCAGCTCTTGCAGGTGTCTGTGTGAAAGAGAAGATGTGATTTACGATGTGAGCCTGGACGTACAGGTGCACACAGGGGACACATAGAGTGTGCGCACACTCACTACTTAATGAAAGGAATGGCACTGCTCACTTCTACCTGCCATGTACTTGTGTTTGTGTACGTGAAAGGGACTCTTTCGCTTTCCTTTGCACATGTGTGTATCTGTCTGTGTGCTTGTATACTAAAATCAGAAGTGTGTGCATGTGTGTATGGTTGCAGTCTTCAAATGAGTCCAGTTATGTTAGTGCATCCCAGTCCATAGGTGGGTGCTTTGGTGTCCGTAGTCAGTACAGCATTTGGGAATATGAGTAATGATCTTAGAATTTATTTTAACCACTTGTATCGGAAAATTAGGTCAAATGCATTCTCCATTCATCCAGCACTGCAGGGCTGACACACATTTTCTTCAGCACTACGATCCTTCCGTGGGCAGGAAAGGAGGCTGAAATACCTTTCATACCCTAACTGAAAATATTGCAGAGAAATAAGGTTAGGAAAAACGTTTGCAAGGTTAAGTAGGTAGCAAAGCTGATGCTTCATTTACTCATCATATATGAAGGATCTTATTAGATCTTATTAGAAAGTGCAGTGCTTTTCCTGCAAGCAGATAGCATCACTGAATGTTTACTGAAGAAAAACAATCCTGAAGTATAAAGTGCAGGGAAAGTAAGGGTTTGCTGCCCTGCAGAATGATTCCTTGTGAGATATAGATAGGGATCTGATGCTGCTACTTGTAGGGTCAGTAGAGTGTTTTTTTTTTTTTTTCAACCACTCCCGGGCAGGTGGGGCTCGTTAGCCCTTAAAGGCAACCCACCTACGTCCTGAGGACCTCGCTGCCACCGTCCAAGCTCGCTTGGCCCCGGCAGATGAACCTTAGGATTAAAGGGTGGGCTCAGTTCCGCGCACACTGTGTCTCACCTAAAAAATCCAATGCGCAGGCTGGAAGGTGGAAAGACCTTCCCCGGATCTTCACTCGTGAAGACTGGCCATTATATAGAGTGTTTTTTAAGACTTCAATTTCCTGTCATTTTCCCTGTCACTTGGCTGGCGAGATGTAATTTTTCAATGTTTTGTAAAGCTTCATGAATCCTGTACAAATCAGCCAAAATAATGACTGCATTAGTTACTCACCAGCATTAGTCTGATGTTTATCTTTTGTCAGTTTTTTATTTAGTATCAGATTACAACTTGCTAGTTTTAATGGGGTAGAAAGGATAGGCAAGAGAAACATAAAGCAAATTAACTCTAATTATCGGTCATAAATTTCTCTGACTCAGGAAGCGTAAACAAGTCCGTGATGGAAAAGCAAGTTGAAAGAAAATTGAACTGCCTGATTTCCTAATCCTCCCAAAACCTCTACTATATCTGGGCATGTAGTTGTTGTCAGCTAACACAAAAAGAAACATATTTAAATACAGATAATAATGCCTCTGGGGAATAGAGATTGACCCTAGGCTGTGATTGCCCTGTGATTTTTTTCTTCCTGAGGAAAAGAAAGGTATTATAACATACTGGACTGATGGCGTGCATTTTGCTCTAGAAGTTGAATAAAGGGAATGAGAGCAGTTGGAACAAATAAAGGGCCAAACACAGAGATTTTCGCTTTTTTTAATTTAGTTCTAAAACAATTAAAATACCCTTGAAATTAATGGATGTTTGCTTGAATAAGGTCTAAGTAGAAGGTTTTTCTTTTCTCAGTTTATCTGCCTACATAGAGCTAGTATTTTGATTTTTTTTTTCTTGTATGGGGAAGTACTCCGCAGGGAAATGCGATCATAGTGTTTTGATGGGAATTTGAAGATATAAAAATTTAATAGAAATTTGGAAAAACCAGCATGGTTTGTCCCATTTACTTTTTCCCAAGCACATATGAGAGCATGGAAAGCATCCAAGTAGGCATCAGGGAATGTAAGTCTGAGCATGTTTCAGATGCCTGACCAGATAATCTCAAGCTGAGATCCCTGAAGCATTTCCTTGTGGTGTGCAAGTAACTGTTTTGTCAGGGTGTATTTGCACCTTCTCTAGATTTCCCAGCAGTTAAATATTTTTACATAGTTAAAAAATTACTAAGCGCTTCATTTACTTCAGTCTCTAGTGCTGTTATTTGCGTAAGTGCCTATGGAGAAGAGATGAGAATGACATGCCAGGTGGGCTATAAACCAAGCATCAAGCTCTAACCCCTGTTAGGAAAGGGCTAGAGAATTTTGCTTTGCCTTGCAGAAAGCTGGCATACAGAGTAACACAAGTCTTGATTGCTTTCCTTGCGCTCAAGCACACTGCCCATGGATTCAGTGATGCAGAAACATTATACTGCCAAATTAAAGGCCCCAACTAGCCAGACTAACAGAATAAGCAATCAAAAAATTTATATGGACTTACTAGAAAAGTTACCTTCAAGTCAGCACATACAGTCTTTGCAAATGAGGTCATATATCAGAGAAACATTGAATATTTCAAGTTTAAGGGGACCCATAAGGATCATTGAGTCCAACTCCCTGCTCACTGCCGGACTACCTAAAACTTTTCTATGAAGCAATTGTGAGTCCAGTATCAAGCACAGAAGGACTGCATTTATTCCAAATGCCACGAATGTTGCTACATCAACACTTACACCTACTGTAACATATGCACAGACATGTCCCCACTCCATAACCCTAATGATTACCTCCGTGGAAATAAAAGTTAGCAGCAATATTAATATATAATGAAAATTGATATCATCATTAGAATCTTCTCTCATTCTGGTGAACCCTCCTGGTTCTGCTTAGGTGGCACTTACTTTCCTGCAGGCATCATTATAATCTCTTCGGAGTCAGGAGGGGTGTTTTCCCAGCCTAGGCACCACACCTCAGGAGCTATCTCCAAAGAGCCCAGCATCAATCTTCTTTTATTCCAAGACAAACCGGTTCCTTGTTTTTCCGTTTGAGTGGTTTTACAAACCGCTAGCCCAGCTGAAATCGCTGCTGTGAGCTCACAACTTGGTTATCCTTCTTACCTGTTGAGCCTGTTTGCAGTTCTGGCACTGTTTGCCTGAGCTGCACGTGTCTCCTTAGCTAAGTGACACCTAAACTGTCAGTGGAGATGGTGCTCGTATGCCACCAGCAGTAAGGTGTCTTTGCAGGGTTTCTTCTCACTATACAGGTAATCACTTGAGTGAAGTTTGGTTTAGGCTATGATTACAGGGCAGCCAAGACAGAGGCACTCACAAACAGCTTTTTCTTTTCAGGGTATTTGAACGTTTAGAGTTTTGTTCTCAAAGGATTTGTGTGAGAAAAAGGCTACGTCAGTAAGGATAAACCAGCCTAAAAACTGGAATCATGGTGTGATGCACCAGAGCCAGAAGAAGGTGTGTGAACCGAGACTCTGGCTCTGGCGGTGGCAGGTACAAGTTTGGGCATATTTGTGTTTACTGTATAGGATTTTTCATCTAATATCAGTGAAGTGCAACTCATCCCAGTTGACTGTAAAATGTAGGAGCACGTGTGTCATTTTACTACATAACATTTAGATGCAGAGGAGGAGATTGTAGGGTTTCTAAAATCTGTATAAGCCATTGATTTGCTGTGGCCAAATGAGCTGTTGCTTGTCAGCAGGGCAGTGTATTACTCCCTGCGTGCATTTGCTGTCTTTCAGTTGCGAAGGAAAACATGTTCCTTCAGTCACTGTTATTTTCCTTCACACTTACAGCAGGCTAGGAATACACACATGGTCTGTTAATATGAATCAGATCGTGAGCTATGACTCACTATGCTATTAGTAATTTGGTTTTTTGCAACAGCTATGCTTATCTGTGATTAACAAAGATCGTCTTGGCCAATGCTAGAGCTGTGACTAAAGCCAATCTTGTTAGGCATTCATCATCCAGATTTATTTCCTTGTCAAAAGTTTTGTTAAATAAGGTTTCTTCAAAGAAACATTGTCATGCCATCAATTTTCCCTGACAGATGTATTGATTGAAATAAATGTTTTTTTCATGCCATTCAAGGAACTGAGTGACACATCATGCACTGACTACAATAAATACAATCATTGTATTTATAAGATTATATATTTATAAAACCATTGTTTTTATTGTTACTGTGATCATTACTGTATGACAACACTGTCAGCAGCAGCATCTCATAACAGCAGAGACATCTCTGCATACTAATAAAAAAATGTCATCCTGCGTGAAAAGGTTTTCAGGTCACCTGAGTGATTGCTTTTATGAGGTGGCCTAGACTTCAGTCCTTCAGTCCTCATTTCCAGAGCAGAGCAACTTTCTATCAGGTTTTCTACTCTTTCTGCTAGAAATACACATATCCGTATCTATTTAGACGATATTCTGAGAGATTCAAAAGCTTTTAATCACTCTTCAGTATGTGATTCACACATCCCCACATGTAATGCATCAGAAAATATTACCAGCCCCAAAGAATAGCCCTGTCCCGGTATTGCCTAATGTGCCTATTGGGCAACAGTTTAATTCACACACATACCATGTTTTAAACACAGATGCTTTTTCTTAATATTCCATTCCTCCTGTCCAGTCTCTGGGTACAGAAGGGTGCGACTTTTCTCTCAAATCCGTTTCTTTCTCCTCCATTTTTACTTTCTTTTGCAGGAAAGATGCTAGCAGGGCTCACAAAAAATTGAACTGAGGGAGAGCCTTTCAGGATGGGCCTGAAATATTTGGGGATGTTGCTGATACCGTTAGGGGACTGTTGCAGCTCCTGGAGTGGCAGGAGCTTCTCTAGGTTTTTGCACCAGCCCTTTCCAGTGTCTTCCTTCCTATTGCCTCTCCTCTCTCCTTCTTCATCTACTCAGCTACCTTCCTGCTTTTTTCTGCTGGACCCCTGCTGCTGCTTGCTCATCTGGAGAGAAACACCCCCATGGCTGCCTTGGTTTCCTTGGGGAGCCCCCAGGAGGGAAGTAGGACTATGTGCTTCAAATGTTGTATCTTCTGCAAGTTCAAAAGAAAGTGACAGAACAGAGTAGTTCAACTAGCTGTGAGGATTTCTGAGGTCATTCCTATTGAAGGAAGAAAGTGATTCTATATGGATTTGCATATGGGTACACAGGTACACACACCAGAATTAATTTTAAATTTTATGCAAGATAGGAACGGAAAAACATTTTCTGAAAATGCAGAGGGGTTGTAGTAGTACCATCGGCTAACGTGATTTGTGTTGCAAACAGATCTCTCTACCCAGTATGGGAGTGTGCAAAATACACAGTTCTACTGATACGCAGCTTATATCAAACATCAGTTTAACTGTAGGGAACCATGTGCTGGCTTCTGGTGCCGTACGTAGTTTCTAAGGTGGTTTCTGTGCCAAACCACATAGCTAACGTGTCTGCAGAAGAACAAACTGCTGAATGTCAACTATTTAAATGAGAGGTAGTGAGTTTTGATTTAGGCCATTTGTTTTGACTATGATTTTTTATATACTCCGAGGGAAAGGTCTTTTGTCAGTATGGCTGAAAGGACTGATTTGCAGCAGAGTAACTAAACTTGCTACTCTTTGTTTGTTGACTTGGGAACATTTGTAAAAGCAGCTGAATATCTCTGCTTATTTTTTCAGTGTTATAATGCTGGGAAAATATGAACGAGGTACTCCTCATCCATGAATTAGATGATCCTTTTTTTTGCATTTGCAAACCATGTGAAACTGCATTAGGATGAAAACTGTGATCTGATTGTAGCTAATAATACATAATATCATTGCAAATAATACCATTGCAAATAATATCATTGCCACGTGTTTTTCAAGCTGTGAACAGGACTGAGTACCAAAGATGATTTCCCTTCTGATTCTGCGTAGGATCCAAAGGCAGCAATGCAACAATGGTCAAAATATGAAAATAAAAATTTGCCTTTCTGCCTGCCTGCCTGCCTGCCTTCTTGTGTCTGTATTAATGATGCAGATTATCACCATTTGGAATGTAATTTTGTGTATTAGCTTATTTAAAAAAAAAAGTGTTTGAAAAAGGTACTATAATCAGATATAAGTATTTTAAATCATCCACTTGATAAGCATGCTCTTCCACCACTCGTGTGTTTTCTGAAACTCTCAGATTGTCCCTTGAATGTTGACAGTTCCTCTTCATTGTCAGAAATTTATTTTTCTGCTGACTAATGTAGCTTAGTCCACCAAAACCTTATTTTTCCTTTTTCTCTCCCTCATCCTGACAGAGACCAATAGGTAGCAACTGCTAACTAATGAATCCCTTCTGGTGCCAGTGAAGGTTTTGATTATATGCCTGCCCAGACTCCAAATAGAGCCCTTTTTGATTTTCTTGTGAATAGGAGGAGGAGAAAATACTGTACTGGGGCCTCATGTCTTGAGCTGAACAGATAGAGGACTAGTCTTACTTCATTCAGCGACGGAAACTTGTTTTTTTAATTAGTTGGAGGTTTTTATGGAAAAACAATCAGAGCAGATGGGGGGAAAAAAAGCTGACATTGCAGGTTTCAGAATTGATGAAGCCTGTGCTAGTTACAGCTGCTCTACCTTCCCTGTGCTGTGAGTCCAGGAGTTCTGTTCGTTTTTAGGCTGTGCAGCACAGGGATGGTACAGGGACAAAGAAACTTGGACTGCTGGTAGCTGAGGAGCTATAGTCAGCTGTAAAAAAGAAGAGCTGCAAATGCCAGCCATTTCAATATTGAAACTTAAATTCTTACTGTAGCTTCTTACTATATCCCTGCATTTATATGGAAAAAACTGTAAGTACTACTACCATGTACTGTTTCTGCTTGCCACTGACTTCTGGGCTAACCTCCAATTCACGAGGACTTAATTTTTTTTAAAATGAAGGCTGAGGTTTGCAAACAAATCACATGACTTTCTGACAAAAAATAATTACTGAGAGGTAGGTGACAAGCCATTAGATCATGGTTACAATTTGACTTTCCAGCATAAGCTGCTAGAGAAATCTTCGTTCAAATGGTGGCACCAATGACAGCGCAGACGATTTTTTTCTGTTTGCTCAACTGCTTCTTGAGGGGTGGTTAGGCATCTACTTCTTCAGAGAAGATCAGTTGTTCCTAAATAACCTTCTTAATATAAATGCAGACTGGTGCCAAAGTTGTTGAGGTTTTGGCTTGGGGTATGCACTTTATGAGCTTTGGTAGGAGATGCATTGTTCACCTTCAGCTCTGGACTTGGGCTGGCCAGGAGTGAGCCCCCCGCCCCATGCCATGCTGTGCCAGGTTGGAGAAATCCCACGCTGTGTCACTTATGACATGGTTGGCACCACTCTCTCTCTTTCTGAAGCACAGCCAAGCAAGGAGACTGGGGTGAAGGCTGTGCGGAGCCCTCAGAAAGAATGACGTGTATTTAAAATATTTTTCTTCTTCATTTTATCTAAGAAGTCAGGAAATCAGTGCCCAGAAACTGCCTGACTGAGAACTGTAGCACTGTGTACCAGATTTCTTGATGCCTGTGGAAGGCATGTGGAAAGGGGTGTGTATTCTTTCATGGGATGAGATGTATCCAACTCTGTTGCTTATCGGTATGGACGAATATATTGCACTTTCTTGCTGAAACAAGCTGACTGTACTTCCCTGTTCTTATGTAATTAATGAAGTCTTTGCTGTCTGTTGTGGTGTGATTTTCAAAGATGTGCGAAACAGCAAAACACACTGATAGTGACAAGTGGTAACAATTCATCCTTTCTTCGAGTCTTGTCAAAAAGTGGAGAGGATTAGACCATAACCCCAGACTAGAGGAGAAGAGGGTCTGTTCCCAGAGAAGCCTCCCGCAGGACCTGCAGTCAGAGCATGCCTTTTCATGAGATAGTCAGTGCTGGGAAGGGAGGTTTTTCCTCACACACTGCCCTCTGCTCTGCCTGACGCTGCTTTAGAGAATGGCTCAAAGGGAAGGTGCCTTTTGAGAAGGGAGTGGAGGGAAGAGAGCAGAAAACCGGTGTTTTGATCTGCCTGTTTCTCATTCTGGTTGCGTAAACACACCAGAGTATTTCTCTAAATTAAATTAAGCAAAGCTTTCATGTTCTCTCCCTGCTTCCAGAAAGCTAATGTGGGTGCTTGCAGATTTGAGCTACAGAGGAGACAAAGATCTGTAGTGTGCACAGACTCGAGTGCTGAGCAGTATCATGCTGAAAGAACTGCACAAGCTCTAATAGCATATAAAAGCTTTCTGGGCATCAAGCAAAAATCTGTTTAAATCCCTGACAGGGATGAGAGCACAGCACGTATTATCAGCATATGCACAGAGACAGAGAGGCTCTCAGAACATTTGCATTTTGGATTTGCTATAATTAGAAGGTTTCAACCTTTCCAAAAAGGTTGAAATGGTGGAAGGAGTAAGTTTAAAACCTCAGCTTTTTTCCCATCCCCATACAAATATTTAGGACTCTTCTCTTTTCTCTGCATGTGTGCCTGAGTTACACGGATGCCAATGGCAATTTTTCTTGAATGTAAGGGATGTAAAAACCCACAGGCTTCTCTTTCATATTAATAATCATAATCCAATCCTCAGATGTTGGCTATCCATGTATTCCCCACCCCACACACTGAAGGACGGACCCCCAACCATGCACGGCAGTGAAGACACAGCAAAAAGATTGGGCTGCAATTCCTCGTGAAAGTGGATCCTTTTCGTAGTGAGCACATGTGTAGAGTTGAGTATCTTGAGATACAGACATACCTGTGCCTGGACAAACCTCAGATAAAATGTGGCAGGCGTCTGTGAGGCAGAATGATGCAAGCTGAACTGGAGCAGAAAGGATGCTTGTGGGTCAGTGGTGAGCAAGTCAGATAATGGTGTAGTACATATGGGTTCTCTGAGGGGAAAATGGCTATTTTGGGAAGGTTTGACTGTAGGGAAGCTGTGTCTCACTAAGATTTCCCTTATTTTGATAACTAAAATCTCTCTGCAAAGACTCTGTTTAACTTAAGGACAGTTATATTAGTGATCTGTATCAATTGGCACAGCTGGAGCTAGCAGGGGAATATAGAGCAGGTGGATGAATGCTTTCTCCAATATCAAACAGATTCAGCAGAGAATTATTCAGGAGCAGGGAAGGAAGTGCTATTAGGTTGAAGATGTCAGCTCAGTCACCAATAGCCATCTGTAAAGATGAGGGAGAAAAGTAAGAAAAGACCATGGCCACTGGATAGAGGATTCTTAAATTGCCTAATTTAAGAGGAAAATGAGTATGTTGCTATTTATCTGTTTAAGTAGAAGGTAAGTAGGAACAAGTTGAAGAAAGGTTTTTCCTCCTTCTTGTCTGTTAACTAGATGTGACTGCCACTTCAGTGATGACAGCCCTCCCTCCAGTTTCAGCTACTCAAATAGCAGCAGACAAAGACTGGGAATAGGCAGTGTGGATAAGCTGGTTATTGAATGTTTGGACTGTGACCCCCTTCTTCTTCCAGTCAGACTGTTGAATATTCATGTAAGTGGGCTCAGATAGATCAATGCCATCTGTCTGTATTTATATGACTTAATCCAAACAGCTCTAAAAGATGTAAAATTTTATCCCCACAACAGCTCTTTAAAGCAAAAGGGGTTTTTTACCTGTCTGAAGGGAAGAGGAATGAAAAGACAATGTGATTTAGCAAGTAGTCAGATTTATTCATCTGGACTCCATCAGGGAGGATCCAAATTCAGCTCTTTTAAGTGCCAGGCCCAGCTACAGCCAATGGCCCTCAAGGCAGAGATCAAATTTGGTGCTCTGAAGTGTTCCATAATTCACCTAATGTTGCTCGTTAAACATAAAAAAAATCTTTGTATGCAATTAGAAAGGAAACTGGAGATTCCACCACTGTAAATGTGTATGGGTACAGAATGAAAGTATTTGAGGATGAGAAATCAATAATAAACCCATTATTTAGCCTGCACTGCATTCAGTTGCACACCTTGATGACCAGATAAAAGAGGACCATCATACAAGCTTCAGTAAACAATGTGCCCATATGGACAATTCCATGAGGGAACAGATTGTCACAGCTACATTTGACCTGTTTTAGAGCAATCGTGACTCTCTCCCTTGGCACGATGGATGTGCTGCTGACATTTCAGCAGAGCTGCTTCAAAAAAACTGAGTGCCATTGTCAGAATAGCGTGGCATTTTATGAGTGAGAAGCAATTCCTACTTTTTAAATCAAGCAGCAAGCCCAGCACCTCTCCTTCTCTCCTCAGAGCCCCTTGAAACAGTCTGAGTGGGAGAGATGAAAGGACAAGACTAGTTGAGAACACAAAGCCAGACTTTTTAGTATACCTACATTAAGTTACTGAATACGTTTATGTCACTCATACGCTTCAGGGATTTGAATCTGAAGCTCAGATTCAGCTGACAGAAGCCCACACATAGGCAGGTTATCACAGAAGAGACGTCTATGAGATGGTTCAATGGGGATGGTTGGTTTCATACCTGCTCCCAGAAGGTAGCTTACTTTCTTATCTGTCCAGGCCCTCGCCTTCGAGCTATTTTTAGTCATGAGTGCATATTGAAAACAAAAAGGAATACATTTTCACTGTGGTGCTCAAGAAACTCTTAACAGGCATTTTGGAAGCACTCCAGAATGGGTCTTTGTGCCTTTAACACCATATTGAAATGTTTTTTTCTTTCAAGGATCTTTCTCCTTGGCTTAGTTTTTAAGAATAGCCTCAAGGCTTTCAGTTTACTCAGTATATTTTTGTTGATGATTTTTTTTTTCCCCCCAACTGTTTTTCAGGCATTGGAAAAAATGTCATCTGTGACCGAACGGCGACTCCGCTGGATGCCTTCAGGATGATGACTGCCGCTCATTACTACCCAAAGCTCATGAGCATCATGGGGAACGTTTTACGCTTCCTGCCTGCTTTCGTGAAGATGAAACAGCTGATCCAGGAGGGTTACGTGGGGGAGCTGCTGGTGTGCGAGGTGCAGGTTCACAGTGGAAGCCTGCTAGGCAAGAAGTACAACTGGAGCTGTGATGACCTGATGGGAGGCGGTGGCTTGCACTCGGTTGGCACCTACATCATCGACCTCCTGACCTTCCTCACCAGCCAGAAGGCCGTGAAAGTGCACGGGCTGCTCAAGACCTTCGTGAAGCAGACGGACCACATCAAGGGGATACGGCAGATCACCAGCGATGACTTCTGTACGTTCCAGATGGTCCTGGAAGGAGGCGTGTGCTGCACGGTGACGCTCAACTTCAACATCCCGGGGGAGTTCAAACAAGACATCATCGTGGTGGGTTCGGCAGGACGGCTGACTGTAATAGGCACTGACCTCTACGGACAGAGCAACAGCTCTCCTCAGCGGGAGCTGCTGCTCAAGGACTCCACGCCAGTCAGCAACTCCCTACTTCCAGAGAAAGCCTTCAGTGACATCCCATCGCCCTACCTCCGGGGCACCATTAAGATGGTCCAAGCAGTCCGGCAAGCATTTGAGGACCAGGACGACAGGAGGACCTGGGACGGGAGGCCCCTTACGATGGCTGCCACTTTTGACGACTGCCTGTACGCCCTGTGTGTGGTGGACACCATTAAAAAGTCAAACCAGTTGGGGGAGTGGCAGAACATTTCAATCATGACTGAGGAGCCAGAACTGAGCCCGGCATACTTAATCAGCGAAGCCATGCGGAAGAGCAGGATGTCTCTGTACTGTTAGCTCCTCTTAGCTCCTAGGAAAGAATAGGAACCAGACAGCTCTCGAAGGAGATGGTAATTCAGCCCCTGTGAAGGGCTTGGGTATTTTAGAAACAACTGAAGAGAAGGAAGTACAGTGTTTGGATCAACTGCTGTTGGCAGCTAAATGCTGAAGTGATAATGGTCCTTCAAAATGCCCAAAAGAGATAGGAGACGTAAGAGCTGATATAACTTAACTGTTTTAATAACAGTATTAACTGGGTGATTGGAAAGATATATCACGGACTCATCTCCTGCTTGCAGGTGCTTTAGATTATCCAATTGTGTTTACTGTGAAAGGTTGGGAAGATCCTTTTAGATTTTCCTTACCTACCAGAGGACTGTGAAGGTACTGTCATGTCGTTAAATTTTCTGTAGTGTCTGACATGAATGGTTCCTACCATGACAGCTGACACCACCACGCTGTAGTGCTACACCTCTAACCAACACACAGAGTAACAGGACTTGGTGTGAAAGTGTTGCGTGACAGGGAAAATCTTGGCAGCTTGCTTTTCATACAGCCTGTTAGGAGCTTCTCTGTGTTGGTTTAGCTAGTTGGTTTTTGTTTGGTTTGTTGTTTTTTTTTTTTTTTTAAAGCACAATTAAGTAGGAAAATGTGTGGCTTTTAAAACAAAGCAGTCCTCAACCACAGTGCATATGCCCCAGTATTTGGGAAGGGAGGGTCTTCTGGGAGCTCCCCATAAGCTTCAGTGTTACGTATTTGCTGACTGAATGGGTTGTGGAAAACCTTCCACGGATGACAAGTGGCACGACACAGTAGTGATAGTGGGTTTTATTACACAGCCAAACTCAGGCTAGTCTTATGAAGGTTTCCTGTGTCTGGGGCTGAGTTTTGAGTGAATTCATCATATATTTTGGTTCTAGGTGGAAAACAGTAGAAACACAACCCAAAACCATACAATGTTTAGGTGAGCGGTGTTCTTTTAAACCTTTGTGAACTCACACTTGAGAGATGCACACCAACAAGTAATTTCCCATCCCTCAACCCGGAAGCTCTCACTTCCACCAAGAGGTGATTGTGACTGAGAAACAAAGGGATGAGAAAATTTCCCGTCCATTTCCAAGGAAAAAAATTGACATAGGACTCCCACTCTCCTCATCTCCTTAAAGTGGCCAGCTACTGGTACTGTAGTAATCATTCCCTGTCATCAGTGCAGGGGTGGACAAACTCTTTGAAATGTTTGTCCTGTTCTTTTTAATATTTTAGTTTGCATTCTTGAAATAATATATTCTTTTGAGAATATCTTCTTGAGTGAATATAGTGAAAGGCACATAAACTATCCCAGTAAACAGGGATACTGTTTTTCTGCATAAAGCTGCTCCAGTGCTGATGTGTTTACAGTGCTAGGTCTTCAGACAGTAAAAAAAGTAGAACACAAGCATACAGCACTAAATTATATTAAACTTGAGAAAAACCTTTTCAGGATTTGTTTTGTTAACTTTGATGAGGGGAGAGAAGAGAGCATTTGGATGAACAGTAAATGAAAAGAGAAAATATGACCCCTCTTTCTCAAGGCCATCCCATTAGTGTGGCCCTTTTAGGTTAGAAAGAGAACTGTCAGAGTAATTTAGATTTTTTTTAAACCACTTACAGTTTTACTGTTTTTAGGAGCACTAAGGACTTCTATATAAATGTCTCCATCTGATTGCTCTGTGCTCTTGGCTGTCCTTTGCCCAGTTTTAGAGCTTCGTGGTTTTGAGCAGGAGGGCATCAATAGTGTGGTTTATCTCACCTGACTTCAACCAGTGGAAAGTCATTTGTCTTGTCCTGATCAGCAAGGACAGAGCAGTCAATACAGAGAGAGCTCTCCAAAGGCTCACTCAGTTCAGTCCTAAGATTAATATAGAAGGAGGTGTCCATTGGAAATGCCCATCCTCCTCCTTTGCAGAGGATTTTGGCTTCTGCATTTTTAGGTGACTCCCAGCCTGAAATTATTCATGTGTGTTTAATTTTTCAAGAGCATATGTGTGACCTTTCATTAAATAGTCCCCAAAGTGTAATAGTGTGACTGATGAAGGAATAATGTAATACTGCAAAACCACACCCTAAGGGACAATTGTTTCTATCCATGTTGTTCTGCCAGTTTCAGCAACTCTCTCTGGGCCTGGCTGTTTCTGCTAAGACCTCAGGCAAGCTTTCATTATTCCTTCTTGAAAGCAGTTCTTGACAAGTTTGGTTGTTTTTCCTAAAAGTGGATTTATTTGAGAATTTCTGAGGTAGTATCTGTGCCAACAGGAATTTCCTATTGTAATTGTCACGGTATACCATGCTGTCCAGTTCCTACCCTGAAAAGTACACAGATAGTGTACAAGAAGAGAGATTTTGACCAAGAAATCATCTATCTCTCTCCTGAAAAATGGAATTAGACCCAAGGGGATCAAGAGAGTTTTCACAAAGTAAAGCTAAAGCCATTTACTGAAAATAGTGGCCTAGTTCAAGTCATGAATGCAAATCTGGTAGATAATTAACCATGTACAGTTAAAGATCATCCAAAAGTGGAATCAAACATGGACCAAAATGTTTGTGGATCTTGCTTCTCAGTGGTTTGGCCATTGTTCTGGAATTGCTGTTCATGTCTTTGCGCTTCATTTTGGTTTACAAATGTTGACGATTTTCCCTATCTGTGTTTTCTTCTTTTCTCTGTCTTTCTGAGTTTTGTGATGCCAGTTGAGTTGAAAGCAGCCCCTGCAGTAAACAGTCCCCAGGCGAGACACAGTGCATAGGGATATAACTACTGAGCTCAACCTTTTTGTCCCTGATCCAAAGGTTTAGGTGACAGGCAGCATCCATCCTCTGTGCAGACTTAGTGATGCAGCTAGTGCTCCTCAGCAGAAAGAAAATCTAATGTTTTGGTTACACAGACATCTGATGCTGGTTTTAGTACTGGCTTGCAAGTGGGTTGAACCCTGTACAGCTCGTTGTGTGACTTCAGTGATGGCCCCAGAGAGACAGGCAGAACGAGCAGGGACAGGGTGGGACCTCCTCTTCTGATGGCAACAGAGATCTCATGCTATATTTAGGAATGGCAGCAGTAGCTGCATATATTCAGGATTTTACAGCAGTTGTTCCATTCTCTAGGAAGTGAAGGGGCTGTAGTGTCAAGTCTAAACATACTAAACTTCCACCTGGCTTGGAGGAGGAAAGAATTGGTTTATTTATTGAGTGTGTATTGTTATTCTGATAAATCATTCTTTTAAAGCCTGGGATCTTCCTTGGCAGCATCCAGCCCTCTGTTCTTTTGGTACAGTTGAAAGTTCATTGAATTTGCCCTAAGTAGCCTCTGGAGTTCATGCTGGGTTTAAGAATTTGGGCGGGAGATACGGAGATGTACTGGATTGAACTCAAAAGCGGTACCACCCCAGAAAACATGCACTTGGAATTGCACTTTTAAAGCTGTTCTTTAATGCTGTGCCACAAGTTTTGAGATGAGTGCTGCTAAATTGGTGCAGGCTGAAGAGCCAAACTGTGGCTACTGCTGGAATTTACAGTAGCCCCCAGACGAATTTTTTCGTACACTAGGTAAGAGATTGTTCACTCCTCTTTCCCAGGGCTGCTGGTGGAGAGGCTCTTTCCTTTGCCATCAACCTGTGCACATAGGATACCGAACATTATGGTCTGTTGCCAAAGACAAAAAGAGCCAAAGGGTAAGCCCGGGTGAAATGCTTTGTGGCTCTGCAGGGCTCTGTTCCAATGCTGTGACAGCCAGCTGAGAGACAGTGTCTTATTACCCATGGGAATTGCTTTGGGGTTCACATCAGGGCAACCCCACTCTGTGTAACAGCAGGGCACAACTGAAGTCCTTAAATGTGCCCAAAGGGAGAGTCGTGACTACAGCAGGGAGCAACAGTACCTGTCTGCAGGCTGGTACCTCTGTGACAACAGGGAGATTTTACTGGTCACATAGAGGGTGAGGGCTGTACTTCCTGAGGGTGACAGCAGCAGCCTTGCTCCACCTGTATGTTTGGGAGCCCAAGAAGGGACCCTGCCCTTGGGGAAGCAGCGTCCGTCCCATACTCCTAGATACATGCACGTCATCAGTGCTGGTCTCGGTGAAGCCCTGCGTGGAAGCATAAGAACTCTTCAGGAGTTAGGATATCCTATATCTGGTATCGTGCATGTGTTAAATTAGTAGTACTTTAGCTGTGTAGTTAGAAAATACCAAGTAGAGATGATACTTACCCATGCAGCCAATGCGGCAGAGAATCGGGGCATGCGTAGATGAGTTCAGGCTCAGGGTGGGCTGCCGTGGAGTTCATTTTTTGCTTTGGCTGAAAGCATGAGAAATTCCTGTCCAGCCAGCATCGGGCAATCAGAGGCACTACCCACTTTGTACTTAGTGTTCCCTTCTTTTCGACAGTTTTCAAAAAAAAGTGACTGTACAAGTGAACAACTGTCCTGGAAGTTCAGCCATTCAAAAAAGGAGGCTCTTCTGCTCTGTGTGGTCACAGCACAAGGACAATTCAATTTCTCTGTTACCTTGTTTGTTTCCGTGTCCATACAAATGTGGAAAAGACCCAGACAATTTAAAATGACTCATTGATCAAACAAACAAACAAACAGAAAAAAGGCATATTTGATTTAATAAGTAAAGGTAAAAATAGTAACTTGATGTTGTCTTTGCAGAGATTTAGAAATTAGTGATGACAGAATTTCTTGTTGCTGGGAATTTTTATATTTGACTTTTATCTATGGCCTTCACTATAAAATATCACACATTGTGAAGTCCAATCACTGTTAAGTTCTATATTTACAAGGGTTTAAAAGTACGCAGCAGAGTTTTGGCTTTATGCGGATACTCAACACTGGTGTGGTGTTCCAGTGGCCCAGTGATGTACTGTTAAGTATGTATGAAACTCAACACTGGACTTTTGACCTCTGCAGTGCTCTTTGGGTATCTAGAGCTAGTTGTGAATTGGCAGGATTATTCAGGACAGCAGTTTCTTTTTGTTGTTGTTGAAGTTGTTACTTGTGGGGAGCAAAGTTTGTAAATTTTAGAGATGAAGTATGACTGAATAATATTTGGCAGTCTTATCTGCTTTAAAATTTCCTCTCTCTTGAGCTACTGGATGAAGTCTGTCCAACAAAAATAATTTCCCCTTAACTACCCACTTCCATTTGCTCATGAAAAGAAGAAATTTTAAGTAAATGGGACTACACATAATGCTGCATTCATGAACCGATGTCAAAACCTCATGACTTAATGAGTGTATGAAGCCAGAGACCAGACAAGTAATGACTTTCTTGAAGCTGCCAGATTGAGGCCTTGGGTTTGGGAAATGAAGGGTATCAACATAGGTCAAACTGAAATAGCTTTTATTCAGCATTTTGAGTTAAACGAGTAAACAGAATGGCTATGGTCAATCTAAAACTGAAGACAACGCAAAACATGTTTGTATGAGGTTATTTACATTTTTGGGGGATTAAGTTCTATTTTTAAAGAATGATTTTTTGAAATTAAAGGTTTTAAAAATCTATCCTTTATTATGTTTTGGCATGTGTGAAATTAACTGGTTGGGGTTGGTTTTTTGTTTGGTTGTTTGGTTGGTTGGTTTTTTTGTTTGGTTTTTTTGGGGGGAGTTTTGTGTGTTTTTTTTGCTTGTTTGGGGTTTTTGTGTTTTTTTTTTTTAAATAGTTTTTTGTTGGGCTTTAATATAAGTTCATACTTAAAAAAATTCTATCTATTTGGTTTAAGGACATTCAGTGAATTCAGCTGCCCTTGGCAGGTTCAGCTCTGAACCTGTAGCCTCACAGTGTCTTATTCTAACATCTGAAAATGGCCATCTGAGTTTCATATGTGTCCTCTTGTGGCAGTGGGAAAACTGGTTCATTACATGGAGCTGGCTACAGATAATCAAGATACTTTTTGCAGCAGTGCCAGCCATCTCTTTAAAAGCACTTAACTCTATTGACTTGTTTACCATGTTTATTTATGACTTTCCAGCCATGTGCTGTCCATTATTTCCTTTCCTTTTTATACCAGCCTTCAGACTCACTTATCTCTCCTCTCTGTTTCCCATTCCATTGCAAACCTGGAGGCGAGTCTCCCTTGTTTCCCGCTGAGCTCATGCTCAGTCTGTGTTACACATGGCGTACAGGGTCGACTAACCTGCAACTTGAAGTAGCTTTCAACACAGGTCCAGTGCAGGATATGTGAACACCACAACTGCTCGAGTATGTGGCGTACTGAATGCCTGGCCAGGGCAGGAGTCCAAACTCCCTGCTACGCTGTGCTTCACAAGCAACACTCACTGTTCCTCTCCCACTGGTTTGCTCTTATTTGATTTTGATGATGAGAGTATGTTCAGTTTGTTGCTGTGTCGATATTAAGTATATATTTATTGTTTTTTTTCAGACATACATACATATATATAAATGCTATATATATATAATGTCAACGCATGGACATATGTACAGTAGATATTTTAAAGAGCTATTTATCAAGAAAAGTAAGTGTTATAAGTAAACAGAGTTTATATTTTATATATTATGTAGATAGCAAAAAAAAAAAAAAAAGTGGTTAAATTATAGTAGGACTTCTAGGGGTGGGGTTGGAGAAATGGGCAAGGACTGGTTCTAGCATTTTAAATAGCCAAACTACTTTGTACGGAAGCTGCCTGCTGTGCCTCTCGGCTGCAATATCCGTTTGTTTCTTCTTTTGGAAGATGATGTGCATTGTTACTTTTACATTGCTTGGGGAATGTAGTTAGTTTATTCTCAGCCAACTGGTATGTGCTGCTTAAAACATGGTTTCCTGCTGTTCTGCGTATTTGCATTGATGGAATAAAAGGATCTTAACTGGCAAATAAAGACGTAAAAGGATGTGATCTCAGCTGTCTGTAGTTTTTTTCCCCACACTTGTATTTTGGAGGAGTGTAATAAGCATCACCTTTGCCTGGTTTCTAGCCTGCCTGTTAAGTTCAACATATCAGAGTGAAATACATGGGCTTTGTGCTTGGGAGTGGGGATTGTGATGGAGGGAGAGGAAGAAGAAGGTTTTATGCCATTGAAGGTTTTATGTTATTGCAGGGACTGAACTGACACCTGTTGGAGGGATGTGTCCTGAGGAATCAGCTGTTTTTGTTGTCAGAGGATGCAAGTATGTCCAGTGGCATAACAAAACAGGGGCATTGGACATCCCCACTGAGCACAACCTGGAGATTCTTCCTCCTGAATTTCCTCTTTCTCCTGGATCCTTTCTCTCCTCCTTTTTCCAGCACAGCATGGAGATCCAATCCCTACCTCCCCACTGGTGTCCTGGAATGTTTTTGCCTTCCCTGTCCTGAGCTCCCTCCAGTGACTTCCCCGGGCCTACCCCCATCCTTGCTCCCATCTGCCAGGAGCTGTCAAGTCTTTCTGCTCTTTTCTCCCCTGTATGTCGGAGTATCAAAAGTCTAGTAAGGATCTGGTTACTCCAGCCCCTCTGATGCTGAAGAAAACCTCACTTGGGCATGAAGCAGAAGATAATATGAAGCAATTGTAAATTCTAGGCTCTGAGGAAAGATTGATTGCCTCTGTGATTGATGTGTAAAAAGGCTAGAGCATTTTCTCTGTTGCTTTTCCTGTTTTACAGCAGAGCACACAGAAAGATGTTGGATTCTACTCCCGTAAGTGCTTACTCATTTCCAAGCACTACGAAAGTACACAAATCTGAGGCACAAATCTGTGAAGGGAGGGGAAATAATCGTCACTTACAGTGCACACTCCCCTCAAATCACACAATCTTGTGAACTGTATATTTTTTCTTTATATAAAAATTTACAGCGTGGGTATAACATTTACTTCATCACAGAAATGTAACATGTTAACAACTTCTATTACTTCCATAGGAGCTATCATACTTTTAAGATGTACTGATGTTTATATACACATAAATTTTTTTTAATCAGTTTTAATACACATGATTTTCTTAGGCTCTAGAGGAGAAAAGTACAAGACAATGAAGCTTCAGCCTGCAGGTCCCCAGGAATTATAGTTTAATGTTTGTTTTATCCTGGTGAGTAAATGTAGTATAACCTTGCTCAGATTTCCGGATCACTGTCTTCAGCTAATCAATTAGGCACTGAATTAAAATAGGGTCAAATTTCATGGTATATCCTTTCCCATCAATTTCATTGTAAAACAAGGCCTACTTCCCTCTCAAAGGCTAAAACATAGAAATCTTTGGAAAACAGCACCTAGGGGAGCACTTACTGTGAGACAGTGTTGGAGATACCATGGGATTATTAGTACAGCATTTCAGTGCACAATATGTAACTGTATATAGGTAAGTGCAAATGCAAGAGCGAGTATAAACATTCCACGTTAATGAGGCTACAGAAATGCTAAGGTAAACATTTCCAAACCTGTGTCAGCACAGTTGAGACACTTAGGTGTAGATTCATGAACCTGAGTAAGAGTTTTGCTTTTAAAACAAACTGCAGAAATGTAGGTGAAGGGGTAAACTTTTTATATTTTCCCTAGTTTTTGAAGAAACCAGGCTTCCACAGTTTACCCTGGCTTGTCCTGCTGTTTTCTGGAGTCCTTATTGATTAGCAGCTATGTAGTAAAAACAATGGGTGGCTTGCAGCCATAAATATTAATCAACAAGAATGTTAAATGCATTGCATTGTTCTCTTCAGGATTGAAGAGTTTGCTGGGGCAGGGGTTATTAAAACATGCTGCTGTGCCAAAGAGAAGATGCACTTAATGCCTTTGCTGCTTACTCCTGGTGGGCGTTGGAAAGCCTCGGAGCTCTTTTGTGATGCCAATTGAAAGCTCATGTTTCAGATTTGACACATGTGAAACCCAGAACAAGAGGACAATTTGCCACATGTAATACACCAGCACAGCTCAAACGGGGGTGAGACAGCACAGCTCATCCTAGAGCAGCCTTTCCTGGGGCTGGAGGCTGGGGGAGAATGCCTGGTGGAGCCCCTCTGCACCCAGGTGCCTCTTGCTCAGTCTGCTCAGGCCCACGTGCCTGTGCTGGTCACTTCTGCAGTCATCATGTTCAGCATGGAAAGAAGAAATTTCCATCAGGTGTCCCCAGCAGGCAACCCTTGGAGTCACCAGGCCTGTCACCTGTCTCACAGCAGTATCCTAGTACAAGCTAACACTTGTGTCCTGCATATATTGCCTTTTCTAATCTACTTTGCACTTTGGGAGTGCTCTAGCTAGTGAATTTAGCACCGTGAACCTTGGTGTGCACCATCTCTTTACTTTAAAATGAATAATTGCAGGTCCACAAGCAGTTCCTGAGGGATGAGGCAGGGCTACTGACAAGCAGTTGCTGGCACTTCTTACTCTTGTCCTCAACTGCTTGTTCCTACCTTCCCTGAGTATGGGCACATGGGGAGCAAGTGTGCAGCCACCTGGTTAATGCGATCATGGATTTAGCTGAAAACTAACAATTTGAGGTTTTTACTAGGCTACTTTTCAGGCAGAGCAATTCCCTGATTTGAGTCATTGTCGACAGCAATTTATGCCAGATCACTCTAACAGCAGAATGTAAATAGAAGCCAGGTCTGCTGACTGCCAGAAATGTGCCTTTTTCATCAGATCAAAGGGTTGGTAAAGTAACTACAGGCTAGTAAACAGGACCAAAAGAAAAATGAATGAGCAGAGGAAAACAATTGCTGTCCTTACAAAAGGATATACACGTAAGCAGATGTTTCTTAAGGAACTGGAGACCTCCTCCAGACATGGAAGCAGTGTATATACAGATTCTAGAAAAGCCTTTCAGAATGTGCTCCAGTCTGTTTTAATAACTGCCTTTTGCAGTTAATCACATCTTACAGACTAAAGGCTTTTGCAGTGATTATCATATTCCATCCAGGCAATGACAACAGGCATTGTCACTTGTGCAAGTAAGTTTTACATGGTGTTTCAGCCAAACCTGGAAAAGCTGAGACCCACTTTTCAGACTTTGAGAAGGCAGAGACTGTTGGAAATGGAAATGGTGCTTGATGGACTTCTTTATTTTCTCAGTGCTAAATTGCTAGATTTTATATTTTAACATTCCTTTTCAGTGGTGCTAGTTATCATACCTTATGAAAGTTTCTGTCATGAAAAGAAGCCTTACATCTGGGGAGCTGTGACAAGCTCTCCATCTCAAGAAGGAAGGTAATCAGAAAGACAGTGAAAGTCAGAACTGGCATAAAAAGCAGATTAAGAAGAAACAAGAAAGTTCCCGGGCTTGGATGATCAACTTTCTATCCTGTTGAATTGTTAGAAACATCCCAAGCATGGTTTCTGGTTTAGATCAACTTGTATTTTTCTACTTCCTTTCTGTGGTACCGTTAGGAAGTTAGCACGCAGCAGACATGATTCCCACTAAGCAAACTGCTTGAAACCACCCTCTTTTGGGTGATTATGAAATCAGTAATAGAGCCATTGGCATTCTGTGGCAATAGACCCTGTGGCCAGATGGTGGGCCTGGGTGCTTCATCTGCTGCTGTGGATACAGCTCAGTGATGGGGACTGATCGGTAGAATGGAAGGATGTTGGTATTACAAAACTTGTGTGTTAAGAAATGAGTCTGTGTCACACTGCGAGGAAATGCAGGTATAAATTGTGCCAAGCTCTTTCAGCACAACATTTTTTGTTCAAATGGACTATTTTTCCACTCTTCTATGCCTTTTGCGTGCAGTTCCATGACAGCAGAAATACTTTCTGGGAGATGTCCTGCCCTTTTGGCTACATACCTTGCTAGCTGGGAATAATTCCTGTTGAGGCCTCCTGCAGAACCAGGGCCTCTGAGGAGAAGAGGGGACTAAGTCACTTGCTAAATTGACAAAACTCCCAGCTATCCATCCACATTTGGCAAACTTTTGTCCGTACTGCTTCACGTCAATGAAGTGTCTTATAAAGATTAACAAATCCACTCCAAATGAGCTGTCGTGATTATTCCCATTTTGCAGCTGGCAAGGTGGAGGAAGAGGTGAAGTCAATGAGAATCACTCTCTAATGAATTTCTCCTTTCTGAGTTTCCTACTTGGATTATTAGGTTTTCCCTCTCACAGTGTCTGAACCTATCACTCAAAATGTCACTCTCAGAGGGCCTTCCAAATGTCTAAGATGATAGAAATGTCTTATTCCAGACCAGGTTCAAGCTCAGGTCTTTATGGAATTTCAGTTTACTTGGAAATACTCTTATTTTTTTAATATATATGTATATATATTTATTTACTAGTAGCTTCTAACCTATTTTTAAGGCAGTTTTTGGTAGGATTTTCCTCCTTTTATGGATGAAGTAGCCAGAACTGTTTAGCTTTATACAAAGGATTTTTACATTCTTTACTGTGAGGGTGATGAGGCACTGGAACAGGTTGCCCAGAAGTCATGGATGTCCCATCCCTGGCAGTGTTCAAAGCCAGGTTGGATGGGGCTTTGAGCAACCTGGTTTAGTGGAAAGTATCCCTGCCCACAGCAGGGTGTTGAAACTAGATGATCTCTAAGGTCCCTTCCAACCCAAATCATTCTATGATTTTATAATTTGAAAACTGTAGTACTGGAAGAATTGAAATTACAATGATTATTTCTAACGGGATCTCTTTGGCATTGCAGAGAAGGTACATACCATTACCTTCACCTCTTCTTTTGAAAAACTAGAGATGAATGGTAAGCCATGCTGCCCAAGGCCATGCAGAGCAAGTCCATGACAGCCAGATACTACATCCTGCTGCTTTAATTTCTAGTTCCCTTTAAATAGTTCTTAAACCTAATACAGTTCTCATTCACTATAATTAATACAATTAGTCATATATAATTAATGCTTAATATGCTGTTGCGGTTTGTGAATACCAAATAAGCTGGAGTTGGCTGCACAGGCTGTGTTCAAATCCATCTCTTTAGAGCAGCAAATCCATCTCTTCTGCAGCACCAAAGCCAATGCCAACAGCTTTAGAGCTACATGAATACATTTTGTGCAATTCCACCTATGGAGGGGAAGGTGAGAGAGAGACACTGCGTTCTCCGTGCATTGATTTTAAAACCAAGCTGATAAAACTAGCACCAGATCCAATCAGAAATTGATGGGGTAAATTGTTCTGTGGTTTTTACAGCTTTGCATTATTCCGTACAACAACCGGAAAGCAGGACATTGACAGTACCTCTAACAACTGCAGGAATGCAGACCTAGGAGGCTGACAGAAAAATCATCATCAGGAGGGAGGTGGAGACTTCTTTGTCCTGTCACAAAGTAAGCATCAGTTCATCACTCCAGCTTAACAGCTTGTCTTCACATATTAAAACAAGCCTCCAAACCATGACTGATATAATTTAGAGTCATTAATTAGTTGCTGCTCGATCCTTTAAATGAATGCACTAGCAAAGCCCTCTCAGCTTCACCAAGATCAAAAGCCTGCTTGTGCACAAGGCTCCCCTCCCCCTTGGTAGACAGTCTTTCTAAAAGAAAGTGATTAAGTGACAAATTATTCTTTGGAGGTACAAGTGCTGTGTCTGCTGGGTTGCTGTGGTTTGATTTGATTCTTTCACCCTTAGGTTAGTGGTCCCAGTGGAGCCACTGGGTTAGGCTCTTGCTTTTGAGCCGAGGCAGCAGGTTGGAGATACAGAATTGTCTCTGTGGCCAAACATGCCAGCAGCTTGTTGAGTGCCATTCTCAGCTCAGGTTCTGGCTGAGGAGAGTAGAAATGGGGTGCAAAGCTTGATCTACTGCTGCAATCACAGAGTCATAGGATACTTTGGGTTGGAAGGGACCTGTACAACTCATCTAGACCAAGTCCTCTGCAATGATCAAGGACAGCTCCAGCTAGATCAGGTTACTCAGAGTCCTGTCCAACCTGACCTTGAATGCTTTCCAGGAGTGGGGCACCCACCACCTCTGTAATCAGGGATACTTTGTTGAGTGAGTAACACAGAATCTAACTACCATATCCAGCTTGTGACCTTGAATTGGCATCTAGGCACCTTTATAGCTCTGATACAAGGAAAAATATTGCACAGAGTGAAACCCATTCCTAATTCCTACTTGCTTTCTCACTTTGTGGCAGATAGCTGCATATTTTTGCCTTGTCTCTAACCATGCATAGTGATCACAATAACTATACCTCATCCATATACCAGAACTCTTGATTAGGGCTTCTCAAGGTGTATTATCTAATTTTCCCAAAGTCCCTAAACTGAACAATCTTTGCCTCATTGTCATCTGTCATTTCTCAATTAAAGAGTAACATACCTGTGATAATATTATTTGGGACTATTTATTATTTATTGTGTAATGCCCCAAAAGTGCCATGCTCAGTGACTGCACAGAGCATGTGTTTGATGCTATTTAAAAACTTGCAACCCTTTTTCAGACAAAAACGTCGATCTTATCCTTAACACAGCTACTAATCAGGGTGGTAGAAGACTAATTAGGGCAGGCACAGCTGATCTGAGGTTACGCAACAAATCAAAGTTATGACTGGAATCCAGAATATATCCTAAAAAAGTCACTAACATAATCTCAAAAACTCCCCTATATCTGTTACATATGGAGCAAGCAACTGCAATTGGTTATTTTCTTCATAATTTTCTTGCAGTTTCTGTGTATCTTTGCAGACAAAAGCATGTCACCTCTTAAGTACTCTCATTCTCTAGCAGGATGAGGAAACAGAGGGGTATGACATATTCGAACTCAGATTTCCAAGTTCAGCTGCTCCTTATGCTATTTTCAGCCCCATTTTCCTTGTTGTCATTTGGGGATGTGTGTTCATGATTACAAAGACAGTGTTTGCTTTGTTTGGAGACAGACCTGTCTGTTGTCCTACCATACTAAAATGAAGGGCTGAATTCCCCTTTGCTGCCAGACAGCTTTATAATCTTTTTACCCCAGAGTGTTATATTTTTTCCATCTGACTTCAACAAGGAATTAAATTGTGAACGTTAATAGTGACAACATTTGCATTCTTCTCTCGGGTGGAATGTAAACAGCAGAGTGATGCTGTTTTGGCCAGAAAACGGGGCCAAGTTTTTCTAGGTCTGCTGATTTTCATAACGAAAAGGTTATATGAATGTATAAATAAATTGTCCTTTCCATTAACACAGCCCTACTCTGCATCTGGAATTATTCATGCTTGTGGAGAAACAGGAGGTGATACCTTAGAAAAGCTGAAATGTCCGAACTTGTAACTCCTTCCCTAAACATCAGTGATTTCCTATTACAACAGGAACAAGGGATGGTGCATTACCAAGCTGAAAGTACAGACGGCTTCTGATACACTGTGAAGACATTATCAGACAAGTGTTTTTAAAAAAAAAAAAAAAAAAGGTACATCTTCTGCTAGTTCAGAGCAAATTAAACCCACATGAAAACTTCACTTACTTTTTGAATATTACATCATACGTTATAATGCCATGTAAAAAACCTCCATACTGCATAAAACTGGTATTCCATTGTTTTCTATTTTCCACTTCTTTTGATAAATTCACAAAATAAAGTGTGCTTCTGACAACCTATAATTCCACTGATAGATCAGTCATACAGGAGAGATGGAACTGACTTTTCAAGAGCAGCACATGGCTCCCATAAAATTAGTCCAGCTTTAGTAGCACATCATAGAGAACCAGGGACACAATGCAGTTTGTATTTTGTAATAAAAGACATCAGCACTGACTGCTTGGCTTCCTTCTCCTGTGACTTTGTATGTCGGTGAGGAATTCAGTAGTGCAATATAAAGATATCACTACAAAATGCAAATGCAGTAATACTCAAAGTAATGGATAAAAACAAGAGATGCAGTATGCTAGCAGGGTACTAATTAGTTTGGCTCTGCTATCTCAGATAATCCCAAACCAATTCCAAACCTGTTTCCCTTTTATCTTTTATGTGTGCTACCTTTTCTGATGTTATTGTAGTTTTAAAAAAATTCAGTATTTAGATTATCATTGGACAAATGCCTAGGAAAGTACTATTGATTAATGATGTATTAATCAATTTTATTATAAACACAGACCTCCACTTGGCTGATTGACACTAGCAGCTATTAATGATTAATTTCTGCTTTCATTTACAGTGGCAAGAAAGAGATTCTGTCAATAGGAATGAAGATACTTTATGTTCCCTAGACAAAGGAAAATAAGGTCATTATTTGGTTTATGAAAATATAAAATGTTTTAAATTAAATATTTAAGTAATGAGTCACTTGTGTGCTTTACAACACTGATTTACAGTATACAGAGTCACTTAGCTAGTTCAGTTGGATGCAGAAGGGCAGGTAAGAGATAAAAATGGTGTTAAAGTAATAAAGTCCAACCCTGTGTGTGGCTGCCTTTCTAAAAAATAGGTTAGTCATCTTTGTTTTACTGTGGATGTGTCACCACATAATAATCATTGTAGTCATTAACAGTTCATGCTCAACCTATGCCTTTAATTTCATTTGTGTTTTGAAAAATCTCATATTAAACTAATTCATTTCCCCTTGACCTAAATATTTATGTCCACAATATATATACACAACTGATCCCACTATAACCTATTATGTATAACCTATTATGGAGACTGTTTACAGGCACCAATAAGAAAATCTCAGTGTATAAGTAACATGATTAAGAAGCTTTCTATATACTGGATTTAGAAACTTTACTGTGCGGGGTGTATTAGTTTTATTGTTTTTCAGGACAGGTATTGTTTTTATGCTGTATTTTTATGCAGCTAAATATGTCAGACCATATTTTTGAGTAGGAATTTTTAGCAATGGCATAGTTGTTAATGTTCTGTATCTGCTGTACAATAAATTAATGCTAAAATAAATTGTACTAGGCGTCAGTCTTTTTCAGAGCTCCACTATAGTTATGTAATACATCTTGATCAGGCCAGAACTGAATGATTGAAAACTGAAGAGATTTAATTTCAGTAGCTGTTTCCTAAACCTTGTGATACTGGTGAGCTCCCAACACCACCAAACAGATCTCATCCAGAGACAAGTGCCATCTATCGATAAAAGATGTATTTGAGTTGGAGAAGTCAAACCCGACCAAAAATGGAACCAGCCTGCCACCTGCTGCTGTGTGGAATTACTTCAATAAACGTATTTGCTAGGCCTTGTTCTGACCCAAGAAACACACTCCTGTGTGAGCTGTGTCCGACAAAAGTCTGCCTGTTCTTCTAACAGCGAGCTTTCCTCTGGGCAGTTCCAAAAGTGTTGGTTAACATTAAAATAATGGGACGTTCTGTACATTTGAAAATAGGCCACATAACCTAAGCAGCTGCCTTGTCTTCTTTCCCGCTGTACTTGGCACTGGTGAGGCTGCACCTCTAGTGCTGTGTCCATTTCTGGGCCTCTCAATTCAGGAAGGACATTGAGGTGCTGGAGCAGGTCCAGAGAAGGGCAATGAAGCTGGTGAAGGGTCTGGAAGGGAAGTCCTATGAGGGGCAGCTGAGGGAACTGGAGTTGTTTAGTCTGGAGAAAAGGAAGCTCAGGGATGACCTTAATGCTCTCTGCATCTACCTGAAAGGAGGTTGTAGCCAGGTAGGGGTTGGACTCTTCTCCCAGGTAACAAGTGACAGGTCAAGAGGACATAGGTTTAAGCTGTGGCAGGCGAGGTTCAGGCCGGACATCAGGAGGATTTCTTCATGGAAAGGGTTGTTAAACATTGAAATGGACTGCCCAGGGCAGTGGTGAAGGTGTTTAGGAAAGACTGGATGTGGCACTTAGTTGGTCAAGTTGACATGCTGATGTTCGGTCATAGGTTGGACTCAATAATCTCAGGGGTCTTTTCCAGCCTGATTCCCTGATTCTGTGATTCTAGTACTTCCAAATCTTGGTGTGGCTAACTCCGGTGTTTGATAGTCTCGTTCAAGTTTCTGCTCCTGGTAAGGGGCCACGAGCTGAAAACTCAGCTCCTGCTAAAAGCAGCTGCTTAGTCCCTGCAATCATACAGCTAGAGTCTGGCAAGGCCTCAAACATCTGAATAAAAACATCACCGCCAACTACAAAAAAACCTGAACCCAAAATAAAAATCGCATTGCTAGTCTGATGTCTCACAGCTTTATCAGGACAGGTTGATATTCGAGGCTTTCAACAGCGAGACCTAAGTCCTTTATCTGTTCTGAGGGGCGGGATATTTAGTATCCAGTGCTTTGGTCACGTCCGCCGGAGTAAATCTTGGGACCTGGAAAACGCACCCCGACTCCCAGAGACTGCTCAGGGTAAAGCGTGCCCAGGAGTCACGGGGGATGGGGCCAAAACTCCAAGCACACCCATTAAAGCGAGCAACGCGGCGCGGCCCTCAGCGCCAACCCACGCCGTGCGGGCAACAGCACGGAGCGGAATGGAGGGACGGACTGGGAGGGCAGAGGGCTCGGACTGAGAGGCCACGGGGAGCACAGCCAGGGTGCGTAAAAGAGCGGCTGAGCCCGAGAGGCCGCAATAATCCCACACAAGGAAAACACTCCCGAGCGCTACGGTCACGGCCGGCTGAGGGAAACGCGGCTGCGCCCGCCCCGCCCCGCCCCGCCCGCCGGAGGTGCCGGAAGCGGCGTCCCGGGAAAGGGGGTGGGGGATAGGGGAGCATCGGTCCCGTGTCTGGGTGTGCCCGTGGGTTTTCCTCTGGGAATGTGCCGGAGGCCAGGAGTGGAGCCCTGAGGTACGGGCGGGCGGGGGGAGCCTCCGGCGGGGCCTGCGAGGGAGGGCGTTCCGTGGCGGGCTGCATCAGCCGGAGCGACGCGCGGGGGGTGCCGTGAGACCCGCCGGGAAGGCCGAAAATGCTTTAGGGGAAGACAGGGCGAGTTAATTGCAGGCTCTTGTAGGGAACGTCGCCAGTGAGCCGGCTGGATGGTTTGTTCCCGGCCCCCCCCCACCTTCCCTTTTCAATTATGTTGTAGATTCGTGTGAAGGTTGGAACGCTGGTCGTTTGCCTGACATGAAAATGCTTACGCTAATTATGAGTGAGGAGGAGACTATATTCTTGCTATTTTTTTTTAATTTCCACTGAGTAAATAAAATGTATTGCTGTTACAGTGGTAGTTTAAAATCATTGAAATAACATTCCTTTCTAATAGAAAGTACTGTTGTTTTTCAGATTATGTTTATTGTTCCTGTTCTGTGACTCTCCTGTCAGCTTTCCACAAGTGGTACATGCTAAACGTGGGGTTTTTTTTTAAATTAGTTTTCTAAATAGCACATATTCAGATTTTAAAAATTTGAAAATGCAGATGAAAATCTAAGCATTTTTAAAAGTAGTTGAGTACCTATAGCACCATAAGTCATCATTAGACACGGCTGCAGTGTAAATAGTGACCATTGCGATCACTGGACCCTTAAATGCACAATGCATGAACATCAGAGTCATTTTCATAGGCTAGTACAGGACTGGCATGTCTTGCAAGTAATTTTTTTTTTGCCCTCTGGTTCTGAAATAATATTTGACCTGTCTCAGAAGGCATTAATTCAGTCGTTTCCTGGTTTATATTTTTTCATTCTAGTCTTGGCCGTGATGCTACAAAACTCCAAAAACAGTCACAATTTGAAACACAAATAGGCCTGGTAGACATACAAATTTGAACATGTGCATTCTTTGCAAAATTGTGCCTTTGTTTATATCCACAAGTGCTTTGCTCCTAATGTGTACTTTTGTTCTGCAAAGAAAATAAGAATTTATCTAGAAAAGTTTCACAGTGCATCATTCACCCATTGCCCCTCACTCAAAATATTTTTCTCCAAGTTTTGCTGCTGTCACAACACATAAAAATTTATATTGTTTTAGTCCTCTGAGTTAGGAAACTGGGCTTTCTAGCGTTTGCAAGGCTGCAGACGAGAGAGATTTGATATTTAGAAAGTTGAACTGAATTGAAATGTCATTTACAGTTGTTACGAAACACAGAGTACTCACTGGAGTTTACCATTGTTTCCACTGCAGGGATGAGACATTGTCCTAGTTGCAGGGGCTGGGACCAGTTTATCACTATGTGGGTATAACCAAAACTGTGTATTCTGCACCCTCTGTGTCATTTCTGATGGACTGTTAATAAATGGATTGTTTGCAGCAGCTGTTCCAGGGCACACCTGACACCTCAGGCTACAAACTGGGTGTTAAAGAAAACCTGTGAGGCAGGGGAATGTTCTTTTGTTTTCACACCAGAGACTCAGCTGTGACAACTCCCCTCCGGAAAGGCATTAACTCCTTCACACCCAGCCTGAGGGGCCATCTCTGCTAATGGGCTCATCTTGGACTGGCATAATAGGCAGCTGCAACATCTAGACCATCAAAGATTCCAAAAATATCCCACAGAGTTAAATCACCCATTGTGAAACTCTCTGTCCTGGGGGAGGTACTGGGCATTCCCACTTGAACTTGAACATGTATAAACTTCGGGTTTAGGGACTTCAGACACCACTCGTCTGTTGGATCCAGAGGAGGACCAGAACTTCAACAGGATTGTGACTGCCACTCTCGCTACTTCAACAGGGCTGCTGCAATCATCATCTGGACCAATCCTTTCCTTTTACTTTGCTCATGGGGTGCCATGTGGTGCTCAGCACAGGGGCTAATGAACACTGTTTAGTTCTTGTCCCAGGATGCTGGGTCATAAATCTGTCTTTGGGGGTTAAAACCAGTTTCTCCTCTGTAAAATTGTATTTATTGTAACCTTCTTAGTAAATTGTAAATCTGACTTGTCATCTCTCTTGAGTTGGGTTCATTTCTTCATCTGGTTTACTTTTTAAACCAGCACAGACATTTTTTTCTTTTCAGTGCTGGAATAACAAGCTTGAGGCTATGGCTGTTACATCAGCTGATAACAACATGAACGTTTAATTCTTATCTGCAACGTAAGAAGAAACCTACATCCCTCGCTTTATTCTTTCCTGTCACCCCCTGTGCCACTGAGGCCAAAATTGACTCATCCTTGCATCTTGTTACCTCATCTGGTGAGTATGAAGCCTAATGATTTTACTTACCTGGGTAACAGTTATACTTGAGTGGGGTTTCTGTACCCAAAATTTTGTCAGGCTCTTGACTGCGTTTTTTGTATTGGTTTTGAAATATGTGGTGTGATGTAAAAGACCAAGTGTCTCTCTAGCAGACTTTTTTTTAAAACTTTTTGAAAAGTATCATAATTTACTATGGGAATAACTTAAAAAATAAAAGCTTCCTATGTTTTGTTTGGAAAGTTGATTTCTTTAGACCTAGTTTAGATTAAAGTAATGATTTTCTCTCTTAGCATATGATGAAAAAAAGCTTGGAAGATTTAATGTTCTGTAGGGTGCATTACTCCTGGAGAAACATAGGCAGTTAACTTTTATTGGTGTGCAAAAGTACTTGACTTCAGCATAAAAGGAATATATTCTTGTAAGTCTTAAGAAAATTACTGTTTCTCCAGAAGGAATCAGTCATGGCTGACGACTCTCAGAGAAATTTTCGCTCAGTGTATTATGAAAAAGTGGGGTTTCGTGGAGTTGAAGAAAAGAAGTCACTGGAAATTCTGTTAAAAGATGACCGTTTGGGCAAGTTGATTTCACTGCTTCCTCTGTTACTTGGGTGATAAGGGGCTGGGGAGGAAGTAATAGAAAATGTTAAGCTGCTGTGCTTAATGCTCATTTAAGTTTTTCATGTTTTACCACTAATATCTCAGTTACTGCCAGCAGACCTTTGAGTTTCAAAGATCTGAAAATCTGATTTTTAAAACTATTGAAAATTTGTCAGTTTACTTCCTTTTTTTTTCTTCTCTCATTCTTTGTGCTGAAGAAACTAAAAGTTTTCTAGTGAAAGCAATTTTAATCAGAGAATGCATCATTTCATGCTGTTTATTCCATATAACTTCAAAACAATGAAGATTTTGTTATTGCTGTTGGTCCCTGAGGAGTGCCACATCTCTAACAGAACAGAAAGATAAATGTTGTCCCTTTTAAAAAAACCCTAATTGTTTTGACAGTGTTTATGTTTACAAAATACCTATAAAAATGATGCAGTTTATTCCTGATGAAACCTAAAGTAGTTTTACTGTAGATCAAGCCAACGTATATATTTTTCAAAATTGTTACAGTTTATAGGGCACATTCTATTCCCAGTTGAAGTGGTGGAAGAACTTATTGATAATACATGATGAAAGTGAGGATTTCAGTCAGCAGCTAAAAATTTGTCAGACTTAGGTAGATCAGAGGCGCAAAAATATTTATATTTAAGTTTATAATATTTTTTTTTCTTTTTATTTCTCTACAGATATTGAGAAGCTTTGCACATTTAGTCAAAGGTTTCCACTCCCATCCATGTATCGTATACTGGTGTGGAAAGTGCTTCTAGGTATGAAATATAACATAGAATGTAGGAAGGTGTATTTTTTATAGAGGTAATGACATGGATTATTCTGTACTACCTTGCCTACTGCTGCATATTTATCTTGCTTTTGTATCCACCTCGCATACACAATGGTAATTATAAAATAATATTCCATGGATAGTTTTTGAGAACTTTGCTGAAGTGTACCTAGAAGAGTGCGTTTCTGTATTTAATTTTTTAGCACTATGCAGTTACATTTAAAAAATGGATTTGGAATGTGGGTTGTAGGAAGTCACCAATACCTGATAAGATATTCAGTGCTGTTTCTGAAATAACATACAGTTAGGTTGAAGTAAAGCTGTGATCAGTTTTAAACTGGGCAAGGTATGGGATGCATGTTTATTCTAAAGAAAAGCCTTGTGTTCCAAAAAATCTTGGTTTCTTCTGGTTTTGCTTCTGGCTTTGAATTGTATTTGCCATTGAAGAAGTTATGAGGCCAAAGACAAGTTATGGTATCCCCAGAAACCACGAAAACCCATAAATAGATTATATTTTCCTTGGAGTGCATTAGTCAGATGACTAATTCAAAAGTACTAATGACTTTGCACTAACTGGTCAAAGTTTTACTACATGTGAGCTTGTGTCACTTGGAGACAGGAGGGGTTGTGCAAGGCCTAGGAGTTCTGACCCGTACAAGGTACCTGGAGAGTTTGTTTTCCTTAGAGTTGCTGTGTGTAGAGAAACACCGACAGGTTGAGTGTGAAGGTTGGACTGAATCTGTGGAAGAGAAATGTGATTTACCATACTCTTGGTGGGGGAGCACTGTGCCGCTTTGGAAAGGCTTGAGCGTGGCTCCTGTGCTCAGTCTGCTGCTGCCAGAGCTGTGCTGGCAGGAAAGGAGCTGAGAGCCAAAATGTCTCATCGGGGAGACCAGCAGCATCAGTCTGCAGATTGGCTTGGGAGCTGCTGTCTTTTACTGCCTGTGAACTATCCCGCATATTCTTTGTCATTTGGCTCTCCAGAGTACATGAAGATTCTTGGCATGTGACTCAGAGTCAGGAAGGTTGGTGATTCCTACCTCAGAATGGTTATTTTCCAAAACGGTTTTTGTCTGGTTTAGGATGTTTATTTATCTTGGGCTGTGCCATAATCTTGAACAATGTTCAAGTAAATATCTTCTTGGTTTCCGTATTCCACTATAGTGTCTGGAGTTTGAAATAGTGTATTAGAAAGTTTTAGATGAGTTTTAAAAATTATTTTAATTTTTTTCTTTTTTCCTCCCTCTAATTTTCTACAATTTAAAAGTTGTGGCTTCATATCCCTGATTATTTGGATTTGTGAGCCTGTTTCTGGCAAAGGCAATAAAAGAACAGTGCACAGAAGGTGCAAGATCTAATTATAAAACTTGGGAGTTCTTGGCATTGATCATTGAACTGACAGAGTAATTCTACTTGATAAAAGCCTTTGCCATAAAAAACATGATTGCATCCTGGGCCCTAGTGAAGTAGTCAGCATCTTTAAAATATTAGTTGTAGGAAATATAGCGTAGGAGGTTTGGACAAGTGACTCAGTACAAGATCCTTCAGCCAAAATTATAATAGCAAAATATAGTCTCTGCAAAATTGTGGCTCACTGCAGAGCCAGTGGTCAATCTTTGACTGTTTTAGATAGATGATCTGTGAATTATAACACAAAACACCTTCTGAGTTAACTGCATGGAAAATTATATTGATTTTTAGAAAGATTTTGTATTTTAAACCCAGAGTGATTAATTTCACAACATGAAGCGGTGTCAGGGGAGGTTTAAGTTAGATATTTGGAAAAGATTCTTCACCCAGAAGGTGGTTGGGCACTGGAACAGGCTCCCCAGGGAAGTGGTCATGGCACCAAACCTGCCAAAGTTCAAGAAGTGTTTGGACAGTGCTCTCAGACTTGTAATTTTTTGGTGTGGTCCTGTGCAGGGTCAGGAGTTAGACTCAGTGATCCTTGTGGGTCCCTTCCAGCTTGAGATATTCTGACTTCAAGCACCCATCCTGTCATTCTGTATACTTCTTGGGTGAACAGAGGTGAACAAGAACTTCTCTTATGCTGTATCTCAGTGTTAACACTTTTTAGAAAAGCTGGTATTGAAAAGGAATGCAAAATATCTCTCCCTAAGTAATTGGAACGACAGCCAAGTCTATTTCTGATGGGAAGTGTTACATGTCCTCTAAATAATGTTAGTAGTTTAAGAAAATTTTGCTGACAGGATAGGCTTCCTTATCTCAGACATGAACCAAGACTTGATACTGTCCCAGGTTGCATGGTATGTCAGCAATGTCTCCATTAATTTCCTGTTTAGGTGTGACTCAGGATGGCTTTTAGGCATCCCTGTGTTGTTTAAGCTTCTTTTCTTTCTGCCTGAGGTTGTCTTCTGTATTTGAGGAGAGCAGTCGGCAGTATGTATATGCAAAGTCACGATGTTGACTCTCTTTTGGCATGACATGAAAAATGTCTTGCTCTGTCCCAGCTTTTGAAATGCAGACAGGTTTGCAGTTGGAAATGAAAAGATAATTTTCTGTCTGATGCGCTTGTTACTAAACTCAGTCATTTCATGGTTTAACACTTGGCAGGAATATCTTTTTCTTAAAATGAGGGAGAAAGCAGCAGGTAGCTTGTTTCAAACTGATTTTTGAAGAATACTTTGTTCTCGTGGGTTTCTGCACTGAGAAATATTCTGCTCCAGTGTTGAAATGTTGTGCATTTCTTCTGGAGATGCAATTTAATCTCTACTTTATTACTTAGATATTTTTATTTATTTTTTAATTTTTTTTTCTCCTAGAAAACTAGAAAAAATATTCATGTTGTGCTAAGAATGTAATGCGAAGTGCCTATGTGATATTCTGAAGTTTTAATCTATAACTGATAGAACCTGTATGATCGATTTTGCTTCTAAATGTGGTTTTAGAGAGATTTAATCTATGATACAGAGAGTAAAGTAATTAATACTGAGTTGTACAGTATCTTCCATTGGTTAATTGAATCTATATATTTGTCATCTCAGACAAAGTGTAGAATTTGAGAAAATGAGCAGCTAATGTGAATAAAAATCATTCTACAGCCACTTTTCAAGATAAATGGAAGGTGGGTGCAAATGCACAACTATAACTATACTAAAAACTAGGTAAGCCAGTAACAAGTAAGATTTTTCTTTACAGTCACTTATATTTTTTCTTTTAATTACTTTTTTTTTTTAATTTTTGTTAGGAATTATTCCTCCTCACCATGAATCTCATGCTTTGGTGATGAAGTATCGGAAGGAGCAGTACTGGGATATACACCATGCTCTTCGTGTAATTCGCTTTATTAATGATTCTACCCCACAGGTAGATGTTTTCCTGCGCATTCATCAACTGGAATCAGGAAAATTGCCTCGAAACTTGGCTTTCACACTGGTCAGTGAACTGCAAGTCACCCCACAAATGCATGTAGATAGACCAAGTAAGGTGAATGGAAAACAGAGAAGTACTGGTATAAAATAAGAAATTTTAGTCCAAGTGCTTTTCTCTTTTTCTTCCCCTAAGTACTTATGTAGGATTTTATGCCTTAGAATCCCTTTTGTGTATTTTGCCTGCTAGCATTCGAGCATTTTGTACTCTGGTGCACTTCAGTTTCTTTATAGCACTGAAATGAAAATGGCATAATCCTACTGGAGCTCATAGATTCTCACATGTCCTGGAACAAGGATAATTCAGAACCAGTACAAGCCATGATTTAATGCAAATTGCATTATATATTTAAATTACTTGTTTTTAAATCTAGACTTTATTGTACTGACCTCCTTTTTATGTTAGTCTGAATCGATCAGGGCTTCTGTCAGGTCATGCACGTACTCTGCAGTTTACAGTGTACTCACAAACGGATGCTGATGTGATGGTAAGCCAGTAGAGTGATGAGAAAAACAATGCGTGGATCTTACGCATAAGCCTCTGTCAAAGAGGATGTGATGAAAGGAACCACAGGGCTTTCTGTGGTGGGTTTTATCTCTTATTTAGTGTTAATTTGTCCATCACGAAATTTGACATAAGAACATAAAAAAAAAAAAGAAAGCTTAAAGTCCATACGGAAAGTTCAATAATATTTTGGTCTGGAGGATTGCGTACAGCATTCTGTTGTTAGAGGAGGGAGAATGTTTTCGTGCCCTTACCATTGCCTAGGAATGTGGCCGTCCTACCCTGCAAGTTTCCTTTAAAGAAATTTCCTTGATCTTGGCCTGTGACCCAGTGGGCAGAAAATTCCTCCCTTCTGGAGCAGTATTGCCATCTGAGCAAGTGTTTTGTCAGTGCATCCCAGAGCACTGGTTGCTCTCAGTACTGTGATGGGGTTTCTTAGAGGTGGTGTTTAGCACAGCACCAGTTATTAGTCCCGTAACTTAGGTTTGTTTTGCTGCAGAAAGCATTGGTTCTCTTTATGCCAGCCTGCTTTTGGTGCAGTAATGTCCCCTTAAGTACGAGGTTACTGCTTGATAGTAGTGCAGTTTTATTGTGGAGGCAGGGGGAATATAAAGATGATGTTGGATTGATCTAAATATTTTGAATTGTTTGAGTACCACACAGAAGTCTGGTAAATGTTTTGTGCGATCTGAAAGCAGAGAGTTTAAGTAGGAATATATGCATTGCAGCAGTCTGTGTAGCAGAGACATATCCCAGTAGTATTTAAGACTCTCCATACATCAAAACCTGTGATCCCATAGCTTACTGCTGCTGAGGGTTACAGTACAGCAGCCGGTGGACTCACACCTGGCTTCTTACCCTGCCTCCTTAAGTAGTCAGTACTGCCTGTGTAAGGAAAACTTCTGTGAGAAATGGGGCAAATACAGAGACTTTCCTTCTGCATCTTCCCAGTTTAGACAGTTCCTGAGTCAGCTGTTGGCAGGAGGTCTAGTTGTGCAGTCATACCATTACCTGTGGTTTAGGCTGATACTTCTGTTGGGGAAGTATATCGTCATGAGAGAAGGTCATGGCGTGCCCACCACATGCTTCTAGTCATGGGTTGTGGGGAGTAAGATACTCGTCATCTGGAAAAGGTATTTGTCTCTAGGAAGTTTTATCTCGAACCAAATGATTTTCTGTGTGTTGAAAGTAGGTGCACAGCTTATGGCTGCGTGAGCTGTGACATCCATGACAGAGGTGTCTGAGGATCCCGTTTGGCCCTTAGCAACCAACAGCATGAAAAATTCTGCTGCTGTGCAGTATAAATATGTGGTCCATGTAAGCGGGAGTATCACTACCTTGTTAGAATGTAGTATTTTCTCATTTGAGAAAATTCGTAACTTTGAAACAGTTTTCCCAAGCTCCTGTTGTGTGTTTTGGTTGTAAAATCAAGACAGGTCTTATTTGCTCTGCTTTAGTAAGTATTTGTCATCATAGTGCAGCTACGGCCCAGTGTTTTATTTATGAATGTCAGAACAGCTCTTTATGTGCGTTGATTTCCATTTGTTTTCCCAAATTGCAGAGAAAAGGAATATAAGAATAATTTAAATCAGAATAGCCTAATACTTCTGTGTAGTTCACTTGTTTTTGGTTTTGTTTTCCAGGAACCTGAAGATGAAGTGTTTCTTGCTATTGCTAAAGCAATGGAGGAAATGGTGGAGGATCCTATAGAATGCTATTGGCTTGTCAGTTGCTTTGTGAATCAGCTGAACAGCAAGCACAAAGATTCATTACAACAACTGGTAAGGAAAAAACACATTTTTTTTTCTTTTTTTTTTCTCTCGTCTCCTGTTTGTGGGGAGAGGCAGTTGTGGAAGGCATTAATACATGGAGACAACTGGATTGGATTCTGTTCCACCAGCTGTTTTGAGAAGATGGGAGGAGTGCTTTTTAGGTTGTGGCTGTGCTGTCCTGTAGGACACTTGGTCAAATGTAACATTAGAAATTGGTTTTGTTTGCTACCTGGTAATTTTCAATTACATCTTATTTTCTTTTTATCTTGTCTAAAGGTTACATTGTATCTACTTGAATTATATTTCCTTTTAGGTTGTCTAAAGGTTGCTGGTATCTAGATGAATTATATTTCTCACAAATCGGTCACTTAAGAATTTTTTTTATTTTAAACAATTAAATTTAAATTACAAAGTTAAGAACATCTTAACATATGCCTGCTACTTTTTAGACTGCATCTCTGGCATCCATGTGCTGCTCATTGTATGATAGACAAAGCACAATTGTTTTTGCATTTTAAATGGAGCAGGGCACTACATCTTCAGAAAAACAGTCTGTTGAAAATTAGATTATAATAAAAAGTGGAATAGTTTTCCTTCAGCACTGATCATTTAAGCGCTGTCACAGAATGTTAATTTTGAATTTCTGTCTTACTGATTTATAAAATTAAAATTTGATTGTAAAGAAAAAGCGTACTTATCAAAATCACGAAAGCTTTTGTAATTCTCTAAATAGCCTTACCAGATAAAAGCTCTTTAGTTAACAGTATTTACTGAGGTAAAGGTATCAGAGTACCTGTGCACTGGCAAGCACTGAATGAAAATTTGTTTTGCAGAAAATGATGCCTACCCTTGGTTTGTTAGTCTTTTGGAACAAGAAATAATTTTTAAACCTATCTCCTGCTTCTGGAGGTGATACATTCAACCGTACAGATTTCTTTAGTTCCTTTCAAAGGAAAAAAGAGTAATTTTAAAGAAAGTGTGTACTCTCACTACATAATGAGTGCCAAGTGTCTCCCTCCCTAATTTTTATTTTTTTTTGTAATATAAGCAATGTACCAAGATTCTGCAGGTGAGAATATGGAAAAAAGAAGTGTTTTCTCCCTTTGACAGCTGAAGCCATTAGCTGTTTACTTAACTATGACAGAAAGCATAAAGGTACTCCTGAATTTATGAAAATGTGTATTGTGTTACATTAAAATTTAAACAAGATGACAAAATTATCCACATGTTTATCCTTCTAAATACTTTGGGTTTTTAGGCAATAAATCAATGTCCAGCTTTTAATGGTTTGTACAGGGATTTACTCTGAGAATTGATTTTCTGGGTTTTGCTGCTTTGTGTGTAGATTTTTTTTTATGTGTGCTAAGGCTATTAGGTTTGAGGTGAATGAAACTCGATTTTACTTGTGAAGGTAACAGTAATTAGTGGATGTTTAATCTCTGTATTGCCTTAAGCTCTGAAACACCTCCTTGCATTAGGGAATACTGCATATATTGGAAGTTCTGCTAGTGGTCAGCAATTTAAGGAAGCTGAATTTGTTTATTTAGTTAAGTACTTAATTAATTGCAAAAGTCAGCAACACTCATATTTTGGAACAGTTAAAACAGTGCGAGTTCATTATTTTAACATCTTGTTTTATGCTGATTGAATTTTTAAGACGTTACATGTCTTGGGGTGTGCATTAACTATGAAGGTTTTCTGATGTGAGTTACCTAAAATTTTCCAATCCTTTCTCAGCCAAAAATTCTGGAGCAGTATTTGAACATTGAAGATAACAGACTCCTGATGCATCTGAAAGCATGTGCTGCGATGAGCAAGCTCCCTTATGATCTTTGGTTTAAAAAGTGTTTTGCAGGATGTTTACCTGAGTCCAGTTTACAGAGGCAAGTTCTCTTCTTTCAGTTTGTAACTTCATAGTACTTTTAGCTTTCTGTCAGCACTTGCAGGCAAAGAGCTTTCTGTATTTTATCTGTAAGATTATGGTGTTAACTTCATTGCTGACTTGGAAATGATAAAATCAGATTTAGTTCCCCTTTTTGCTGATGCAGGATAATCAATCTCTGTGTGATCATTTCACCCACTGAAATTAAAAAAGAATGGAGTTAAGAATACCAGCTGATTCTGTGAGACATTCCTGGGATTTAAAACTCAAAATCCTCTCTTAGTGATGGATGGCTGAATGGTAGTCAGTTTTCAGACTTTTTAAAGAAAATCATTTCTTAGGGAGTGACTGTAACATCATAATTGTTAGATGAAAAAGATTTTGGGAATATGTAGTAGTTTTGGCTGGGATAGAGTTAAATTTCTTCAGAGTAGCTCATATAGGGCTGTGTTTGGCATTTGTGCTGAAAACAGTGTTGATAACACAGGGATGTTTTAGTTACTGCTGAGTTGGCACTAACACAGCATCATTCTGCTCACCAACAAGGAGGCTGGGGCTGCTCATGGAGCTGGGAGGGGGACACAGCCAGGACAGCTGACCCCAGGGATATCCCATTCCATATGGAGTCATGCTCAGCAATAAAGCTGGGGTGAAGGTTGGCAGAGAGGAGGACTCTCTTGGGGACTTGCTGGCTGTCATTCGGTTGGTGGTGGGCAACTGTTTCCATCTGCATTACTTGTCTCAAGTTTTATTTTCCTCTCTTTGTTATTTTTTTCTTCTCTTCCTTACAGTTTTTGAAATTATTATTTCTTTTAAATTATGAAGCACTTTTTTTCTCAACCCACAAGTTTGTTTCTTACTTCTACCTTTCCAGTTCTTCTCCCATCCCAATGGCAGGAGTAGTGGCTGCGTTGGCTGTGTGGCGCTCAGTTGCTGGCTGAGGTTAAACCATGACAGAATGTTTGTTTAAAAAGTGCTAGGGCAGGTTGAGTATTACAAAGTTAATGAAATAGTGGATTGCATCAGGATTCTACAGCTAGGAGTGGGTTGTTGAGCTTTTAAAAGGACAAAAGTCTGGTGCATGGCATTTCACTGAAAGGCTTTTGAAATGAAACTTGTATTATTTCTCTAGTTCTGCTGCCTGAGAACTCTTGGAAAGCAGGAAATTCAAGCTGGGTGTTGAGAAACATATTCTTTCTGCATTAATAAGAGTTGCTAATAGCTGAGCAGGATGTGGTACAAAAAACCCGATGGTTTCATCTTCAGCAGCCTGAAAACTTTGAGAAGTAATAAGGTTCAAGAGAATTTTTACTTCAAGGGAATCAATTCCAGGGCTTCAGTTAGTGTAGGAACCTAATGTGGAAACAGAGTGCTTTGTAAATTGCTCTGTATAGAATGCTTTTGTGGTGGTAAACTTGGTCATAATCTTAAATAGTGAATGCAGTGTTATTTGTTTACGTGGAACTTCATGTTTAATGAAGAAAAGTGAGAAATGGCTGCTCTAAAAAATGTTTGTTTGGCCCTTATAAAAACAAAGTTTTAGAGAACAAGCTGTTAAGATTAGAAATCATGCTCTCTGGTCTTAGTGGACCATGGCCTTTGAGGTTCTGGATGTTTTACTGTTGTCATCCAGGAATGTGTTTGAGAGAAAAAAACATTTTGAACCTTTAGGTGCAGCACTGTAATTGTTACATGGCAAGTTCTTCTCATCAAGCACCTCTAAGGCCCCAAAATAGTCATCTCTGTGTGCTGGTCGTGTGTGATGTTGTGGTTGAAAGCTTTTGCCACTTTTATGGCTACAGAAATTATTTAAGTAGGTAGTGTGTTTGTTACAGCCCTAAAAGCAATTGAACACACCATAGTGTTTACCTACATAGTTTACATAGTGTTTACATCATAGTTTACCTACATCTCTTTCACATTTGCTTTTCTAGGTTGTTTTCAGCAGGTAATGATTGCTCTTGTTTCATTGTGCTTTCTCTTTGTGCAACTTAATGCCTTAAAATGTAAACTAAGGTCAGCAGAAGTGACTGCCGCAGCTGGGACTTATCAGTCTCTTTAGACCTTTTTTTTCCATAGGCTTTTGTGATCTAAAATGGCCTTTGCAATCTACTGCACCTCTTTGCGTGTCTCCTAGGAAATATTTTTATTTAGAGCTTATGTGATTCAATTTTGCTATTTGGTCTTATGGCTGAGGGCTGTTGCTGAAAGAGGAATTTGCATCAGAGCAGTTTTGCTCTTGGAAGACGAAGGGTTTTTTAAAATTTCTGTTGAAAATAGAACATTTTATGGAGCTGTGTCATCTTGATAGTGTAAAAGAAAAAATCTAGATGAAGAATTTTGATTTCGCATTTCATCTTGTCAGAACCTTTAGTTTCAAACTTCTATCATTTTGAATCAGTTTATTTACATAAAATATTTTGTCTAGTCAGTGTGCATGTTTAGCATTCATATATACTGTTTGACCTTACTGAAATAGAATATTTTGATTACCTTGAATCTTTTTAATACTTTTTTATTCCCCCATGGAAAAGGTCGAAATATTGGCTTTTGGTATCACTGTGGAGTAAAAACAAATTTTAGTGTTGATACTTCTGACGGCAGAGCAATCCTTTTTCCCAACAGTTCTTGTGGGAACATGATAAAAGTGCACTTTTTCTTCGCAGTTTTAGGTTTCTGAATTATTCAGTTGTAATCATAATGGCCTTATTCACTAAGGAAATAACATACTTCATGGGTAGCATGTGACAGATGAACTTAATTAATGCTTGGAGATTCAGTTTGGATTAGAATCTAGGAGCCTGAATGCTTATCTGAAATGCATCCAAGTGGCAGTGTTGGAACTGCTGAGATTTGAAAACAGGCCTCCAATTCTCCTGTGAATTTTGCTTACTTTTTTGTGAAGTGAGAGATGATGTGAACACAGTCTTTTATGATTTTAATTTAACTTATGATTTAGCACTGTATTTCTTGGAGAGGTTGATTACTATCTATAAATTGTAGTCCTCTCTGCCAGGCAGCTAAATCTAGATTTCACGGGTTTCTTTCTTTTTTTTTTTTGTTTTTATTCTGAGATGTACAAGACTTGTATGTGCTGTGCAGAAATTTTTTCTGGTAGTGGTGGAATGACAGTGCACAATGCCAGTTTAAACTTCTGATGGGCATTGCCATTCAATATAAATACTCTTTTATTGCATACTTCCAGTCACGCCATAGGTAAAATTTATGCATCAGTTTAATTTAAGTGGGCTTGGAAAGTGTATATGGACAGGTTTCAGGTAGAAACATTTCCTTTGAGCTTATGCAGTGTCTTTGTGTGCCCTAATACACTCGACATATTATTCAGCAAGGTTCTTAAAATTTCTTAAAGGTGCCATATTGGCAAAAGACAGGAGCAGACTGGTCATTTCAAAGACTCTGTATCCCACCTGGAATATAGACAGGGTGCTTTCTGGAATATGAACCAGCCTGTAGCACAGGTTTAAGAGGGACAGAAAGGTGTATTTGTCTCTCAAACAGGGAGAGAACTGCATTGTTTTCATACCATCACTGCCCTGTTTGCTTGATTTCTGCAGCAGCATATCTGGTCATCTGTTTGGGAAGCCATACCTGGAAAGCTTTCCAATAGTGCTGTGTGGGCCCTCAGCTAGAAATCCCTGCTCTTAAAGCTTGTTGTTCCATTTGTGGCTTCAGCTCTAGAGGCAAAATGACACTTTGGCTGCCAGTTTAATCCAGCGCTGTCACCCCAGATGATCCAGCCACAGCAGAGGTAGTGCAGCTTTGCAGTTGTAATTGTGAATGAGCCAGGCGTTTTTTATGGCCTAATGGTGCCAGTCATGTAACGTGCCCCTGAGTAATGTTGTCTGTATCCTGCACTGAAGGCTTGGCATTAACAGGGTGGTGTTAGGTTATTAGTTTCTGGCAACTTGGTAGTGGCAAAGTGTTTGGTCATTCTCCCGAAATTTATGACTTTCCAACTGACACTACCTCATGTATTAGTATATGGCTTCTGCAGTTTTACGTCTGTGATCTCCATGTCCTGCATAATTTATATCTGGTTGTAAAAATGTAAGTAATTAGTTAGTAGAAACAACAGAAATATGAAAAATGCCTTAAATGTACTGTGGAGTGGGAGGGCATAAACATGTGTATGTTGGCTACTACTGTGGAGAAACTTAATCTGATTTGCCTTTGTCTTAAGTAACTGAGCAGCTTCTCAGCTCTATAAATGGGTGGGCACAAGATTATGACATGACATTGGGATGAGATTTGTGCGAGCCTCGTCGTGTCCCTCTGCGCCCAGTTACCATTGGAATGACACCCAGAGGCGCAGGCAGAGGAGAAGGCAGTGGCTCTTTTTAGATATCTCTGGCCTGAACGACTGGAGGACCAGAACCAGGGAGAAAGGTTGAGAATGTCTACCCTGAAGCCTAGGGGTGAAACTGTGAGATTAATTGTAATATTTCAGAGAGAGCAGCGATGCTGTGATGCTTCGTGTGTCCTACCGCACTGCAGCAGTGTAGGAACCTCAGAAACTGCCTGGAGAATGGCATCCCTTCACACACAGGTGCACATGGAGTAAGTGGTATCTTGGCAAATGAAAAAGCTCAGTGAAAAGTAAATAGTTTCATTTGTATAATCCTGGGCATGCTCTTTGCTTTAAGAGCTTCCTGTTTCTTTTTATTTTTCCTTGTGGTTGACACTACTGTTTCACTGTTAGACAGATACCTACAAGAGTGCTCATGTAGTTAATTGAATGGTTATATTTCACAGAGGAAGATAGCCACACAAATACAGGGAGTTTTTCAGCATTCCTGAGTAGGGCTATAGGCACAGTGGCATGATGTTTCTGTTCTACTGTTAATCTGCTGTGGGTTTTTTCCATTTTTGGCACAGTTTATGTTGTTCTTCCTGGCTCTGCTGGTACAGAGAAGGTGCTGACTCTTGATCACAGTGTTGCTGGTGGAATTGCATTGAGAGTAACAAAAACTGGAAATGTTAAGGGGAAAAATATTGCAGCAGAACAGCTGGTTAGTGCTGACATCTCACCCACTTTTCTATGCACCATCTTCCAAAATTCGTGAAGACATTGGTGATTTGGATACTGCATCCATTTTGCCATTGTTAAAAGATTTGTTCTGGAATCAGATTAAATAACGCAGGAAAACAATAGAGTGTTTTCTGAGCATAGCATATAACCTAATGTAATTATGGAGGCTGAAGTCAGGAGAATTGGAAGCAAAATAATGAAAGGAGACTGAGTGTTTTATACTTTGCACTTTTGAATTAACATGCACTTTAATATTAACTTTAAAAATTATTTCCTGTTTTTTGAGGTTTGCTGCTCTTTGTAATTGTCATTCATAATTACATAATTCTGATGCACATGAAACACATGAGGAAAGCTGTTCTTGGGTTCTAAACAGATGTGTTTGGTAAGGAAAATGCTTTAGAAGTAAACAGGGATGACCTGTACAGTATGGTACAGGGCTGTCATCTCAGTTTTCTCATATCCTTGCTCAAACCTTCGAGACCCAACTTCAACATCAGTGTAATATTTACAGTGATAATTTGTCCTGGGAAGCAGTAAGATTTTGATGTTGGATTATGTGTTATTCCTCTCAATAGGGTAATTATACTCATTTTTTTATCATAGCAAGACAGGGAATTAAAACTAAATTGCAAAGGACAAGGCTGTGCCTTTTTTCTCCCCATCTGTCCATGTGGAGTTTTTGTTTCCTTCTTTTTCATGAGTAGTCCTGAGGATTTTACATATTCTTTTCCTCCTTTCTTCGTTGTAAATTAAAATCTAGTATAACTGTTTTGATGATTGGAGAGGTGGTGAAAATAGTGTAAAAAAATTCATGTGAATAGGAGATTAAGAAACTGATAAAGAGTTGACTTGAGTCACAGTGTGAAAAATAAGCACTGTGCAGCAGCAGCAAGCCTTTCAGCAAGTTATAAAGCTTTTTACCAAAAAATCACAGAAAGTTTGAGGTTGGCAGGGACCTCTGGAGGGCACTGGTCCAACCAGTCCCTCTGCTCAAGCAGGCCTGCCTAGAGCCAGTTACCCAGGATTATGTCCAGACAAGTTTTGAATGTCTCCAAGGAGAGAGACAACTTCTCTGTGCGTAACCTGTGCCAGTGCTCAGTCACCCTCACCGTTGAAAAAGTGTTTCCTGATGTTCAGAGGGAACCTCCTGTGTTCCAGTTTGTGCTTGTTCCCTCAGGCTCCTTCACTGGGTATGACTGGAAAGACCCTGACTCCATCCTTTTTGCACTCTCCCTTCAGGTATTTATGTAAATTGATGAGATTCCCCAGGTTCTTCTCCAGGCTGAGTAGTCCTAGCTCTCTCAGCCTTTCCTCACAGGAGAGGTGCTGCAGTCTCTTCATCATCTTAATGGCTCTTGGCTTGACTCTCACTGCTTAAAAGTGTGATGCCTATACTTCAATTCAACTCTCAAAGTTCATGTCGTGCCTCTGCTGGCACTCTGGGCTGAAGGGCAAATTTGTCTGGGAAAGGTCATACAAAAATTGAGTTGCCTTTGGAAGAAACACACCCACAGATCCAGATTTATAGGGGGGCTGCAGAAGATGTTTTTCAATTAGTGTGACTATATTCAGAAATTACGGAGGGTAGTATGTGATCTTTGTCCCCCATGATTTTATTTGGAAGGAGATGTACTTTGAACAAGTGCCCAGAAGGAGCAATATCTGTAATCCTCAGAAAGTCTTTCTGACACAGCTTTTAAAATTGAAGAACTAAAAATAATGCAAGCCCATAAAACCTGCCATCTGACAGATGGTTGGGTTCACACTGGTTTTGGATATGCTTTCATCCTGAGTATGTTGAGCTGGGCCTGAGAGAGAGCTGCTGGATGAAGGATGATTTCAAATTGTTGGTAGTTTTGGTAATAAGGATCCATTTTAATGTTAATCCAAGTTCTGTTACTGAAGTACCTGCAGCTTTTGGAGCCCTGCCCGTCAGGTTTTCTTAAAACTGAGGTCCTAAGTACAGCTTCATACAAGTGGTAGGAGTGCTTAGGCAATTCTGAGAGAGTCTGCACAGTGGGATGGATTGGAAGACTTAATAGTTGTTCCTTGTGCCTGATTTCAACCTAATGGATTACATCCTGTTGATAGGTCATATTTGTATCTCATACAGCAATGACCTGGAATATTTAGCTGCTTATGATGTAGTAGTTCAGTATTACATCCCTTTGAATTTTCAGCTACTTAACTGTTTGGAAGAGTGTATTAGGCATGCTAATGAAGTTAATTTCTTCTTTTTTGCACTAGGAAAAATTCTAACCTTTACCCTGCATGGCAGAGTAGTTGTTACAGTTCAGACTATTAAAACAAGATTTGCTTTTTGTACTTGATCTTGTAAACAGTTCAATTTCTAAACAGCAACACACCATATTAGTACATACCAATTACTGCTTGCCATTCCTCTGCTCTGAACAGATTTAAGAGTTGATAAAATGTCTTTTATTTACCCTGACCCAAATAATTCAATACATTGCTGTTGCTTAGAAAAATAATCTGTGAAGAGGTGATTGTACGAAGGCTGTTCTAGCAGATAAATAAGCAGATAAGCACTGCAATAATGTTTAGTGATTCCTTTCATTTTCTTGTAGGGTTTGGGACAAAGTTATTAGTGGGTCCTGCAAGATTCTCGTTTTTGTTGCTTTGGAGATATTATTAACCTTTAAAATGAAGATAATAGCACTGAATACTGCAGAAAAGATCACACAATTTTTGGAGAATGTAAGTACTCTGTTGTACTTTTATAAAAGTTGTTTCAGCCTTAGTCGTTTGCCTGTCACCGTTGATATTATTACAGATGTACCGTGAGATATTATTACACTCCTTACTGAGAATAGTGGAATAGTGCAAAGGTGAAGGAAAAATGCACAGGAATGAGAATAATTTTTTCTATGAGGAGGTCAGTCTTTCATAGAGTGAAGTTATTTTTAGGCTTGGGGAATGTATTATCTACGTTTGTACAGAACTGACAGTATTCCTTGTAATACTAAAGGGTTTTTCTGTAAAAGTATGTGCAGGTGAGGTTAGGTTAATTTTTATGGAAGCTCCTTAGAGGGGTTGGTTTCTGTCTGCCTTTTTTTTTTTTTGCTTCTTTTCTGAGTGCGAGTCTACAGACCCAAGGTGTGTTTTCTGTTGATGTGAGGATGGGGTTGTGAACCTGACCCTGAACTTTCCTGACCTTGAATAGTAATGAGCATCACAGCAGGGCTGTAGGATCCCAGTGTAACCCAGGTTAGTTAGACGAGATGTGTTTCTGGTCATGGATGACCAGGGTGAGTTCTACCTGCTGTTGACTCAGGGATGTGTGAAGTGTGAGATGTCTGGGTGGTAACCTTACCATTTTGTAAATAAAAGCTTTTTGTCCAAAACCCAGAGGTAATATGGTGTGTGTAGGACTGAAGGGTGGTGGGATGGTGGAGCAGGCAGGTAGGATTCTAGTTTTGTTTTCTTTTTTCTAAAGAGAGAAAATCTGAACTGGAAATTCAGAATCTTTATTTTAAACAAAACAGTCCGAATGAAGTGCTCTAACAAGGCATCTTGCCCTGATCTTTTGTAGATTCCTCAAGACAACACTGATGCCATTGTCAGCAAAGCTGTCGATCTGTGGCGCACACACTGTGGGACTCCAGCACACTCAGTCTGAGAGCTGTCCTGGCTTGTGACAGCTTGGGGAAAAGAAAAGACATTTGAGAAGACATTACATCACTCTTCCCCCTTCCTAGTGTGATGTTCTTCATTAACCTATGTAAAAATGCTATTAAAGCATAGAGACCAATTGGCAGAGACTGAAGAGGTTAATGATTTGTGCGTTCTAGGATCTCCAGGGGACTTTTGCAGGCTGAGAAGAGGCGCTGCTCACCCAGTGGGGCCCACCTCTCTACCAGTGCTGCCGAGGGGTCCTGAAAAGGCGGGGAGCGCCGTGTTTGCCGTGCCCTTCACATGAACTCTGCGCGTCTGGCCTGGGCTGTCGGAGGCGCTGGAGGCTCGTGGCGTGGCTGTCAAAGCCCATCCCTGCGCCTGTCCTGAAAGGTGGGAAAAAGGGTTTTACCGTGCCCCTCACAGGAACTCTGTGCGAGCCCAGGAGACACTGGAGACTCGTGGCATGGCCCATAACACTATTTATTCCATGGTAAAACTCCCCACCACAGGGAGGTGCAAAGTGTTCTGTAGGTATATAATAACTCATTACTTCTTTGAGTGTGTGGGCCTCCCTCCCCCACCCCAACGGATCAAGACCACCACTTCAACTAATAGACAAGGAAGCTGCAACTACCAAGTTTCATTGCTGGACCCTGTGTGCACTGACTCTATATATCTTTCCTCCTTTATCCTTTCTTTCCCTTTCTCTCCCTTATGTATTTCTTTAAGTGTTATCCTAATGATCGCTATATTGCTGTAGATGATAGGTATAGATGATAACACCCAAAACGGCACCATGCCTGTTTGCCTTTGAAACAGAATTGTTCTAAAATAAACCCTACATATGTATGTTTTCAAACACCAATTATTCAGTGTTGTTTTCACTCTAATCCACCCCAAGGGATTTATTAATAAAAACCTGGGCAACTCCCTTCCCACCCCACCTTTCTGAGGTGGGTCACAACACTAATATGTAAATATTTTTCAATAAATACAGGTGGAATGAAGATATCTAGTGGTGGTGTGATCATTTCCAAAGTGGTTTTTTGGTCAGCCAGCTACACTATTTTGATTGCGCAGTGTGCTCTCTTGCTCTTGAAGAAGTAAATTTAACTCCTGAAGCATGTTTCTGTAGGCCAGCTTATACTTGACGTAACTAGTTACTATTTGGAGGTGTTTGTAAGGTGAATGTACTGAATGTTAGTCTGCTGGATTGGTGGACAAGCATGCCTTTGCTAGAAATGCACTTGTGCTCCAGTAATACTGTCAATTTTGGGTAAATGAGGCTTCACAAGACTGAGGTACAGGATGTCACAATGATCAGGGGTGACATCCTTTTCTAAAGTGTTTTAAAATACTTTCTTTTTATCTGTCAACCAGCTCTCTATGGCTGTACCTCTGTCTTTGTTCTTCATGGAGGATATTCTAGAGAGGTGGATCTGTGCAGGTAAGGAGAAAATCAGTTGGGATGAGTCAGTAAAATTCAGCATTACAGCCCAGTAATAAATATAAAAAATAAACTGTTGAGTGCTTGGCACGAAGTTGTAATTTGATTCTTGTTGGCTTAGATTTCAAAACAAATTTAATACAGAAATGTAATTCATGATTTAAGTAGAAACCATAGGTTTACTGGAGAACTGATCTTTTTCTCGTAAAATGGTAAAATTCTATTTCTATCTCTTGCATAGCCCAGGGAATTGTATATAAAAATGTGTTACTTAGCTGTTAGTTGACTCAAATTGATGCTCAGTATGCCGAGTAATGCTCATTGCTCTTGAAAGGGTGTGTTTAGCTTGTACTCAGTGTAGGGCAAACTTGAAACGCTTTAGAAACTTTTGTTTTAAAGTACGTCAGGTTTACCTTGAAGCACATTGACTGGGGAGGCTCGGGACTCGGCTCAGGTTACCCCTAAAACCCTGGGAACATGATCTATGCTGGAGGCTGAGATGCTGCTGTCAGTGTTTCTGGAGTGCCCGAGTTTAGCCAGTTCAGAAAAAGCATGTTCACGTCTGCTTTGCAATCCATTGCTGTGTAATCCAGTGAGTTCACTTCAGATGGGAGCCTGTTTTCCCAGCATAGGTGTGGGAGCTGGGTAAGGGGGATGGGAAAGAGCACGCATGTTCTGTGAACAATAGCACTGCATTCTGTAACGTGCAGTGCACAAGTTTCTCAAATAATGGCCACAGGTGCAGTCTGAGAGATTGCCTATTTGAAGATTTTTTTCCCCCCAGGCTGTACAATTAATTCACACAACCCCATAAGTACAGGTGCGTTATCCAGGCTTTTACACAGCGGATTACTTGGTCATTGAAAAAACGAGCATCGATGACACTGAAGGTGTTCAGCAGTTTCAGTCCTGAAGGGGAATCAATAACTCATATTCTGTGAAGAGAGGTGAACTGAATCAGGATTAGAAATGCCAGTCAGCGTTACTGCTTCCAGACTTGCCAGTGAGTGTTCCTCCAATTACTGTTTGACTGAAGGCTCCAAACACTTTTTTAATTTAGAGGAGCCTTAGATCTCTATCAGTAGGCAGGCCCTGGAGCTGCACAGAAGAGAGAGATCAGCTTTTACAGAATCACAGAAAGGCTGAGGCTGGCAGGGACCTCTGGAGTCCATCTGGTCCAACCCCCCTGCCCAAGCAGGACTGCCTAGAGTCAGTTGCCCAGAACCATGTCCATGTGGCTCCAAGGATGGAGACTGTCTCCAAGAATGGAGACTTCACCACCTCTCTGGGCAACCTGTGCCAGTGCTTGGTCACCCTCACAGTAAAAAATCTTCATGTTTCCATGAGCAACAACAATTTTACTTAAACATCCCACTGTATGTGGGATGGATCCTCAAATGCTGCTCCCCTGTGATGTCCAGCTGAAGTTTGTGTGCAGCTTTTTCAGTTCTATGTATAAAGAAGGAGTGTGACTTCAATGCAGAGTGCATTATTTATTGTGGGCTATCCTGAAGGAGGGGAGTTCTCTAGAGAAGATACAGTGGTTTAAGTCCATGTTTCCTTCACCCATCTGGTAAGAGACATTTGTGTTTCTCTTAATGTATCCATTTGCAAACTTTCAGTGTCGATTTATGAGGGAATCAGTTTATGCAGAAAAAGTACTGAATTCCCAAAAGACTGGAAGTATGAATCTGGCTAACTTACACTCAGTTAATTTTTGGTGATTGCTCCGTTGCTTATATGCTCAGTGGAGTAAAACGCTTCAGCTCAGAGACCTGCTTACCAAGAGAGCAGCAGAGCACAGGGGGAGCTTTCACTGTCCCCAGTGTGTGACAATCAGGGGAACTTGACAAGGTCTGTGCCTCCAGCAATTGTCATCAGCCTGGGCTTGGAGGCAAACAGTTGCTCTTTAACCTCTTGAACTAAACCAGCTCAATAGTTGTGGTGTCCAGCTTGGCACTTTAAGTGGGAAATCCCACTAAAGTTTGCTCATTTGTCTGCTATGGACTGCTAGACACAGATTGTTTTGAAACTACACATATAGTTGAGCCTCACACTGAAATCCTTGGCTAAGTACTTAATGTGAGGAAGGGGTTATCTTTGCTATTTGTTTTCTGTTAACCTCTATGTCATCCAGGAGAGCATGGTAGCAAGCCAGGTGTGTCTGTTAAATGGAGAATTGTTTTTTTCATCCTCCTCTGTTTCCTGCCTGAAGATGGCATTGGATTCCAATTTGATTTCTAATAATTACACAGACTTCACTGAAGGCACACACATCTCTTCACTCAGACTGGTTTTATGAAAAACTTCCACTAAAACATAAAACCCCAGCCCTTTTGTAGAGGTCTCGGTGTAAGAGATTGGAGTGTGCTCTCACATTCCCTGTACAATGTATCCTCACCAATATTTTTCTTGTTAAATCACAGAAATTACTGTAGGTAACCAAACCACTTTGTACTGCTGCTGTGGAAGCATATCTAGTTGTGGGAAAAGGGGATCTTTAGTCAAAAACTGCAGTTTTATTTATTTATCCAAGCCTCACTGGATAGCTACAGACTTGTTGGCTGTGAGAATGGAAATGCGTACAAACAAGGATTGTAAGGAGTTCAGTGAAAACTCACCGGAATGAAAACAAACCAAAAAGACCCAACAACAGAGTTTTGATCATGTTGTGTCTCCCTATCAACAAGGGAAAGGAGCAGATTTTGGTCAGTTAAAATATGTAGTTCTTTAATTTTTGTGTAATTGGAAGCCTCCCTGTGTGTCAGGGAAGGGGAACTGCTCCCCTCTGCCAGTTACTGTGAGGATGCTGGGTGTCAGTTGTTGCTTTAGGGTCAGAATTTTTGCACCATCAGTTACAAAAACTGAAGAGCCTAAGCAGAGCTGTTACCTTAAATACTTACTGGAGGAGGCCAGTGAGCATGTTTGAAGGTATGTACTTATTCATAGGAAGGTTTTTTCTTCTCTTTTCACTACACAGAGGCTTCAGCTTGTCACAGCCTGAAATGCTGTGCAACTACTGTAGCTACTCGGGGGAAAGAGGGGAAGAAAAAAAAAAGATGAAAAGGCAATATAGATGTGCAAGAAAGGCTCCTCTGCTGAACAGCAACAGCACTTGCTAGTGCTACTTGTTGGCATTTTCTTTAATGCCTGATGTTGCCTGTTGGACAAAGGGTTGTGAACAGGGATGGGAAAGCAGAGCTGGCAAATGCTGCACGTTGATGCTGGCAGCTGGCACAGCATTCCCTGTACCAACAACATCGTGGTGGCAGGTGGGGTTTGGTTGTGTTTGTGGATGTCTGTGTGTGTGTGTCTCGTGCAGGCTGTTGGATTTGCTCTTCATTAGCACAGTGTTGGGTACAGCTTTAGCAGCTGAGGTACCATCATCCTCCTTTGCACACCTTTGCTGATCCAGCTCGGTGATGGCACTTGTGGCTCATTCAGTATGTTCCACTGATCATCTCTGGTAAGTCTCACTCTTCTGCTTTTGCTCCCCACTGAGGTGGGCGAGCCTGGCTGGCAGCAGGAGGGCTGTATCCTTGACTGCATCCGTGTGTTACACCTTCAGTCACTGGGACAGAGCGTGATAAAATACACAGGCACGGGAATCCTTTTTTTTTAAATGAATTTTTTTAAGAAACTGCATACATCAGAGACAAACAATAATTTAAATACCATGCAGTTTCAGTATGTACAAAAACTAGGACATAGAGATCCAGTTTAATTTTTTCTAGTTATTTACATCATTTTCATACAGCCATAATCTGTTAAATTACAATACTGGAAGAGCACGATTGACAGCCACCACACTCACTCCTATACAAAGACAAACTATATATATACACTTGGATATCAACTGGAAAATGCAACTGGTGCAGGAGTAACTGGGACACACGGGAAGGCAGGTAATGTGCCCGTCACCTCCTCCTTGTTTACAGAAGTTGTTCCAAGCTCGAGCAGACTGAACACCTGGGAAAAATAATTTGTCCCCATTCTCTTTCCTGATTTTTTATTAGCCTAGTCATCTCCCATGGCTATTTATACAAAGTGATTTTATTTGCAGGCACGTTAGGGAGCCCATTTATGTATAACTGTGGGTTTCCACCTCGCCCGTCTGTTTTTATGAGTGCATGTTGGAAAGTGCTCCCCCCTCTCTTGGTTTACAGTGTTTGCACTGCACAGGTGGCACTACAGAAGTAATGAAGGGTGAGTTTGGTGAGTAGCTGCAGTGATGGCAAAGTGCTGACAGGTTATACATGGATTAGGATGAAATATATTTATGTAATGGACTCACTAAATGGTTTCAGTTAACATAAAATAGCTGAAAATCTATTACGTTCTTTTCCCCTCTTTCTTCTCTTCTGATAATGCCCAGAGTGCTCACTAGGAATTGCCTAGACACAGAAGTTGGCCTGATCCTCATCCCAGCAAACCTGCAGCCTCAAACTACAACAGTGAGTTGTAGGGTGGGCAAAAGCCACAACATCCACCTTCCCTTTGAGTCAGAATTATGTCGCCAGGTTCCTGGTAATTCCAATTATTTGGCTTCCTCACCATCACACCCAAACAATCAAGACTTTTTTGCCTCCCCAGGCCCCCATACTCCCCATTTCTACTTCATCCTTCCATAGAACGTAGAACAGATGTCACAGCAGTCGCACATTCTACGAATCCATGATTCAGTGGATTATAACCAAAACATTTTTCTTCCTTGGGTCTAGATTATTATCTCCATTATAAGCCTTGGAGATGGATGACAGGAATAGTCATTTTTGTTCTGTGTTGATTTTTCCATTCTCTAAACCTGATGTAATTTCTTTATTATCACTGTTAATCTCCTTCTAATATGAATGAGTATGACTGGTGTTAACAGAGTCTTAGCAGGAATGCCATCATCTTTACATCCTACACATAATCCAGGTCGAAAGGAGAGAAACTATGACTGTTTGTTGTGATTTTTTTTTTCTTTACCCCCCACAGAATCAAAGCTACTTTACCATGATAGAGACGGCTTTCACAGATGAGAAGACGAGTGCTCAAAAAAGCAGATTTAAAAAACAGGGACCAGCAGTTCCCCCGTCCATGTGCAACTTCCCACTGATGCCAGAGGTGGGTGTGCAAACTGAGGATGCGCTGCCACGGTCAGGCCCTGAAAGGCTTTTGAAGGATGTCTTGAGAAAGGTTAACTTTGCAAACTACCCAGACCCAGTGAAGCTAAAAGCAGATGAAGTGTCTGTTCTGTGGCGCTTATGGCAGTGCCAAACACTTTGTATGGCTTCTTTCTCCTCCCCTTCCCCCTTTTCAGTAATGAGCTCTATTTGCAACTGGGGAGAATATGGCAGTTCTTCCGCTTGTGTCCTGGTGTCTGCTCAGCCAGGAGCTAACATAATTATTAAAAAAAAAAGAAAAGAAATAAGATAAAAGAATATAAAAAAAAAAAAAGCGTGACTGCATGAGGCTGCCCTGGGGACAGCACAAATCATGGGGCAAGGCTGAGTGTGACAACTTCCCTCCCACTAGCCTACTGAGTCCTGTGATTTCTGTCACCACTGTTCCTTAAATGGTGTCCTTTCCCTTTCACAGTGAACTTCTAAGCTAATGATGCCAGGCCAGGTGTGAGATCTATACTGGGAACATAAGGACTTGTCACTCTTCAGAACAGCAGTGCTGCAGAGCCCTTTCCTAATACAGTGTATGTGTAGTCAAAAGCACAGAGGCTTTTCTTCCCTTTTTTAAAGCTGTGATGCAGTCTTGTGTGCATGTGTATGTGAATGAACTTAAAAACATGAACCCGAGGTTTTCATGAAAATTACCCCAAAGCAGTGTATTCCTGGCTAGTACGTTAAGTGCTCTGCCTTTGCTGCCCTGAGCTAATAACACTGCACGTTGAAGGCTCTCACCACTGATGCACTTGTATCTCAAGCAACTGTGAGCTGGTGATATAGGGATCACTGTGTATTTCTTCAGAAACCATCACCCAACCTGGGAAGTGTCTGAGGCATGACGCCTCAAAAACGAGGCACCAGAAACCAGCTGGCTTTTTACTTTCCTTTGATCTTCTATCCTACAACAGCCAATTCTTATTTAATAGCTAATAATCCATAGCATTGCAAGGATGGCCATGGATGAAAATGAAAAGCTTTCGCTTGTCTCAGATGGAGAGCAAATCTGTGAGGCATTGAGTACCACCACTAGGCACTGAGTACCACCACTAAGCGTAGATGGAGCGCATGAGTCTTGCTGCCAGGGTTGTTTGGGCAGCCTGGATTCCAGAACCACTCCACGGGCTACACAGGTCCTATTGCTGTACTCCTGCAACCAGAAGAATGAGACAAGGCCTGAGAAGAGGCAGGAGTGTTGGCACTGTGTTGCATTGGCCATTAAGTGCTCATGTGCAAGAGGCTTCTCAGCCTGTGATCCGTGAAGGGCAATGTTAGCATGGCACTGGGGAGGTGGACAGGGAGCACAGAAGAGAGGACAGATATGTGGAAGACAGTGAGAAAGAAAAAATTAGTAAAATAATAGAACTAACAATACTGTAGTAAAAAACTTTGGCCTTTCTGTTCAAACTGTCAAAGCAAATTGCTATTATGGAAGAAAAAAGGTGTCCTGAAGTAATAATCTGGAACTTCTTACAGTAATGTTGCTACAGTGCTTTGGGCCACTGTCCCAAAACAATGGCATAATAGTTTCATGTAAGAGCTGGAAAGGAATCCTGACAATGTTTACCCCAGCTTGCTGGCATTATACTAGTTAAGGACTTGATTCTGGAAGGTGATGGCCTAAGTTCAGAAAAGCACTTTAACGTGTTCAGCTTCAATTAAGCCTGTCAGACATATCCTTGAATGCAGTGAGGCCGTGTGCATGCCTACTTACTGTAGAGCACACGCTTAAGTTGGCAAGTAAACCAGGCCCAGAGTGACCAGCTCTCTGAGCTTTTCTTGGTCAGTTTATGTGTTAAACCCCTATAATAAAAATAAATTAAAACCAAAATTAAAACCAATAAATTCAGAACACCTCTGAATTGCTGTCCTTACGCCTCAGCTGTGGGTACTGGTAACAAGTCCCACCATCCATAGGAATACACCAGACTCCTTTTGTTAGGCCAGATAACACAATCTGTCATGCTTTGCTCAGAATGAGTTTAGGATCAGTTCTTGAAACACCTGATACAGACAGGATAGATATCCCTCATCGAACCCCCAGTTCCTCCTGTCACGTGTCCCTCTGCAGAGCCGGTGGGGAATCCCAGCCTTTCTTGCTGCCTGAGTGCACATCGGCTCTCACTCAGTCACAAGGCATGGGTGTAAAGACAAACCACAAGAGGAGCGAATGCCATGCAGTGACCATGAAGAGATGGGTTTTTGCTTGCTTGTCCTCGACATTCTTGTCACTGAACTGCCCATGGGTTCACAACTGGGTTTAGGAAATTATACTTGAAAGAGATGAAAAACAAACAGTTGCTAAGACTGAAGCAGCCTTCAGCAGGGAGTCCTGTTCTTTAGAGGTGATACCTTTTTCTGCTTGGAAGCCAAACAATGTCTTCTGACTGGACATAAACTTCTCCAGGGAAAGAAATGCCTTTCTAGTCAGATGATACTCACAGATGAGCTGGCCCATAGAGTAGTTTCGCTCCTTCACCATCCTCATAAGGTGCTCGCAGCCTGAAAGGAGTGTTTGGTGTAAGTGCTTTAATGCCACAGGTGCTCATCTTTTGGAGACTTCACCCAGGCCAAGTGATTCCCTGAACACCATCTCAGGGCTCTCTGGAGTTGATGACAGAGGCTTGTCAGGATGAGGGGTGCCTGAAGACAAAGTGGTTGCACCACCAGCTGGGCCTGAACATGTATGGCAAATCCACATGCCGGGAAAGTCCTATACAGAGATGCCAAGTCTTGGCACGATTCCCACCAGGGGCATTTTCTGTTACTGAAGCTTGAACCAGCAGGTCTGATGATGCCGCAGTACTCATCACATGTAAATACAATTTTCCTTTTTTTTATACTTCTTTTTCTACTCTTTTTTCTTTTTTTTTTTTTTTTTTTTAAAAAGGCAGTTCAGAAGATTTACATTGTACGTAACAGGGAAGTGAATAATACCAGCACTTATGGTTCCTTTTAGTTATGTTTTGAAGATGGCATAGTAGTCAGGTAGAATTGATCTGCTACGGTCTATGAAACCTGAAACCCAAGGGAAAAAAAAAAAAAAAAAAGAGAAACAGTGAAATAATAATCTCACATGTTTATTGAACATAAAAAATATAGGAAAACTAATTGCTACAGTGACACCATTAGGCAGTTCGATTTTTGCAGCACTGACATCAGCCATGCTGGCATTGAGGACCCAGAACAGACACTCACACTTCCTTGGTCCTAGCCAGACTCACAGTTCATAGGCATAAGCTGTTTGCACCAAAATCTACCAAAGACATTCATACTCTTTGGGTCCATCCTATGGGATCCCTGAGTGGGTGACTGCAGATCAGCCAGTTCTCTTTCAGACCATTCCACAAAAATTGCCTGGTTCAGACAAATCTCGTGCTCTTCAGCCAGAAAGATTTACATCCAGTTTAATTATTCTTAAATGCTGGAGGCTAAAGAGAAAAATGGAGATAAAATGGCCACCCTTTTGGTAAGGACACCCCATGTCAGAAGGCCTGGGTTTGTCAGATCTGCAGATATATATTTTTTTAAGCTTTGATTTTCACTCTATTATGAATTAATTAATGTGTCCCACTAGTAAAGTGACACTCACATTCTATGCTCAGCTCATGCAACTGCTTAATGATATGAATAGCTCATTACCTTGCTAATGACTTTATAATGGTGATTTATCTAAGTTTGTTTAAGAAAATGACTTTCTTTTGTTTAAGCATGCTTCCTTCAAGTGCCTATTTCCCAAAGCCACTTGTCTGACCTATAAGTCCTACTGAATTTCAGGCAAACCCTTATTCTGATTTCTGTTATATTAGTTATTACTGTGTGTATGCCTGGCCCCGACTTACTTAGTCTGAGCTGGTTAGTGGCTTTTAGATATAAACTGAGTCACCTTAAAGGGTCACTGCTCAGCCCAATACTGGAAGACAAGGAAAATATTGCCCAGAAGCCTGTGAAAACCAGGCAGCTGGAGATACCTCTGGAAAACTAAACCAAGTCTGTATGTTGTGGGATGCTAAAGGCATTGGAATTCAATGGAGCTCTCAATAGTGCTCGACTCCTTGTAGCAATACCCCCTTCAAAACAGTCTCATCCTTTCTACATTTGTCACCTCTCCCCTGGAGGAGTGAGCCAAATGTCTCTCAATGGCTCAGTCATTGAGGTCAGTGGATCTAGGCCAATTGTACACCCTAAAGCTTCTTCCAGACCTCATGGCTCAGAAGCAGCTGGCTTGTCTCTAGCAGCATTCCATTATTACAAACCTCAGTGCAACTAGTCTAGCACATGCTAGGAAGGAGAAGGGAAATAGTTTCTGCTAGGGAATAAATGCATAATACATGTGGTGAATTTTAATATAATTATTAATTCATACACCTAAAAATCCCCTAATACAAAATTAATTTTGCCTTAAGCTTTTCTGTATTTTTCCTAAAAGTATTGCCTGCATTTTTCATGAGCACCAAGCTGATGAATGCATTAATACAAGGGCAGATCCAGTTCTGCACCAGATCTCACTGTCACTTGTCTTCAGTACCTAGCACTTGTCTTTAAAGTCTAAAATGTTGATTTGAAAAGGCCTGACTGAAGCTGAAATGCCAGGAGTTTGGCTCATCTTGGCACCAAAGCCAGAGCAGACTTAGCACAGGCTGTGTGAGGGCATGTGCCCTGACCTTGGTCCTAGCCTGTCAGAGAGTAAACATGGTTGGTTTGGGCTCATGGATAATTCATTCAGTCTCTACCTTTATAACTTATAACGTGTAACAAATAGTGTAACAAACACTGCCTCTCTTATAAGGTGGATCTTGCTATTTCCCCACTGCATTGCCTATGGCTGGACACGGACAAGACTGAGAGATCTGTGGGAGGGACGTGCGTGGTGTGGAACAGCTCTACACTCAGCAGAGTTTAGTCTGTGCTCATTCATACTTTGCTGTGTGCTTTACCAGAGTCCCTTGTCCTGCTTCAGACACCAACACTGCTTACTTTTGATCTCAGAAGAACGGATACACAGCTAGAACATGATGATTTCACAAATAAAAGGAGGTGACATGTTATTAAACAGACGGCCCGTGCCAGCATAACAACATGTAATGGGGCAGCATGTATTCATCTGTGTGTTTCTGTTACAGTCTTGAATTCTAAATGTTGTCTAGACCTCATGGTATGTTCAGTCGGTGTTGGAGAAACAGTTGCTTGTTGTTGTTTTGTTTTTTTTTTTGAAAACAACAGTATTCATTTACAGTCTTATAAAATTAATCTCAGCTTACCTTGTTAGATGCCTACTTAATTCATGGACTTCCATTTCAGAGCTTTTAAATTCATTAAGCTCTTTTCGAATGGCTGCCTGCAAAGGACAAATAAACTCATAAATGTATAAATGAGAGAGATTACAATAAGTTCATTTTGTTCTCAAAACAGTATATTAAAAGTGAAGGAGATAGATAACATTATCAGAGAGAGAAAGACCAACATAAAGACTTTAAAATATGAAAAGTAACAGAGAGAAACATTTCCTTGGGTGAAGTCACCTAAAGTGACTGATCTTACTCGGGAAGAAAAGAGGGAATGCCTCATTTCCAGCCCTCTACACTGCCTCAGGCTGTGCTCCTCTGCCCTCTTCCTCCCTTCTGACCCAGCTTTACAGTTTATTAAACCAGTTCAACACATTAATCCAGCAGAAAAACAGCCATGGTGCTGTGGTATTCACCCTCTGTGGCTTGTCCATGAGAGAAAAGAAAACCAGGGGCACTGGTAGGAAGAGAAATACTGAAGAATAAAAAAACAAGAGGGGGTGATTTGAAGGAAGTCAGCTGCATGGAAGAGGTGGCACTCAGCAGAACTAGCTCGAGTCCCAAGCCCAAAGTCAAGACCTCTGACAGCCCTGTGATATTTGTAGCTCATAAATGGGTTTCACCGTGAGCACGTGGAGGCGACACACAAGGTGGTTGCTGTGGCCAAACGCTCCCATGGGTGCAAGGTATGTGCCACTGCCTTTTTGTGGGATGCCGAAAACATCAGCATCAGTGACTACAAGCGTCTGCCAGGAATTTTTCTCAGTGAAGGAAATCTAAACTAGTATGAGTAGCATGAGCCCATAACAGGGCTTTTGCAACAGCCACTGACCCAGTCACCAATTACCTTTGCCTTGACAAGCCCTAAGTGATAGATTTTGCAAGTGCTTTTCTACAGAAAAGGCCCCTTGTGCTCTTTCTGCACAGCTTTGGGTTTTTATTTCCCTTAGAAGTGCCTGTCAGGCTCTGCCTCCATCCATCAGGACAGAGTGATGGCTATACTGCTTTTCATGGGCCTACATTCAGCAGACCAGTCTGCTACTGAAGTGACTGTGAAGGAGGCCACAGGGGCTGCTGATTCCCACAGGGTCTGAGATCTGTTTCCCCCTCCATCCCTCATCTATTGGAGAGATGCAAAAGTGCCCTTTTCTTTCCCCTAAGAATTAGACTTGATAAAGATGAACTCTGACTGAAGGCAATTCCCTCCACCCAGCACACAGAGCAAGATTTACTGACAAACAGAAAAGCCCATTGCTAAAATCTGTTTTTGCAATAAATCCAGCCTGTGCTGACCAATGAAGACAGCTATGGAATCAAAGCTCTGGAAGAAAATAATCTTTTATAGGATGGTGTGGCTTTGTCAGGCATTTTAGAGTTTATTTCAATTTGTCTGGCTATTTTTTCCAACAGTGGACATAGTGGTGGGGAAGAGCAGATCATCTGAATGGTAGAAATCAAAATACTGCCCACAGGACCCAACCCCAAAAACAATCTATCTGCTTCCCTATGCCATGAGGGGCATTAATATTAGAATGACAAACTCTCTTCATCTGATGATGCTTTGATGAGAAAATATTCATTTGGAGAAATTAACCCTTTGCTCTAGCTATTGAATTTGCACATGGATTATAAAAAAAGTGATGTCAAAGTACTTTGCCTTAATACTAAACTTTTTACCAGGTTACATTTAATAGTGGTATTTCATGCTTATGTCACACCGCTCCGCTAGGTCTTGCAGAGGCTCTCAGCTGGAAGCGTTAAGACCAAAACCAACATAAAAAATACCGCGGTTCTCATTAGGACCTTTCTCAAAGGGCTTGGGATTCCTTCCCTCTCCTGGTTTCCACGCATATAGAAACCTTCTTGCCAAAGATTCATGATTCAAACAAACCAACCTTGTGAATGGCAAAAAAACACAGCTGTGTTGGGAAGGGAAGCCGGGTGGAGGTTTATTCCTTGACAGCCATGGGACCTGTGGGACCCGAGAGATGCCGCTTGCTGCGACTTGCTCTGACTATTCAGGTCATGGCTCTTCCGAAGTTTCTCCACTTACTTTGTCAGCGGCTGTGAGTCGTGTCCAGGGTTTGTCTGCCCTCCGGTCGTAGTCCTGCGCATCTGCCACTTCCACGTAGTCACTGAAGCGGATGAGGATCTTCCTCTCACGTAGCTCTTCTACTGTGGGCCTTTGACTCAGCTGCAGGTTTGAGGAAGGAGTGGGAAAAGGCATCAGGACTTCTCTTTTTCCCTGCAGAGTGCTGCTTGGGGATTTATTTTACTACGACCATCGTTACTGTAGTAAGAGGATTCAGACATTCCCAGTGCTTTTGTTTTATCAGCCTTTCACAAAATTGCTACCAGAGAGATGCCCTCTTGTCATTTTGCTGCCAGAGCAAGATGTTCTTTGGGAAGCAGCTGTGGCTAGAGACCCCAGTCCCTGGCTGAGGTTGATCACCCCTAGCAGAAATGAGATGTGATGCAAGAAAGTCTCCGACTGCATTGACATCCCAGGAACAGACAAAGACCACAACACAACTTTAAAACTACCTGCACAGGCTGTTCACTCCCCAGCCTTCTGCTGCTCTGTGTCTGTGCTCCTGTGCTGCCTAGTAAGAGTCAGGGCAAGGCACGGAGTGGCTCCTGCCCTGAGTTATGTGCAAACGGTGACAAACGACTTATTTTACGATTCTGATATTCTGCAGACTTGTCTTTACCTCCAGAAGAGGCAGGCAGGATGACTAGTGCTCACTGAACTTTTCACTGTATCTACTGACAGCTCTATTTTGTGTCACAGCATATTTGACTTTTAACAGTTCATGTTGCATGCTATAAGCTAAAGTTAAAAAAAAAAAAAAAAAAGTCAAGGGTGGATTCTATTATTTCAGGAAAGCATCTTCATTGTTCCAAAGCATTTCTTTCAAATTCCACAGCAGAATAGGTAGTCACAGTCTAAACTCCTCTCAAATGAGAAAGAGTAGTATACTCATAGTCCACGTATTGCACAGCCAGTTATATGGGCAGGGACAGGAGTTAGCTTTCAGGGATCAATTCTCCTGGGGTGCACAGCGTGCTGCTTAATGTCAAAAGCAATTACACAACTGTTTCTGAAGAAGGTGCTACAAAGATGTGTGGATGTGGCTGCAGCTTAGCTGAATAAGTTTCACTGTTAGACTGAAACATTTGTGACCAGGATATATCAGGAGAAATAATAACCTGGTAACAATGACCTACACAGTGTATCATGCTCTTCCTACTCCCTAGAAATAGCTGTGTTTTGCAATTCTTCACCCTTGTGAAGAGATAAAGGTCTAAACACTTCATAAAATGTTTGAGACTCTATTCTGCAACATTATTTATGCTACTGAATCCACCTTCCTCCCAGCTTACGTCTCTCAGTTCCCAGCATTTTGTCTTCCAGGAAAAATTAAGATTCAAACCAGCCAGGATCCTAAGTGGAGGGTGAAAAATCCCACCTTTCTCCAGCATCTGGGTCCCCATGCAACAAAGCTCCACTGGCCCATCCTGTGTCTGGCTTTGAGCCTGTGTGTTTGTTCTTGGCATAGATGGTTGTCTTTCTCTTCTCTTGTGATGGGAGGTGACAGTGGGACTGCTCTCCTTACAACAGCCCTGAGCATGCACCCACAAACCAGGTCCAAACATCTCAAGTGGAGAGCCTACAGAGCTGCACTAATCTCCTGCCTGTGAGATGATCAGGAGAATGGGAATGAGGATGGAAATTCTATCCTTCCTGGCTTCAGCCCAGCCATTTTGCACATACCAAAACCAGAGAAATCAGGGAAAGAGAGTGTAACAACTCTAGGAGAGGAGCACAACTCTACACTCTGTTATATGGTGCCCTTGCCTAGGACAGCTGGCATCAGTCAAGTCACAGCTCAGCAGTTCATGTGTTGTCTCCAGAGCCATTTTGGGATAAATGATGACACTTAATATGGGGAAAACTCATTGCTGGTTTGAAAAACAACTTTGAAACTTCGGAATATCGCAAAGATCTTAAAACTAAACAGTTTTTCACACCCATCTTCTTCTACGGGAAGCATGATGTTTCCTGGGGCGAGCTGCTCTGCATGTGGCTGCCACACAGCATTCCTCCTATTTCACTCAAAAGCTTCCCAGGACAAGCCCTAATTCGTATACCCATGCTCAGGCCAGCCATGTTCAGGTCAGCCAAAAAGCATGTACATGATGAGGTTAACAAAAAACATTCCCTTCTGAACTCAGGCTACATGTTTTGGGGACTTCTTTTTAAGAAAAACAAAATGTATAAACAACAGGCATAGCTTTTTTTGTCTTTTTTTTAAACAACAAGATAAACATATCTCTGCACTAGAGTACTGTGTCAGAAAAGCCAGAGGGCACAATAAAGTAGATCAAAGCACAGCTAGATTTAAAAATGTTATTTTTCATTCTAACAGAATGAAATTCTAACTATAATTGGTTCTTCAGCCTGGAGTTCTGATACCTACACCTATGCCATCTGCAAGCCAAATACACACTGCAAACAAAACCAAGAAAAGCTAAGTGCTATACCACACTTGGAGTATAATCACAGTTAGGCTATGAGTGAGGCTTCTCTCTGTCCCACAACTCATCTTAAACGTGATCTCTGCAGGTTTTTCTAGCAGCCCTTGTACCCTATAGGAGCTGCAGGTTTGTTAGCACTGATACAATATTACTCAGATAAAACAGCACAGATTTGCTTTCAGTTACTGAAAATCTAACCTCTGACTATGGGAATAGGGAATCCCTATGCTGAAATAATATTATGACTACACCCCAAAATTTCAAAGATAAGGCTGAGACTCCATCTTTACTTGCATCATCTGCTTCTTATCTGTACACTTTTCAGCTTTTATCATCTTTGGACATAGCCTAGATGTTGCTTCAGGTTGGAATGGAATTAAAAAAGAAATCAAACAAAAAATGTCTTACTGCATGGAGTATGACAACACCAACAAAACACGAAATCCTGTGAATTAAACTCTGTGTTTCTAAATGGCTACAAGGGAAGCGGGAATTCCTACAAGCTTTCTAAGCTGGAAGAGGACTTCCAAAAATGACTGACTCTACTTCACAGTTTCTGTCAGCTCCTGACATTAGCTGGCTCTCAGGTTTTTGCTAATCCAAGTGATGTGCAAGTTTGTACAAAGGAGAAGGCAGGTGGCTGCTGATACAGTGAAACATGCCATGCCAGGCTGCTGTCTAGGAGGTATCAGGAAGGCAGGAGCATCAAGGGCCACAGAGATGGTGATGCTTCTGCTGGCAATGTAAATTCATTGCTGGTGTTTACCTCAGTGGTGCACTGGTTCTTAAACAGATAATCTGGTTTCCTTTGTGCAGCGAGTGTAGGTAAAATCAAAGAAACAATCCTAAATGTTAAGGGTCACGTGATGAAACAAGACACATCTGAGCTAAGTTTTCATATTTGCAAATGCACAAAAATCAAATCAGGTGCATCACCTGAAATTCAGTGGGAAACTTCGGGGTGTGTGAAGAGCAGTGCACTGAAATAGATGTGAAAAAATGTCAAGGGCATAAGCACACTATGAAACTGGTGTTAATGTGCATATTTCATTCTCAGGTAACACCTGAATGTAAGACAGACTAAAAGCTGCTTCTTCCCCTGAAGGCATAAAGCTATTGCTGTAAATTAGTTTTAGATGCCCCACCTTTGTTTCAGAAACCTACAGCCAGTGCAATTTCAGGTAGTTCTACACCCTGTCACAGTGGTAGGCAGTGCCTCCATCTCCACAGAGAAGGAAAAGCAAGTGAAGCACAGGGACTGAGCAACCTGCTCAAGGTGACCTAGGAAGCCTGGAGCAGAGCTATAAACAGGAAAAAAGATGCACTGACTCTCGTGCCAGTGCTCTGGCTGTGAAAGGGTCCTGAAATCCATAGCTGATATCACATAGTTCATGTGTAGCCATAAATCTACATATATTTCCATATATAAAGACATGCACACAAAATACATTCAGTACATTAAACCAAAATGCCAAGCTGATCACGCTAAATTTAGAGAGGGGGCAACCACACTGAGTGATTTTCTAAAAGCCATTAATTAAAGTTACATTATTTGAATGGTTAACAAACTTCCCTGCCTCTCTCTCATTCCATTGCAGAGATTTCTTGTGAGCTGCTAAGTGCAAGGGTCTTGCAGTATGTACATGCTGCACAGAGGTCCCTTAAATCTTGAACAGCTGGGGAAAGAGCTTTGCAGAACAGACTCTAAGCAGCCCCACTGCAGGTTTCAGTTCAATCTGTGTCCATGTTGAGGGCACAGCTCACTTGAGATCTCACCTTGGAGTTCATTTTTATGACCTGTGTGCTGTGGTCTCTTGGGTCAAAATTGCTTAATGCTTAATGCTACAGAGTCCTTCTTGAACAACACCTGAGAATGAGCTCTTCCAACAGGCACATTCAAAACTTAACAGTAAAAGGACACGGCCAAGGACATGATGCAATTGTCAGAACAAGGTAGGGTGCTCCAAGCAGGGAGAAAGTGTTCTTACTGAGCTGGAGCCTTTTGTACTTACTTCTGTTAATGTCAAAGGGATTTAAGTGTGTCTGCACTTTTTCTGTGTGCACCACTGGGCATTTACTTTTCTATTTACCTATTTGTGAAGATTTGTTAGACAAGGGAGCAGGATAATTTTATCGCAAGTGACTCATTATTTGACTGTGAACCAGGGTAAAAATCCCTTATGAAGTAAATGGATTTGTACTAATGCAAAAGCAGCAAATGAGGACAGGACCTCTCATGTCTTGTCATAGGAAGTCAAATTTTTCTCAGTATATTCTGGATCACACGTAGATACAGATGGGCACTTTTCAAGCTTTGATACTAAGGCAATTTCAAAGGGAAGGTTTAACACAAACCCCTTTGTCCTTGGCATGGGAAATGAAGCAAGCCCAAGCACTGACACCAGGTAAAGAGGAGAGGGACGTACTCTCGCCAGGTTGGTCTCGGGATTTAGTCAAACGCAGAATGCTGAGTTTGCTCCAGTTCGGTCACAAGGAAGCTTGTTATCTTGGCATGTCATTGTTGCCTGCTCTGTTTCCTCATTAAAATGTTATGGTTGTTATTTAGGGAAGAAACCAGGGTGAAAAATTACAGACCCTAGGCAGCAGCACACACAACACCCTCTCTCCTTTGCTCCCCACCTTTTGTGGTAAAGACATAGGAGTAGCATGTGATTAAAATGCCCTGAAGACCTTTCCCTCTGACTATAAATGCAGTTTATCCAAATTAGCTGCTAACCTTTTTTATTCTCTGACCTTTCCCCTCCCTCCTGCCCTCCTCCCACCTCTCACAAGAGTTCATTATTTTCAACAGCCTGTGCTGAGGCAAACTGGTGAAGGTTAAGGAAAAGATTGAACATCTTCAACCAAGCAAGGCATTTCCCAGTGAGGCACGATGAGCAGATAGTTTAAATTGTATCAGGGCAGGAATTTAATGGGAGCAAAGATTTCAGATTATTGAATGTATTTTAAGAAATAGCCACACCTCACCATTTTGGTTGTCGATATTACAGCTCTGAGATATAGGAAGCGGTAAACAGCTCTGGGGATTGGGGAGCATGATGCTGTTTAAGGGAAGAGAAGGTAGGAAGAGTTGTATTCCTCTTTGCAAATGATTTGTAACGTGTCCTGATAATCCAGGCTACGACCCTCTCTCTGTAATGGAAGTCCTCAAGGGGGCATTTAGGCTGCTGTTAATTGCCTTGGAGCTCTGCCAAATTCAGAGAGGATGCATTCCTAGTAGTAATTCCTGGGGGCCCAGATTTCCCTGTGGCCGTGACCCATCTGCAACACTTCTCCCAGAGGGCCTCTGCACATTAATATTTTTGGAATGGACTTGGGGTCAAGATCAGTGCTCAGAGAAAAAACCTTCCTAATCCACATATCCTTCCACTCAAATGTTCCAAGTCCATGTGCCCAAAGCTGCTCATTGAACCCTGAGGTGCAGGGAGGGGAGAGAACAGGGGTGGCTGGATGTGCAGAACCCAGCCATCAGCACCTCAGGTGACAGGCAAATACGCTTCACCTCTCCTTCCTTGGGCAGGAGGGACACAAGCTACTGAGAAACTTACCCAACAGCATTTGCTTCCACTTTGCTCTTTGAATGGCAGCTATTCCCCATTCTCAGTCATTTTGGAGTTAGATGAGAGGATGAAAAGTGCTTAAAGGGGCAGCTCACTATAGGCCACCTGATTTCTTTTTAATTTTTTTTTTTTTTTTAAATTGCCTGTCCACATGATGAATTCAACTGGATATTTATTGCTGACTTTAATAAGGCATCTAGACCTAGCAAGGTAATCTTACTTATTACAGAATGTCATGTTACAACTTATCATCATAATACTCTAACAAAATGTCAGTGCTGAAGGAATTTTAAGAACAGCTTTTTAATGGATGGAGCGTATTGTTTCCTTGGAGTTGGAATGGCGCCACCAAAAAAACTGGGGACAGTAGCGTTTCTATCCTGCAAGGTCAGAAGTCTCATCAAGGGCTCCTACAGAACCCCCTTCCCTTCTTATTACCAACTGCACACAGATACAAAGGAGGCAACATGTCACACTTTGCTTAAGTTGAATTTACCCTGTGGGTATGTGTGTGCTCTAAAACTCAGTGCAAACAGAAAGGGCTGCTGGGCAAAATACTTGCTGTGCTCAATTAAACTTCTGCTTGATCTGAGGTTTAAAATCCTTCGGTAGTAAGACTTCAGAACAAACCGACAGAAGGTGCCTGCCACTCTGCTGTAAACACGACACATCTGGGACATGCTCATGAAAGACACAGCTGGGGAATAACAACTATTTTTGCAGGATTCACTAGGTGGTTGGTATTTCTAGTTGTTGTCTGAAACACTTTCACACTTTATTCACTTATTTCCTCTAGTGGTTTCTGAGCTTTTCTGATGGTAGGTTTGGTAGGTGAGAACAAAATCTGTTGTTAGATCAGGCCTGTGGTTCTTTCATTAAAATTACATGTGTCACTAGAACAATTTACAATAGTTTAAAAAGATGATCCAAATCAAACAGTACTAAGTCAGGTTGCTACCAACCTTACAAAGGTGAGGGAGAAAAATCTTTACTAGGGAGGAGGCCGAAAAAAAGCTAAAAGGAACTGGGGTATGTACATTAAAGAGCTGACTGCCAGGGACTCGGACTGATGCTGCTCTTCCTGTTGTTTCTGCTTACAAGTGCAAACAAGACAAAGCAAGAAATCTTACAGAAAACTGCAGAGGTTTCAGGGAGCAGACACTGCTGCGATACTTGTGGTAGCCTGGGCATGTGGCTGTGGCTTCTGCCTGCAGCAGACAGTTCATGTGCTTTGCACCTTTCCTACAAAATAGTGGAAGATAGGAACCATATGGTGATGATGCCAGTTCAGGTAGCAAGCCCTCTGTTCTTAGGCAGCAGATGGGTATGGGTAACTTTGGTTTTTATATTTTACAGCAGTTCCTCAAATGGCATCAAGCCCTGGATTCCATTCCTGCAGGTGTTTACCCTTCAATGTTCAGAGAAATTTAAAGCCTGGTAAAAACAGTATCCCTAGCCTTTGTGCAGAGCCTATGTCCCACAAAACATCTGCAGTGCAGTTAGGATCTTTTCTTTCAGGCTGTGCTATGAGGAAATGTAAAACCATCCCTGTCATTGTGGTCAGGAATTTAAGTGTTTTAAAAATAATATTACAGCTCTCTGAGCTGCAATCTTAGCTCCTGCAGACACAGCAGTATCCCCCTGCTGGTGACCAAGAATCTGCCTATTTACTTGAACTCAGAATAAGGTATGAGATTTTTAACCATGAAAGAATACAATCCAGTTCTCTGAATGTAACCTTTCCATGTATATTTAGAGCACTTTCCTTGTTATTATTTATACCATCAAAGTTGTGATCACATACGTCAAAAAGCTTAAACCACCTAAAATTGTACAGGAAGGGAATGGTCCTGCTTCACAAGCACATGAGTTTTTAGGGGCCTTTCTCCACTTCTGGAGATAGAAAATATGTCAGTGGTGAAATAAGGTTTATCTGCAACAACAGGATAGATTGTCCACCATGTAAATTGGGGCATCTGCTGACATTTACACCAGCTCCAAAACTGAATACGTGTATCTGAAATGACTTCTTCAGTTTGAAGAGTAAATGACTTTCAAATGGGAGGAAAACCAAACCCAAATGATGGTGTTTTGTTTGTCCTTCCCTGCCAGTACAAGATAGTGCAGAAAACAATTTTGCAAATGCTTGTCTCTATTTAGTTTAAATACCTCAATTGACAATCTCCCTTTCCAGAAAATGTTTAGTTACCATTTTATGGGGTTTTTTTGGATGGAATTTTAAAATGCAATCAGCACTGTTTTAACTTTGCTCTCTGTAATGTCTGCAGAAGCCATTACATTTACAATGAGAATTGGTCCTTGTAAATATTGGTCTCTCTCTACCCTTTGCTATTCAAAGCTCCTTCAGTGATAAAGACTAGATCTTCTTTTGTCCTGTTTAAAATGTTACCAGCAATAGCCTGCAAAGTGGTTCCCTTCACTCTCTGTGGAGTTATACCCCATAACACTGCTGATTTCTTTTAAAGATTTCTTTTAAGACTTGTTTCACACTCTACTTTTGAAAACGGTGATGAGGAAAAAGGAAAAGGTAAACAAATGTGCAGTAGGGAGAAAGTTACAGAAGTGTCATAATAGGATCAAAGTTGCTTCTCACCTTACGTGTTAATCTTCTCTTAATCTCTCGTTTTTCCTCCTGCTCCTCTTGCTCATTCCGGGCTGTAAAAGATTTACAAGGATCTCAGACTGTGAACTCATCAGGCATGCACAGTATGCAACAAAATAAGCCTTTCCATCAGTATATTAATGTTTCAGGACCTCTCTGATGCACAGTATGTCCCTCTGGGTCTGGTGAACGTTCTCGATCCGTAGCCACTGTGCTTCTTCACACGCTTCATAAAATCAGCTACAGCTTCCTTCCTTTCCTGTGTTGGCACCTCTTCATGTGTGTCACTTTCTAGAAGGGCTGGGCAGAGAGCCAGCTCTTCAGAAAATGTTATCTCCCTGCCCACAGGCCTGGTAGCCTCAAGGGGTTCAGCTACGATATGGTCGGATTCTGCAAGGCTGCAAGATCAATGGCTGGAAAAGAAACACATGCTTTTTTTTTTTTTTTCCACCCACAGAATAATTTCTTGCAGCTACTTTTTGGGGATAATAGAAAAAAACTTCAGAATAGAGGTGCCAGGCACATCGTGTAACTTCCCATTACCTGAGCAGAGTAAAGGAGAGTGTGTCCTTCTATCATGAACCTTCACAGCACCACACTGGAGCATAAACACATGTCCTAGGTTAATTCACATTTCAACATTAAGCCAAAAGATCCCATGCTACAAGTTCTTATCAGGACATGCCTCAATTATTCCCTCAAGAGGACAATAGCATTTGAATACACCAACTCTTATTCAGCTTAGGAGCAGGTTGTCATGTCTTTACATTGAACTTTAGCAAAAGTCACTAAAATCTCAGTTAAGATCTGTTTCCACTGCTTCTTTGATGACTGAAATGCTCCTTACTCCAATCATCCTGGCACATAACAGGTGAGAGCAAACACAACTCATCAGTTTTTCCAGTAAGTACTCTGTTGCCCTGCTGTGATCTGCTTTTCACTCAGACAGGACTAGCTCAGGCAGGAATAACTCTCTGCGGGGGAGATTATGGACCTCAAAGGCCAGTTTAGGATAGGTGCCTTGATTTAAATTATTCAACTCTGGACTGAATTAAATTCGAGGGGAAAATCAGTTCCTCTCTGCTGATCCTGTGGAAGGAGCAGGCACCTCTGGCAGAGTGTCAGTAACCAACCACCAGCTGTAGCTTCTTTAGCTGTGAGAGCACAAGTCAGCACTCCCACTAACCAACTGCGACAAGCCAGAAATAATATACGGAGCTCCGAACTTGACGGAAGTCTGCTCACAGTGGAGGGGATGCAGTGCTTCAAACCAATGCATACAAAACTGAGGCTTTCCCCACACAGAAATGAAACCTAACGTTTAGAGACCACAGAGACCTCTGAGCAGGTGAGAAGGGCTAGGCTGGAAAGCAGGTTTCTTGCTGCTCAGGACAGGCTGATGGGTCTATCACAACTGCTCACTGACTTCAGCAGGACTGGGAAACCTCCAGTGAAGGAGACAAAGAGCTATTCAGTGTTACGATGTTTCATACTACACTTCTGATCTTAAGTACCATTTTACAAAAAATACTGCTTACATTTTCAGAAGGAGGGGAACTGATACTGGAGTAAAAAGAATACAAGTCAGCAGGGAGTCACAGGTGGCTTTTTAAGTGATCACCGGAATACCTACACTGATAAATGTAATTTTCCTCTTTCATTGGTTCCTGTCCCTACTGGGCTAGATTTTCTTCGAGCAATTGATCCCCTAGCAATATTTTTCTTCCCTTTGTGTCTCAGATTTGAAGGAGTTGATTCTGCAAATGCCTACTTTCAGAGACAGGGCCACTAATAAATCCATGTGAGATTAAGCTAGAGAGACACAGCGCTAAATAGAGCCCACAGAGAGTCAGGGTAGAACTGCAAGCAGCAGAGGATAAAACTTAGTTATGGCCTTTCCCTTTTGTCCTAGGCATCCAGTGTCTTTCTTTTCTTCTTACTCTTAGCTCAGCCGCCCACCTTCAGAGACAGCCATGCAGGCTGAAGACATCGGCTAGGTAAAAGCTGGAAATTAGGAATACGTTCTCCTCCAAAACTAGAAAGTGACTTTGTTTTAGCTATTACTTTGAAGTTAAATCATGCTAATCTTATGAAGCTATAAAACTGATGTTTCATCTTATCTTACATGTTCAGGAGATGCTGTTTCTCTAGACCTGTATGTCAGGGTGGGTGGGTGCAGGTTTACAATTTTCAGGCCTGATTTCTGTGTCAGTGTGAAATGCCTCCAATACAGTCTGAGGCTCTCAGAGTCTACCCAACCATCATTTCTGTGACAAATTTATGCAACCCTGACTGTGCCAGGCTGACAACTGGACTTGTATCCATCCGTGAAGTCACACAGGGGTGGTGCGTGGAGGCAATTGAGACATCCTTCCTCATAAACCTGGACAGCAAGTATTAACTGCAAAAAGTGTTCTTTAATCTTCAAACTAATCTTGCAGGCCTGGACTTCTCTCACTACATGCCTTTGACTTAAACATGAGTCAGTGACTTGGGTATACTTCAGTGAAGGACCCTTCAAGAACCAGTTGTCCCTGCTCTCTGTTTCCTTGCTGTGACTGCTGTAATCTTACTGTTGCTATCAGCAAGCAGTGAAACTTGTGCAGTGGATGCTTTGCCCTAGTAGTTTGATAGAGTTCCTCATTGCAGTAGCACAGAGTGAGGAAGTGTTCAATTCATGTATTAAGACTGGCTGCCCAACCACATTTTGCCTCATTTCTTCCCATCAGGATGGGCAATAATGCAGTTACAGGTGTAATAGGAACATCATGGTACCAGACATGACACCTGACACTGGGAGATTTCAGCTTTAACTGCAGAGGAAATCCTATTTAGTCTCCTCAGGAGCTTGCTAGGTTTTCCTTTGTGTGCGTGCTCTGAACTGGGATATTGCAAATTGCTTGACCTGCTTATGCAGAGACTTCACACTCTTTTTATTATCGCTTCCTAAGTCTCTCTTTCGCTGTGCTCTGTTATATTTATTATAATTCTCCTTCTCAGAAGTCTAGAGGAAGAACAGAAAGTGATGTACAAACCAGGCACTATTTATATTTACTTGTTTAAGGGTAGAGCACGTTTATGCTCCTTTTTTTTAACTTTGTAACTATTTTAATTTTTTCCTTTCCTTCTGAGGTTCAAGGAACCAACCAAAAGTTGGAATGCCTTCCAATGCCTTGGAAATACCACTTTACTCTTTCCTGTAAATAGGAAGCTGTTTGTCTACCAAGACACACATGTTTTGGGGTAGATCTCTGCTATGGAATCAAGCTACAAAAATTCCATTTAGGAAATACAATATGATTCTGGATTCAGGGTAGTATGTTCAAACATCCACATCATTTAAGAGCCTTTATTCAATTAAAAAAAACTAATGCTCCTAAGAGGATAATTTCTTTGAAATGTAAGTGATCTTCAGGGCACTGGGTGACTGCTGTGCTTGGAAACGTGACCTTCAGAAATGTCTGCCAGGCACCCAGCGTTGGCCTCTCTGCTGATGCTGGTTCAAACACTGCTGCCAAAGCAGCTGCCCAAGACCCCCACCGCCCCCCAGCCACCTTCACTAGTGCCAGGGCAGCGCTCACTGGGCACGCACCAGTGCCAGGTGGTGCATGACACGTGTTTGTTCACAGGTCCCGGGATGACAACATGAGCTGCCCGGAGAATTGGCCTCTGTCCCACCTCGCCTGAGCCTGGCATCAGTCACGTTGCACGTCCCCCCCCTCCAGCTGTTCTGCTACCTGCCTGTGAGACAATCATGTCTGGATGTGCCAACTATTTCCCTGGGTTCTGCCCCTGACTTCCTCCAGCAGCAGGTCACTGGAGTTAGGGCTAGACAGTACGACCACAGCTATTAAGAGGGCTTTTTCTGGCAGCCTCAGGGTTGCCCACACCACTCTGCTGTCTAGTTTCTTCTCCTCTTTGCGCTGACAGTGCCACATTCTCTTTGTCTGCCACGTGTCATAACATGAACAGAAAAAGACCCGATGCTGGGCATTAACACTATCATTAATTTGCAAAGAATTTGATTTTGAAGTATTTAATCAATAAATTCTGCTAATTTTCAGGGAATTAATCTTCTGCTAACACATTTTTATGATTCTATACAATGCAGTTATTTGAACAAGAGAGGGAGACATCATGTATAAAGTAACATTAGGAATACTTTTTTTCTGTAGTGATTTTTTAAAATTTTCCTGGAATTATGCATTTACCACCCTGAAAAAGCAAGAACTTGTTTATTTTGCTTTCTGTTTCCAAAGTAACAACAATTAGATAAACACCTTTTTTTTTTTTTTTTAAATATTCAAACCACTTCAATGTGAGTAAAGAAACTGCCATTTTTTCCCGTTCATTCATGAAGTTATGAAATTTGGACTCATTCTAGCTTCCCTTGAAGCTGGTGGTAATGTATCTACTAACCTAATAACCTGGATCAGGGTCTCTAAGTGGTATTTTGTTCTGTTAAAATATTACACGTTGAGGATCTAACAGTAAATTTTTGGCTGATTTAAAGGAAGAGTTTCAGGGGAACATTTCCAGAAATAACCCCAAGTCACACTGCATTCTTTTTAAAATTAAATAAAGGCTCCAGCTAGTGTAGATTGCTGTGAAGGTTTTTAGGAAAGCTAATCAAGCTGTGCCCTTACTAACTTACAATGGGATGCTCATCTAGCTAAGTGCCACACAAAATAGGCTTTCTGGGATGACTGACTCTTTGTTTGGAACATTGTTCAGCATCTGGGTTTTTTTTCCCAATAGGTTGTTCATTCTTGAAGATTTACTGACTCTGATTTTAAAGAACTGTTTACGCAGCTCTAGATGTCGTTACAGACTTCCACGCTTATTTGCATTTATGATGCCCTTTATTATTTTTAATTATTATTAATGATGCATACACAGAATATACATCACAACTAATCCAAATTAGCTGGCTTCAGGTTAAACATCAGCAGAATCAGGACTTACGTTTCAGTATGTTCCTCTGCTCCAATTCTTCAGCAGTTGGCCTCTGGCTCAGTCGTCTGCGAAAAAAGTCCAAGATCAGTTTTTGGACCATATCACATTCTTCTCAGTTCTCTGTCTTGAAGAGTTATTTTGGGGTGTGAAAGGCAGAGCAGAAAGCGCGGACACTGCTCCATTATGTAGTTGGTATGCCCTGACCATGCGTGACACAGACCATGCTTCGCTTTCGCATTTTCCTCTGTTTTCAACTCACGAAAGACAAAATACGTTATGTCATCTTAGGCATGACTCTCCCACCCCTACCCCAGGCAGAGCTGCTGAAAGCTAAGCCACACAGATGTCTTCACTTAATTTCCTTCCTTCCATGCCTGCTTCCCGACTCAGGCAAGTATTTCTAGCTAAGATCCAGCTAACCCTCTCGCTGCCCTCTCACCAGCCTCCTGACTGTGCCCCATTTGTTCAAACAGCATTTCAACACACAGACAGTCCACAGAAAAAACAAGGGACAGTTTGGCAGTGCTGAGGGCAGAACAATAGCAGTCCTCCTCCTCCTCCACACACTCACTTCCCTCCTCCTCTGCCTCCTCCTCTTGTGGCTTTTATTAAATCTTATATTGAAGAATCAGTGTGACTTTGCTAATCAACCTGTACGTAATAGGGTCACAAAACCCACAATCTAATTACAAATGCAGACTCTGTACATAGGAATGATCTGAATATTCACAATATAAAGCAAGCACAGAAGGCTCTTTGGAAAACAAAGTAAACCAGGGAGATGACATCAGAAGTCAGCACTGTTGGGCATCCTCATACTCTTATCCCAGTCAATGGGAGTTTTGTCAGTGATGCCAGTAACAGGACAGAGCCTCCTCTTCCTTCAGACATGCTCATTCAGAGACATTCCCAACTTGAGGGCCCTGGTCTCTGCCAGCTGGACCATCAGTTTCCCTGTGAGTTACTGGGTACTGATAGGAAACGTGATATGAACACTGGCTGTATGGCTTCATCTTCTGCAGTGAATGCTTCCTCCAACCCAGGGCACAGAAGCTCACTGAAATGGAGCTGGCTCTGCAAGGCTGCATGAGAGATGTCTGACATTGGCTCCTCACAACACAGGGGCTGAGCTGCTGATGCACACACATCCCTAACTTTCTCCAGAGCCAGGAGCTCATGTGAGTCAGTTCAATATCCCCGGCCTCACATTCTGCAGGTTGCACAGGGCTGAATGAAGCACAAGCAGGGGATAGGAACCCACCCTCTAAACCAGCTGTTTGAAGGCAAAAGCGCTACAGGCAGCTGATTTAACACAGTCTGAAGATTTCCACCAGTAGAGGTGATACCAGCCATACATCCTTTGGGAGCACTTTACACCAAGAAAACAAAGCAGAACAATGCAGTCCTATTCCAGTGCAGAATTCAAAGTCAGGAGTTTTGTCTCTTTCCCTTCTTTTGTCTCTTTTACCATCTTTAAGATACAGTAGCTGTTGTTAATGGGAGACTTTACTTTATGACTATGAAGCAATTAAAACTATATTTCTAGCAGCAGATGAGAACCAAAGAGAAAAAGTTGCCACTTTTATCCCCACCATGTGTGTCTGCAGGAACTGTGTTATGTTTTTAATCCCCTGCACCTTGATGTTTTTGAAGCATCAGAGGGATGTTAGGGATGGACTCCAGCTATCCAGCATGAAACAAACATCACACAACTGGTAAAAAGAGAAATCGGTCTGAGGAAAATGCTCCCAAAAAGGTCCTCCTCTTTCCAAGAATACAGGGATTGAAGGACTCAGCTAACAGTTCTGTCATGAAGAGTTCACACTAGAAAGTTTCTAACAGAAGGTTTTATCTACCTACACAGGTGATTTGCAGAAAGGACCAAGTCTTCCATGTGTTTAGTGGGGTACCTGTCATTAAGTAGATGCATTTAAACTAAGCTTTCATTCCAGCATGCCATGGCTTTCACACAAGCAGTCAGAGAATCCCTCCAAGCAGAAAGAGAATTCCTCCTCGTTATTATATGCACCCTCTACTCATGTGCTGCTCAGGACCTACAGATCATGGGATTCTTCCCCACACTGCCTGGTAGGGCCCCTAGTGAAAGCCAGTCAAGAATACCTGTGTTCCCCATCAATAGTCAAATTACTGTATAGAACCTATTATCCACTCCTTTCAGGCTGCAGAGTGCTCCTGTCTAAAGGATGACCTTCATTTTTAAGTGATGCACTTACGCAGCAGAAAAAGTCATGACACTTTGGATAGATTTATTCTGGAGATCTGAAGCTATCTGCATTCATGGGCTGTCAATCACTTTTGGGCCCTTATAATCCCAAAAAACTTTAATATCAAGACTTAGGCAGTAGGAAAAGATAAGGTACCCTTGTAGTGGAACAAAAATCATAACTAGTCCTTACAGTGCAAGCAGTGAAGCACAGCTGGAGGATGAACAAGGTACCGAATAGAAGCTGTGGAGGTTCCTGGCCTCCAGTACACCTGTCTGCTTTAATTTCCATGAACTGCTGTTACATCCTCATTTCCATCATCCTTATGGTCTGACTGAGCCTGTTCCTGATTTCCTTAAGTCCCTCCTTGATGAGCTCCTCAAACAAACCCAAGCCCTTCCCCAGCCCTTTCCTTCCAAGCTCTCACAATTAACTCTTTTCTTGGTCTCTTGCTCATTTAATTTGATTTCTTCTTGTGCTGTTACAGTGACTTCTGCCCCTAAACTATTTTGGGGCTTTAAAAACAACTCCACCAGCTCCTCAGGACAGTGCTATTTTAGTTCTTATTTTGCCTTTTAATTTCTAGGTTTGCCAGATGCTGAACAGCTGTTAACTTCTCAGTTAATCTTTGAAAATCTTGATATTTTTTACAGATACCTTAAATCAAGGAATGTAGGCAGCTATTACTTTATTACCAGAGCTGCAAAGATATAATTTTTTCACACCAAATTTTAGTACACCATCTCCAGCACACTACTCTGACCTTGGCAAACACCAGGGGTGATAGCTTCCCTCTTCTGCCTTCCCTCCTGTGCTGCCCAGAATAAAAAATTGTTAATGAAGGCCACCTAGCTTGCAGGGGTTGACTTCAGTTGTTTGATTGCTCAATTGCTGCTGTGCCTTTTTTCATTTAACATCACAGGGGCTGCATGAGTACGTCAAGAGGTCACAGGTCAGGAAAAAAGTGTCCCGTTAGCAGCACAATCAGACTAAAGAGGAGAAAATGGAATGTGAGGAAGGAGCCTGGTGCCATGAAGGCTGCCTGGCAAGGAATGGATCTGCTCGTGAAAACTAAGAATCAAATGGGAGGTGGTGCTGCTGTTGATCAGAAAGGTAACTCTGGCTGTTTCATCAAGCTAAGTGAGTGCAAGTGTCTAACCAAGGAACAGGCAAGACAGGCCTTAACAAGTAACCACCTTTAACAGCACTTTCCGTATTCAAAATCTCATGTGGACATGCCTGACCCTCACTGGGCCACTCCTGCAGTTTCGCATTTGCTTCAGGCATTGGAAGGGACAGGAAAGTTTTTTACAATTTGTGCTGTGCAATGTATTGCCTGACTAACACTTTATATGTTTTTGCAATATTGATAACAACAGTTCTGCAAACTGACAAAGGTTTTACTACAACGGAAACCTTCCTAAGATTTACGGTGACATAAAAGAAAGCCTTGCTAGGATTTCACTGAAAAAATAATATCCAAATGAGATTGTCAGTGAAAAATAAAACAGTTGCTCACATTTACAAACTTGACAGCAAACCAATTTTCTGAATTAATGCCCTGCATGATCAAATGCATCACACTCCCTGTACTAGACAAGATGAGCTGAGCAGCTCTTCACAAGGACAATGTGTGGTGGGGCTGATTTTGCTGGGTGTTTTTATTTGTTTGTTTGTTTGTTCTTATGAATTTGCTTTGGGCTGGGTTGCTTATATCATGGTGGATGAATAGGAGTTCAGGGGCAGGAGGGACAACTGTGCAAAATCAATTGCTGTAGACCTAAAATATTGGCTGATGTAGGTGTAATATCTTCAGGGAGCAAGAGAAAAGAAAGGCAGCATTTTCACTGATGGATGCTACTGTTTGGAGCCTGCCCAGCAAACTGAGACCTCAGAATGAAAAGGTTTTGGTCCATGTGGTAGTGTCCTGCAGGAGCAATAAAAGAAAAAACTGGCTGTACATTTCCCTGGGCACTACAAAACACTTAAATGAAGTACACAGTGATGCTCACCCTGCTCTTCAGTATGACCATTCCCAGAGGGCTCTCAGGACAGCAGCCAACCAGCTGTGGGCCTTCAGGTCAGAGTTTTGCAGCCCTTTTGTCTGGAAGCACCTTTGAAGCATGATGCTCCTGGCTGCCTAGGCTGTCCCCTACCAGAAGTCATGGATTTTCTCTCCCTGATCTCTTGTTTTGCTATGAATGAGCTCTAAGAAAGAGCTGGTTAATGCCATCCACCTCACTGATATCCTGTGAACAGGATAATTCTGGATGTATGTTTTCTGGGTACCAAGAATTCATCTTCTGCCCAGAGAACAAGAAAATTTAAGAGTCTAGTGTGGGGTCATCTGCAAGTATAATGGCTGGATATAATACTGGGCTTGCTGGAAAACGATTCCCCATATACTTACCAGGCTTATTAACTCTGAGTTTTTGCAGATACAAAAGGAAGAACCAAGCAGCTCTCCAGCACTTGAATGGTGACATCTGGTGTGTGTGACCCGGGAACAGGACTGATGGGCAAACAGGTCACAGGTGGTCACAACAGGGCACGCAGCAGCATGGTGGGGTGTCCAGAACATCCCCAAGACATCTCTGAGCCAAGCCATGATCACACAGCTGTTCCTCATGACTTAAGTGACCCTGATGTAAAATAACTTCTGAGCACAGTGGGGCATAACCTCTGGAGCAACTCCTGAATTTATTCTTTAGATGCAAATCTCTTTTAATCAGCTGTAACTGGGCTCATACTACTCTAGAGATTGCTGTAAGAGAGGAGTAAATCTGAGCTGGGCACGTGAGAATCCCAGCTGCTACAAAGAACTACTTGTCACATTGCTCTTTAGTTGGCATAAATGAGCATGACTGAACCAGTAGAACTGTGCTGATTTACATCAACTATATAATTAAGCATGAGGAAAATTCAACTGCAGTAAGGAGTCTTAGAATTGCCTAATTTACCTTGCCTTCCCCAATAATAATGCTGATAGCAAAGCAGTTTTGATGAAGTATAGGCTGCCAGGGGCTCTTTGAAATCCCATGCCAAGTACAGAAAATTTAAAGAGAAAAATGGAGGAGAAGAAAACGCTGTATTTGCTTCTGCCAGTTAATTGTTATCAGAGAGTAGAAATGAACTACCTACCTCTTTTCCTTACATCACTGCACAATGAGCAAAAAATCATTGTAAGCCTGGAGGTTCACTTTCTCTGAAGTATCAGCCCAGATATTGCCAGCCAGACTGTAAAGTCTACAGAGGACTATCATTCTCCTAAACAGGATTTATAAAATGGGATTAAACAGAGTTTTATCAATGAATGAATGAACTGAAGGCATATTAAATAGAAAATCCTTACCCAAAAAAGCAAGCGTAAGACTTTCATGCCAATAAAATTCCTGTACTAGTCTCCATTAAGATGTTCGCTAATCTGTAGGATATGTTATCTCTTCCTTTAAGCTTCCTTTACTGTGCAGCAAGTCTCCTGGTATCAGTCATGATAACATGATTTATAACTCATTTTCCTGAGAAATTAGGGCAATAAAACCATAAGAAATGTTTGCCATGATTCAGTAATCATGTAATGACTGCTCTCCACTTCCCTGTTGATTTTAAATATTCAGCTCCTGGGAGAGTGGGCAGAGACCCCTGTTCATCCCTGGGAAAATGGGTGAAGCACCACCGAGACAGAGTTTAGAGGAGAACTAGTTAGACAATTTTGGTAGAAAGTACTTGCTTTTGGTGGAAATCTAAAAAACTGCTAGGTATCAGTTGAAAATCTAAGTACCTTCTGATGGTGCCTTACTGGCAAGGTACTTCTTCTGCTTCAGCATCCCATTTTGTTCCCTGAACTGTACTGTCTGATCCAGGATAACTACACCAGCCCCATACCCTGGAGGAGAGAAGCAATGTTTTTGCTTGGCACTAGTGCACTGCAAGAAATACAGAACAGTCTGGAATGTGAGCCAACCAAATTACAGTTCCCGTAACACATCTGCAGTCATGTTTCCAGCTGGGCTCTACAGGAAAATCAGATTTACAACTAAAATTATTCAGACTTTAATTTAGGCTCTAAGCAGTCTTTTACTACCCCCCAAAATTATGCTTATCCCAGACTTGATTTTGTGTTGAGAAACAGCTTCAATATAGACTTTAAAGCTCTGATTAGTCTAGATTGCAGTGAGGATTTTTGGGAAAACTAATCAGCAAATTTTCTGCTTGCTTAAGCATCTGTGGATAGTGAAAAATATAACCAAGCTGGTCTTTTGTTTAAAACCCTAAAACTGACCAATTTGTTTTCCCATTCTTTAACCCATGTGAATCCATTCTTGAGTTATGGCTCAAATGATGCCACCTTTTCTGTTCCAGCTGACTGAACTATCATTATTTAGTATGATTTTGACTTATTCCTGGGAAAGTTACAAGCTCCCCAAGAAAGAACTGTCTGCTCAGATGACTAGATAGCCCTATAACTCTGAGCAGAAACAGTGTGAATAATGACATATCCAAGTCATCAATCTCCCATTAGACCACTATCACAATGCAGACACCTGCATTTTCACAAGGAATTAGTTTATTTATTTTCTAAAGATAATACCAAGCAGTGATAGACACAGAAATTCAGATTTTGGCCCTCCTTTAAGTAATTCTAACTGCGAAATGCCTACTGATATGTGGAACATTGCAAGATCGTACAAGTTCATGTCTCACACCCTGAGCTCTAAAATGGAGCCTCCTCTGTTTCATTACTGTACTGTTTGATTAACATCAAACCTCTCAGCCAAATGCTGGCTGCTCACATAAAATATGGTCATGCAAGTTTAAACGATTTAAAAAAAAAAAAAAAAAGGTTGAATTAAGATAGTTACACCGCATGAGCCTTGCAGTATTACTTCTCAAATCTCATATCCCAAGTCCCAAGAGCAAAATATCCAACAACTGCAGTAGTAGGAAACAAAGAACAATCTTTTTCAGAAGAGGGAATTTACTATGTATCTAATTCAAGAATGTATTTTTGGAACAATAAAAATGGGATATTTTTGAGTACTAGAAATCCAGAGGGAAAAATGTACTAAATGCTGGTTGAAATTCTAAAGCATGCCAGAAAAAACAGATGGATGTTAGGACTCATTGTAATAAAGAAAAAAATGTTCTAAAATGTTAGCGATTGTCCTTCTGTTGTCTATACAGCATTGTGAGAAGACACTTGCTTCTCCAAATGTAATAATATTGCATCAAAAGCTGATTTTACGAAGCTAAAGGGATCATAAATCACAGTTCAAGGTCAATCCATGAATGACTTGAATAAAATGGCACCACAAAAATCAGTCTGAACTGAACAGATATGCTTGCTATCTACAGGCATTGTTGTGTCTGGTTTGTTTTAAAATCTCCTGTAGTTTTGTCTCTGTGAACAAACATACTTAACAGCAACAAGTATTTAAAGATGTATTTTTGAAGGAAAGATCTAGATGCTAAATCTTAGGAACATTGTTTGCCTTACACCTTATAGTAACTTACTTTTTTCTGGTTAAATACAACATTCTTTTTCTCCAAACACTAGTTTTTGAAGACTTCCTCTACCAACTTCTACACTTACTCAGTTTTTAGGTGTAACCTTGTGTTTGGAAGATCTGTAGGAGACCAGATCACCATCAATATATTTACAAATGCATCCTTGGTTTTTTGCTGCTGAAGGGCACCATGGACCATCCTATGGACTGCTCTGACAAACACTAGACCTCAGACCCCTTCAGCTCTCTGTCACCCAACCAAGCCAGCTGTGACTGGAGTTGTAACATCACCCCTGGTGTTTTTAGCAACTTGGAATAAACAAATCTGGGACATCTCTCTAGTTTCCAGCACACAGGTGCTTCTTACCATAAAAGTTACACTCTTAAAAGCAGAGCCATCTCCAAGCAAGAGACAAGAGTGCAGAACCCCTTTCCTCTTTGCATTTTCCTCGCTCCCGTTTCTGGTGCTCAGTGAAGTTTGCATTGTTGAGCATAGTTTAATATTGGAATAAAGCAGTTATTTTATCTGTTTATGTGGTGTAGCCTTGGGATGGAGAGAGGAAATGATGCTTCAGGAAGGAAGAAGTTCTGTGTGACCAGGGAAGAAAACATGGAGGGATGCTGAGGGATGACAATGGGAGCACAGCCCCACTCCCTAGACCTCCTACAACCCTCCAAAGCCCCAGCAATCTTTCCCATAATCACTCCCCTCTAAAGATCCTCTTCTGAGAAGTCTGCTGCCATCATACTTAAATGTTACTTATGCTGAGAAGCAATTGCTGGCTCTAGGAAAGGGTTGAGTGTTGAATCACATAATAGAAGAACTATCTTCCCCATATTTACTTAGGATGAGGATCAAACCTCCTGATGGGTCTCTGTGGACCACAGTGACTACATGATGCTTATATGGACCATTGTGATTGTATGTAAATGACCTGTGCATTAGTCAGGTATGTTACACTTCTAGACAGTCAGTATGCAATCTATTTAATGAAAAAAAAAGGCAGCACCTTATTTTCTTATTCACATATATATACACACTAACACAACTGCAGTACTAAAATATCAAGCCAGAGACATTTAAAACATGTAAACAAATAAACCAACTTTGCTTGACAGTCCAAATAATCTGTGACCATCACGGAAAATGTCAATCTAAAATGCAAAAAGTGGTTGGTTTAAAGGAAGGAAACCTGGGCAGGGTGCTTCACCAGCTTGCTTACGACAATCTCAACACATACATGGTCAGCTTGATAAAGCCTCTTCTGTTGCTACCGACCACGCAAAGAACAGAGAGAGGAATTACCATAGAATGGTTTGAGGTGGAAGGGACCTTAAAGATCATCTAGTTCCAATCCCCTGCCATGGGCAGCAGCACCTTTCACTAGACCAGGTTGCTCAAAGCCCCATTCAACCTGGCCCTGAACACTTCCAGGGGTGGGATATCCACCACTTCTCTGGACAACCTGTTCCAGTGTCTCACCATGCCCACAGGAAAGAATTTCTTCCTAATATCTAATCTAAACCCACCTTCTGTCAGTTTAAAGCCATTCCCCCTTGTCCTGTCACTACACGCCCCTGTCAAAAGTCCCCCGCCATCTCCCTTGCAGGCCCTCCTAAGGCTGCTACAAGGACTCCCCAGGGCCTTTGCTTCTCCAGGCTGAACAATCCCAACTCTCTCAGCCTGTATTACATATATCCCTCGACCGTGCTACTTTGTTAGAGACCATTTTACCAGTGCCAGCACGAAGAAAGGTAAACTAACAATAGTGCAGCAATAACATTCATCTCCAAGTAGGCACTTTACATTGGTAATGTCAAAAAAAAAAAGCAACTTATCCACTTTCTGTGAAAGGAATCAAAAGCTGAAATACTCAGTGACTCAGAACAGCCACAATATATGAACTCCAAATAAAAGCTTTTATAACAGAAGTTGGCAGTGTTAGCAACTCAAACCATGACAGTTTGGTTTTTAGGAGAAAAGATGCATAGGGAATAGAACAGTGCCCATACTGTGTCTTGTTACTGAAGTGAAAAATTCCAGGAAGTGAACAAATTTGAGAGCTTTAAGAGTGATTAACTATTTTGTGCCAGAGAGATTTCAGACCCCCAGACTGTGGGATATCAGATCCCCAGACTTCACGAAAGGCAGGTGATAAATAGCAGTGACTTTCTGCAAAGGGCTATGCCTAAAATTTTCACTTGAAGATTAAGAATTAGGACTGTCTGAAACATTTGTGACAAGGACTAAAATTGCCAGAAAATTGAGTTCCAGAAGGTCAGAAACTATCTGCAAGGGGAGGTCAAACTTGGTGAGTAGTTTCAGCTGAAAAAACAACTCACTAGACATAATTTACTTAAAAATAAGGATATTTGGAAAGCATTAAAAAATGCATTGGACAATATTTAATTCTGACCTGAAATTCTAGTTTTCAGTGTGTAATAAAAAATTAATGCCTGTACTTGCTATTTTTATTCAGTTTTCCTTACTCTACTTGTTAATTATTTTGTTCCATTTTAGTACCAAATGCAAAAAATCCTTTATTCCACCAACTCCAGTAAACACAACTCTCCTTGCAGTAACTGCCATGCTAATTACAAGCATAAATCTACTGAGGTGGGTTACAAGGAGAATTCTCCCCAGTACCTGTGTTGCAAGCTTCAGTGCAGATGTCTTGGTCATTCCTCGCCATTTAATGGTCACATCTGGATCTGTTATTTTGTTTTACAATGTTGATTCTTTTGTATCTGCATCACTGACTGCATATTAATTTCTTACCTTTCTAGAGAATGTCATGTTCCACCACCCTGTCCAGAGATTTGCTCCTTATATAAATTCCCAGCTGGTGTGTATTTAACACCTTCACTGCCAGAACATCTATGCATTAACAAAATATTTTTTATTCAGGAGAATTCCTGTCCCATCTGCCTTTTCTTCTCTTGAAGTTACTGAGATGCACATAATTACCTGGAGGCTAAATTTGGACTATAAAGTGATAATCTTTTTTTTTTTTCCTTTTTGCTTTATATGTATTTCCACAGCAAAACAAATGGAGTGCTACAAAGAGGCTTATCACGTCAAATAGGAAATTAGCAGCAGGAATCAATAATCTCCAAAGTAACAAAGATCCTATTTCCAGGCAAATACTCTTAACTTCAAAATAAACAAAACCCTCCTCATGAAACAAAATACTTCCAGGGGGACATTCAAACCTTGTGCTATGCTGATCAGGCTGCAGCCTTTCTCTTTGTCTTCTGCACAGCGTGACATCAGCTTTTTACATTTTCTTCCTGAAATTCTGGGGGCTCAGTTCGCCCACTACTGAAGTAGTTTTCCGACTTTTATCAGGCATCAGGTACCTGTACATTCCACAGTTCCACCTGACACTTTATCAATGTGAAAACCTGTTTCATTACCACATTCTGCTTGCTGGGGTGAAATCAGTATTCTTTTCATTATATTTTTCCTTAACTAGAGATGATGTTTAACTACAGAGGGGGAGGGAACACTCCATGGCATCTTCCTTTTGAAAAACAGGACAGAAAACTATTCCTGGCCCTGTTGAACTAAAGAATGATTTCTCCTTTACACTTCAGACACCTCACTTCTTAAATCTCATTGGAAAGTGTTGTAGATGTCTTCCCTGTGACAGTTGAAATGAAGGTGCTATCAAAATCCACATTTTTGCAATTGTTTGCCCTCTAAAAAAAGACTGCCTTACATTGGTGACTTTTTTTTTGAGCTCATTACTGGTCTGAATAGTTGATGCTGCTGGCATTCAGGCAGAAAGGCTGAAGAGAATTAATATTTAAAATACTTTGCACTCAAGATGAGCAAAGTATGTTTGTTCATGGCTGCTGACATACCATAGGAGAAGCCTGGATTTCCCTGCAGGGCACTCAAATGCCACGACTGTGAAATATCTCTGTGTCCTGGGCATTCAGTGCCCTGATTTTGTGGCATACACTTGCTTTTTGCATTTCCAGCTGCAGTGATGGCAAGGACAGGGGGATTAGAAAATGGCAGCGAAGAGAATCAGCACAATCACCCTGTCAAAAATCCCTTCTAAGCATTTATTGATGACGCACAAAGTGTTCATAAAACTGGAAACTGCATCTACTGCAATGAGAGGCTGCAGATTAGTGCTAAAACAGGCTGGCTAGGATGGCCTGGGCAAACAGACACAGTGCCTGCTCATTTTTAGTTTAAAACTACTTTCTCATGTATTCACATTGAGCTGAAGTAAAAGAATACACCCTTTCAGGCCCTCCTTCTAGCCCCCATTGGCCACAGCCATGCTCGACTTGTGTTTTGCTTTACAAGCACACTGAATTTACATCTGTACCTTATAGTTTATTGGGTGTTAAGCCTACTCTCATGACTGGAAATTATTTAGTGCTAATAACAACTTTGCTCTGCTGACACCAGCTAATGAACTCCAGCTGCTAAGGAAGGGGGATGGGGGCAAAACGTCTCACAACTGCTACACTCTGTCAGCTTTTCAAACTCCAATAAGCAGTGTTTTTAGCAAAATGTGCGTCAAATACATGCTTCCACCCTGTTTTCTTCCTTAGAGCCATCAGAATAATTGCTGTACAATGCACTACTGGAGATCATTGCTGTTGTATAGATACCAGGTAGGCTGCCTGGGATGTTTGTGAGAAGACCAGGCTCCCAATTCCCCAAACTGAGAAAAAATAATAAATTGCTGTTTCTGGATTCACCCAGAGATACAGAGTTTTGAAGGTGGATCTTAAGGTTCTGCTTCAAATAGCTAGAAAGGGAGAAAAGGGTGCAAGGAAACTGAAAACTCTCAGAAGTGAAACTGGGACTCTGGTTTGGTTTTTTTTATATTTTTCCTAAGGCAGAGTTGGACTGAGGGGATGGGGAGGTGCATGGCTGAGAGAAATGCATGTTGAGAGAAGCTGGGTGTCTGGAGTTGATTTCCATGCAAACACAGCTTGTCTGTGAGATGTTCTTGTTTAGAAACTGAGTCCTGGTTATTTTTTTCCATAGAGCACAACACAAGGAGTTTGGTTTCAAGGGCTAACCCCATATTCTCTTGGGACTGAAGTAAGCTAGAGAATTTTATGGTCTACATGTCATGACAAGCATTTGTCAAAGCTTGTGACTTGGCTAAATTGTCTGTGCTGACACAGCCATTGTGCAATAACCGAAAGCAGGAGAAATTTGTCAAACATTGCATCAGAATATCTTTAAGAAAATATTCACCTTAGACTGGGAGGAGTGAAGGGAGTCATGATTTGGGAAGCCTGAGACAGAACTTGGCCACTCTGCAGTGCCAAAGGCACACACACACACAAAAACCCCAGCCATACACTTCAAAAGGCAAAGATGTTGCTAATACACACTGACTTTGTCAGCTCTTTTGATAACTTGTGCTATCACAGAATGGTGGAGGTTGGCAGGGATCTCTGGAGGTCATCTGGTCCAATGCCCCTGCTCAAGCAGAGCCACCAGAGCCAAGACCATGCCCAAAAGACTTTTTGAATATCTCCAAGGAGAGAAACTCTACAGCCTCCCTGGGCAACCAGTGGCAGTGCTTGGTCACCGTCACAGGGAAAATAATGTTTCCTGACGTTCAGGCCTGTTGCCTCTGATCCTGTCAATAGGCACCACTGAGGAGAGCCTGGCTCTATCCCTTTTGTACCCTTCCTTCAGGTATTTATACACATTGGTAAGATCCCCTGAGCCTTTTCTTATCTAAGCTCAACAGTCCCAGCTCTGTCAGCCTTCCCCACAGAAGAGATGCTCCATTTCATCATCTCTATCATCTTTGTGGCCCTTCGTTGGACTTTCTCACATATGCCCATATCTCCTTTCTACAGAGGAGCCAGAAGTGGACACAGCACTCCAGATGTGGCCTTGCCCATGCCCAGTAGAGGGAAAAGATTACATCCCTTGATCTCCTGGCAATACATTTTCTAATGCAGCCCAGGATACCATTGGCCCTATTTTTTCCCCCAAGTTGCTGGCTCATGTCCAACTTGGTGTCCATCAGGACCCCCAGATCCTTTTGCTTCTAGATGCTCTACAGCTGGTTGGCCCCCAGCACATACTGGTGCATCGGGTTGTTCCTTCCTAGGTACAGGACTTACCACTTGCCTTTGCTGAACTTCATGAGACTTCTGTTAGCCTGTTCTTCCAGCTTGTCAAGGTCCCTCTGGATAGCAGCACAATCCTCTGGTGCATCACCCACTCCTCCCAGCTTGGTGACATCAGCAAGTTTGCCGAGAATACACTCTGCCCCTCATTCTGATCATTAATGGATGATGTTAAAGAGGACTGGACCCAGCATCGACCCCGTGGGATACACTACTAATTACTGGAGTCCAACTAGACTTTGTGCCATTCAACACCAGCCTCTGGGATCAGCCATTCAGAGTTCTCAATCCATTTGCCCATCCAGCCCACACCTGGACAAGGTAGGAATCTTACGGGAGACAATGTTGAAAGGCTCACTGAAGACTTACATAGACATTATCTACTGCTCCCCTCTTGTCTACCAGATCAGTCATTTCATTGTAGAAGTTCATCACATTGATCATGCATGCCTTCCCCTTGTGAATCCATGTTGACTACTACTACTTTTTTGTCCTTTACATGCCTAATCCTCCAGGATCAGCTGTTCCATCACCTTCCCAGTGATCAAGGTGAGGCTGGCTGACCTATAATTCCCTGACTCCTCCTTCTTGAATATAGGAGTGACATTTGCTTTCCTCCTTATCTGGGAGGACTTCTCCCAGTTGCCATGACCAACCAAAGAAATATTAAAGAAAATAAGGATGGCACTGAATTTTTAGTAATGCTGGGTCAAATTCATCCTTTCAGATATACCTGTATGCTGAATAGTGAGGGAGCATTGTTCTCTGGAAGATTTTAACATGTGCCCTAGTTGTTAAAACATGACATGTTTAGTGACAAGTGCACAGAGCTGAGAGTAAGGCAAGGTATGGTGATGGGCAGGTGGGAGAATCAAACGTGAGGCAGTCAAGTGTGCAATAATCAGGGAAGATGTTGAGACAAGTGAGCTGTCATGCCTGGTATTCCCTCACTGATGTGTTGCATTTCCCCATCCCTGTCTTTATATCTGTTCCAAAATCCTTCAAATTGAGGCCAAGTGCTGCACAGTATCTTGAATCAAGATGGGGTGGAGGGCATTACCAAAACACAACAAGAAAAAGGACAGAATAAAGACTCTGAAGAGAAGAATTAGTCAAGACAAGGGCAAATAAAAGTACCTCCCAAAAATGTGTGAGAGGCAAATATCATATCTTTTCACTGCTGCTGAGCCTTTTTTAATCTGTCATGTTACATTTGAAACCGTGACGGAGCCCTTTGCTGTCATGAAACAGTGCAGTGCAAAGTGTTGGCAGCTCTTGACTGCAGTGGAGTATTAGATTTTCTCTGCTAGTCTAGTCTGAGGGGAAGATGAAATGATGGCGTATCACATAGCTCTGTGATGCTTGCAATTGCCCAGGTCTCTCTATCTCATCTTTTATGTCTGCCCAAACAAGGGAAGGGTGAATGGTCCTGGCCTAACCTGAGGGTGAAGGATGCCAGGCATTTACATGCAGCTGCTAACTAGGAAAAAGGAAAGAGTTTCAGGAGATGTTCCACCCCTGGAACATCAGCCACTCCTTTTCCTGAAAGGAGCAGAGGGAGGTTTTGGGATCAACTGGAGAATCTCTGAATGGAAAGATTCAAGAAGACATCAAACTGCCACCAGAGAAGTTGCTCCCCACTTCAAGACTGATGTGCAGCTGCAGTGTGTCTGTAAACCTGACTACAAACAAACCAGTTCCCGTCAGAGGGGCTGCCTGCCCTCGTTTTTTTATAACTGAACCCTGGATTTTACAGCTTCCCTGGGGCAGGGAAGCTGCCCAAAAGAAGCTGCCCCCTTGCAGAGGGGCAGAGGGTGCTCTAGGAAAGCCAGGGACCATAGACCAGGTGCTCCAACTTCCCTGTGCAGCCCAATAGGCTGAAGGATCTTATTGTCCATGCTGCTTGCAGGCTTAGCTGGAGGCGGGCAAGCTGATGGGGCCATGAAGAGACCTTCATGGCAGATGAGCAGGGACCTTTCCCTGTAGCTTCTGTGAGGGCATGTACTCACAGTTTACATGCAGCAGCCTTCCAGTACCTTATGAGAGCCAACAAGAGAGATGGAAAGGGACTTCTGACAAGGACATGTAGTGATAGGATGAGCCAATGGCTTTAAACTGACAGAGAGTGGGTTTAGATTAGATATTAGGAAGAAAGTCTTTACTGTCGGGATGGTGAGACAGTGGAACAGGTTGTCCAGAGAAGTGGCAGATATCCCACCCCTGGAAGTATTCAGGGCCAGGTTGAATGGGGTTTGAGCAACTTGATCTAGTGAAAGGTGTTGCTGCCCATGGCAGGGTGGTTGGAACTAGATGATCTTTAAGGTCCCCTCCAACCCAAACCATTCTATGACAATACAAACCTAAGATCCCCCTGCCTGCTCCCCCCTACGGGGTTTGTGTGCAACCATCCCACCAGGTAACTGATGTCTGGTCCAGGAACCATCCCTGTTCCCCACTGGAGAAGCAGGCTGGCACCTCTGCAGCCCCAGCTGTCCGAGATCAGGGTCTCCTGCCTGCAAGGCTACCTTTTAAATCAAAGCCAGTTGATTGCGGGGAGGCAGGAAGACCATTTCTGTCTTGATTACTGCAATAAAGGAAATTGTGAAGACTTTCCCAGCATGCTGAAAAACTGCAATATTCTTCAGGATAAATAGTCCAGCTGACATTATAGATGCTTGCTCATTTAGCAAGTACAATACATTGAATGCTTGTTTTATTAATTATTCATTAACCAGTAGTGTTGCTGCCTCCTGAACTCAGCGATGCCTGTGAAGAAGCAAGTTACTGAATTTATCTTGGTGCTAATGTGCTTTCCCTGTAGTTTGCTGGCTTGAAAGTTGTTTATTGTCAGAAAGGTAAGCAATGAATATTACAGGCTGCACACTTAGAAACACATTGATGTGGTCTACCACAGAGGAGAACGTGTTCTCTTCACTAAATTTATTAACATAAATGGTAATTTTACATGGTCAGGTCTGAGGCTAAGGGCTTTGGTTAATTCCCACATATGGTCTGTGCAGTGCTTATGAATCCCAGTGCACTGAAACAGGAGCTTAATTCCCATCCAAACTTGCCTCTAAAAGACTGGTTGTAATTTTTCTGTGTGTATGCAAAAAAGTCCTTATTGATCTGTAAGTGATCTTTGTGTTAACACTCTGTCTTACAGAAAATATGCAAAATTCCAACCTTACATAATGGTACCAGGTGTAATGGTAAGTATAATTGCTTTCTTGGTATATTTGTCCAAAAGACATTTAGTCCCATATAAAACAAACCTATAAAACATTAAATCTTACTTGGTACTTTTCAAAAAGTCACTTCTGTTTACTCACAAACAATAGCCTGCATGTGAAGCTCTTGGGTTTCTGGACATAGACAGATGACCATGTACACAAGTTAGACTTATTTCCCTAGCAGTCCTGTTTGTACTCCTAGTAATAGCCACGATGCACATATATGAGCACACATATATTTTAAAAGCCATTTGGAGTCAGGATAAAAAATTGTGTTTATGTGTTTGACTGCTTTACAAGGATTGCCTGTATTAAATCTCCTGCACATGTGTTGCCAAATAGGCCACAATACACTGAAGGGGCGGGGAGGGGGGAAATGCAAACTGTAACTTCTGAGAGAGGTTAAATATTTTGCTTAAAGAGTAATTTCTCCATTTTATAATCATCAGCCTATAAAATGAAATCCATTCCTACCATTCTGCTTCTTTTATTTACTTGTACTGCTATGTGATTTTTTTCCTTTACAGAAATTACAAGGTGATCCAAGCTAAGCAACTGTTGTGTTTGTGATTAATTCCCCCCAATCAGCAGACAGAAAATATGAAGATTTGTGGTTAGATTTCTTTCAAAGTGGAAATTTATGAGCTAGTTCTTTATGGAGCTGACCTAAAATTGTCAGTATTAACCAGCAAGAGAAAAAAACAAAACCAACAAACCACCTTAATTTTTAAAGGCAGAATATAATATTTTGAACTAGCTACTTCCTTGCTTGTGTTTGTTTCACCTGTTTTTATTAATGCCATGCTTTTACTCAAAAGAGAGTACTGCATGGACTCCATGTGGCCTCTTGTTTACTGGAGACATACGACTATTTCTATTACCAAAATACATTATTTTGCTACTGCCACAAGCTTGCATTATATCACTGTGAATTATTTTGCCCAGCAGAGAAATGTGGCTTCCTCTTAGATAAAAGCTGACAGTAGTTTGACAACTAAAAGCAGTACTGCAATCAATTTGGGGCAGAAAATGAAGGATACCACACCTCACTGAAACTACAAAGGAAATTAAGGTAGACTTAATATATTTGTCTCAGCTCTGTTGACAGCCTGAATTAGACTGCAAATACAGACTGTGTCAGGGGGCTGAAGAGTATAGGAAATGTGAAGGTGAAATTGTGACCCCATAATATATTCTGCCTTGACTTCTGCAGAGATAGAATGGGAGAAACAGATGCTGCAATGACAGTGTGGCGTGACTTGAACTGCTTCCATGAGAGCAGGCAGTGGGGAGCAGTGACAGACCCCAGGAATAAGAAATTCCTTTCTGGGCTGGTGACATCTCTTATTGAAATGAACTTCTGACATGGAGAAAACACTTTCCATTTCATCAGTGATCACATGGGTGCCTCTGGGGAGACCTTGCCCTCAAATGTCGCTTCCTGCTGCCTGTTGCCTACCATTAAAATCATCCCCCTCCTCAGCACAACTTTCCTCCTCCTTTATAGTAATATAAATAAAATGTCTCTTTACATTTGGAGCTCCACCTTCTAACATGGAGAGACACGTCTGCCCAAGGACAGACTATATCCACTCTGTGAGGCTCTGCTTTCATAAATAACAAAACATCTGCTGGCCCTGGTTCAGCAAAACTGATGGGGGCGGGGTTTCATCCCATTCCAGGGTGGAGCTGCAAAGGTTAAGGAGACTGACCATCCCCCATAGGAAAAAGCATGCAGAGGTGATGTGTTTTGCAGTGACACTGTCACCTCCCCTTTCCCTTGATTGCTCCATTGACCTTTTGCCTAACCAAATTACTCAGAGGAAGCAAACTCATGCTGCTAGTTATGAAATGCAAAACAACTATCAACTATCAAAACAATAGTAATAGCATCATTCATGATGTTAGATGCTTTTTTCTGTGATGAATGATGATGCTAGCCATGGAGATAAACATAAATTCCTAATATAAAGAGACAAGCACAAACTGCACCCAAAAATGCGGATACTTATCCTACTGAAACACAGAGTTAGATGCCTAAAGAGATCTTGGTATCTGGGTGTTTTTATTCCAAAGCACACAAACTTTGGAAAATTCCACTACTTGACCAACTGTCATAGACAGCAAAGTTCATAGACACATATGTACATTTTGAGACCCCCCCAAAATACCTTAAATATATATATATCTATATCTATGTGTGTGCATGTGTCTCTTTCAGTGGCTTGCCTGAGGCTGGAAAGCTCATGGAAGATGCAGACTTCTCAGAGTACTTTAACTACAAAGCCACCTTTCTTTTCAGCACAATAGAGCTCACCAGGACATAGATGACAGAAAAGAGCCCATCTTGCACCTGTACCCACGTGCAGAACTCAGACCTGTTCTGCTCTGAGTATTTATTCCCTGCGGTTGAGCCCAGATGTGTAGTGATGGCTCAGTTTCAGCTTGTCACCCATAAATAATCACCTGCTTTTTCTGCCTTCCTCCAGATGCTAAGGGCAATTTAGATAGCTCCCCTGGGGTTTCCACAAATGAAGAGCTTCCTCTGAAGCTAAACTAAAAGTAAAAAAATGCCGTTTTCCCTAGCTACCATCACAGTTAAAGCCTAGGCTCAGCCCTTTGCAGCTTTTCTCAGTCACCCCCATTCATGTATCTAGCGCTGTCGCATTGTCCCCTCTAATCCAGGATTTAGATGAGCTTGTTTACCACAATCCCATTTTCCGTGTGATTTATCCCCAGCACCCGACATGTGAGGAGGCAAGCGGTACACACGTATGCGTGCGTGCTGCCGTCAGGGATGAGCTCTTGCTTTAGGCACTTGCTTTTCTCTCATTAGTGGAAGCTAACAATAAGTGTGAGAATTGCAGACGTAACTGCAGTCAAACGTAATTAGGAAGAAATTATTTCACGTTACCCAACAAAATGAGGTCTATGAATAAAGCCTAATCCCACTGTCTGCCCATTCTTTTTATCCCTAAATGACTCGGAGACGGGGAGGACACAAAAATGCCCTCCACAGCACCAGATAGGGAACAGTCATGAGGAGATTCAGCCACGCTCAGTGGGGACCATCATGCTGCCATCCTCTGGCTGAATAAACCCTCCCCTTAACGGAACTGCAACACTGTTTAAATAATCAATCATTTCAAAAAGCTGAATCTCTTCACAGCCTAAATTTTAGTAAATAAAAATGATCATTTCAGACTATTCAGTCCCCTTAGATCTCTGAAGGAACTGCTGCACATTCCAACAACTGTGCAAGCCTGTAAGACTGACACTTCCTCAGCGCTGGTAATATCTGTCACCTTCTTGGTAATGCTCAAGGTGCAATCCTTTTCCCAAACTGTCCTATTTTCTGCTCTTCTTTCTTATTCTTTCTAGTACCTGATCTGAACAAGTCCAAAAACCTTTCAGGCAGCCTCATGACATTTAAAAAAAAATCAATGGTAATGTTTTATACTTGTGGGAATTTACCAAGTTCGTTTCATCACAGGATTTCTGTTTCTAAGCAGCTTTTTTCAGTACAGCAGAGGAAGATATAGTATTGATCAGGGAATGCATAGAGTAGATTACCTTTCTGAACAAGGTAGTAGGTGACCATCATCTGTCAAACCTGCCACTCCATAAAGTTTTATGACTTCTCATGCTACATTTCTCAGTCACAGACATCTTGGTACTATTTCCAAAGCATCAATGGGACTATAAACACATCTAGCAGGTGTGCATGGCCGTATCTCAAGTGTACTTATTTAGAGCTATATGCACACACAGAGTGTCTCTGTGATCTATTGCCTCATGATACTTGCAATACATTATTTATATTGCTTCAGATCAAGATTTTCCACTTGCTTGTGCGAGGACAGCACCCTGTATTGTAGTGAATAAATCCAGGGCTATAGAAAAACCAATGCAGAGCTCTACTGTATATCTGATAGATGAGCTTGCCACTGATTCACTGCTTTAAGGCAAGCAGAACATTTAAAGCCAGCAGAACATATACAGTGCCACACTCACAGGATTCAGTTGATCAACAGGAAAAGCATCCCTCAAAGTCACAAGAGTGGCAATAGGTAGTTTGTTACTTTCTTCCTTATTTGTTTCTCATTTTATTATTTTGTTAATGTGCAGAGGGCTGCTCCCCGACCTCATGTCTCTTTGCTTTCACACTGGGCACAGCCTTGGGTTAAACATGATCCCTGCAACTAACAGCTCTTGGCAGCAGCACAGCACAAACTCTTACTGGACTGCAAAATCTTACTGGGCTGCCTGTGGCACCTGCCAGTGAAGGGCAGCAGTCCTTGACAAGCACTGCTTGCCTGTGGACAGCCTTTATGTGCCTCCTCTGACTCCTGACCTATAGTCAGCCTGCCCTCTTCCCCAGGATGGGTAGGAGTGTGCTGATGAGACAGACGTGATGCTGACCAGTAATAATACTGTACATACCAAGAAGTTCCCTTAACATTGTTTATTAGCAACATGATAATAACCACTGGATTACCAGATTGTTTTGGTATTATTATCCTATTCCAGCAGGTAGGAAAAGCCAGGATGGAAACAATTCAGGGAAGACAAAGACGCTGTCATGTGTTCTTGAAAAGCAGAGGACCAAAATCTCAGCTTTAATACTCCTGTATCTAATTGCTAATGAGCAACTTCATAAGACCTGGGGGGTTAAAAGACTCAAAAAAGACTTGAGTGCTTTAGAAAGCCTCTCTAGGCTTTCTAAAGGATACGTGGCTTATCAGCCATAGTTTAAAGATCCACGTTGTCTCAGCGTATGGGAGAGACTTTGGGAAAGAAACACAAGGAAACCAGGTCTTCCAAGTTTAAGGGAGTGCAAAGTCCTCAGCAAAGTCTGGTGTTTTTCTAAAGGGCTCTTGTGCTTACTACATAATATGTTGATTGAAAGTCTGCATCGTCTCTTATGACCCAATTGTGATTCCTTGGTGAAACAGAAACGCCAGGACTGGCACTGAAGCATCTGTCTCAGTACCAGAGATAGTCCTGCAGTGTCTGGGAGACATGTGGCTCTGCTGTCCATCACCCACCAGTGCTGGCCCTCTTCCTCACCAGGGGTTCCTGGCAGGCAATGCATTAATCATTGCCCTGGGAGAACCTCCAAGTTTCACAGGCATAGCCCAGATGTGCCCCATTCCTCTCACACTGATAGCCACCGAAAGCTAAACACAGGTCCTGCTGGCCCCTGCTCTAACCTGAACAGCCAGGGGACCCATGCTTCCCAGCATGTCCAACACAGCCAGGGAGACTGGCAGAAGGGGTATATCTGTCTTTTCCCTCTGTCTTCCAGACCTCTGTTAACTTCCATACCCCTGTTTTTCTCCCTTCTGTCTTACAGTGGCATATACAAACTTCTTGAGCAGCTGTGAAGCTGTGCAGGCACCAGAGGGTTAAAATAGAGGAGGAGTTTGGGAGAAGCTAAACAGGCAAAAAACCCCCAACCAAACAAAAAGCCAAACCACCCCAAAAAAAATCCCCAAACCCGATACCCACTTAAAGATTTACTTAGCACAGAAGGTTTGCACTTCAGAGTAGAAGTTAATGGAGCTGTAAAGGTTTTTAGCAGACAAGAACATGGCCTCCAGCACCCATTTAGTATTCCCAGGTCACATGCGGTTATGAGCTGGAAGTTCTGCATCTTAATTCACTATTTTTGCTCCTTGCTTCATAGTACATATGCCATTTTCGAGTAATCTGTTACGGTTTGTTTAGAGCAGGAGGCCTTCTAAGCGGTTGCTGTAACTAGTTGCCTTAATTACTGTTGAAGACTGCTCATGGGGCAGTGGCCTATTCATGTGGCTGGAATTCACATGATGCAGGATCTCCTGCCTTTCCTAAGACATATTTTCCCACCTTGGGCAAGAAGCTCCATTTTTGCTTGGGTCTATGTGTGCTGAGCCATGATACAGGATACAAACCAGCAAAGGACTACATTCATGTGAAGTGTTCCTATGATAAGCACAGTGATTTTATCTCATGGCTGAACTAACATTTAGGTGTGTAATGGGCCAGATCCTGCTATAAGATACAGTCCCTGCAGCCTTACCTTACAGCTGATCTGGTGTAAGTCAAGGCACCACCCTCCCAGCATGGGAATCAGGCAACACAGTGAAATCTGCTCTGGAGTCTCTCTTCCAGTTGGTGGATGCAATAATAGAGTCATAACAATTTCCTGGGACTAACCCTAGGTTCAGAGGTTCCAAGCTACATTTAAACAGGATCTGAACAGACTGTTCTCTGCCAAACCGATTCCCAGTGTGACTCTAATAACGCTGGAGGAACTACACCTGGGATGATTTTGGTCCCACACAATATGTCAGTGGCCAATCTCAATATGCCTGGCTATAAGCATCTTTAAAAATTACATCCTCTTTATAGTACTAAATTCTGATCTGCCAAACGTGGCAGCCAATGAGCTCTTCCAGACTAAATACTGTGAGGATTATGCATAAATACTGAAGTATCCTAATCAGCCTCTTGGTGAAAATTAATTGATCCATTACAGACAATAACTATATGCTGAAGTTTTTATTCTGCATTTTTTACTTCTGTAAGTAGCATATATGATCTGATTGGCTGGCTATTTTAAACCCTAGGGGACCATTGGTGGAGCAATACAAATCCCTCTGAAATCCAAAACTGCCAGCTGCAATTATAGTCTGCATCTAGCATCTTCTCTAAGGACTATAAATGCTTCACTACTTTAATTTTGCTTGGCATTTGCATCACTGTGTGACAATTATCGAGCAACAGCAAAGGATGAATTCAGTAATGAAGTCTGGACAGTGAAGAAATACTGTTCAAATTGAAATATTCTATTTTAATGTAATATTCAACAGTCTGGGCACATGGATACATTACATTTAGATACAATGCAGTGGTAAGACAGGCACCTCTCTGCTTGCTGCTGAAATGTCTGTGTCTTCTTTCATGTTAAAAATGAGCAGAATTGTTCTGTCCTCATATTTCTTCACTGTTTTCAATTACTCAAAAGGATGAGATGCTAAGTTGTAAATACTAGTAATTAAAAGGTCAATTAAATGGCAACTGTACCATTCCAGTTAAGGCTTGTGAAATTCTACCAGTTTCAATGATTTTACACTTAGATAAAGTGTGAAGGAAACATTTTCATTCAGCTCAGCTATTTTTTTAACTCGTATATACACAGTTTTAATTATTTGAACTATTTGTGATTGCCCCTAAGTTCTAGGGGCAATATTAGAAGACAAGATCAAGTATTATGGCTCAGACTGAATTAGCAGAACTGCAACTGGGGAGAAAAACAACATTATGAGAATATGGGTCTTAGACAGGAAGGGGTTTGGGTATTGCCAAAATTAGCTTCCCTTGTTAAAAAGGCATATGCTGAAGAAACATTCTTAACTGCAGAAAAAGCAGGTTTTGGAGATGTGAGAAATAAAATACTTATAATGAAAAAGACCTGGGGCACAGTGAGCTGTGCAGAATCAATACTTGTGAATGACACTACCTTCCTTCATCAGCCAGAGTTGGAAAACTTTGGAGAGACCTAGGTAATTTAGGCAAATGGGCAACACAGTGGAAGTGCTGTCCAAGGTCATTGCAAGGTCAAGCAGTGAGATATGCTAAGAGATAAAAATTTCAACTCTTCAAAATGAATCATATAAAACACTGGGACCTTATTGTTCTGTACTGTTCTTTGGGACCCAGAGTTTCATGTCTAGCTACAGTCTGACAAGGTATTAGGCTGAATAAAGATTGAACTGAAAAATCACACTACCAGCAACAGTGTAGTACCATCTTACATATTTTGGGCATGACTGCTAAGGCCCCTCAGCAAGAATACTGAAAAATTAGACAGGTCTTGGAGTAGGCTAAGCATGATCCAGCACAAAGACTTTCAAAGACAGATTGGAAAGATGTGGTAACTTTATTCCAAATAGATGATAAATGAAAAAGAGTAAAGTCATGGAAAAGAGTCAATCAAATGCCGAAAGTGCTATTTACCAGGAGCTCCTATTCATCCTATCTCCACAACATGGTAACAGTGTTCCCCCCTTATCCACCCTAAAAATAAAAAAATAAAACCCACAAGAAAATTCCCAACAACTGGCCAGTCATCTCCTTGAGGTTTTCCAGAGTCACACTGGAGGGTGACTAACAGCATTCACCAGCTCTACATATGACCAAGCTGACAACATACTGGTGTTAAAATTGATTACAGAAATCATGGCTGGAGCATAGGAGGTTCTCAGAGATTTCTATCTAACCTCAATTTACTAATTTTTGTTATCAGAAATCTTCCACATTTAATGGCCATCCCTCTATACCCCATGCAAAATGGAAAGCCATTACAGCTGGTGAGTAACACTGCTATGAAGAAGAAGGAAGTGTCTTGACAGGGTAAATCTGTCCAACCTGACCCAAGAAGGTAAGTACTGAAGGACTTAAGTATTTTGGACCAGAAAAAGTCTCAGCTACTTATGGAGATGCAGTGAGAAGAGAAAGTTATACCTCTGCCCGTTGGCCAAACTAAGAGCTTATAAAATGGCACCTGCAGCTACAGTCTAAAATGTTACCAAAGCTGAATATTTCCCACTGATGCACCAAAAAGAAAATCCAAACAGCTCCTATTGATACTTAACACAATCAAAGTTCACATAGCATATGCCAGGAAAGTTGTATGGGAAGTTTTACTGGAGCAGAAATAATGTCTAGAGTCTTTTTCTTCCTCCCCATAGCTTTTCCTCTTGAACATTGTGACAGATCTCTAATGTTTAAAGACTAAGGATAAAAACTGCATCCCACCACATATTTCTAAAAGCAAGAGTGAAGAAAAATGGTTGCCTCTTACCTTGTTAACTTTGTCCCAATCTGCTGCCTAAGTTCAAGCCTCTCTTCATCAGTCTGCATGGGGAGGATGTTCTTTTCCTCCAGCTCTCTCTTGGAAGGCCTGTTGCTTAGTTTGATTGCTAAAGAGTCCTTCCTGCAGATTTTCCTCGCCAGGGAACCTGTGGGAGAGATGAGAGGCTCTGCCAAAAGAGGTGTCATCATTTCATTACAGCATGCAACTGGCAAAGAAGTACTAGCCAAGAGAGGATATGAGGCTCTCGTTTACATTGGTATGGACTGTGGGAAAAGGGATGTCATTAACTTCATGTGCTCAATTAACCTCAATTCATATCATGATAGAGAAAAGCTGAAATTGGTAGGTATACAGGAAAAAGAAATTGTTATATTGCTCCATAGAGGGGAGTGGAGAAGAAGGACTTGTCTCAAAATTGCTACTAGCATCCGTAGCTTCCTCTAGCACAGTTTCTGAACCACATAATGTAATGAATGACTTTGACCTCAGAACCTGGGCAGGCATCAAAGTTACAGCATGTTAGAAGAGAGAGGTATCTGAGTGCCTCCTGCAATGTAATATCAAGACATCTAAGCTAGCACTAGAAGGAATCAAAAGTCAATCAGAAGCAGCACAGAACTGCACGTAGGTTAACTGACACTGCTTCCCAGACAGTGATAAAGACCCTGTGAAAACAAGTAGCCTTTCATGGCTCATGCTTGCTTTCTGAGGCTTGTGTCCAAAGCAGTTTGAACAAGGAAGGCAGACACAAACAGACAGAGAGAGACAAACCCATGAGAGGTTTTGGCCTTTGGCAGGAGAGTGTGAGATAGTGCGTTTCTGCTCTGTTTTTAGGTTTAAGAGCAAACACTGCTTAATTTCACTTGCAGGGTAAGGGAGGGTCCTGAGAAGATTAAGTATGCCTGTTTTAGTATCTTTGTGCATTTTAAAAAGGGTGTCGTTTGATTGTACTGCTTCCAGTTTTCAGAAAAAAAGAAATCCTGGGGCCTGAAACTTCAGGTCAGTGTGTAGGATGTCAAACAGTTATTGTATGCAAAGTACTCTACCTTGTCTTCATGGGAGAGTCCTGTGATACCGTGCTGAGTCAAGAGGTGGGTTTTCTTAGAGAGGTCAGGAAGGGGCCACAGGTCCCTTCCCAGTCTGTAACTGTGATATGGCTGTCAATTAACCTCTTCTTATCTGAGCCCAGTCCTCTGATTGGGACCCCTTTGAAAGTATGTTCACACTTGGGAAAATGAAGCCAAAATTTCTAAGTGAACTAATATAAGCCAATACCCATCATTTGAATTTAGTCTGAGAGCTACCCAGACAGGGATTCACGTGGATTAGGGAAATCATTATGAATTCATACTACTTGTTATTTTGGATTAGCATGTCCACATAGTCAAGCCCTGAGAGATGCAAAAGCCACAGTCAAGAAAGAGAGTACACAGGCTTTTTGTTTCCCTTGTGTATTGTAAGTTCAGACTGAAAATTAAACATGTGAGAAAGGAAAGATAGAATGAGTCTTACTTGTAAATAATGAGTTATCCTCCTCTTCATCTTCCTCTTCTTCCTCTTGCTGTCTTGGATAGAGGCAGGAAGAATCTTCATAGTCAGGTTCATGAGGCACATTTTCTTTATTGTCATCGCATTCGATCACAACAGTTGGCACTTGTCTCATGTCTGGAAGGCCCCCAGGTCCTGTTTTTGTAACACTGTCACCTGTGTGTAAACCAGAGCTGTTGGGAAAGAAAAACAAAGAAATAAAACTAAAGGAAACAGCTCAATGAAAGACAGAGTTACTTCTCTCACTGTATTTAGGAAAGTAGTGGTCTTTCATCCCTTCTTAAGAAGAAATGAGAACAGAAATATCTTCAAGACCAGGAGGACATCTAATGGGCTTAAACTGAGTACACCTTAGATTTAAGGTACAACACTATTAGGGAGAGGTAGGAAAGCATGCAGGTAGAAATACTGGCAGCCAGGAGGAAGTACTAAAGGTATGTGACAAATACTTCATGACCAGCTACTCAGGGTGGTAAGCTTGCCTTCAACCTGGTATCTGTGTGACCTCTCCACTGGCATGCAGGCAGTAAGGAGAAAATGTCTCACCTGAATGCAGAAGGTGGAATAAGACTAGGAATGAGGAAATGTACACACTGTAGGAGATAACTGTAGAAAGGCAGAGGGAAAACATGATGGAAGCCAGAGGGAAAACTCCTCGGGCAAGATGATGTTGATTGACTTGAGGGGAAAGCAAGGGCACAATTCTCTGAAGTGCAGGGGGCTGAGCATGTGGAACTGGGCTCAGAGAAAAGAGATTGGGAGCAGGTGAGAGTAACCAGGGAAATAGCTAAAACGTGGGAGGCTTGTTTGCTAATGGCACAGTTATATATTGGGGGTCTGCCATGATGTTATCTCTTCTCCTACCTGGGTTCCTTATTGAGCCAGGTGCTGAAGATCAGTCAGAATTGGAGCTAATATATTTCTTTTGTTACAGTGTAATTGATTATTTTCTGCAGCTCACTAGATTAAGGCTTGTGTTCAGTACTGCTACCACCTACTCTGTTTAGGTGTTGATTTCAAAGCCATTTACCTAGTAACATATCAATAGAAACAGGGAAACAGGAACATGAGGAGGTGAAGATCAAAGCCAAACAAAAGGTGAAAGGAAAAGTCAGAGACAGAACCCCATTTCTCAACCAGTTTTTATCTAATAGTTCATGTTGCTTTTCCAATGTGAAATCACACTGAGAGGCTGGCAGGCAAAAATGACGTCAGCTTAGGTTTATTTGTGAGACAGTAGAAAACACCTCTCAATTCCCAGCTGAGGCAACAGCTATATGAAAAATGGGGAACGTTTGTCTGTTGGACACCCTCTATATGTCGAACTCCCATTTTACTTTCCAGAAGAACATAGGTGTGAAAGCAGATGTGCTGGCCAAGTTGACTTGGAGGCACACAAATTTGGGTCTCCCCTTAACGAGTACTGAATAGCCTCAATTCCCTTCAATATTTTAGCCTGCTCTGAATACCAGAGTCATTCTGCATCTTGAAATGATTTAAATTGTTTTCTACTGAGTCAAGTGAAAAACTTTACTTTCTTCTAGCCCTAAAGTTAACACAGACTCTTAAATGGGTGCCAGATAACATCACAGAAAGACTTCCAAAAGTGTATTCTTGGGATATAATGCTAGTCCACAATATGCTTAGGGATTAAGGGGAAGAAAAGGCTTTGGATCCTGTGAGCAAACCAAACCATGCTGTTACTATCATATTCAACTTCAAAGAAAACATTTTGTTACTATTGCCGACTAACCAACAATGAGATGCAGAGCTTTACTGGATGCCTTTAAGAGAAAATCCATTTCCTTAGTGATAGTCTATGTTTTGTATCACAAAGTAAGAGAGATTCATGAATAACTGGTTTGTGAATTTTTGTATTAGACTTCAATGAGTTTGACCCAAAAAACGTTATCCCCAATGTAGTTTTAAAATTCATCAGCTGAATTCTCATAAATGACACATCAATGCACTACAATATTTAAAAACTTTCAACTAACTTTTAATTTATTGAAATACTTTAAGAATTGTAATATTATGAACTTAATTAAATCTGTTTTCCCTGTAACCTAATTTTTGAATAAGTCTTTTTATGAGGAAGGGCAGGAAATCAAATTTCAGAGAGAAACTATAATACTGTGAAAATCTATTTACATTGTTAAAAACCAAAAAAAATCCTTCCAGTGGAGAGCACATAACCACTGGATCGTTCAGTTAATTCTAAAACAATACATACACAGAGAGTAAGTACAAGTTCACTAAGCCCCTTCTGGAAGTACAAATGAAAGGAGCAAAAAGTAGCTCAGCATGCAGGACTATTTGTTGCTTTCCTGTTCTGTGAAGGATGGATGAAGGTTACAGATGCATCCTTATGGTGTGTACATAGGGTAACAGATATCAAAGTGATTCATCAATTTAGGTTATCAAGCAGGAATCAGATGGCAACAAGAGTTACAAGTTACCACAGAGGATATTTATTTGAACTAGTGATCTAGAAATAGACAGCTTCTCATCTCATTGTAATTTTTCTGAATCATCCACTTTCTTGATAATACTACTTTCTATTTTAAGCCCCTCATTTTTCCTGGTGTTTTGTGTTGTTCTTGATTAAAATCAGCCTTTTTCACTGCATTTTGGCTAAGTCAGCTGTCTAAGCAAAGCACTTACGAAATACATGCAGTACTGCAGTATACTTAAGAAAGACGAATCAAGGTCACTGGATATGTCCATTGTGTATAAATTCCTCTGGATCATTAGCAAAACTCTCACATGGTTAAGTGGTCTACACCACAAAATTTTTCAGCATTATTCACCAAAAAACACACTATTATTTGAAACAGCTCTTTTTAAATCAGTTTCATGTTTTGCAACAAAATTAGAGAATGAAGCTACAGTGAAGCAAGAACTTGTTTCAAGAAGATAAATGCATCTTAACACATGGATCTGAATAATTAATAGCTTACTAGTACAAGCACTTGCAATTATTGCTGCATCATCTTTACATGATCAAAACAGCAAAAAATTTAAATCCCTCCTGTAAAATCTAGTGGAAAAAACCCCCACACTTCTCATCTGTCATCCCAAGCCCTTTGATTTTGGAATAAAGGGTTACATTTTTATCAGCATGTTTTCAGATCCATAGTACACTTTTCTGTACTTAACAGTTAAAAAAAAAATCTGAAAAAACTTTAAACCACTGTATATATGTTTCCACTACAGGCATGTGTGAGAGAGACAGAGAGAGAAGGCAGAGTTATAAATATTAAGTGCTTCTATCCTTAGGCAATGCTAAAGTTTAGACAAGAGGTAATTCTCTTGACAAGTTTTATGGAGGATAAATGCTTTCTGACTCAAATACGTTTTATAAGATTTACAAGACACTGACAGTAATGTCTAATGCATTTCATTTCGTAAATCTACAGTCTGAAGCTGGGCTGAGTGTCTCAGAGGAACTGGTCTCACACACTGTCTTTTTCACTGCTCTGCCACATAGGCAATTCCAGCCAGAAGTGAGATATTGCCACTTAACAGTTCTTTAGTTCCTACACTGAACAAATAGAGGCCCTGATTCAGCTGCTCCCCTACATGAGCCCACAGAGTAATTGAAATTAATGGCCACTTTTCCAGACAGACTGAGAACTATAAGGGCAAGGCATAAAATAAGGCTATTTCAGATCAAGGAAATTCGTCGCTAAGTCAAAATTAAAGACACATTTCAGTGGCACGAGAGTGTTGCTAAAGCCTCCTTTGCTGTTTATGACTCACAGCTTTGGGGCATGGTCCTTCTTCTCAAGTTTGTTCCAGTCAGGAGGATGAAACCTTCATATTTTGGTGTCAGGGCTTATCAGATTTTCACCAACTCTTAAAATGCACTCTGAAATGGTAAAAACCAGTGCCCAAATCTAGATTTTACTAATGCTTGACATGTACCCTTTGGGATGAAGGGGAAAGTCGTTTGCAGTAGGGCACAAATTGGCAACAGAGGCTGCAGAAAAAAGGTTATGTGGAAATTACACATTTTTCTGCTTCAACTTAATCTATAATAAAACTGGTAATTTATCAGGAAAAATAGAGACAAACTGGCAGCACAAATGACATGTCATAATAGTCATACTATGACAAGGGACAGATTGCCCTTCTGAGAATAGGGTATGAATAGACATTATGAGTCCCACAAAATGTTTGCAATCAAAAGTGTTAAGTGTGCAAATGAACTTAATGTTCTATAATGTTTGTAATAAAACGGAATTAAAAAAAATTCCAGGAATTAACTGCCATTTTAAGTCATAAGAGCAACTGGGACTTGAATAGCTATTACATGCTTTTAGTGTACCTCAAGACATTAACTTATTAATATGCACTAGATCTAGGTGAGGCAGTAACCTGCAATCACTCCTGCAGAGGGGAAAATAGAGGTAGAGAGGCTCAGTGGTTTTCTCAAGGTCAAAGACAACAAAATAACTTCTGGCTTCCAGGCCCTTACTGAGGGAGAGCTCATTTTTCTCTGGCAAGCTTGTGGCTCACTGGCAAAGCACTGATTTCAACTATCAGTGTTAGACTATCCAAATTCCAGAGACCTTATCTGTGTAAGAAAAAAACCCCAGATTACTAGAGGAAGGGGATATTTCAGCCTTTAATTCTTTGTTCCTGTCCATACTCACAGATCTGGTGGAGAGAAGAGTTTACTGGGTAAAATGTGGATTTGACACAAACTGGTTATGGATTCAGTGTGTATCAACGGAGCCTAAATGGCCTTGAGGAGCTTCCAATGCAATAGACACAAGGAAGAAAAGGAAAAATTCCCAAAGGAAAAGAAAAAATTTAGAGTAGAAACCTGTACTTGTCTACATAATCCTTCCTTATTAAAAAAACCCCCTAGTCTAAATAATACCCCAAATTACCCAATTTGGCAGTGTGGCAATTATTCTGTAAAGCTGTAGGATTCTTTTGAGATAATGTCTGAGGTCAGCAAAAAAAAAAATGCTGCCAATGAACCTTAGCATTCCCCAGAAGCAGCCTCAGAGACTTGTCAGGCTCTCTGACCTCAAGATTATTGACCCAACAGCAGTGACCGAGTACATTGTTACTTTGGAAGCAACTGTAAAGTTCATAGAGGAAACTAGGATGTCATTGCATACCTTATGCATGCAACAGATTTGAGCACACTACCAAATTTTAAACAGAGGGAAGTAGATCTAGGATCTTTGCAGTTTTAACAGGCCCTCAAGAGTTCTAGGCTGAAGGGTACAATGATAAATATTGCAGTGTAATTTCTTTTGGGTTTAATGCAGATTTTATACAATTAAGGGAAAATAACTACTGTAAAAAATAGTGGAAAATGGTGGCATTTGATACAAATAATCCCCTCCCAAGTTAAATAAATATGTTTTAAAAATTTGCACAAATCTTCAAGAAAACTTAGCAAATTTACCTAGTTCACAATTTGTCTTGAAAAAGCAATTTAAGAATTTAACAGCAAGTGTCAGCTCCACAGACATGTAAATGGTTTGAAACCCTTTTACCTCTAAGTACTATAAAAAGAACAATTGCTGTTGCAGAGCAAACGGTCATGCCCTATTTTCTCCCTTGTGAATGCAAAAGTTATTGATTTGTTTTGGCAAGGAGCACAACTGAAGTAGTCAATGCATTAATCCATGATTGAAATAACAGTTCATCAACACAAAAAGGCTATGAAAAATCAACTGCCTGCAACACCATGAACTAGTATTCCTATTAATTTTAAATGTGAAATATCAGTGCCATAACCTTTTCTTATTTTCTTCTGCAATGGGAGGCAATTGCTTCACACTGGGAAATGAATCTTACCTTATTCAGTTTTTAATAAGCAGCAGAGCTTCAGCTTCAAATTAGTAGTTATGTACAAACAGCATCACCTTCTTTAAATCAGTTAAATGTAGACATAAGCATGATGGATGACTAGAAATTGGAGCATTCATTGCTGAGGGGCAACAGATGCCACAATGAAGTCATACTCTGAGAGATGTCACTGAGCTCAGGATAACAAAGTTGTATCCCAAAGGAGCCTTTGGGATACCAACAGCTACCCCTCTGTGCCTGGTGCATTGAGCTTTGGGGAGATGCAGATGCACCTGACTAGCCATGCTGGCAATGTGAGAGGTAAATGGCTAGTCACTGGGTATGGTGTGGAGGGGCAATGTGGATGCTCTTTCTAATTCTACCTCTACAGTTCTTTTACCAGTGGGATTAGGAATTTCCTTCATAGTCCTAGCAGTTTTTCCCCAGCTGAGAATTCCCCCATGCTGTAGAAACTAAACCTGCACCCCTCACCTCATGATGTAATCACCATTCTAGTACTGAAATAAGATGGCAGTGTAGGATGGCCTCTGGTCTAGTGACAGCTTTTCAGGCAGTAAGGAGAATTTGCTATCAGTAATCCAATTATTTTAAACTATGCAATATAATGAAAGTAAAATTATCACAAAGAGGTATTGGGGTAAATCATTAGGCACTTTGTCTTTTAGACCAAATATTTTATCTTCCTGTGTAAGAGAAGGATGATCTGATGCTCCTAGAACAAGCTGGTTAACAAAGCAGCCCTTGGTACTAAACAAAACATGTCATTTTTTTGGACTACCTTTCCTCTTCTGGGACTTCCTCAGTCTTCCCCTACAAGATGAAATAAAATTTCCAAAGCTTGCTGATCTTTCAGTCTATGAGGACAGCTTGCATTTATACAACATGCTTTACTTAGACTATTTGGAGCAACATTCAGAGATACTCACAAGTGACAGTAAAAAAAAAACAGCCCCAAGGTGGGTAAGGCACTTCTGATCAAATGTGCTACTCTCCTTCAGATGCAAATGGCTAAGAAGGTAGCTGCTGTGGAACGGGTTAAATACTTATTTTAAGATCAAACATATAATTTAATTTAAATGAATTGAAATAATTTAAATACTGTATTAAAACCCCTCTAAGTGACTTGTAGGAAGTCCACATAGATTGTTTCGAGCTAATTGGTAATACTAATCAGGTGCTCTGCTTGAGTGGCACATCGTATTATTATTGCTCTTTTATGAATCTTCCACTTCCTTTCCTTGCATAATATCAATCCTACACACAATTGGAGCTCTGCAGTTATGCACTCTGCAGTATATATTGCAAGCCAGGCATGTCCTATTAAAACTTAACCACTGATTCTATTATTTGCTTCCTTGAACAGGACATTGAGATTCAGAAAATTTGGTCCTTACCTCTTTTCTGCCACAGGCTTGTCAATCAAGCCTGGAAAGGCTCTTCCCCTGTTTCTGTTTCTCCGGGAATGACTCTGCCCTGAAGTTGCTAGACCCCAGAGGAGACACCTCATTCAAATACTATGAACATAACTCAAGTGATGATATAGATACTGAGGCTAGCAAAAAACAGTGCACATCAATATGTAATTTTAAAAGTTGATTCATTACCTTTCTAGCCTGTGCATGGTCATGGCTAGTGTTTTGTTCAGTTCCTCTATCATCCGGCACCCTGAAGGGTGAATGGGCAACGTGCTGGACCCAGAAGGAAGGTGCTGGCTGTGGCTGCCGTACTGGAGCTGGTGCTGGTGAGCTGCTAACTGGGATGGCAGGACAGTGTGATGCTGTTGGGTCAAAGGCTGCTGGGAGCTCTTCTGCGTGGAATAGGATGAGAGAGAGAGGTCTGGCCCCCCTAAAGGCATGCAAATCATGACTTTCTTTGGAGGTAGTGGAGGTGACAGTTTAACTGGCATACAAGGCAGTTTCACAGGAGCGCCAGGATCTAAAACAAAAGAAAGAGAGCCCTGGTGTTAATTTTCATGTCAGTAAGATGGAGATCAGAGTATCAGCCTGGGTGAGCAGGTACTGAGCTTGCTAGTCAACATGGGAGTGTGCACTCCTCCCTTGTAGCGACAGATCACTTTGCACACCAAACACTCAGCGTGGTCTTCAGAAAAAATACTGTTGTTTTGCAGCACTGCAGAGTCTCACAAAAAAACATCCTAGGGCTGTGCATGCCCCTTAGTAAACATGTTAAGCAATGCTTAACAAGGCTTGCGGCACGCTTTGATGCTTTAGAGCCCAAATCCTCCAAAATAGCCCTCTGAGGTAAGCACATGTTCTACTCAACAGACCCGCAAATAGGGGGAGAGCAATCCAGTGTCTGAAGTTACAGGATGACTCACCACCATCACTGACAGAGCAAAAGCTCAGGGATTCATGATCCTTCTCAGGCATTGCAGTGCAATTACTACAAGTCATGCTTCTTACAGCTTTGTAATGTGCAAAACATCTGGTGTTAAAAATTACATTACAGGGCAAGGGAAAAAAGACGCAAGGTTTGAATACTAAACAGGAGAGATTTAGAAAAATGAAGGGTACATGAGGAAAAAGATATAAATGGCAGCAGATTGTTAGGACTCACCTATTTTTTTTTACAAAAGACTTGGTAGGCACTTTTCTCTGGACTCATCCACTGAATTTTACCTTTTTAACTCTAGGCATGTTCACTAAAACCCACAGTTGATCAGCCAGGCAAAGATCTCCCTGACTTCAATGAGAAATCAATGAGAGGTCCACCTAAAAACCTCTCTTCTAGAACTCAGCTGCAGGATGGAGATTTTTGGAGTTGCATTGTGAAGTATTTTGAGAAGGGAAAAGAAGTAACATGAGGGCTTGTAGTTGCCAAGATGGGTGGGGGAAATGCTCACAACACATGCTAAGAACAGAGAGAGCACATATATACACCTTGAGCTGCAACTGTGAGTTTATCTCTAGGAGCAAGACCAGGCCCTTTCCAACCTGTAATACTGCAGACATTTGGCTCTGCAATGTAGTTCTGCAGGCAAGGCTGGCATGATTTTTGGTCTCTTGCTGCTTCAGTCCACTCTTGCTGTAACGTGGTCAGGGAATTGCAGGGTCAGAATCTTCTTTGACTCAAGAAAGCCTGCTGCTCTCCAGGTTCCAAAGGTCATCACCCTCCTCAGTGCAATCAGATTTCAAAAGTCCTTTTCCAGATGGTTCTTCTTAGTATTGACTATCCTTGCCCTCACCCCCTTCATTCTTTCCTCCTTCACAGCCTATTCTGTGTATTGCCTGTACTAGCATCCATATCTAATAGCCAGGGTGCACAAGGGTGAATAGGAAGGCTTCCAACCAGTAACACTTCTTGAAAATGATTGAGGATCATAAGGTGGACAAAGACCATGGATAGAGCCAAGTTCAGATATACCTTTTGACTTATTTTATTGCTAGTCACGGTTTCATTGCATCCACAGTATCCACTTACTACTAGTGTTTTTGCTGCACTAGGAACAGCACATTGACAGTAAGTCTTCCCTTTCTTCAGAGTGTTTATAGGCTAAACAACATGGAGGAGTCAAAGGAAGTGCAAAGATGAAATACACTGTGCTGGTTTTGGCTGGGGTAGAGTTCATTTTCTTTATGATGGCTAGTATAGATAGGGTTGTGTTTTGGATTTGTGCTGAACACAGGGTTGATAATACAGAGATGCTTTTGTTATTGCTGGGCAGTCTTGACACAGAGCTTTTCTGCTTTTTGTACTGCCACACTTGCAAGGAGACTGGGGTTGCCTGGGAAGTTAGGAGGAGACTCAGGCAGGACAAGTGACTCTAACTGACCAAAGGGATATTCCATACCACATGACATCATGCTCAGTGCATAAAAGGGGGAGAAGAAGGATGCAGGGTGAATGCCTGGAATGATCACGTTTGTCTTCCCAAGTAACCATTACATGTGACAGGCTCCTTGCTCTCCTGGAGATGGCTGAAAACCTGCCTGCCTACAGGAAGCAGTGAATGAATTCCATGTTTTACTCTGCTTGCATGCATGGCTTTTGCTTTTCCTGTTAATCTGTCTTTATCTCAACCCATGAGTTTTCTGGCTTTTACCCTTCTGATTCTCTCCCTGATCCCACTTGTGGGGGAGTGAGCAAGCAGCTGCATGGGGCTTGGCTGCTGGCTGGGGTTAAACCATGACCTAAAAGCATGGAGAAAAAGTGGCCTTTCCACATTGCAGAAGAGTTATAGAGAGTATAATCCAAGTCTTTTGCCTTCAAGGTAATCTCAAATCCGCTTGGCATGCTGCCTCTTGCAGGCAAAAATTCTTCTGATGGTTCCATCAAGGATAAAAATATAACTCATGGATTTGCCAAAGCAGTACAAATAAAAAAAAACCAACACTTCCAGGATTTTCTATTCAAGCACACAAAGCTCTTCTTATGTACATGTTCTTTGTATGTATTACCTTTTGGTATCCTGCATATAAAGAACACACCTCTTCAATAAAATGTAAATAACAGAAAGAGTAAAGAGAAAATTGTATAGAGCCCTGAGAATAAGGTTCCTAGGGGATTTGTAGTAACAAACTGGACTTTTTCTTATACTTGTGCTTCAGGCAATTTTACTTCTAGAGTTCTTACTGCATTACAAAGCCTACACTGAGATCTGCACTTCCATTTTGACAAACACAGCTTTGATGATTGGTTTTAGATCCTTTTTTGCAGTATCTCAATTGAAGTCTTCATTTGACAGCGCCTGTGCCTGGACACCCCATCACTCTGTGGCAGTCATCTTAACAGTGCATTCAAAGAGATCCCAACTACAGGCATCTCTTGCTTTTGACAAAAGAATAAACGAAAGTATTCTAGGTTTGCTGCCTTTTTTTGATCTTGAAGATTAGAGTAGTATTTTAGTGAGCATGGCATGTCAAATAGTTCAGATATAAACTAAACAGAAATCCTTCCTTCTTCCTTCTCAAATATAATGAAAATTTATTTTCTCATGCAGGCATTCATTTAGCACAGTTGTGACACAGGCACTTCAGCTCTGGAGTTGTATGGGAGAACAAGTCTAGCTTAATTATCCTGAGTAGCCACACATTCCACCATGAATCAGATGTGCACGCTCTGGTTTCCACTCTTCATAACAAAGGTATGGACCTTTAGTTTCCACTTAAAATCAAATAAATACTTCACATCAACATGTTTTCAGTGGTTATCAGTGCTGAGTGACTCCATCGGCTACCTGCCAAAAATCCTTCACATTGTTTTTAATATCTTTATTCAGATTGACTGTGTTACACCCAGGTTGTTGAGCCTGTCTGAATATGGTCCTAATACCAAAACAGACCCTGGAAAATGAATCAGAGGCATTAAATCTACTTGTCTGCCCTTCACCTTCAGGAGAATTCCGTCTATTTTTAAAAAATGGTTAAAGTAGGATGACCACAGTGGGAGAAAAGTTCAATCCATTCCCTTGGAAACGTAACAGTGTATCTTCACCAACACCAGTAATGGAGACCTTGGTACAGCAAGTTTTACTGTGTGGACAGATCAGTGAACAAGTGAGGAGTAGAAACAGTTATTGTCTCCAGCATGGAATATCCATCAGACATGGGCATCTGTAGATGAATAAGAAGCTGGACAGGGAAAATATGAACAAGGAATCTATGCTAAGTGTCTTCTCAGCAGAACAATACCAGAGGCTTAAATCATTGAACAAAGCAGTCTTAACAGAAAAGAAGAAAACTGTGTAAGCCAGGTGTGCGAGTCTGATTAATCTCTTTCAGCTGAGGTTCTCCATACTCAAGAAAATAATGAGCAATTTTGTAAGATGTTGGTTCCCAGTGGTTGTGTGACCACTCAGCACCGTGTAATAACTTGTATGCTAGAGCTGATCAAAAAGATGATAGGCACCAACTTCCCACTTCTGATGACAATAAATTATTTAAAAGATAGTTATGGATGTCACAATATTTGCTACACATCAGACCTTTGACAACCAGGTCAGCCCTTACCCTTTCCTTACAGATCATTTTTCTAACAGCTACAGTTGCTCCATTTCCTTTGGGGTTCTCAGGAGACAGATAAACACACATTTATTTGTTGCACAGGTGTGCTCATGTATGGTCCTTCTGATGTGTTCGTGGTACACTGGAACGGAACACCAAGCACACTGAGTCTGATGCTTCCTCGTCACTGAAGATGGCTGGAGAGCTGGTTGGCACATGCTGCAGATACAGCTGCTGCAGACAGGGTTCTAGGAAGTTCTGAATGTGTGGCAGTAAATGTTGCTCTAGCAGGGCTGGTAGAAAAGCGCATTAAAATCTTCAAATTCTGCCCCAGCTCAACTACTGCATGGAGAAAGAGGATATGCCTGGGAAGATGGGGCTTGTGGCAGAGCTGGCTGTCTTTGCTATACTGCCAGTGGCAGAAAAGCTCTTTCTTGACTCTGCCAAATGTAAGCCAGCATTGTACCCTGACAGCAAGGAAAGGCAACAGACTCCTAGGTGGAACGAGTAGAAACACCAGCCAGGAGATCAAAGGATTATTTCCCTTCTATTCAGCACTCCTTGGACTGTATCTAGGCTATTCTGCAAACTTAGGATGCCCCAGGAAAGATATCAAAAACCCAAAATGAGCTGAGCACAGGGCCACTGCAGTGGTTGAGGGCTAGAGCACTTGAGGGACTGGGCCTTGTTCAGCTTGAATAAAAGATGGCTTGCAGGGGCAATACCTACCAGCAGCTTTCCAGTCCCTATGAGGAGGTTATCAATAAAGTGGAGCCAGACCCTTCACATTGGTGTATGGTGGGAGGAGGAGAGGCAGTAGACAAAAAGTGAAACAAAAGAGGTTCAAGACTGGATTATAAGGAAAATGTTTCCCCACCATGAGAAGAGCCAAATCGTGGAGCAGGTTTGCCCAGACAGGTTGTGCAGCTGGCATCCTTTGGAGTTTTCAAGACACAGCTGGACAAAGCCTGAGCAATCTGGTCTGATCCCCTAGCTGGCCCTGCTTTGAGCAGGAGTTTGGATTAAAAACCTGCTGAGTTTCTTTCCCCGCAAATGATCTTATACTGTGACCTTTGCTGTACTGTATACAACTACAAGTAATACAACTTGTCATAAAGCTAATGAGTTAAATTCCATTCAAGTCATTAATTCTATAAAGTAACGTGAAAAAGAAAACCACTGCAAACACCAGTGTGGCCTGTTGAGGGAGCTCCACAGTGGAAATGGAGTGATGTCCCTGATATCTGCTGGCAGCGTTTGGACAAGTAGCTTTTACTTTTTCAGGTCTTCTCCCTGGTAATCACTTGTGCCTAAACAGTGGGAGTCACTTTTCTTATTTCAATGAGATTTTGAGCAGATTCATAAGGACAAGTTAAAAACTGTTCTCAAAGATTTGCCATGCATCTCCTGCTGACTACAGCAAGATCTGCAGCCATGTCTTCAGGGAAGATTTGAGACAGAAATTCTTTACTGTTCTTCTGTACCACTTATGCATCCAAGGTTCAAGTTGAATTTGGAGAACAAAAGCAAGGCATGCTTAGCCTAAAGGGTTGAAAAATACAGCTCTGTGTGAATTCCTGTGCAGGGCCTTGAAGACGGTTTCAAAGACGAGAAGATTTCCTGATTCTGATACGTGCTACATACTTCCCTCCAGGTAGCAGCAAAGAGAGGAAGTGTGGAGAAAGCAACTGCATCAGAGTCCAGTTTCCCACGAGAACCTGGTGAAGGAGAGCTGCTTTTGCTTGGCTGCTTCTCCTTCAAGCACACAGTGAGAGAATTGTAACCTCTCTTCATGAACACAGCCTGCCAGAGCAGGCAGCTGGAGATAACACCACAGTAGAGGAAGCTTGTAGATTAAGTCTTGGGCTCATCTACAGAGGAGTCTTCTGACACACATGTGACTATTGTACTATAAAATACTGCAGGGAATATTTACTGGATAAGTTTTAGTTGCAAATACTTTTATAAAGCTGTCACTAACATCTAGTTGTGTTGTGGCAATGCAGCAGGACCCCAGGCACTCATGTTTTCAAACCTCATCCTTGGCTTGGCTGTATTATCAAAAGTAACTTTTGAGGACTTAATATTTCCTATCCTGCTAAATGTTTGTCTCTAATTATGAATTAGTTTTGACTCTACATAGACATAACTAGAAAGCACAACCTCAGAACTAAAAATTTGCTATGCATCTCTTCAAAATCTTGAATGAAGAAAGCAAGAGAATGTAAAAGACTTTTCAAAGCTTAAATACAATAGTTAAGCGGCCGGATACAACCAAAGCTACACCCTACTCTAATATTAGACTAAATTTGGGCTCAAACACACTCAGATATTGCTAAGGTTCCATGTTAGTGATATATTTTGTTTTCTGAAGTTTTAGGGGACTGGTGACTCAGTTGGAAAATATAACTAAATTCAGAAAACATTATCTATGCTGGCGAGCATTGACAGCTTAATGAATCAAGATCAAAGGCAGCTTTACACCACCGGGTTCTATCAAACCAGACGTGATTAGTCTTCTCAACACTTTTGGCCATTAAAGATTTTACGATAATCTGGGGACCTTATCCCAGCACCCCAATTAAATTTGATCCCAGGTGATTGATTCAGCTCATCCTACATTTTCAGCAAAGGAAACTACAAGTGTTGTTCTAAATGCCTGGGTTCTGCATGTGGATATCGGAGAAACAAACCAGTGAAAGAAGTTCTGTCCACGAACATTGTCTAATAATAATAACCATAGCTAAAACCCAGCATAAGGCTCACCAGGATGTGACTGGCCAGCAGGAAATGCAGAGCAGTGAAAAAACTACCAAAACAGTTAAGGTTCATGTTTTTCTCTTAGGGTTGCCTGTCTTCTAAGGCTGCATGGGCACTTCCACACCCAGTGCTGTGACTGGGACATTCCCTGTGGAGGAAGCATCATCAAGGCCACAGGAGATGGCGCGAGGCAAAGCACTGAGCATCTTCTGCAGCAGTGGTGGCACCACTCCCAGTGGCTGCTCTGCAGTCTGTTCTTGGCTCTGGCTCTGTTGCTGTATTGTCCCATCCCCACAGTACCTCAGCCTTGAGAAGAAGCATGCCAAGGTTGTGTGATTTATATTTGTAGAGGCAATTCCCTTTTCCTTTCACCTTTAAAAGGGATTTTTTTTCTTTTCATTCTCCCTATGATTAAACGTGCTTTTACATGTTTATTTAGGCCTGCTCTTTTATGTGCATTTCTTATCAATTGAAAGGCCAATCTTTGTCTTGGCACAGGTGGATAGGTATTGGAGATGGTTCAAAATGCATTCAGAGGTAAGGAATACTTCTTTTCAATTTCTAAAACATTGTCAAAGTCTGAAAGTCAATTTTCATGACTTTATTGAAGAACTCTGGGACAAGTTCACAGCAAGATGTGCTCAAACTGAAAGCAAACTTTGCTTCCCTCAACATCTGTATTTAAAATATTTCTCCTTTTTTTTCTTCTAATGGCCTGTATAAAGCATGTTTCCATGAAATAAGTACACTTATGTACACATACACATGTATATATATTGAAATATTATATACACATATATATATTGAAAGAGAAGTTGAGTTGGTTCTATGTTTTCACTGTGTACCTGAAGCCTTCAAAGGATCACATCTCTCACATTCTTCTTGAACAGAGCTACCAGACCATTAAACCACTGTCACTCTGTGCTAGCCATGCCTAGGATGTCTTAATCTGTCCTTCAGCCTTTTCACAAATTCTTCAGTAGAAAAATGTGTATGCAACAAGAACAGAAAAATCTGCACCTCAAATGCCAGAATTCAGATTTTGCTTGTTTTCTCACACACAAGCTGAGGATGTCTCTGGAGTAATTAGTAAAAGAATAGCATTAATTCTGCTTCTCACTGATGAGGATGCTTCATTAGGATTGATTGCTCATTTCTAGAAATTGTAAATGGCTAATATAATTTCCAGTGGAGAACACAAGGCATTGAGCAACATGTATATCCTTTAGACCACCAAAATAAACGGATCCTTAAGAACAAGCTAAATACTTTTATTTATAAGGAAGGTATAAATGAGGGTTTCAGTTCCACCAGGAATAACTGTCAATTAAATTAGGGCTCTATGACTAAATTTGCATCTCTGTTCCTTTTCCCTGAAGGTTCTGTATATGCTTGCACAAGAGTCTGTCTATATGCTCATACCAGACTTTATTTAGGACTGGATGAGACACTACAAAGTAAAAGAATTCACAGTTCTGTTTGACTTTCATTGGAAAGTCATCACCATCAAGCAACTCACTTATAGCTTGAGCCTGATTCTACTTCACACAAAATTTGCAGCTGCAGAAAATAAAAAAACTACACCAGAAGCCCTCATCCTTTGATTCTTTTGCTATTGCTAACAGAAGAAAGGCTTATGAATGAAGAACATTTAGTACCTGAGTTTTTAACTATGCTATTCCTATTTTTTTATTTCTTCCATTTTGGCCTAATTTCTGAGCACCTTCTTATAATTGGGACAGAGTGTTATGGGAGATCATAGGAAGCTGGTTTTGTCCTTGTGTGAAGCCATTAATACTGCTGCCTGGCTTTGCAGGCTGCAGGACTGCCCTTTCAGTTTCTAGTATAAGGCAAAATACTAATCATTATGTGCAGATTTTGACAGGCAAGAAAGTAAAGAGGTTTCACATAAAATGTACAGAACCATACAGAACAAAAAGGTGTGGTCATCCAAACAGAAACATGAAGAGACTACATAGAGAAGTCAGAGAGAACCAGAACATGCTCTTTAATAATGAGCTTTTTCCTGATATAGATATTAACCTCAATAAAACAGGTACTAACTGTTCAGGAAAAAAACCCAAACTACAGTGTGTTAATGTGGGCTGAGCATTTCTCACATCAGCCCTGAATATATCAGGGCAGTGATAACATAAGATCAACCCAGGGAAAACTGGTAGCTGCCCCAGTACAGAGATGCACCACACCTTGTGCTGAGCACAGGATTTTGAGGTGCTGCCTCCTATGCAGCAGCTGCAGTTATGAGCAGACTGTTCAAAAGGCACAGGAAAGCATTAAGGGAACCTTCTTTAGTCTGTGTAAATGTAGACATCCTTTGCTTAAGCGGTCTAAATGAGACACTGGAGAGAGGAGACCCACCAATCCTCCTTCCACATGTACCTAGAACTTTGAATCCCAAAGAGCTTGGACGCTTGTGGAAACATGGGGAACACAAAAAGGAGCCTGTGTTGTCTACTGTTGCTAGCTTCAAAGCAGTAAAAGATAAATTGCAGCATAAACCTTTAGGATACCAAAATCCTGGCCACTGAGAACTGGAGAAGGACTCACCAGTGGGAAGAGAGTAGTCAGAGCAGGGTTGGAAAGGGGGAGCAGCTGGGCAGACAGTGTAGGCAGGAAAGCAAAATGGCAAGAAGTTATGGGACAGAATGTCCTGTGTCAGGATCAGGGGGGCAAGTAAAAGACTTGGAAAGATAAAGGATGTGTGGAGGGGCACCTGCCCATATGGCAGTTGAGGGTACAAGCAACAAAGGGCAAAAGGAGAACTCAAAACTCTCCCTTTCCTCTCAACTCTCATGCCTTTTCTCATTAAGGGTATTTAAAGATATCCTAATATTTTCTTGATACTTCCTTTCCCATCAAAGCACATCCTGAAATTTTAGTGGTGAAGGTAAGTTTTGATGAACGGGAGTGAGGAGGGTTAGGAAACACCACAGCAATCTTAGGTAATTAGAGCTGAGAGGGGAAGTGCCCTGGAGCAACCTTGATGAAGGTTTCTCTGAAGATTTCGTGATCCTGCCCTAGGTAACAACACATACATTACCAGTACACACAAGAACAAGTGCAAACAGTGTTACAGAAGGAGGAAGAACATTGAGAACCTTGCTACAATCTCAGTTTTTCCTATGAGGGAAATGGTGCTGAGGGTCCAGGAATACCTACTTACCAGTTAAGTGGCTGGCAATCCTGGCAATAGGTTTAGGAGGCAGGGCAGGGGGCTGTTTGAGGAGGGACAACTGTTTCACTGGGGTGTCCTCATGGTCTCCAGGGAAAGCAGCAGATTTTTTGGGGGGAAGTAGCAGGACTGGCTTAGCTGTAGGATCTTGGGACAGGAGGACGCCGGATTCATTGGATGTGGGGCTCTCTTCAGACACTGGAGGACACAACCACATCATAGACCCAACAACGTTACGAGCAAAGCAGCAGCGGATACAGCCAAAGTAAGACAAGAAAAGCAGCACAGCAATGCAGATTAGGAATGACTAATACATTTCACTCAAACATTGTATAACACAGAAAGGAGGAAAGAAGGAAAGAAAGAAAGAAAGAGAAGAGTAACACACATTTACACAACAACCAAATTTTCCGCTAACTCTGACAGAAGCCAGTTCCCTTATGTGAGGCTGGGACATATTCCCACATTTTGAACACAAATTGAGTTTTAAAACATCACATCTCTAATGGTCTGTCACCACAGCTTGCTCAGGGCCAGATATGTTAGCAGGTGGTCTCTAAACTTATGTGGTAAATGTAAAAGCACCTCATGGGGCCTACCCTGTTTCAAAGAGGCTGCACAGTTGTGCTAGATCATGGATAATTACTTCTACTGCTCACTTTTTCTCACTTGACCTTTGTCCACAACTCTTGGCAGCATAAAGTGATGTAGAAAGAGGAGATAACCTTGACGTAGAGCATTGCTGTCTCTTTGCATGGGCTGGGGAAGAGGTGCAGCCAGCCTCGCCTAGGGTAGGGCAACCGGACGCGTTAGTTACTGATAGATGCATGGTGTGAACATCACCCAACACCATATGGCAGCTACAGAGCACGATGTTGTACCCCAGGGTTCAAACACGTTGTCAGCTCTCTACTCTAATGCTTATTGGCACACCTGAGATGTAGACGGAGAGTTGGAAATCTACTCTTATATGTTCACAAAGTGCAGGAACTTTGCCTTATTCCAAAAGTGGATTAGGAGTAGAGGTTACTTCTATGCCCAGTCAGTCAAAATTTCTTGTGAAGCACTCAGTGACAATGTGCTGTCACCTTTTACATCAGAAGATCTTCATCTTTGACAAATATTTGTCAGGGCTCAACATCAGATGTTAGAAGTCAAAAACTTTTTTCAAACAGCTTAGACTATATACATGATAATGTAAACAAGATGTTACCTGTCCCATCCATGATCTCTGTGGTTGGGAGCACCTCATATGAGCAGGGTTCCACAGATGCTGGGACTGACTCCAGTTCTGCTAGGGCTGGCAGGGATACCTGGCTGGAGCTCAGCACTTGCCCGGAGCCCAGAGGCTGCCCATTCTCCAAAGCTCCTTCTTCATTTGGTATGGAAAGTTCCCCATCTGTTTGCAGTTGGAAGAAAGCAAAATGAAAAAAAGACACATAAATAAGATGCAGAAAGGTTTTTAAATGAAATCCAGTATCTCCACTAGCTTGCTTTCAAATGAGGAACCTGGACTGAGATCTTTTATGTATACATGTACTGTGTTTGCCTGGAAAGGTTTTGGTAGCAGGGGGCTGCATGGGTGGCTTTCGTGAGAAGCTGCCAAAAGTTTCCCCTATGTCTGATGGAACCAGCTCCAGTCAGCTCCAAGATGGACCCACAGCTGGCCAAGGCCGAGCCCATCAGGAATAGTGGTAGCACCTCTGGGGTAACATATTTAGGAAATGGGGAAAAAAACCCTACAGCAATTGCAGCCAGAGAGAGGAGTGAGATTATGTGAGACGAACAACTCTGCAGACACCAAGGTCTGTGAAGAATGAGAGCAAGGAGGTGCTTCAGGCACAGATATTACCCCACAGCCTGTGGCAAAAATCATGGTGAGGCAGGATGTCCCCCTGAGGCCCATAGTGATCCATGGTTGATCAGAGATCCACCTGTATCCCCTAGAGGACCCCACGTCAGAGCAGGAGGATGCCCACTGGAGGCTGTGACCCCGTGGGAAGCCTGTGTTGGAGCAGGCTGCTGGCAGGACCTGTGGCCCTCTGGAGAGAGTAACTCACTGTATTGGGTCTGGCTGAGCTGGAGCTCATTTCCCCACAGTAGCCCTCACAGTGCTGTGCTTTGCATTGGTAGCTAGAAGGGTGTTGATAACACACCGGTGTTTGGCTACTGCTGAGCACAGCACCAGCACTGTAACATTCCTTCCTTAGTTGAGGGCAAGGTCCTGGGAGGGGACACAAGTTAGGCCAGCTGACCTGAACTGACCAAAGGGATATTCCACATCATATGAAGTCAGCTCAGATATAAAAGCTAAGGCAAGGAGCAGGAAGGGGGGCATTCATTGTCTCCAGTGGCTGCCTGCTGAGAAACCGTCACACGTACTTGAAGCCCTGCTGCTCGTGAGGGACCGACCATCGCTGCTCATGGGAAGCAGAGAATAAACTGTGCTATCTTTCGCTTCTGCGCACGCAAGCTTCGCTTTACTCTTTGCTTCAAATAAACTGCCTTATCCCAACCCATGAGTTGTTTTTTTTTCGCCTTACTCTCTCCCCTGTCCTGCTGGGAATGGGAGTGATAGAGCGGCTGGGTGGGCACCTGGTGTCCAGCCAAGGTCAACCCACCATACCCACACTGGAGCAGGTTTGCTGGCAGGACTTCTGACCCCATGGGGGACCCATCCTGGAGAGAGACTGCAAGCTGTTGAAGGGACCCACGCTGGAGGAGTTCATGAAGAACTGTAGCTTATGGGAAGAACTTACATTGGAGAAGTTTGTTGAGGACTGTCTCCTGTGGGAGGGGCCCCATCCTGGAGCAGGGGAAGAGTGTTAAGAGTTCCCACTGAGGGGGACACAGCGGCAGAGATAACGTGTGAGGAACTGACCTCTGTCCCCATTCCCTGTCCCCCTGTGTGAAGGGGGGAAGGAAGTAGAGAAAACTGGGAGTAAAGTTGAGACCAGGATGAAGGGAACTGGTGGCGGAAAGGTGTTTTTAAGATCTAGGTTTTATTTCTTGGTATCCTACTCTGATTTGACTGGCAATTAATTAAATAATTTCCCCATGTTGAGTCTGTTTTGTCATGATGGTAATTGGTGAATGATCTCTCCCTGTCCTTCTCTTGACCTACAAGCCTTTCATCCTATTTCCTTTCCCCTGCCCGGCTGAGGAAGGGTGTGATAGACAGACTTGATAGGCACTTGGTGTCTAACTAGGGTCAATCCAATACAGAAGATACAGGCATAAGGATCAAAAAAACATGGCTTGCGTCTCCAAAATACAACTTCTGCAGAGCAATTTTTGGAGATGTCTGTCTGAGATGTTCTGTCCACAACAGTTTCACAGAAGTTTGACAGGATTCCACTTGCTTAAGGGGTTATTACGATTTGGGAAATACCTATCAAATATCTCAGCTGATTTTTTGCTTACCCTAGGATGGTCATTATGAACTGTGGTCTAAGTTGGTTGGTTCCTGACCATTCTTGACATGCAGTTCCATGTAGTGCTAAAAAATCTGTTTTCCTCTGTCTCTGTTGAAGCTGGGAAGTCAGGAATGAGAGCGGGCTGGAATTGAAGCTATGAAGCTTTCCTAAAGAATACTAATATTCACTATATATAATTTATAATATTTTAATAATATTTACAAGAATTATTACCTTCCCTTACACCAACTTTTATGCTATAAGGGACACAAGCAAAATCACAGGAGTATGTCCCTATTTTCCACACAAATAACCACATTTTATGTAAGGGAGAGAATAATTTTTATAGCTGCCTGACATAGGGTCTTGATACAAGGATATATCAGATTCCATTTAGAAAGTCTGCTTTTATAGTTACTAATAATATCTCCTCTATCTGAGCAAAATTTCTGCAAGAGCAGCTGGCACTTTCCTTCCTATCAAACAACGCTTCACATTAGAAATAAAGAACAGAAGCAAGGATTCAGATAATTCTCTAAGGTGTCAACCTGCATGATTTTTATCTAAGAACTTGTTAAGCACAGCACTCTGGTACCTGGAGGCAATGACTTCATGGATATCTCAATTACAGTTTTAAAAAGGAAAGTGTTCAGCCCCTATGGTTACAAATGGAAGCCTGAAAATATAACTGAAATGTGTCCTGTAATACTAGAAACCAGCAGGCAAATAAGCGGAGCCTAATTTTACTAAGCATTTAAATTACTTTTTAAAGTGAAACTCAGGATTTCAGGATCTGGTTTTTGATTTTTGAGCACCTCTGATTAGCCATATTACTGCTCAATGTGGAGCTGTACATCATCCAAGTGAGTGCACATTTTACCCACACAGGGCTAAGATGTGCAAGTCACTTTGGAAAGCAATACTGAAAAAAAAAGTTAAGTCTCATTTCGGTGTTAGGACACAGCAATCAACAAGTTTGAAAGTATATTAGCTGATAACTATTCAGAATTATGCTTCTCTGTAGTGATTGACGATGGTATCCTGTTTATTTTAGAATTATTATAAATATCAACGTCATGACTTTTTTAGTTTTGTTGGAGGCTTTTTGAAGACCCAGAGAGGTACTGTGGTACACAGTCACATCATACTAGACTGAAACCTGACCCACGGCTTTGAGAGCAATCAACTGAATAGGCTAAAAGGTGGCAACATGAATCAAAGCTGAAGGCTTTAGCCAAGTGTTCGCAGCACAGCCTCCTTTCTGACTGCTGTGGTCCTTTAATACAAACCAATTTATTTCCCCAGGCAGAAAAAATCAAACAACAGTTCAGCCAGTATTTAAGCTGAATGTTTTTTGACTTGGCTGTCTCAGTAGTAATGCTATGCATTCTGTACTCGCTCTGTCTCCCTTTTACAAACACACACACGATTACACGTGTTTGGGATAAGAGCTGCTGTTCTCTCAGTTACCTGGTTTCATGAAAGAACGTAACTGTTTGTTATGCAGAGCAACTGCTTCTTGAATGAAAGGCAGTGATTGTGTCCAGTAATATATTCATTAATTCAGTGCATTAATTCAGACTAAATTCAACTATAACTGTGAGCAGAGAAAAATATCCATGACAAAACCAGTAAAATTTGGTTTTTGGAGGGATATCTACATATTTTTCACAAAGTGAAATGCCTATCACAATATGATGAGCATCTTGAAATCTCACTGTCTTAAGTGCACTTTGTGCTTCTCAAGGGATATTAGCATGATTTAAGACAACAGCATTCAAATGATCCATGGGGATTCATGATTGCAAAAAAGTAAAATGTAAGATAAAATTCTGACTTTTTGTCATAATAATAAGTATGACAGCTTTCTGTACTGAGAGAGTAAGCTTTTTTAATCTTATCTCTGAATATCTCTAATCTTTATTCAGTCTAAAACTTGTCTTTGGATTTGAATGAAACCATCAGACATGGCACAGAATCACGACTGAAATATAAACCCTAACTCAGCTCTTGCTTAAAGAAGAGCTACATGGGGAGCTGCTAAAGTACAGCAAACAGATCAAAGATGTGGATAAAATAATTTGTGGAGTTAAGAGTATCTTAGTGAGAACAAATCCTGCATCAGAGACATTCTTGACAACCAGATATAAAAAGCAAATTAATTTTTATTTTTAAAATACTCAAGCTATTCCAGTTAGATGACATACAAATGAAAAGAATTGTGGTAATGCAATTATTACATAAATATGGATGAACTGATTATGTTCAGGAACCTGCTATGAGTTTAAAGTTAATTTTGCACAGTGATAACATATATAATCTTTTATTCTCTTGCTAAATCCTTTGCTCTATTTTCACAGAGCCCGATGCTATTTAGTGGTCAATGATTTCCGCTAAGTGCATGAGCTTTGATAACATCGGCTGAATCTGGGTGAAGCTGGACAGGACCATGAGAGAGTAGTTTGAGCTCTGCAGCAGTGGGAACACATGAAGGCTACTCTTCTACTACTCAGGAGACTCTACACACCTGAAATCCCTGAAGACACAGGACCATCAGAGGAAACTCCCTGATGCAAAGGACTCTATCCAGATGCTTTAATTCCCCTTATCATGTGAAAAAAACCAGCATGGGGTGAAGGCCCAGAGATGCATAAGCTGTTGTATTCAAAATGTATGGCCCCTAAGCATGGTTTGTAATCCTGAACTCATCTGCCATTTCCACTGTCAGGAACTTTAAAAAAATTGCCTGGTGTGAGGCAGCCCACAGAGCATCATGCTGACTGACTGACACTGTGTCAGTCCTTTTGTGTTCTTCATGCTGTAGCTCTGCCTACCCTCTCACTGCGTCTTTTACTCTGAATACCTTTGACTATGGAACTTCTTGCATATCTGAAAAGTTTTGTGCTCAGGCATTCTTTCTACAGACAAATGGCTATGGAAGTAAAAATGGAGAGTTTTAAATCCTAGGAGTTTTTTGAGTTGGGTTGTCTCTTTCAGTACTTGCTCCCCAGTAAGACTGTCCAGGCAAGCATTCTTGATGGCAAAGTTTAGGATGGGCAGAGAAAAATTCATTGTCCTTTTCTCCCATGAACTCCATGGGTAGGGGATGAAAAATAGAGTGTTCTTGCATGTGGTCAAGACCTGTCCCTGGAGCTGTTTCCTAGCATTGGTGGCTACCTTAGCCCCATGGCTCGGGTCCTCCTCAACTGCAGTCTCTAAGCAGACCTGATGTTTTGGGATCTCATGGAGTTTGAGAAAGGCTGCTTCTGGAGGAGTTCAAAACCTTTCAATTTCACTGCAACACAGCTGAAGTGGCTGCCATCCTTCCTCCTTACTGCATTACCAAAGCCACTTCTTCAACCTTATCCTCACATACTGCCACAAAACTTGCCTTAGCACGTAAGTGCAATACACCAAATTGTCGTGGTTTTGCCGTAATTTTTCCATAATTTTGATTAGAGAGAGAGTATAAAAATACAAGAGTATAAAAGATGAAGACTGCCCATGCTTCCTTGAAAAACCATGGTACCATTGCCTCTGGAGCAAGCAATCAATACACACTCACTCTCAGAAATTCCTCACTACAGGTAATCTCATCCACATTCAGATAAAAGAAGAAGTATCAAAATACTACAAGGAGATTTAATTCTTTGATTGGGACTGTGAAAGAGATGGCAATTCTAAAGACAGATGCTTTTGGGATGGTTACCCCTTCATGTGAAAATCAAGGGTGTTTATCTAGGTGTAGGAGCAATGGTACAGCAAAAATGTGAGTTCTTCTAAATGCTGAGGTGTGTTCTGTGTTGAAGGTGGAAGTGATATTTTTAACCTCCCAGCACTGCCTGACCACAGACTATTAGAACAGCAGGAGTCTCACCAGATACCTCTTCAACTTACTATTTTGCAAAAGTACACAGTATTTGAAAAAATTATAACCTTTGCCTACATTTTCAGAATAGTCAAGTCACAAAGCCCTGGAAATGGAAGATAACAGTAACTGATTTGGTCATGAGTCTGGCCCTTTGCAAGAAAAGAGCTCCCTGCAGTTCAGTCTGGAGTAGTTTCATTTGACTAGTTTAAGTGTGGGGGTCACTGAAGTGATAACAGCATTTCTTGTTTTTCAAATATAGTAGCTGGACTGCAGTGACTCTCCCATGTGTGAATATGATGACTTACTGCACTCTGGGAACTTTCACCTGTTGGATGACACAAAGTCTTTTGAAAACCAGCAAATCCTGAAGCAAACATATCTGACCATCATTTTAAATAGCAGGCAAACAAACCAGCTAATTCTGGTTTTCTTCAACACAGAAGACATGACAAAACCAACACTAAGCACACAGCAGGAATATTTGTTCTTGGGTCATTCTGTCCACACTAAGTTTCCTTTGATCAGTATGGATTTTTTTTTTTATGAAAGAAAAAGCCAAAATTACTCAGAGGCCAATTCTGCCTGCTTTTTCCACTGCTTAGGAAAGGGAGACAAAGAGATTTAGCTTTATGCCTACACCTATTGTCTGTGCAAGATGCCTCTAAGTATGGAAGGTGCTACCCTAATCAAATAACGCCTTCTGCAATGAAATGCTAAAAGTCTGCTGTGTTTTCTTCAAGGATTAGAGATTACCTAACAGGAATTACAAGGAAAATGTTACTTTCACTTAAGGTTCACAGGGAGATATCCTTTATTACAATTACTCAGATTATTACACCAGTAAAGGAGAAAATGTTTTTGCTCTACACATCTGGCCTTGCTCATATCTTTGTATCATCAAAGCTGTTCGATTACTGCTGCTATTCTTGTGTATTACCACTTTTGTCTCTGCCTGACCTCTCTCTTTCAGGGAGGGGTACCAATACTTATCTTCTTGTGTTTGTAACCAGCAGGAATAATATAGGATACTGGCTAAGGAGTCCGACTGGTTTGCATTGTAATTTCCCTTTTAGTGACACCTGACAGTGAAAAAGTCCATCATCTCTGCTTTTTGCACTGGAAATAAGAAGTGGCATGTGTTTCATTTCAGTTTTGGAAAGGTGAAAAATTGCTATAAAGAGGAATTAATTTCTTTCTTTCAGATAAAGACCCCCAGGCAGCTTAGTATCTGCTTCATAAGATGACACAGAAGATCATGAACTACAGCATTATTTGATCAACAGAGAAAGCTGTAGGGTATCAGTAGCAATACAGGGGGAATCTCTCCGAGTTTCAATGTAGAAGGCAGAGTCAGCCTGCACAGAAAAGATTTTTCCTGGGGATGCCTTTAAGTCTATGTAGGGATGGTTCAGAAAGCAGCTACATGTGGTATGTGAGGCAGGGACGGAGGAGGTCACATCCTGGACAGAGCTGTGACTGAAGGCTGCCCTCTGAGCTGGCTGAGGCACTGAACAGGGAGCCATGCCCTGGCCTCCCCTGGGCTGCTCCCCTGTCACTGGGTGTGACAGCCTGGACCATACCTCACTGGCTGTAGGTTCAATCTGAGTCACACTCCAAAACGTGGGCAACACCAAGCAGTAAGAAGGGTAAACCTTTTGCCAGGAGTTGCCTCTACCCTGAAGTTGTACCTAGGATGATTTCTAGGCCAGCGGGATCATACTGAGAGCACAGTGTTAAATCTGAAGGATTAGAAGCATCCACAATACATAACTTGTAAAAACTGTAAAATTTAATGAAAAGCACTCTTTTTTTTGTTTGTTTTTCAGCGTTTTGCATTTTTTTCCCACTTAAAAGAAATGAAAAGATTGGGTTAGTAATTTTTAATTTCCCTATAAGATAGACTAAAAAGTACGTAGCAGGTTTAAACACTCCTAAATTTATAAAGTGGATCATGTTTCTAATATCTGTGAAAGTTTGTAACTTCTATTAACTTCTAACAGATTTTGTACTGGTATTGTTAAAGACTTTTGGATTTTGAATTAATGAGGCTTTGAAGCATATGCATTGAGATTACAAGACAACTTTGTCATGCTTTTATATAATTTGTTGAATTAATTGCCTTAGTTATTGACAAGGGAAGCAGCAAAACAAATAAAAGCTGCAGTTAAAGTCTGACACATAGGTAATAGATGTCAAGTATGTATTGCATTACCAGTGTAAAACACTGATGTTTGTAAAACAATGGCATTTTGCATAAATAAGACATTACCAACTCTACAAATTAATTATCCTGAACAAGGAATTATTATCTCTTCTGAGACATTTCAAGGGAAAGTACATTGTTCTGTGCCTGTCAGGATCCAAAACCTGTCAATGTTTCCCTTTTCCACAATTAATCCCAAAGCGACTCAACCAGACAATGGTAACAAACAAAGGCATGGACCCACTTCATCTCTCCACAGTCTGATGCTTTGCTCTTTTGCAGTGAGTCACTAGTGCCTGTTGCTGTGATTTTTATTTCTACTGCTTTACATTTCTGATTAGTTTTCATTTTTATTTGCTAAGTAACTATCACACATATCCAACAGAATGGGCCAGACCACAGCAAAATCAAGAGAGGTGCTTGGAGAGTTTTTTCTGCAGAATCTTGCAATTCAGGACTCCATTCCCAGTTCCTAGTGTTACAATAATGTAATGTCTGGCTGTAAAATTATATGAAATGATGATTTAATGTGGTGAAAGAAAGAACACTTACCTTTATCAAAGATTTCTTTCAGCACTCCTCGTTTTATAAGCTCCTCTCTGCTTTGCCTCATTGACATTTTTCTTTCCAAAGCTGTAAGCAAAGGAAAAGGGTCAATATAAATAAAAAAGAAGGGAAATAATTGTTTTAAAAGGCTCTACGCCTTTTAAGGCAATTTAAAAGATGTTCTATTTCCTCTTCAAGTCAATGGCAGTTTAGCATCTCAAAATAAAGGCTGCTGGCAGTCCAGAGAATCTGTCTGCTTCTGTAGTGAGGCTGTTATTGACAGAAATGGCTACAGACTGACTGATTTGAGGATATGTCTGCACTCCCATTGCTTGATTTTGACACATGACCCAAGCATTTCTGTGGAGAATCAGAGACAGCAAGGGGAGAAAAAGGAAATTAGTGTAGAAGCTGCAGAGCGAAAGGTAAGAAAGAAGGAAACACACCACATTAATGAAAGATGGGGCCACAGAATGTGGCCATGGGCTGTCTCCAGGCCATGGAAGAGGACAGAAGCCAAGGCTTCTTTGCCACTGATTCCAGTGAGATCAGATCAAGGTGGGACAGTGCAAAACATGAGCTGTTTAATGGAACCTTCTCCTGACAAGAGGTATGTTTTTCCCTAAAGAGATGTAAATGACAGAAAATCCAAGAGCCACTGCAATTTACACCAGAACTGAACAGCCTGAGTTCTGTATTGGCTGCTTGGAGACCGCGGTCACCGAGGCAACAAAATGACAGATAGAAAATACATGTTTCTTTAGTTCAGTAGTAATTAAAACAATGTCCAATTAACCAAAACACCACAAAGGACATGCACTCAGGCAAAGACTTGAAAGCCAGCAAGCATGGGGCACAAGAAGCGATGTGCAGCAGAGGCTGCGACTGCACCCGCTCTGCGAGAAACAAGCCTGTGCCTGCCAAAAAAGAGGCACCGTCAAGGGCAAATTGCTTCTGCCATATGCTCCTTGATCAGACCCAGCACGGATGCACGCACACACAAATGAACTGGGACTTAGCATCTCCAGTCTGCCCAAGGCAGAATTAAAGCAAAAGAGGCTTGGAAACCCTCTCTCCTATCCCTGAAAATAGGAGGGTGTAACCTTTTCTGGTACTGCTGTGTGTTGACTGTTCCCACAGGGACACATGTATTTGGTGAATTAGCTATGGTTATACTGACACACTGTACTCATTGCAACTTTGTTGCTATCACAGACACAGGGCTTAGTATGAACAAGGCCAGCTCTACTTCGCTCTTCTACATAGGATAAATTTACGCTTTCCTATTTTTAAAATCAGTTTTGAACATGTATTCTTCAGGACAAAGAGGACCAGTAGGTACAGTCAGAAGCTAATAAAAACCCTGGTCTGCCCTAAACACAACCTCTGAACTTTATTCTGGATCAAAGTTGAAGGCAGGTCCCTTTGCTGAGGCACAAGACCCCACACCCACTAGCCAAGCAAATGGTGCAGTTTGATTTTAGAAGCTTGTTAACAGCCACAGCATTTTCTAGAGTGCCTAGAACCCATTCGAAGAAGTGCTTCAGGCACTTCAACTGACTTTTAATGAAACACCAACTTCTAAGTTTATAATATGCTTTTGAATAGGAAGATCCAACAATCAGGCTTCAGAGTCACACTGCAGACTGCTCCTCAAGCTGCCTTTTCCCTGTGCTGAAGGGGTCTTGTTCTGGTACAGCATTTAAAGCTCTTTCCTCTTCCTCTTTAAGAATAGCTGTGCTCAGCCCCTCCAAAAAAAACCCAGAACAAGCTACAGCTAATTTCTGAGCTTTCTCCCACCAAAGAAATTGTTAAAACCCTGACTGACTCTAAAGATCAATTTGGTGGCACCCAACAACTTTTTCTATAGGTCTCAGAAAGTGTAATTTTCTGTTAGTGTAAGCAGCAAACAGCACCCAGTCTGTCTGAACTTGATCTTCAGTGGGAAATTGAGTCTGGTGAATCATCAGCAAAGAAGCGGTTTCTGGAGAGGGAAAGCAGCATTGCCCATGGAACAAAGAGACACGGGCAAATTCTGCTATTTGTATACTTGACCATAGATAGCTAAGTAATAAAATAAAATTTTACACATAAATTCATTGGCACCTATGTGGATTCACACTGTTACCCTCCTGCCTTGTCAGCAGCTGGCTATGCATTAGGTCTCACCTCATCTATGAGGTCTCACCACGTTATTATATTACTAGTAAAAAACACAGTAATTTTGTGGACTGGAATTCAGGCTTTTGGGAAATCAAGTACTAAAAAGGGCTATCAGGACATTTTGAAGAAGTGCAGGAGCACCTCTTCCAAAACAGTTGCTGGGGAAGACCCTCCAGTAATGACCAAGACTTCTTCAAGTAGCAAACTATTTTTGAAGTTTAGTAGAACTTCAAAGATAAAATACATGTATTTAGAAGACTGTATATATATATATAGGCTTTTCAGATACTCCCTTTTAGTTGTAATCTGCTTGTGTTCAAGAATGAAAAAACTCACAACCCTCCAGTTGAAGCTCAGACAAAAGCAATTTTTTCAGTTTCTAAATCCTTTCCAAGTAGGTAGAGGACTTAAAGTATTAATTTTTTTCCCTACTAATCCAGTTTAATTAATAAGATATTTAAAGGAAGGGCATGCTGGGCTAAGAGCAGCACTGAATGATAATAACAGATGTTATACTAAAACTACAGAACGTGCTGCCTTTCTTCAATACAAATCTTCCTCCCAAACAAGTGTTGTATGTTTAAGTGCATAACCTGCTATGCTGATGCTGGATCAGATGGGAAAAAAATACAAGCCCTTAGATGCAAAACTCATTAGGATCTAACAGCCTGAACAATGAAATGCTTTACTCAGTTTGGATTTCTCTTGCAAAGGCTGCCAGTTCTTTACGAAGGATTTTCTTTTCAAGCAGAAAGCTGGTACAAAATAAATTCATTCACTCTCCACTGAGAAGAGATCCATTCACAGCAGCGGATAAATAAAAACCTCAGAATTTGATTCATGAGAACCATGCAAATTCTATGATGGGAAAAAAGGAAATATAATTAATATTTAACAGAAGATGTATTACTTCATTAGTGATTTTTCTTGGTGATTAACCTCATTTTTTTCATTTGTATAACCTTCCAGGAGATTAGAAATAAGCATTAAGCCCTCTTTATGGGATCTACTTATGTCAGAAACTAGTTATAATAACAAATTCATCCACTCTCCAAGAACCTCTCAGTTACTAGTTCATAGAAATGAGCCTATATGTATTTTATGGTATAAGTGTACAGATTTTGCCAGTGTGCTCTGCAGTAGTTGTTTCTTTTAAGCTTTGATGAAGAAACAGTGGGAAATGTTTTTATTAATGTTTCTGAGCTGGTAGTTTTGAACTCGTCCCTCGGGAGCAGTGCCCCTCCGCTGTTCAAGCAGAGTTTTTCTCTGTGGCAGACCCATTAAGATCAGTAAAGCCTTGACAGGGCTGGGAGGAGTTCCTGCCCCTCCGTTCTGGAAATCAAGTACAGTTTTGTCTTTATTCCTTTAACAAGCCGCTGTGCTCTGTGATGGCAGCGATTGTGGGCTGCTCCTCCAGCTGAGAAGGTGAAGCTCACTGCTGCCTCTGTGCCAAGAGCTTCTGCTGCTCCATTAACCAGCCAAAGAGGCATTTATGCAGTCAGGACATATAACCTTTCTGTCCCTCCCATCCTTCCCTACAAGACTAAAACATGTCAGATGACTATTCAACCTGCATCTATATGAGATAATAGTAAATTAATAAATAAATATTATTTTTCAATATAATAATAACCCAGTCTCCTTTGCAGAATTTGTCCTGTTGCTGCTTAAACCAAGGAGTGGATCAAATAAACAAGTTCTGACTTTTCCTTCTCATCTGACACCTGAAACTAAACCCCAGTCTGTGCTGGCCAGTTGGATCTTAACTTTGCTTTTTTCTGAGGTTGCCCTTGGCCTTCATCTTAAGAAGCACTGGGGGCTGTTTTTCATGAATTCTTCCTTTCAAAGGCCAGTATAATTTTCATGATTATTTTAGAAGGCAAAGGTTGTTATAGGATGGAGCTTAGAGTAGAAGCTTTCTGGTGCATCAATTATACTTGCATTCAATAGGAACCTGCCTTGCTAATAATTCAGATCTGAATAATTAGAAAAGAGCAAATCAATTGCTTTGCACAATATTTAGATAAACAGCCATCAATATTTCCCTTAGACTTATAAGAAAGGAGAGATTTTCAGATGTGATGGATTATGTATCAAAACATGTCACATCATCTTGAAATTCTTCCAATTATGTAGACTTTCCTGACAATCAAATAGAGCAGGATTCATCTGATATAAATTTTTACAGTGTGGGCTCCTGCCTCTGAGTTGGCTTTCTTATATATTAAGAGCAAGTCTCGGGCATGATTAACCTTAGCCAAATGTAAGCATCTAAAGACTGAACTGCACTGTTAGGGTTCACTGACTGCAAAGGAAGCTAAGGGTGAATAGCTGAGATGCAGATGCATAAAAATTGGGCTGATTACACTTCTGAAACCAAGAGTAGTTTTAAGAAAAGAAATGCTGCTGTAGATGAAAGTCTCAGACAGAGGTGATGAAAATGTAGATGTGTCAGCTCACACAGAGCTCCATTAATTTTGGGATGTTATAATAGCTGTGGCATGACACCCAGCACTGCTGCTGTGAGCTTGGTGTTTGACCAACGCCAAAACATAGGTTGGTTGAAGTAACTGGTTTGCTTTGTTTGGTGCTAAATATGGATTTTGTTTGCCTTCAAACATTCATAGGTCTCTTGAAGCCTGAGGGAAATAAAAATATTCTGACAGGTTTCTCAGCCTTTGAGATTTAAAGTTCCTTATAGAAGTTCTGACTCTCCCTAATATCAGCCTGGGTTTTCATCTAACAGTATCATCTAAAAAATCTGATTCAGACAGTTTACTGCCTAGAAACGATTAGGAGTCTCTTTTTGTCTATGAGTCTACCCATGAAATTTCTCTAGCCTAGCACTCCTGTTCCATTAGACGACAAAATAAGTGAACATCAGGAGAAAGATGGGCTGGTATTAAAAGTTAAGCTTCATTTTAAAAAGTGTATTACAAATACCTCTTCAAATCAGATGTCACTACAGTAGCTGACCAACTAAATCCCTTTCAGTATGGGAATAATTTGGAAAACTAATTATTAAAAAAACCTACAAGACAAACTAATAGAGCAGGAACAAAACCCAGCACTGATGGCACACTAAAGAGTAACTCGAAACACTCTTCAAGTAAATCACTATCATCATTCTAGAGGTGGAAAAGTGAGATAAAGAAAACTTGGCTTGTCTCCTTATATCAGTATATAACTTATATCAGTAGCAAAGCATTAACAGCATCTATTCTGTGGCCTCAGTCCAACACTCTAGGCTAGGAAATGACCCTTCTAGACTAAAAATTTGTTACTCTATAATTAAGGCAAATAGAATAATAGGAAAAAGGGTAAAAATTAAATTAACTCCCCCTCTCACCACATGATTAATTTTATTTTATTTCCAGTCTTGCAAGTACAACTGGATTTATTTTAGATTACTACTATGTAAAAGCACAGAGACGATGATGTTAGGGCATCTTACTTCCACTCAAATTCAGATCAGCTCAAGACACCAGTCCATTTCCAGTTAGAAGCACTGGACTGGGAGCATGGTAAATCTTGTGACAGGTAAGCCTTTGAAATTACACAGTAAAAATATAAACATTCCTTTGAGAATGCAGGATCAAATCTAAAATGCCTAGTTACTAACCAGAAGAGTTTAGGAGGTATAACAGTTGGTACACCTGGTAACTACAGATAAAATTTCAATCACCTTTTCCTTACTGATTGAGAAAGAAAGTAAAACTGGGAAAGAAGCTGAAAGAAGCTGGGAAAGAAGTTAAAATGAGCCTTTAGAAAACTCTAGACTTGTACTCATCATTTCTGTGTGTAAAGTCTCAGAGGACAGACCTGGGAGGAAAGTGGATGCAAAGTCAAATCTATAAACATAGAATTGCAGGAGTTAATCAAGATACTGCAAACCACACTAAGTGAGACCACAATACAGTAACACAGCTCAGAAACACAGCATACAAAGAAGAATTTGGTAAACACAAGGAAAGGCAGAGAAACTAAATCTGAACAACTCTACCATAATAGTTCTTAGCTCTTTTTGAACTAAAGAAATCAGAAATCTAATCCAAGAACAGATGGATTGTATTTTTTTTCCATACAGAAGGACTTAAAAAAAAGGAATTAAAGGAATTAAAAAAAAAATCAAAGAAGGTGCCTTCCTAGGGAAAGAACTAGACTTCAAGTTAGATCCAAAGAAATCCAATGTAATGGATTTCACAGGCCAAGCAGAGCAAGCCTGGCAGCAGATGAATACATGAAAAATGGAGATAAAACAAGAAATCTTGACAAATATAACAAAAGGTGGGTGTTTCAAAAAGAAAACTAAGAAAGTGGATTTGAAAAGAAAACAAGATTATACACACCTTACGAAAAATGTTACCACCCTCAGCTGCCCAGCTAATAAACAGCAAAATAGAACTCCACTGTGTCAGGCAACTGCGATAATCTATCAATAGGATTTTGGAAAGACTTGCACTTTCATACCTTTTATACATAATTGCTTCTTTAGTCACACTTCAGAAGTACTGTACAACAAGTTGGGGAGAAACTCAGAAAGTCGATCAGAATATTGAAAGAATGAAGAAATACATTCCTCCTGTTCTCTCTGAGTTGCTGCACAGTTTGTTTTCATGAATTCCTAGGTAGTTACTAGGTCAAGAGCTGGAAAGCTGAGACACTGAGAGGTATTGCTCTCCGCAGCTTGATGAAAAATGAGGCTCTGTAGCTTAACTAAAGAAAGTTGTAACAAGGTAATATAGCATATGTTAGAGTACACCTGCTCTGCAATTACAGACTGACCACAGGGTGGGAAGTCATACCCTGAGACTGTTCAATTTAGGCATCACAATGGTAGTGAAGGGGTGGTACTGACTTATTTGAAGGCTTTCATCCAAGCAAGAAACCCGCCAGGCTTGAACAGCCCATGCTGAAATCCATACTGCTACCAGCACCCTAAGTAGCTAAAGCTAGATTAAAGATAAATTGAGCATAGCTATTACCACCACAGTTCTTACTGCAGTGGGGCCATGCCCTAAGCACCAGCAAAAGGCAGCTGACACAATCCTTACGAGAGGGAATCCATTTACATTTTCACAAATGATGGTTTCTCCTACAGGCTTCTGCATAACAACATGAGTTGTTATTTGTAGAAATTGTACTGTCAAAGAAACACTAAGAATATGGGTTCTATTCATCAAGCCTTTGCAACCAGACCAGAGTGATGTCATCTGAAAAAAATATGTAGGAACATGAGAAGCAGTTGTACATCCCAAAGAACAGCTGCTTTTTACAAGTGACTCAACCTGCTTTAGGCACCTTGAAGTCTCAGACTTCTGCACGTACAGCAGACAACAACTATGCTAAAACCAAATTAATGAAGAGCTGGGTGAGATATTTGCAAGGTGTTTCCTTTACCCTGAGAAGATGGTACCTAGACCTGTGATACTACAGTAGGGATCTGCACCATTATCTGCAATGGCAGAAACTTTTACTTGAAATAATTGGTAGCATAATAGTTCAAGGGACCTTACTCAAAGTATAAACCATGGTGCCCATCACTAGAATACGATAACGACTCCTGTGACTCTCTGGAGGGTTCTCTCCATAACAGAGTTTACACATGGGATATAAATAACAAGGCAAGCTGCTGCTTTTGGACTTGCTCTTCATCAGACAGCACATCCAGATGGCAAAATACAGAGCATAGTTTATATAAAGATGTCTAGCAGATGTCAGGAGACTGGATTCTCCAGTGTAACTTGTAGAGGGTGAAGGAGTCAGCTTACCCAGGACAGAAAAAGGGGGAAAAATTTTGAGATAAAACCAACACAGTGGCAGGCTGATGATAAGGAGGGAGAAAGAATGCTTGGACAAACCACCAGAAGATGACAACCAAGCTGCTGAATAGTATTTGGTCCCCCTGTTTGCTAGCTGGGAGGATCACCAGCTTATAGAAAAGAGATCTGCACTCGGTAAGACAAGTAGCACAACTCCTTCTACAGCAACAGCCAACTGCTGTGTAGTTTTACACCTTAGTTTACCTTACAGCTGTAACTTTACAAATGTATATTTCCTGGTACCCACTGCCAGACAGATGTGTCAATCCAGTGCTTTACTCCCTAAAAAAATTTTATTCTGGCTACAGTGAAAAAAGCTTGGTCTGCTGGATGCTTCTATTTCACCACATAGGGATTTGGAATAACTTAAAAATTATCCACACATTACCCAAACACAGTTGTAGTAAATTATAGTTTTCCACTTAAACTGGAATAATTAGTACACTGTAGCCTCCCTAACTGACACACAAAAATGATGGAGAGTTGTATATCTGTGCCCACATGTATACTTATTGAAAATAAATGATACAAAGCATAGCTTGCAACTAAGAAATACCTGCTTAAATCTGTTGGCTTAGCACTGTTTTGAGAGAGATGTTATAAATATTTAATATACTTCTTGGAAACCAACACTACTATTGTACACCCAGAAAACCTTGACTAAGCACACACAAATGAAAAATGCATTTGTTATTGGAATGAACTGGCACCAACACTTCAACACAGACCTCTGCTAGGAGCCAAAGAGAAAATCATTCATTTAATACTCAATTGTAGGAATGACAAAGAAACAAACACTTCCTCCAAAACAAGAATATTCTGGAATTGAAGCTGTCACACCATCCAGCAATTATTTCCGGATGATATTTGCAGCTTGTGCAATGGCACTAGCTGGTTGGTACATAATGCCAGAAAAAAATAAGTGTCTTTAACACCAGTGTCTTATCTCCCCAAATAGGGCAGTCTACTTTATGGTTTGGAAACTGATAACAGCTCGATCTCCACATGCAATTTAAGCATGTTTTACACATTTAGAGTCTTGGTCTGATTTTTTTGCTTCTTTGGGGTTAAAAGGTAACCTTCCCAGATAGAGGGAAACTTTCCACTATACATGGCAGTCCTCTGGAATCAACAGAATGAAAAAAGACCAGACTGTGATTTTAGTTACAGTAACATGAATGCAGAACAGCTTCATGAGATTTTGGCACATGCCATCCTGCCTCGTAGCATGAATTATTCCATTATATCAAATGGAGGTATTTAAAGAAAAATCTACCACTGATGAAATGATTTTATGCTCCTCTCCAGCAAGTGCTTCAGTTATCTGAGAAAATAAGGCATTTTTACATTTAGTATTACATGCTATTAATGCTCTTTTTTTGTGCGTTTTTGTGTGTTATGATGCTTGTCTGGGATGGGGAGACAGAGATGAAGATACTAAACACATTTACATGGGAATAGTTTTGAACTGAAGTACTGATATAAGAAGGATAAAGGTCCTGGTAAACAAACCAAATAGTTTTCACAGCAGTGTTAATTCTGAAGAGCTTCAGCAGAATCACAGAGTGAAACTCTTCTTTAAAAGGAACTGTGGAAATCTTTCTAGGTCAAGTGTTACTTGGAGAACTTTTCAAAGAAATCAATAAAATGGAGAGCAGCAAACTGCCAGGACCAGAGAGTTTTCTTCCTAAAGTTCCCCAGGAAATCAAATATGAACTAGTAACTGTGACATATAACCCAGATACGATAGAAAAGTGGGAGATGGCAAATAGAAAGTTGCTATTCTTAAGAGTCTGAAAGTCAACCAGGAATTATAGACCATATAGAACTGGTTTCCATACCACCAGTTCAGGAACACCTGTATTGAATAGAGCTAGAAATAGGAGACCTAGAATAGAAGAGAGATGATATAAGAATCATCCTGGGTTTGAGGTGGGAAATTCATAGAGGTCAATGATTGAAGACGCTTTGTTCCATGTTGGCATCTTCAGAATTCCAACCCCCCTATGTTATCTGCAGAATTAAAATTGCATTAGATAAGAGTGATTGTCCTCTAGTGGATTGATAACATGTAGAACTCAAAGAGGAATGCTCCATACATAAGCAGAGGGTACCTGTTGTCTTCTTCACAAAGACACCTTCTAGAAAGGCTGACAATAGGCAGATGACAAAATTTGCTGACTGTAGTCAAAACTAAAGAGCTACAAAAGATCTTATGATATTAAATGATGTGTGACAAAATTCAACATTGATAAGAGCAAAAAAGACATTTGGGAAAAGGCAGCCCTAACTCTACATGCTTAACAGCTAAATTAGTAATTCCCATTCAGAAGACAGTGCTCGGAAACTTTGCAGAGACTCCTCTGAAAACATGATCTTAATGCTTGGGGCAGTAAAAAGGGAAACAGAAATTTGGAATTATTAGGAAATGAATACAGTCCCTTTGTGCTACTGTACTAGTCTACAGCTAAAACAAGCCTAGATATCCATCTCCAAAAAGATACATCAGAACAAAAAAAGTTGTGAAAAAATGGAGAATGATTAAAGGGATGGGCTATCTTGCAGAGGAATAAAGAATAAAAGTGAAACTGCATTTTTTTTCTCATCTCTTCTTTTATATCAAGGTCCTGGTCCCCGTGATATTCACAGAAATACACAGTAACTGTCACCTAGGCTGTACTGTGAATGAACCAGATAATTTCCTTTGAAGGAAAGGCACAAAACAGGATAGCCAAAACCAGTACACATATTCTACATATCCTCTGGTGGGAGCTGCAACAGACAGGGCTCCCTTAGCTTGGCACAGCCCTTCAAAGAATCCCCACAGTCCCTGCATTCATCCAGACACCAGAGATGAGGGGATACTCATGCCATAAGGGCTTTTGTCTTTTGAATGCATGAGGTGATCTTTGGCAGCAGCGTGAGCTCTCTCTCACGCAGTGTGGTCATGACCCATTGCTCCAGATCTGGGGCCATTAACAATATAGAGAAATAAAGAGCACCCAACAAAATGATCAGAGTGCAAACGACAAAAAAAAAGGTGCTTTTGTGTACAATGTCTCTTTTCATTGTGGAATTAACTGCAAGAGATATCCATTAAGGCTAAAAGTGTAATTCATTCCAATGCCACAAAGTGATGGAGGATGAATCCACACATGGCTCCTTACTCTGGATGCAGCTCTTCACTTATCAAATTCTGAGTGCTGCAATCTGATTTATTAAGTTAGAAATTGGATAAAGAGATACCTACCCTGCTTCTTGCATATAACATAACCACTGACTGCAAGAAAACATACTGGGCTATCACAGACTTTTGTTTGATCTACTATGCCTGTCCTTGAGTATATTTATCTTTAAAAGATATGCTTAATGAATCAGGAGAAAACACCCTCGATCCCAACACCCAATACTATTTAATTATCTAATTGTCAGGAAATGTGCAAAGGCAGCTGATTAACCTTTGAAAGGAACTTGAATTTTATCTCCTTACCATGCATGTCAGGGAATTTTTCTTGCATGATTAAATCAGACCTGTTAAGTAATACAGACATACTGACATCTAAAATTACAAAAATGTATTCAGGTTTCATGGCCTGTGTAGTGCTGGTTGCAAAAGCAGCTTACTAGCTAGTGTAGCATACACAGGCTTAGAACACTTTTTCAATATGGGCTTCAGGATTTTTCACTCATTAACTTCAGAGAATGCTAAGACTTCTTTTATTTTACTTTGTTTCTTTCAGTTCTAGGAAGTACAAGAGCCTGTGCTGTATTTCATGTTAGACAAACCTTAATTATTATTGATTGCTTTCTGACAATGTAGTACGTGAAGTGACAGTGGAATGTGAACCTGAAATCTGAAATTCTGCCCAGTGTCGGATAATGCCCTGACTGTAGATGGGCTTTTAACAAAGAGAATAAAGTCATGTTGTTCTGCAGATTTTGACAAATGCTTCACAAAAGAAGGACAGAGAGGCTGCAACTCACTGCTTCATGGACAATTACAAGTGTGCTGAAAGTTGACACTACCTTGAAATATTTTCCTCAAGATTATCAAAATGCCATTATACAGTTATAAATACATTAATTAAAATATTAATGATGTAGCTTCATATTTCAGATATAAGTGAAGAAATAATAACAATTCAATTTTTACCTCCACCTAAATATTCTTCTATTTCAACTTTATCTTGGTCTTTTTTTACATCATAAGAATTAGATGATCCGTTTTTGTGAAATTTCACTTATTTCTGTTGCATAATAGCAATAGATGTCAGTCTATTTCTACCACCATAATTAGTTACTGTGGAGATAGATGAAATATCATGGATTATTATAATTGCAAATGAGGAACTACCAGCAGGAAAAGATGACATTGATAATGTGCAAATATTGCAAGGTTCTTTGAAACTAGTTGAGTACAAGATATTTGAATTTGCCATAGTGAAGAGTAAGCTTACAGAATATGAGGGTGGTGTACATTTCAGATGAATACACTGTGAAGAAACATGACAGTTACGATATGATTGCATCTTAAAATTTAGCTTAATGTAAAAGCAAAATTATCATACAACCCACGCATCTTATGATTCTCTTACATATAATTTTGCTTAAGGACTATAGAAAAGCTTTTGGTGGTATTCACCTCTATTACTATGAGGTAAAAAACCCCAAAGAAGTAATCCATAAAATCAGTAGGTGTTATACTGAACTAATCTTCTTTGGCAGATAAATGAAGGAGAAACAGGTGTTCAAGTATCTGCATGAAAAGTGGCTAGAATTATCCCTTTGACACAGTTTTTTAAAAGCCAAGAATCATAGTGCATCTTCCACTGGAGACTAATTAACCTCTTCTGGAGTGAGAAAGAACTAAGTAGACAAAAATAAAATTCCTGATCAACTATTTTCCAACAGAAGTCCTTTGAATTATGTTGTCTTTCCCTGGAGGGGTGGCTGGCAGCCCAAGCTGCACCTCAGAGCTGCAGAACTGTGTGTAATGATGCTGCCTTCATCCAGACACTGTGTGCACTTCCAAGATGACAGCATTATTAAATCTTTGCCTTTTCTGCTTCAGTAGCATGAAGAAATTTGCCTGCCTTAAAAAAAAATCCCAAATTATGCTTTTACGAAGAAACAAACTTTTTAAAGCTTGACTGAGCTAAATGCTGAATTAAATACTCTCTTATATATTGCTGTTCAGTGTTAAGTTGCTGCATTCTGAAACGTGAAGGGAAAGTGAGAAGCAGATCTTTGTAAAACAAGATTTCTTACCCTTTCTGAACATGGCTGAGTAACTGGTATCAGAATTATACTCCCAAGACTTCCATGCCATTATTTGGATAGCTTTTTGAACACTGAACTAGTATCCAGGCATCTTATTAAGATGATGAAGATAATTTATGTGGACTGACATATGGTAGAGCCTCAGAATATCGATGTACTTTTACTGATTGAGCAACCAAACCTCACTTCAAAGAGACTGGAATGGATTCTTCCTGTGAAGGTAAACTCTCACACTCCATTCTGACTCACCCCGATGTTCAGAGAGGAATTTTCATCAGCCACTTAACAAGGCAAACCCAAAACAAAGTCACCTGCAGTCTTATCCATTTATTGCACCTTTTCAAGGAACTGGTACTGATGTGATAGTCTGATAATTAGGCTAATTTGAGGTGAACTGTCGTGCTTTTAAACTGATTTGCTTGTACATATCAAAGAGCTTTGCAGAGCAGTTAATTAAACAAATAAATATAAAACTGAAAATGCATCTAGTTTGGAAATTTTCTTCTCTATGTTGGTCAAACTAAAGACTGCACATCTCCCGTGCTCTCATAAAGGCTGGGTAGAATGTGCAGTGCCTACCTTTTACTTCTACCTTTTATTTACATGGTAAATATACCCATGGTGCAGAGCTGCATCCTGCAGTATTACACATCCAGTATGGGTCTGAGGGATACTCTAAGAACACTGAGAAAAGAACAAGTTTTACCGAGAACGTTTTATTCCTCAAATTCCATTAAAAATTATAAGCCTCCTACTGCTACATATCAACTAGTACAGGTCTGTACCTAGTTTAGGGCTCCCTGGCACCAGGAAGACACTGAACAACTAGAGGAAATCCAGCAGTGACGCCCCATGACAGTGAAACACGATATGCAAAAGGAGCCCAGGGGAGATTTCAGCAAGGTTGGCCCAGATATGCTCCAGATACCTTCCATTCTACATTATTCCATCATTTCCATTTTAACAAGAACTAAAAGTGCTGGAGCATGCAGAGACACGCCACACTGATGGATCATGCTGATACCACTAACTGCTGTTGTACATAGTTTGACACCCAACGGGTTCCACTGCTTTTGTACTAAAAGAGTAAAAGCAGCTGCACTGCTACCCTTATGTTTCTTTGCATACTAGCAAAACCACATCGCTTCACTCCAACTGAAATCAACTGAATTTATGTTTCTTTTTAAGTTTGAGCCTTGTCTTGCACTGCAGAAGCACTGCAGCATGCCATATGCACCCCAAAGGCATCACACCACAGATCCCTCCTGTCCTTTCAGCAGCCCCGTTGAACATGGTAGTCACAATCCAGTGCACTCTGTTTTATAAGAAGTTCAAGTTAATAAGCTTTTGAGCAGAATATGCATAACGTTTGAACATGACAATATCTTTAATCTAAGTCACTGCAAATTTTAATTAAGCCAGGTTTCAGCCTGGTTTCTGAGTATGAGACTCATGCTACTATTTTAACAACAAATCCAGAAAAAAAGTAGAAAACCAAAAAAAAGAATTTTTTCCCCCTGGGATTCAGATGACATTATTAGGATTTTGAAGGCTGTATCTGAGAAAAAGCCACAGGCTAAACATGGTGGAGGAGAGGAATGTATGAAAACCACTGAGCAGTTACTCTGGGTGCACTCTTTTTGTAGGCATCTCCTGTGTAATGTTTAAGTGAAATTCTGCAGGACTTAAAATCTGCTTAGCATTATCTTGAATATTTTGGAGCTCAATTAGCCTTTTTTACCTTGTCTATTAGACATCAAGGAGGAGTCAGGCAGGTGTGACTCTTAGTCACAGAATCACAGAATTGTTTTGGGTTGGAAGGGCCTTAACGATCCTCTAGTTCCAACACCTTCCACCAGACCAGCTTGCTCAAAGCCCCAGGTATCTTTGTAGGAAAATAGTCAGTACAGAGTGGAATGAGACATTTTCAGAAGGCTGCCTTGGCAAAGAAGAGAAGATAATTAAATAATTATGATTTTATATTTGCTGAAAATTATTTAATGACACTATTTATTTACTCAATGGATAGATATGGACATGCCAGCTGGCTTCCCTCCATCTCAACATATTATAGTGAGTTCTGACTTTATTTCAAGAGTAAAAATAAAGGCTTAACTTAGGTAATTAATTACTACAATCACAGAACCAAATCCTGATCTCATTATCTTTTTAAAGCTTAGATCAAATTTCACTAGAGTTCATGTGCTTATTGCAGATGTAAATTGATGCAGCAGGGTGCCCATATTTTTGCATTACTTAAATTACTCAAAACAATAGTGTAAGTTGACAGTTCAAAAAATAATTTCTGTTACTTGCCCTATTAGTTTTTGTTTGTTTGTTTGTTTTTGTTACATAAAAACACCTGAAAAGAGATAGAGGCAATCAGTATTTTCATACTGCTGTTTTCATTTCATCTCAGAAATATCAGCTAAAAAAATGCCTGTTTATCTCTGGTTTTGTTAATGAACTTTGTACAGATTGAAATTATAGTTGTTGTGTAATGTAACTAGACTTCGTAAAATTCTTCTCTTTCCTCAAGGACTTAATCATACGTGTTTAATTAATGCTATGGAAAAAAAATGTGCACAGATTCAGTAAACAGTTTTTGCCACTCTGTTCTGGAGAGGACATAAGATGAACTACTCAGGATAACTGTCCTTCAGGGCAAATAAGAATTGGCATTTTTTAGATGCATAAGAAAATGCAAATATAACTGCATAATAACCTCCACCTTCCTTGTAAATGTAAGAAAATAGAAACAGAAATTCTCTTCCCATTGAAGGTCACTTTGACCAAAGATCAGACACCAGAGTTGAACGGAAAAATCTATGATGCATTTGACTTCCTGCATTCTTCATAAAGCAGAGGCAATTTTTTTCCAAGTGACTTTTTGA